>NC_039366.1:123921486-124658463 GCF_003573695.1 Papaver somniferum
AGGACCCATATACTTTCTCAAGCAAGCAGTTGTCCTTGTTTCCTTCAATTCACGATTAAACAACTTGATGTATTGAGAAACTTCCTCAGCAAGACTCTGTCCTTCTTCAGAATCACTATCATCCGAGAGATCATCCAACTGTTCATCAAGAGATTTCCTCCGGTTGGATTTAGATTCAGTTGAAGAAGACGAGAAGGAGTTTTCCTCAGTGGTTTCAAATTTTTGAAAATTATCTGAGTAGTCATATACTGATGTTGCGTTGTCAGAGATAGTACTCTTGTCCATAGAGTCAGATCGCTACAAACACAGACTTGTTAGGTCTTAAATGTGTTTGCCTGCTCTGATACCAATTGAAAAAGCGGGGGTCTAATAACACCACCTAATATTTCGCTTAGCAATCTGTATGGACTAAATCCGAAATACTTTGCTAGAGAATCAACTAGACAATCAGACTCAATCTAGATAAAAGTATCTCAAGGAGTTAATGTCTCTCTCTTGATTTGATTTTTACTCAAGATAAAAACAATAGCGAGTCTTTATCAAATACAAGGAATACTTGGACGGTACCAAAGACCAATGTCCAAGGATCAATCAATATCAATCAACAACCAAAGGTTGGATTTCCAATTGATGATCACGAACGCACAACCTGTATTATTTCAATGATATAAAATATAATGCGGAAAAGAAATAACACAGACACCAGAAATTTTGTTAACGAGGAAACCGCAAATGCAGAAAAACCCCGGGACCTAGTCCTGATTAAATACACACTGTATTAAGCCGCTACAGACACTAGCCTACTGCAAACTAACTTCGGACTGGACTATAGTTGAACCCCAATCAGTCTCCCACCGATCCAAGGTATAGTTATACTCCTACGCCTCTAATCCCAGCAGGATACTGCGCACTTAATTCCCTTAGCTGATCTCACCCACAATCAAAAGTTATTGCAACCCAAAATCACAGACTTGATAATAAACAGATCAGTCTCACATAGAAAAGTCTATCAAAGGATAAATCTGTCTCCCACAGATAAACCCTAGGTTTTGTTCCGTCTTTTGATATAAAATCAAGGTGAACAGGAACCAATTGATAATACGGTCTTATATTCCCGAAGAACAACCTAGATTAATCAATCACCTCTTTACAATCCTTCCTGACTACACAAGCGGATTGTCGAGGAATCACAAACAGTGAGACGAAGATATTTGTGACTTCTTTATTTTGCATATCAGAGAACTCTCACGATCTCAAGCCAATCAATCGATCGTACTCGTACGATAGAAGATGCAAGATCAGATCACACAATTACGATAAAATAGTATCGTCTGGCTTCACAATCCCAATGAAGTCTTTAAGTCGTTAACTTAATTTTAGAGAAGAAAATCAAAGGTTAATGGAGATCGACTCTAGCGGGCGCACTAGTAGCACACAGACGTGTGGGGATTAGTTTTGCACAATGCTAGATGCTTCCTTTATATAGCCTTCAAATCAGGGTTTTGCCTTAGTTACAAAGCAATCCTTATTCACCGTTAGATGAAAACCTGATTTAGATTCAAGCTAATATTTCTCAACCGTTAGATCGAAAACTTAGCTTGTCACACACACTTGGGTAGACGTTTACTGGGTTCGTGAAAACCATGCCCAAACGTGTACGTGTATGTTGGTTCAACATAGTAACCCAAAAGGTTAACCACATGAGCATTTCATATTAACCTTGTTCTTCTTCACCATAACTAGTTCAATTGACTCAAATGAAATAGTTAAAGAGTTGTTCAATTGCTATGAGATCTTATGTAACTACACAAGACACAGTTGAAACAAAGATGATTCGATTCGATTGAATCGACTCATGAACATTATAGCCACGGTTTGCATAAAGCATTCCTTAGTAATTTAATGTTTCATGTTCAGAGCACATCTTTAGATCATACCCTCTTAAGTTCACAAACAAGTTCGCGGACTTAACTTAATTCGGTTGAGTTTTCCAAACTCAGCAGAAATTCTCGGAAAGAGAACTTCCGCCAGTTCGCGGACTGGGCACACAAACGAGTTTTTGGAAAATCCAGCATAAATTCTCGGTCGAGAACTTCCGACAGTTTGCGGACTTGGCAAGCCAATTCCACAATCCTCCCGATTTCTCTTGATCAACAAAGTTCGAAAACTTCGGTTCAATGAATACATGGTTATGTAATCTAAACTCTCATTTCAATCATTGAGACATTCTCAGAGGACGCTATGTAGTCGTTATTCACATACCGATTCACGTCAGATCAATTCTCAAAGTGATTGAAACTTTTCATGACTTTCGTCACTAGGTGAAGATAAACTTGATCAAAGCGAAATGCTTTACCAACACACGATTTCGAGATAAAAGATAAGCAATGAATGCTCAGCTCGAAATGTCAAATGTGTATGATCTAGTCTATATAGCATACGACTTTTGTCTCATAAGAAGTAGGATATAGAAGAGATAGACTTTTGAGTGATAGATAAGTTCAAGTCTCCACATACCTTTTGTTGATGAAGTTCCACGGTTCCTTGTATAGATCTTCGTCGTTGTATGATGAATCGCCATGAAGTCCTTGAGCTCAACTACACTTTTCTATCCTAGTCCGAGACTTAGCTATGTAGGCTAGAAATCAAGACTTATAGTTTTGATCACTAACATTGACAAACATGCTTGAGATAGCAACGCATGCGAGGTTGACCGAGCTATGCTCTAACAGTATTATTTCGACCTCGTCCATAAACAATCACACAAGATGTTAGAGTTAAGTTGTATTGTCTCGACCCTATCCATAGACGATCACTTAAGATACCATACTTATAGGTTGATAAATAAAACATTGTGGTGTATTTGGATGCCCTCGTCTTTTCAAAATTAAATCCAAATATGTCATTTCAATTTTGTTAGTCATAGCCTTTCTAAAACTAGTAAACATGGAAGGATCATTCCCTGTGAATATCAAATAGTCTGCATATAAACATACAATAAGTATATCTCTTTGCGAATTATGTGTGGCATATAACATATGTTCATCCGGACACTTTCAAAAGTCATTCTCAAGAAAATATGAACTAATACGGGTGTACCATGTCGTTGGTACTTGTTTCAACATATACGATGCCTTTTTGAGCCTAAGAATTTTGTCTTCATCTCCTTTCTTCGTCTAACCAGGAGGTTGTTGTACATATAATTCCTCTTCAAGAACTCCATTAAGAAAATAATACTTTTTATAATTTGATGTAATTTCCACTTATTTTGTGCATCCAAAACAACAACCATACGAATATTATCAAGCTTAGATACATGTACAAATTTTTTATAATAATTAATACCTGGTTTTTGTTTATAGCCCTTCACGACCAGACGAGACTTCAATTCTTGTCCATTTGTCTTGCATTTGGTTTTGAAACCCACTGAATCCAGTAGATTTCTTCCCTTCAAGTAAATATGTTATCTCCCAAGTTTCATTCTTATCTACAAAATTAATCTCGTCATCCATAGCTATAATAAACAGATCATCTTTAGAAGCATCTTTAAAAGTAAGAGGATCACAATCTGCAAATAAAGCAAAATTTACAAGTTTATTGTCAGAAACATCATTATCATTGGAAATAGTGATAGTCTATGCTGAGGGGAGTTGTGGTGCTAGTTGTACTGTAGAAGGAGTTTTCGGTTCCGTGACTAACATCAAATCTCAGTAACTAAGTCTTCAACTATATTTATTCTCTTGAACTAACCAACCCCCAGATTCATCCACGAAAAACTCAACATGTAAATTCAATGGAAACATACGGTTTTTAGCCATGTTAACATAAGCAACCAATTCCTTTTTCTTGTTCTAAATTTTGCATATACCATCCTCTATAATAATTTTGAATCCCTTCTCACAAATTTGACCCAAACTTAATAGATTCAATGTAAACTAGAAACATAATAAACATCGCCCATGAGAACCATTCTTTAAGTGAATACGTAACGAATTTTACCTTTTCTCATGATTGGAACCTTGATTTTATTTCCAAAATTCGCATTACTGCAAACCGATTCGCCTAGCTGGTAAAGTTGTTCTCTTTTTTTTTTGTTTTCGCACGCATGATTATTTTTCCCTGTATCGAAATTCCACTTGTCCATTTGTGCCTATTCATAAACACTACAAGCTAACAACAGAGTTTTCGTTTCTTTTACTTCATCTTGAACAATTAGCATACTTAGAATTGAATTTAACATGACAAAGTTTACACTCTGATTTATACTACGTTTCTTGCAATGATATCATCTTACTTTAGATTTATCGTACATTCCCTTAGGCTTAGAAGCTTTGTCTTAAATCTGTCCGCTAGAACTTTCATTCTCCGTCACAAAAAACCTTGCTTTGAAAAGTTTGTTCTATAGACCTGCAACGTATTTTAATTCCATTTTATATTCATGAGCACACAAAGAACACATCAAACCATCAACCATCATAGTTGTTAGGTTTAATCCTTCCTCAATTGAAGCGACAACGTAATTGAAGATATCTGGTAGAGACCGGGGTAATATTTTAAAAAATACGCAAATCATCTAACACCTCACTGTTAACTCGCAATTATTAAATATATTAAAATCTAAAAAAATAATCAGAAATCTTTTCAGAATTATTCATATGGAGAGTCTTGAATTCACCTCACGCGGTCTGCAACCTCACATTATTCTCCTTGTCATCACCTTTGCAAGAAGTCTGCAACTTATCCCAAGCTTACTTTGCTATAGTTGCATTCTGAATCTTCTCCATTACCACTTCAACTGTAGCGTACAAGTAATACGATGTCTTCTTGTCTTTTTGTAACACAAGTGTCTTTCTGCGCTTGAGAGGGCTCTGCTCTTGCTGCTGGTTCGATATAACCATTCTCCATTATCTCTTTCAACTCCAACAACCCAAACAAAGCTATCATTTGGATGACCCATTGATCAAAATTCTTACCACATAACTTTGGAAGTGGAAAAATTGAAGCATTTTGATAACTACTTTAAAACATTTAAAACAAACACAAATAATCTAGCTCGATACCAATAGTTAGAATCAGAGTACTAATTTCCAAGGAACAAAAAATTGAAACAGAACAGTGAACCAACAATATTATAACACGTATAATTTTCACTCAGAAAAATGAACAAACACTCTAACTACAAAGATAAAGTTGAAGACATGATATGTATCTACTGAACTTGTGTATTCTATGAATTCGATTAAATAAGATGACAATCAGACCACCATTATATGGATATGGATGAAGATCTGTACATATTTTACACCCATTACCGACATGATTAGTTACATAAACCCGATTAGAAACAAATTAAGTTATGGCCAGCAACAACTTTAGTGGTTGACTGTAACACCACTGACAAACTTGCTAGACTTAAAGAAACGATGAAGTGTGCAAGAAAAATTAAACAAATAATTCCTACTAACCAGGAATTTGGATAATTTAGATTTGAGCTTAAGCTTCTTCAAAACACAATCCCGCAACATAAAACCAACCTTAAGGCAGATATGATACTTCTATAAAAACTTATGAACTGGCAAGGATTTCCCTCTTCCGATTGCATTCTTACACTTCACATCACATTAAAATCCTGAAAGCTCAACTTTACTTATGAAAAAGAAAGGTATACAGTACACCACCAAATTTTAATCCGGAAACCTGTATGGACAAACCTGTCACAATCAGTAGTACAAATGAACACTAAGGATCCGATATCTGATATGACAACAAGTTTAACTTGGAGGATCCCAGATATCAGTATTCAAGCAATAACCTAAGTATGTACTGAATTGTTACAGAACCGGATTCTAAGAAGAACAAGTCTTGTAATCTTTCTTTCAAGATACAAATCCTCAAGGATAAATCTTGTAGATTCTACACAGTTTTTTAGAATTAAAATGTATAGGTTATTTTAACGTACTACTTGTGATATTTTTAATTATAAAGATAAATAATATAATGTAGAAAAAAGATAGCAAAAGACACCAAAATTTTTGTTAACGAGGAAAATTGCAATGCAGAAAAACCGTGGGATCTAGTCTAGAACTTGAGCACCATACTGTATTAAGTCGCTAAAAACATTAACATATTATCAGGCTTCGACTGAAATGTAATTGAGACCAAATCGACCCTACAAAAAATTCACCTTTAGTCGCGCTCCTTTACGTCTCTTGGATCTCGCAATATCTTAACAACACGATTCCCTTAGTTGATGACCTTCACAGACCTAGAAGTTGCTTCAGCTAAACAAAAAGAAATCCGTATATAGCTTTTCAAGAGCTTTATGACCAAATCTTGAAACCGAATACTGAGCTGTGCTTTCTCATTCGCATTACCAAATGCTTTCTACATCTATTTTGCACAAACCACCAAGAATCAGTTTACTTCCCCTATTGTATTATGCCGATAATACAATTTACCCTTTATTTAAACAATTTATAATTTCCTAAAATTCTCTAAAAAAAATATTTGGAAAATATGTATTATCCACGTGTGAGAAGAGAAAGGGGTTTATGATCCTTTGACATGGCATATACTTTTTGTATGAATACCATATTCTCTCAAAATAACATCTTTGAAGAAGAATATCCAATCACAATTCTTCCTTTACAGATCCTTTTCAATATTATAATTACTTCCTCTAGTAACCTTACTAGAATAAACCACAATCATGAATACTATTTCTTCTCTCTCTATAAATCATTCTTTTTCTCCTTTCCTCCCTGCTACCAACTCTTCTTCTTCAACTTCAACCTCAACCTCAACTTCTCTTTCTATTGTCCATTTTCCATCTTCTTCTTCTTCTTCTCTTTGTAATTCTAGAATTAAACTAAAACCCATTCCTTATTTGATTAGTAGAGAGCTAAGGAGTAGTAAAGGAAAGAAATTTATATCGAAAATGTCAATTACTGAATCTTTACTTGAAGAAGGACGTGCTGGTGCTACTGATAATGATAATGATGATGAAGTGATTCCTCCTGTTGTTGATTGTACTGAAGGGAATAAACCTAGACGTATTGCTCTCTTTGTTGAACCTTCTCCCTTTGCGTGAGTATTCTATTCAGCTCCTTTCTTGTATATTCTTGATGTGATTGTGGTTGTAATTGAGTGTGTTTTGAAGTCTTAATCATTGTTTTTTTTCTTCTGTGGTTTCTTGTTTTGATCAGTTTTTTGTATAGTTTCTTGTTGCGATGTTGACTTGAATTGGGTATTATAGTATCAATAACTAGTTTTTGAAGGCTAATTTCATTCATTTAGTAGCAGATTTTAGTTTTTATTCTCAAGATTTTGGCATCAATTTGATTGTTGATTCCAGATGTAGTTTATGGTTGACCCAAGTTTGTTGTTGCTATTAGCTGTACTTTAATCTACTTCTATGCTTCTGTTGACTTTAGATTAGGCTTTGTGTTTCAATTGAGATTTTGATAAATATAAGTTTTAAAATAGTTGTGTCATATATTCTCTCAATTACATTGTCAAGAAATGTGAATCATACAGGTTAACTGTTTACGGTTTTGTCTGTGAGACTGACAATTGCTTGGTTTTGTTTTGTAGTTATGTCTCTGGGTATAAAAATAGGTTCCAGAATTTCATCAAATACTTGCGTGAAATGGGAGACGAGGTATGAATCATTTGTTGGTGGTCATGTTTTCATTTGTGTTTATACATTACAGGCTAATCACTTTATGAGCTGAGAAATCTCGATGTGGTTTAATAACAATCAACTTTTGTATGCTTGGTTTAGGTTTTGGTTGTAACAACCAAAGATGGAGTTCCTGATGAATTTCACGGAGCAAAACTAATTGGATCAAAAAGGTTAGTTTCCGTTACTATCAAATGATTACGGTCAATACTCCACTTCATATGAATTCTATTTCTTTTACGCTTTATCTCAAGTATAAGCTTATTTTTTCTACTGTTATGTTTCAGCTTCCCCTGCCCGTGGTATAATAAGGTTCCCCTTTCACTAGCTCTAAGCCCTAGAATTATATCAGAGGTTGCCAATTTCAAGCCTGACATTATACATGCATCATCACCTGGAATTATGGTAACTTTGTCACAACTGTTCTACATCTTCTTTTAGTGATGTTTTCTTTTCATCTTCCACAGTCTGCTCCCAATTGTAGAATTAAGTGGTTGTACTCTTTGGAGGGTAATTCCTCTTAGTAACTGCTGATGCATGGCTGACGATAATGTTGATGATGTAGGTATTTGGCGCTCTTATCATTGCAAAGCTCTTGTCTGTTCCAATAGTGATGTCATATCACACTCATGTTCCAATGTATGTCTGCGGTTTCTATATCTTTCTTTTTTGGTTCTTCAGTATGACTTTATATACTTCTGCTTTATAATATTGTGAACAGTAGACACAGGCCAAATGAGATGCCTGACTTGGCTCATCTGGAAGTTTGACCAGGCTCACGCTCATAAATATTAATTAACATAGCAAACCCACATTTTTATACTTAAATGAAAATAGTTGAATTGTTTTCTAATTTATATGCTTGTTTCGTACTTCACATATTTGGGGTGCGTAAAGCATTTTCCGGATTAAAACTAATCCAGCGATTGCATAACAGATACATTCCAAGATACACTTTCAGTTGGCTGGTGACACCAATGTGGATGGTCATAAGTAAGTTATCTGTTGTTTTTAGTTTGCTACTTTTTAGAAATGATATTGATTAAGACGAGTAAGCTGCTACATTTTTCTTAAAATTATTTTCCTTGTTTTACAGAGTTCCTTCACAGGTCTGCTGACCTTACGCTAGTGCCATCAGCTCAAATTAGCAGGGATCTCCAAGCAGCTCACGTGACAACAGGTGAATACGGAACTCCCGTTCACTCGATGGTTTCTTACTTAACACAAAACAAGTGTTTGTTTCACATGCTAGATAGCCACAATTTCATTGGAGGATCACCATTTATATATATATATATATATGCATTTTTGTTCATTACATTTTTTTCTTCATTACGTGCTTAAACTACACTCTCCTTCCTCTAGTGGATGCTCACTAAGTTCGCATTAATATTTTGTTGTGTAATACTTACTGTAATCTTAAGTGGAATATCTCTGTTTTTCATTCTTTTTCTATACGTACTCCAACATGTATGCCTTTTTCGATTTTGTTACTTCTTGTTTGTTCTGTTCCTTTACCCTCTCTTGTCACTTTTCAGTTCTTTTCTTCATAGTTTCGTTTACTTATTTTTCATGTTTCACTTGTCAGCCAATAGAATCCGTCTCTGGAATAAGGGTGTAGATTCAGACAGTTTCCACCCACGTTTCCGGAACCACGAAACACGATGTTTACTAAGGTATGGCTGTTATGTCATCATCTCCCTCCCTGGTAAATATTCTTTGTTGGCTGTTTGTCTAACCTTCAAATTTCCGTCTACTCAGCAATGGAGAACCGGAAAAACCTTTGATAATTCATGTTGGGCGACTTGGAGTTGAGAAGAGTCTGGATTTTTGTAAACAGTAAGTTCCTGTCTTTTGGTTTTGAGTTTTTTTGCCTTTCCTCCTTCGCTTGTTTTATCCATAGTCAGGTGTCTGAAATCACTCACATGTATAAAACTTACTCTGCTTGAGTTTGACCATAACTGGATGAGTCTATTCAACCTTTGACGAATATGTTATGCTGCAGGGTGATGGATAGGATTCCAGAAGCACGAATTGCTTTTATTGGTGATGGGCCATACAGGTAAGCGTAGAGACTCTGCTATCCTCTTGATCACTTAAAATAAGCTACATGTTTATATTCACATGAGCATTGTCATGACCATGCAGGGCAGAACTGGAGAGCATATTCACCGGCATGCCTGCAGTATTTACAGGAATGTTATCGGGTGAAGAACTCTCAAAAGCTTACGCAAGTGGAGATGTTTTTCTTATGCCATCAGAATCCGAAACTCTAGGTCTTGTTGTCCTGGAATCCATGTCTTCAGGGGTCCCAGTGGTTGGTGTTCGTGCTGGTGGAATCCCTGACATAATTACAGCAGATCAAGAGGGAAAAACAGGATACCTTTATACTCCTGGAGATCTTGAAGACTGTTTAAACAAATTAATTCCTCTCTTACGTGATTCCGAATTGAGAGAAAGAATTGGGAAAGCTGCTCGTGAAGATATGGAGCAGTACGATTGGAGAGCTGCCACGAAAAAGATCAGAAACGAGCAATACAATGCTGCAATCTGGTTCTGGAGAAGGAAGAAAGCTGAACTGTTGAGACCCTTCCAATGGTGCTTCAAAAAGATCTTCGGACCAAAAGATGAAGTCACCTACGTAAAGTAATGGTAAGAAAATATGATTTGAACACGAAAAAAATGCTTGTTATTATAATTATTTTTAGATTGTCTTTGCACTAGTCGTCTATAAAAAGTAGATTCAGGCTTAAAAGGAAAGCCATTTTAGGGGTTTTAGGTTGTAGAGTTGAAAGTTAGTTGTGTGAATGTATAATGCTACTGTGGTGGGGTTCAGAATGTAGACTTTTGGGAGGGTGGATGAATGTGTGGGGTTTTTGATTTGTATGTATGAATATGATGGATCTTCCAATTGGTTCTTGTACATCTCAATTTCGTTAAAATTGCTATTTGTACACCTCTTATGTCATTTTACTTTAGGTTCTTATTTGCTGATTTTAAATGTGCTCTCGCTGCTGCATCTACACTCTCTTTAGTTTTCTCACCTACACTAGATGCATTCTCAGTTGCTTTCTTTGTTCCTTCCACTACATCTTTCAAGGAACCTGCTATACCTTTCGCATTAGCTTGTAATTTCCTTGATTTCGCACTGGCTGTTGCAATATCTTTTGTCGCTTTTGCTTTTGCATTATCTGACAATTCTGTTGCTTTTGCAACACCCTTGTCTATTGTTTCTCCTGCTTGACCAACCAGTGAATCTTTACTTGCTCCGCATTTCATTTGAGCGTCGACAGTCACAACCAAAATTGGGGACTATTCCCAAATATGGTCTGTGATTCAACCATAATAAAGCCAAATATGGTCGGGTATTTAGGGTTTTGAAACAAAAAAATATTCGCTGACGGCTGACTCAGATCAAAATTTAATGTGGCGCAGGTGTGGTGAGCCTGTGAGGTTCGGGCCTGAGTACAGTGAGCGTCTAGGTGTACATTAATTAAAGGACAAATGTTATCCCACAAGACTTTGCGGGATGGTTTTCTGCAAAAAACGGTTTCTTTACCGTTGGATGATTAAATCAACGGTTAGATTCACATTCATGAAATGACTCATTACTTTCAGGAAAGCACCCACCACATTCAGGATAGGACCCACCATTTCTCCTAAAGGGTTCAAGGTTATTCGATCTTGGTTTTTGCATGATGTAACGATAAAGAAGCCGCTTGAGTGGGATAGCTTCCCGTAAGGTCGTGCGGGATAGCACTGCTCTAGTTAAAGTACCGTTTGGATGTTGAGCGTAACTGTAATGTGCGCCTAACCATCAAGGTAAGTATAATATATGCCTAACCAACTACACTAACCATCAAGTGTAAATATAATGTGTGCCTGACCACCAAACGCAAGAATAATGCGTGCCCAACACCGAACACTAGATAATGTGCACCTGACTAAATTTAGTTTGTCTTCCGTTGTGCTTCGCGTCTAAAAATACCAAATTGTTTTAGGATTTGATCTATTATTTGGTCCGTCTCATGATTGTGGGTAACGACTATAATTCTATCTTAAAATGAATACTTATCAAAACTGTTTAGCTAAATTTGGGTCTGGTCCCTACGAACTATAAGTGTACGGATCCTCATACGAAAGTATTTTCTTATTGTTATCATTATCGACCTCTTTTTTCCTCCTCTTTTATTCATTTTTTAGCCGAACATTTTACTAAATAGAAACTACCATATAGTCCTAGAAATAACATAATAGAGTGAGTTTGGTCATGTTGACCCGGTCAACTGTTTGTTTGTTTTTTTTTTACTATTTTTATTACTGTTTGGTCCTAATATTACAGTTTGGTCCTAGGTGTACATTACCTTCTGAAATTGGTGCCTAAAATACCTTTCCCTTTCCATATATATTGAAAAAAATCAGTGGAGAATAAATCATTTTCAGATTTACTTTCTCTCTCCTCTCTGTTTTCATAACTAGACTCTCCAATCATTTTTCTCGATTTCTTTCTTAAAATTGATTTCGAAGATTGGGGATGAAAATTTATTTTACAAAGATCGGTTTGATTTGATTACAGAGATCCATTTGATTTTGATTACTGAGATTTTGATTTTGATTGCGCATATTTTGATTTGATTATAGAGATCGAAGATAAACTCATGTTGAAGATGAAGATGATGAAGATTTATTTTACAGAGATCGATTTGATTTGATTATAGAGATCAATGTGATTTTGATTACATAGATTTTGATTACGTAGATTTCGATTTGATTACAAAGATCGAAGATGAACTCATGTTGAAAATGAAGATGATGAAGACGATGACGAAGATGATGAAGATGAACTAATGTTTCCCTTCTCTGCTGTTGAAGATGACGAAGACGATGAATACGAACTCATGTTGTTGTTGAAGATTGATTTGCTGTTGTTGAAGATCTAATTAGGGTTTTTTTTTTTGTTCTGTTGTTGTTGAAGATTTGAGTTTGAATTAGGTTTTGTTGCATGCTCATTTTTAAGAATGAACTGCGTTTTCAATTAGGTGTTCATTTGAAATAATGAACTCTGTTTTAAATATTGATTTAGTTTGGTTTGTGTTCATTTTAAAGAATGAACTATGTTTTATATTTGATTTAATTTTTTATTAGGTGTTCATTTGGATGAATATATCATGATTTCATATTTGATTTAGTTTGATTTTATTAGGTTTTCATTTGAAAGAATGAACTCTGATTTTTGTTCATAATAATGAACATTGATTGGTTGTTCATTTGAAAGAATGAACTCTGATTTTGTTCATAATGATGAACTTTGATGGGATGTTCATTTGAAAGAATAAACTCCGTTTTCATATTTGATTTAGTTTTGGTTTTGATTAGGTGTTCATTTGAAAGAATGAACTCTGTTTTTTGTTCATAAATGAATTTTTCATTGTGTGTTCATTTTTAAGAATGAACTCAAATCTACAAAAGCATTACCAAACACCTGACAGTTCATGAAACAGAATGAACTCCTGCAAAAAAAAATAAGTAGGAAGTTCAAAGTTCATCAGAGGGGATGAACTCAAACAATTTCGGGAATGAAATAGGTACGCAAATTAACACAAAAGGGTATGTTGGTCCTTTTGATATTTTCAAATAATTATGGACCAAACGAAAAACGCTTTCTGCCGCTGGACCAAAGTTGGGACCACCTAAAAATGACTAGACGATAATTTCCCCTTTACTATATTGATTTTAATAAACGAGCAAAATGATTGTTCCCGCAATAACGACTATAAGAAGAAAAGAAAAGAAGAAAAATAATCGATAGATCAATATCACATTAATTGTTACTAAATCAAATACAGCGGTCATTTATTATAACATTTTTTGAACTTTGACGGTTATGTGCGGGCCATGTGCCCTTTTTTCTATTTTTTTTTTCTTCTAAGGGTTATGTGCGGGTGGATTAGTAATTTTATTCTTTTGTTTAGTTTCTTTGTTTAATTTCACGATACAATTTGCTGGATCATTGGATCTATACACCTTCGGTTTTCGCAAGTCTTACATATTTAGCAACTTGCACAACCTGATAATTTAAGTAGTATTATTGTAAGATTATATCGAGTCTGCCGGCATATATAACTTTCTTATGATGCAGAAATTGGTTGCAAAGTACTTTAATTATCACCTTTGACAATCACTTGATTGAGGTTGTGGAGGTCTAAACTCCATCTTATAGCATGATGCAAGTCTTCCAGCATACATAACTCTCTTATGATGCAGAGATTGGTTGCAAAGCACTTTAATGATCACCTTAGATAATCACTTGATTACCGTGGAGGTCTAAACTCCATCTGATAGCATGGAAAGAAAGGGCCCTTGCTTGTCCAATGTCTCTAACTCGAAATAGTTTGATTTTTTCTGCCACAAAAGTTCCTAGGTTCATTAAGTTCAGTCTCAAACCTATATAATGCCTTCATGTTGATAGGAAGCATCATAATTGATTTTAATCCGTTGTTCTAGGGTGTTTTAACACAATCCTAATCAAAAAAATGAAATAGAAATGAAAGCAAAACTAATTAAGACACACACACGACACAAAGATTTATAATGGTTCTATCAAGATGATATACATCTGTTTGCCAAGATGACGAACTGATTCCACTATGATCAAATAAGTTTACAAGATAATGATTCAAACCCCTCTCAGGAACCCTAGCCCCCTATTCTGCATCTACTTCTCTTACATAGTGTAAATCTCATTTTTCTTCTATGTTTTTATTGACCTAACATTAGCTGCACCAATACATGTACCGTTGCACATTGTATGCAACAACTCCTAGTGATATCAAGTTAGAAGCAACAACTCCGGGTGCAGATTAACAACCTCCAGTGCGTTCCAGTTCTGCTGAAAGAAAAGAACTTACAGATAGGACTAAAGCATGTATTCAAGTCATATTACAATAAATCTCTACCTTGACTTGAATCCTACTAAGAAACAACCTGCATTCTAATTGCACACAACTTTTCTTCATCATCATCTTCTCTCAACCCTTACAAGGGCTCTCAGTGCTTGCTGACACTAACCAAGTCCAAGCATTACTTAAAATTGATACTTGGAACCGGATTTGTCAATATGTTTGCAGGGTTATCATTTGTAGGAATCTTGAGCATTCATAGCTTGCCTTCCTCAACTGCATTCTTGATGAAATGGTACGCGATGGTGATGTACTTTGTTCATTCATGATATATCTGGTTCTTGGATAAATGAATAACATTTTGACTGTCACTATGTAAAGCTACACCCTCTTTCTTAAAATCCAAATCACCAATCAAACCCATCAACCATATACCTTCCTTAATTACTTATGTGGTCGCCATGTAATCTTCCTCAGTGATAAACAATGCAATTATACTTTGCAAATTGACTTTCAACTTATAGTACTACCACACAATATGAAAGTATGACCAGTCAATGATCTTTTTCTACAACCGTCAATCTATAATTGGATTGATTATAACCCGCCTTGTCTCAAACATGCCCGTCTTGGTTTGTTGTCTAAATAGTCCAGGTTAGATTTAGATTTGCATATATGAACCCGTCAAAAACAAGTCGGACTAGGATCTACCAGCGGGTTACTCTTTAACCTGAAAAAACTGTTATTCAGATAAGGTTTTGTTAATAATAATTGTTAAATTGTAAGTAATGACATCATCTATATCATTGAACTTCATCAGAAAAGTTGTAAGAATTTTGTATAATTAAATCTTGAATGTCTATTTTTTATTAGGATCCACATTCTAAACTATTGATGATACATTAAACCAACCAAAAACACATAAAGCAAATCTTAGGCACAATGAATCACCAACACTAAATGATATACGTATAGAAGATTGTAGTGTAGACTTAGAACAACTAAAGACTCATTTATTGCCTTTTCCAAAACTTAATTAATTATTTGGTCTGATGATAAACCTTCATTATTAATTTTAGATCATAACAAAGAAATCGCCATGAATTGAGATTTCCTTAAAATTAAAAGAAGAGAAGAACCTTAGAAGATATGTCGGCAATGTGTTGAAACAATGGAATAGTATATTAAGTATATGGTTATACGATTGTTATTACTTAGGTTTTTTTCCTGATGGACTTAGGTAATTAAAAATATTAGCACGAACGACTACCTAGAGTAGTTGAATTGATAAAATGCATGCACTTAATAAAATTCATGCTTCAAAAAAAAAATAAAAAATCTAGATTAATTGATTTATATATGTGGTATGATTAGAGTGTTGTACCTCACCAACCTTGAGCATTTCTTGATTTGTTTTGAGCTTTAATAGAAATTTGGGACATTTTGACTTTGCCCCTAATTTGAAAGAAAAATTAGAGTTACCCCTAGTCCATTCAATAATATTAACTTTATCTCTAGTTTAAAATTTTATCAAATTTTGCTGTTAACTTTTCAATACGACGCACACACGCGCAAAATCCATAATTATGCACTATTTTACTATCAAGCCACATTTTGACATTATCCCTACTTGCAAGTATTATTTATGCTTTTCCCCTACTTCTAGAAAACCAAAAGGTAGATAGTGTAATGATCATAGCAGCCTCTAAACGAACGTTTGTGGCAGTGTGATCATTGCCAACAATCATATTATATATTTCTAGCACCTATGTAACTACTATTTTTCACACCAGTTCTCTAATTGCTGTCACATATCTTCTTCTAATCAATGACAATCAACACAAAAAATCAAATATTGTTGGTGGAAGAAATAATATAAGAACAGTGGTTATATAGGAAATCCTAATGAACTATGCTCAAATAAATAACTATTAATAATGTTAAATAAATGGGTCAACCGCAAACCGGCTAGGAATGTTCCTCCCAGGATCAGGGTTCACCTAATGAACCCTAATATAAAACTAGTCGGTCTTTATAGCCTTCCTAACTCGCATATATTGACCCTAACCCGTACCATTGATAGCCCTACCTTCATATATCAAGATCACCTACATAATCAGAATCAACATAACTTATACTCCCTCCTTTCTGTTTTACTTGATTTTCTGAAAAATTTCACGTATAACAGAAAGAGTAAATTATTCCTAAATATAATCATATTAATAGCTTCCTTCAAATTTAAAGTACCTAGTTTTTAGTTTCTAGATTTAGTATAAATTACGAATCTCGTTGTAATTTACTTGGGAAAGAGCATATAACCTCCATGGAGTGGATTTAAAAATTAGAGTAATTATCTATCTATTGATTCCAATAATGGTATAGTATGATTCCACAACAAGGATGAATTAGTGTGAATTTGGGGAAAATACTTAAACCCTCATTTATTTTGGAACACAAAAAAAATCCTAGAACATCAAGTAAAATGGAACGGAGGGAGTAACATTTATTGAATCACCATAATGTTTGTGAAAACACGAAACAAACATCTGTACGACCCCTCAGATACCCTAATATCCACTTCGGCAGAAAAACTATGGGACTTAGTCTAGTTTTGAGTACTCTTAGGATTAATACGGTATAAAAATTGACTAACACAACTTCCTATAGTCGAGACCAATTAAACTACTCATAGTTAATCGGTTCCTTCAGTATCCTTGCCTCTACAGTCAATCTAGTCCGCGCATGTGAATCCCAGGATAAAGTCCTATATTTTGAGTCGCTTCACCTGTTTTGAATACTTATGCTCTCAACTTATTTGGAACGTAACCAGAAATTGCAAAGGATTAAATTTTTTTCAGTAACCACTTCACTTTTGTATCTCCCAAATATAGCAATGATGAGAGATATAGTTGAGTATAAATGGTCATCCATTTGATCAATATAAACTCATTTGGCGAAAGATTAAACCAATACAAAGATTATATAAATAATATATCTCAATGAACAAGCATTATCCATGCAGCCTCTACTACGAGAAACAACTAGACAATTTTGCTCGATCTTTACAATAAGTCTCATGTCCATCGAAATAGAAAGCTCGTTTGGATCCCACGAGAATCAAGTCTGCAAGAAGAATCACAAAGATCAGAATGCCAAAAAAAAAAGTATGCAAGTCTTCAATCATCAAAGTAACTGTTGCAGATGCAACTGGATTCCTACTAACGATCAATACACACATAATGGAGTCTACTAACATTGATTGATCAAAAATTCTATCTACATATCTTGAATCACGAGATCCATAATATTCAATCCTCAAAAATAAAATTGAGTGGAATTATATCAGAAGAGATAGACCGTAGAATAATGAAGTTTGATGTAAAAAGGATAACTATACCATTATTCTATCAATCAATAACCTAAAACTAAAGTAAAAATACTATATACTTTCCAACCAATGGTACTACTAAAAGTTTCTTGATCCCAAAGAATACTCTAAATCAAGGTAATACATGAGATTTCATCTAATTAGATTACTCTCATCTATCGACAAGTTGGCTTCCTACACAACAATTATGTAGTGTGTCAAGGGATGAGTTTGTGAAAATACAAGCTCCACTAATGGTGTTATAACCAAGGCTTATTTGAAAAATAAGGTACAATCAATTTCGAAATTTCGCAAAGATATGCACTGAATGTTATTTTCGAATTTGACAATAACAACCGTATTCCAACCAATAAACTTAAATAGTTGACAACTAATATTAGCTAGCACATATTCATATATTTTACTAGTATGGTAACTAGAGATAATACAAAGTCCAACTGAGATCATGATGTGACTATATCAATTGAATAAGTGGAAAGAATGAATAAGTGACTCTTAGTTCTTGTTGTTGGTTGAATGTATTGAGTATTACAACTGTTGGTTAAGTCTCTTATATGAAAGAATAATACAAAGTATAATATGAACTATCTCATTTACCACAATACCCAAACAAAATCAAATCCAACATTTAAATGAGAATATATCTATTCCTTTTTTTTACAAGAACATGAGCATCATCAAAGGATTAAACAACTCAAACTCTAACATCATTTTCACGAGATGGCTTGCATTGTTAAATAAATGACTAAATAATTAGGTATATCGAGAACACGATTTAGGCTACCAAAATGATTGTATTTCTACCGTCCCATACCAATAAAATATTTAATATCATACAAATATTTCATATTAATTCCCAATTTATCCAATCTTTATGGACGAAAAGATGCACGAGGATATATGACAAAAGATACATGAGGCTACATAAGATTTTTACTTTATAGTATCAGTCCCAGTTTATCCAATCTTAATTTGTGGTACCAATTATCATTTGATTTTCTTGGATTTTTTACAGTATCCTTGTAACTTGTGCACTACAACATACTAAACAATCAAAATATTTTAACGGTTAATTGTAGATATATACACATTTCAACATGACTGTTTTCTATATCAACGTATAAAATTCAGTCACAATTCACGCACACTACGGGTACCTACAATGATGGGATTTTCTTAATTTTTTTTTTACATTAGGTTATTTGTATTGCAATTAACAACATACTAAATTTCAGTTTAATCTAATTAAAGAGAAATGAGAAACGCAATATTGAGTGAATTGTTGATAATTTTAAACCCGCTGAATGCGGTCATAATACTTAGATTTTTGGTTCTTAACTGTAACCAATAATATTCAAATCTTACCGCATCTGTATGACTTAAAGAATCATAACATTATATAATTTCATCACAATCTAATCAGTGGATCCAACAATATCATCAATACAAAAACAGAAATTATATGGCTTATTCCAAGGTTATATACAAGATGTTTGTTGATGAGAAATTCCAATAATTATTACAATAAAATAGTGGAGATGAGAGTGCAGAGTGGTATTTGTATTTGGTTTGGTCATGATTTAAAGGTTGGAGTTCTTTTGTTAAGTCTTCATTCAATTGTGAATGCGGCATGTGATCCTTTATTTGTTTACTTACTTGTTTGTTCTTTTGTGTTAATGAATAATACGAGGTCCAACTGAGATCATGCTGTGACTACATCAATAGAATAAGTGGAAATAATGAATAAGTGACTTTAAGTTCTTGATGTCGGCAGGATGTATTGAGTATTGCAACTGTTGGTTAGGTCTCTTATGTGAATGAATAATACAAAGTCTAGTATGAACTATCCAATTTACCACAATACCCAAAGAAAATCAAACCCAATATTTACCCATTACTTTTTTACCAAGAACATGAGCATCCTCAAAGGATTGAACAATTCAAACTCTAACATCATTTTCACGAGATGACTTCCTTTGTTAAACAAAGGACTAAACAATTAGGTATATCGAGAACAAGGTTTAGCTACCAAAATGATTGTATTTCTACCATCCCGTAGCAATAAAATATTTCATATCAATTCCCAATTTATCCAATCTTTATGGCCCCAAATATGCATGAGGATATATAACAAAAGATGCATGAGGCTACATAAGATTTTTACTTTACAGTATCAGTCCCAGTATATCCAATCTTAATTTGTGGCACCAATTATCATTTAATTATCTTGGAATTTTTACAGTATCCTTGTAACTTATGCACTACAACATACTAATTAAACAATCAAAATATTTTAACGATTAATTGTAGAGATATACACATTTCAACATGATTGCTTTCTATATCAAAGTAAAAAATACAGTCACAATTATCCCACACTATAGGGTACCCACACTATATTGAACTTAACAACATACTAAATTTCAGCTTAATCTAATTAAAGAGTAATGAGAAACGCAATATTGAGTGAATTGTTCATAATTTCAAACCCTCCGAATGCAGTCATAATACTTTTAGGTTTTTGGTTCTTAAATGTGACCTATAATATTCAAAATCTTACCGTATCTTTATGACTCAATGAATCATAACATACTAGAATTTCATCACAATCTAATCAGTGGATCCAACAATACCAACAATACAAAAATATAAATTATATGGCTTATTCCAAAGATGTTTGTTGATGAGAAATTCCAATAATTGCTACAATAAAATCGATATTATAAATATCTTTTATGGTTAGAAGATATCCATTTCATCAATATCTTTAAGGACATGAACTATAACAAAGTCCACATTTTCCAATCAGGAATCCTGATAACTCAAATCAAGGTATCAACACATGAAATTGATGTCCTTTACTAAATGACTAATATCAAGAATCATAAGCAATACAAGATTCAAGAATCAATTAAATTAAAAGTATCAACAACCACATGTGTCATATATATTTTATATATGTGATATATGTGATAATATGTATAAAAGTATACTCATTGAATCTCAAACTAATAGAAAGTTCACAAACATACGCACACATATACTAATAATCATGTTAAAAAAAATTATTTTTAAAAGTTAAAATATTAGTCCGCCCTATCAATGAATTTTAAGTCCATTTGTGCATATACTTTTTATAATGATAATTCTGAATTTTTACATTTTTGGGTGGCGGCACATGTTATGGCTCCTAAGGAGTTCGCTCCTACCTTCACCCCCAACTTGCCAAAAATGCGTACACATGTCAACTGGTTTTTTCTGTAGTGGGAGTTTGTTACTTGACGAGAGAGCCTCGGCCAGTTACAGGTGGAGACAGAGCCATACCTACTACTTCAACTATTGTAGAGGCAGGGGGAGGGGACGACGCAGTCGGCGAGCTTGTAGTTCATGACTAGGTTGGACAACCTCGACGACTTGCTTGGAGAGTTTACAGACCTCGCCAATTTCCTCCTTTAATTTGTTAAAGACTTGGATGGTATGTCTAGTTAACTATTGATTGGAACTTGCACTATGGTAGTTTGTTTAAACTGAATATTTAGCTACTTGTAGTTTTAAATTCTAATGACTATTCTAGTGACTTTAACGTAAGAAATACACTGGTTTAACCCAACATAGACTACTTGTATTAATTTATTAAGGTTTTATTGTGTCATTTGAGTATTTTGTCTTCGTTTCATTTCCTTCCTAGTTTGGGGCCTAGGGCATTCATTTGGGACCTATCAAATTCCTCTCCCAAGTTTTACAAATGGCTAAGGGGTACCCAACTTGAAAAAAAAGACTAATTTAGCCCCAAAAATAATCCTTCTACTAACCCATATAAATATAAAAATACTAATCCATTACCATTTTCAGTAAAAAACCAAAAACATAAAAACCTAAACGAAAAAAACTTTTTATTCTCATATAATCCTTCCAAATTCCATAACCCTAATCAAAAAAAAAATTGATCTTCTTCTCCTTCGATCCAACCAAGAAAAAGTAAATCTCTATCAACCCGTTCTATTATTAGCATATATTCATTGATTTACATGTTTAAAACTTCAATTTTGAAAATCAAAATCTCTGTTTTACCCAGAATCGGTTTATTTAGATCTATCGTATAACTGATTCTGGGTTTTATTCTTCGTCCCATGAAGAGCATGCAGAGGAATCCGTTTATTGGACGATTCACGTCGACCGATTCTGGGTTGAAATAAGAATATGAAAAGACATCACTAGAATAGGTTTATAAGTGCATTAGCATAAACCGATTCTGATACTTTTTTTTTGAAATTTGTGCTCATATAATCAATTTTTATTTACGTTGTAATGTACCCATTATGAAGTTGTCCCTTCATATTCCATTTCACAATCGGGTTTTATATATGTATAACATAAACCGGTTCTTGATGTTTGAAATTCCTATATGTTTTTCTTGTTAGAACCGGATTACATATGTTGTCCTATGTACCGATTGTTGAGCTAGATTTTGTTTTTTTTGTACATATGGACTTCGACCACCTAGCATTTATTCTCAAGAGCTCAACCAGGAGGATGTTCACGGGGTACCAGGGGCCATGGTACCTATAAGTCTCTATAATTAAGTTCGGGTATAGCTGTGAGACCCGTTTAGAACAGGACCTCGCACTGGTAGACAAGCTTGCACTGGAAGAGCTCGTTCAAATCATCAGATTTTGATGTAGTACATCTTTCTCTGTATCAACTCTTAATGTTGATTCATTGTTTAGTATCAACAATTATTGTTGATCCCTTACGACAATATCAACTATGAAGGTTGATCTTTGGCGTACGTATGAACTATAACAGTTGATCCAGTGTTTTTGTTTAGCTTACTTACTTTGCAAGTCTTTTCTTTCCTAGTTTACGTAGAATTCCTTTTCTTTTCTTCTAGTCGGTTCTTTTGAACCTATTTAAACGCTATGCATTCTTGTTTAGAGATACATCTTATTATCAATATTATTCAATCAATTTTATTATCAAATTACAACTCTATTATCTTGATCCTAGAATCAGATTTTATTAAGTTGCTGACGAAACTTAAACTCTCTTCTCATCTCCAACAACTAGTTTGCTTTCACCTTTATCTGTGCTACACTAATTGGTATCAGATACAACGTTTTAGATTCTTATCTTGAAACAAATCCTTACACCGCTTCCGCAAACTCAAACCCTAAAAACAAGTTTTCATCTATCTTTAGTTTCAGTTCAATGGCAGACAAACCATTCATAAAGGAAGATATTGTTGAAATTATAAGTGACCTTGGGAAAAACTTGAAACTAGTCTCTTAACCAAAGTTGAAACAATCGAAAAAGCTTTGACAGAGAAGATAAATTTTTTTTGTGACAACGATGTTAGAAAAAAGACTTGACGGGGATGGACAATACGCAGGATTAGAAGATGGAGGCATTCCAGGTTTGTATGATGATAAAGAAGAAAATAAAGAAGAAAACAGGGGAACAAGACGACGATGAAACAAATAAAGTTAAAGGTTCTTTTGTTAAGAGTACTTCTATTCCTGAGAATGTTTCACATAATCTTCAACACAAAGAATAGTTAGAAGGTTTTATTCACAAAAAAACCTGTAACTGTGAATCTCAACAGTGATAAGAAGAAAAAATCAATAAAAACTAAGAACAAAGGTGGATATAAGATAAAAAATTAAAGTATAATATGAATCCTTATGGAACTCTTCCAAAATATAAAATAAAAGCTGATATACCTAACTTTTATGGTGGATTACAAATTGAAGACTTACTGGATTGGTTTTATGAAATAGAATCGTTTTTCAACTTCATAGAGGTCCCTGACTCTTCAAAAGTGAAGCTGGTAGCATATAAATTAAAAGGTGGAGTTGCAGCTTGGTGGGAAACACTCTGTGATGATCGACATAAGTATCACAAACCTCCTATACATACTTGGGATATAATGAGAGGTTTATTAAGAGATAAGTTTTTACCAAGAGATTATAAACAACAACTATTTATCAAACTTCAAAACTATAGACAAGGAGCTAGACTTGTTGAGGAGTATGTAGCTGACTTTTACAGTTTAGTTGCACGTAACCAATTGAATGAAACTGAATAGCAATTAGTTGCGCATTTTATAGAAGGTTTTAACATAATTATTTAGCAGGGGATGACACAATCTGTATTTACAGTAGTTGAGGCTGTCCAACAGGTTATCAAAATAGAGAGGAATGTTCTCAGCTCTTCCAGTCAAGCATCACCACGACAAGTTCGTTATCAACATTATTATAAAACTGCAAAACCATATAATTCTTATTATGGTAACCAAGGTGAAAGGGGATCAACAGTCGTTGTTGATCCACAAGAAAGAAATTATGGTCGACATTATCAGCAACCACAAGCACCCAATTTCATTTCCAACCAAACATCTCTTCCAACAGATAATGCACCAGTAATGCATATTTCATCTTCTAAGCCACCTCCGGGTACTCAACAAAGAGATATTACTCCAACTACTAGAGGTAAATATCAACAAAAATTTCCTCTTTTAACTAAACCTCCTAATCCTTATTCAAAGTTTAGAGGACATAAGTGTAATAAGTACAACCAAACTGGCCATACTTTTAGTGACTGCCGAAAGTTTCATGCTTATATTAATGAAACTCAAGAAGAAACTCAAGAAGCTGATGCATTGGGGGATGATGATGAGCATGAGTCTGATAGACGCATTTATGTGTCTAATATATCTCAATTGTATATAGTGTTAGTGCTCGATTCTATACTTATTTGGTTATTTTATTTATTTGTAGGTATTTTTAGAAGAATAAGGTTTTGCGGCGAAATTGGCTGAGAATGCGGCGTTTGGACCTCCGTTGATAGAGTACCAGAATCTCCCCAGAAATACCCCGGAGGAACCCCGAAAAAGTGCGGGAAATGTCCCAGAAAAATCACTATGCGGACCCTCGATTTTGGATAAGGGGTAACCTAATTACTAAGGGGTGACCTATTTCCAGGCAGCTGCTAAAGGGAGAACAGCACAGGATAGGGGGACACCCACCTTCTTCACGATTTGAATCAAAAAGATTTGGCGGGAAAAGATACCTCACGTCTGCAGATTTTGGACGTGAAGCTTTGGGAAGTTTTAAAGAGATTCAACACCGGAAATTGATTGGGCTGGACTTGATATGACTTAACAAGTTCATTAGAAGCAATTGGACCGATCAAGTTGGGCTAGAATAGCCGGGAATTGGAATCAAAGTCAAATACGGAAACACGGCTTCATGGGTTCAAAATCTGTTATTCAAGGAGATTAAAGGCAAGTAAACTCTTTCCAAAGATACATATATATCCAAGGAAGAGTTTGAGATAAATGGGAAAGCTCAGAAACGCGTAAAACAAATTTGGGAAGCGATTATTTCCGTGACTACCAAGAAAGGAAAAAGGAAATGTTGATGCGATTTGGGAAAGATTCAATGACCCTTTTGTGTATAAATAGGATGCTTAGGTCCCCTAGAAGAAGTACGGAGAGTTTGGGGTCAAGAGGAGAGCTCAGGAGGCGAGAATCAGAGATTACAGGAGGCCCGTCTCTGCTGCTGCTGCTGCTACACGAAGATCCTGAAGAACACGAAGAACAGACAGCCGAGAACTGTCGTTCTGCAACAGTCTTAAAACAACAGCAACAACGACAGCGGAAGCTACGTATCGTTGTTTCTATTTTAGCAGCCATATTTAATCGTTCTTCTCTGGACGCCTTCTGTGGGTCGCAGAATCACTGATTTTATTATTTTCACTCTTTTAATCAACTTTTTGAGCTATAAACATGTATTTTGAGCAAGTGATTAATATGAGGAGCTAAACCCCAATACTGGGATGATGGAGGAAGCCCTATTTCACGCATGTGGTAATTCTAATAATTCTTTTATGACTATTTGCATTGATATTTAATTAATTTATGATTTTTATTGAATGGGTGTGATTTCGTTTGATGGTGTATGCTTGGTCTATGTATTTTTGATACATCATGCTTTTGATTTACAATCATTTCTTTTCAAAAATCTATTTTTGGCAAAGAACAAGAGTCCATATTTTTATTATTTGAACTATAATTGATTGGAATTATTATTTGAGTCGCATGAATGGAATTTGGTGGAATCCTGAGTCTCAGTACCTCTCGATACTGTGATAAACTTTTGTGAATATATTTTCTTTATTTTTAGTGTTTTCTATTTTTGAGTCTAAAATCGAGTCTACACAAGTCCGAGTGAACGACAACCTTACTTACCACTTTAAAATTACATCAATTTTTGGCGCCGCCGACGCGGACTTGTATTTAGATTTTTTTTAGGTTTATTTTTATTTTTATTAGTTTTTGTTCTTTTTTACGCCTTTTGGTATTTCTTTTTTGTTTTCAGATTTGGAATTGAGCTAAAGAAAAAGAGAGAAAGTGCTGAAAAGAATAGCGAAGCCAAAGCAGGAAGGAAAAGAGGAATCCAAAAGGAGTGAAGAAGATTTTTTTTTAGTGTTCTTTTTATTTTTTAGATTTTATTACTTTTTATTTTTAGAAATTGTATTAGGGTTACTTTATTATTTTGTACTTTTTTCTTTTCTTTTGGACTTTTATGGACATTCTTGGACATTATTTTTTTTAAACCCTAAGGAAGGGTCAAAATTAAATATCAACTGTTTGCAGGGAAGGACGACAGTCACGATACTGTCTCGGCCCCTCGGGTTCGTACACTGACATCGGAGTCGGTGGCCTGAGTCGACTTCAACGGTTCACCGCCCGTCTGGTACGGGAGGTAAGACTCTATCCACCCACGAATCCCCTGTCAGTGAGTTTTATTTTGTGATAACTCACACCCCTGCAAAAGAATGTCGAACTGGTATCACAATAGCCAATACAACGAATATCCGTTTGAGTTTCAAAATGGACGTTACAATTTTAACCATAGTGTGAATAGTGATTGGGAACATCAACCTTTTCAAGGTTACGGCTCATACCATGGTGAGCCCAATTACTATACACACACACCGGTCATACGAGCAAGAAAATAAGGATTATTATAGTACTAGTTCCCCGTATTTGGACAATATAATGAAAATGTTGAAAACTAGTCCCTATTATGATCCTTCTGAACCTGTTCTTCCTCTAGAAGAGTCTCTCAAACAATTAACTGAGAATACAAATAGGTTTGTGTTAGAAATGAATAAACAAAATGCACCCATGAGTGAACCTTCTATACATGATACCATAAGGAAGTCATGTGAGTCGATTCAAAAGCTTTTATTAGAGGCCCAGAACAGAACTGCTCAACATAGTCTTAATTTCCAATATAGTGTTTCCAATAGTACCCTTGAAAATGAGGATAGTTATTTGCATAATCAAGATTCCGAGGTTAGAATTGGTAACACTAGTTTTTTAGATGAGGTTCAACCATTTTCATGTTATTATGATGATTATGATGAGGATAGTGCTGATGAAGAATTTGACACATATAGGCATAGTGATCAGGAATCTGTTACTCCAATTGAGCTTTACAATGATACTACTATTTCTAGTTCAAATCCAAATAATTTTAATAATTATTCACCTATTCAAAAAGACGAGGATTTGACTAGAGATACCCCCGTTTTAGACGATGTAGTATTTCCTTTTGATTACGAAGCCGATAATGGTTTAGAGGAACGAGTTTATTCTGAGAAAAATATTGTAAAGTCTAGCGATTTAGAAACAATAGTCTTAGACGAAGAAGATGAACTCGTAGAGCATTTAAACATGTGTGAGGAGGCATCACCTGAGTATAACCCAGAAGAAGCAATTGACCATTTTCATGATTCTGATGATCTAGAAATTAGGAAAATTGTAGCTAGTCTATCTAGAGACACCCAAAACTCCAAGTTTGGGGGTGATTATCATTCTCCATGTGATTTAACTCTTAGAAAGGTCCCTCACTTGGGTCTTGACATATCTTCCTCAACCATTTTACAAGATTATCTTCATACATGTTTTCCTGAACCTAGTGATGTCCATAACGAAGTTCAGTTATTAGAAACCCATCCTCTGGTTGATGTGGTTGAACCAGGCTATGATACCCAGTTGACTTTGTTTTCCCACCAAATAGTTTTCTTCCAACTGTGGGAACGTTTATATTCCAAATGTGTCGAATATTAAGTTGTGAGACTAAACCTAAATGCTTTAGGAAATTAGAATCGACACATTTGCTTAAGAATGACCACTACTCTCATTGTGGTCAATTACGTAAGTCAAATCTTATTGACTTAGAGGATCCTCAGTTATTTAGGTTATTATTGTGCGCTTCTAAGATCATATTTGAGTTTTTCCAGACTCTAGGACCTAATGATTCGGATCCCACCTATGAAGAAACGCAGCCAATGAAAATTTTCTACGTAGACCCTTTCATAGAACCTGAACCTGAACCACAATTAGATATAAATTTCTTAATCAGGAAACTAGGTAAGGGCTTGCTAGTCTTGTTCACTTTCTTGGTTCATTGCAGTTTCTTTTGGTCAGCTCTTTTTGGTTTTAAAGACCCGCAGTTATTTTGGCTATTAGTTTATGATTCCATGAGGTGACTAATCCTTTCTTAGTCTGGCTGAAGACTTTAAACTTAGCCCTTCTTGGGAGGTAACCCAGCATTCATGCGACACGGTAATATCTTTTCTTATCTCTTTTGCTTCAAATGGTAACAGATTCTCCTTGTTCATGCTTTTAATTTCATCTTTAGAACATTGAGGACAATGTTAGATTTAAGTTTGGGGGTATGGGAGAAACTTTTTAGTTGCAATATGAATAAATAAACTCCAGAGCCTAGAAATTTATGCCTATTAAGGTTGGCACTAACCAACCTAAGTGGATGGAAGCATTTTGATTGTAGGAGTTGAGGAACCAATCTGATTAGATGGAAACATCTAAAGAGTCTATTCATAAAAGGACAGAGCTCAGGTGTTAGAAATAACATGATAGTTTCACCATATCTCGTTGAGTCCTTTTCACTTCTATTTTTATTTTATTTTGTTTTTAAACTATGTTTCTCTAAGTGATAGATGGGGCCCACGATTCAAGTTGTTACCAATGCTAGGGTGAATTAGAGTGATTGAGAAAGATAAAAAAAAAATGGTAGTTACCAAAAAGTTGAAAAAAAAAATATTATGAAAAAAAAAATTTGAGACCAGACCATTTGACCAAAAGGAACAAATTCAATAAAGTCGACCACTGGTACCCTTGTATATGCCAGTTGTGTTGACCTAGAGTTAGGTTATCGACCACTGGTTCCCTTGTATATGCCAGTGTGTTGATATTAGTCAGACTAATATCTCAATCCATTAGGGGTTCATTTTGGCGGAGGCCTTCAGACAGATATGGGAAACGTCGTTCACTTAGTAAACATCAAAACCATCTATGTTTTTCTATATCCATCTTCTTGATCTATCCATGTGATTAGTTTTGACTCCGGATATTGATGTCCATAGTGCAACTATTTGAGTAGAGCTCTGTCACTTTATATGAATTTTAGTATGCTTGAGTGCAAACTCGTGTACAACAATTGGAATTTCGCATCAGGGTACTTCCTCCTGTAGTCAATAAGTATGCCAACCAAGGAGATTCTTTAGTGCCTTCCAAGGTTCTGCGTAGATAGCTAAGGTATGGAGTAAAGGTTTTGTGGGTATATCTCTGGTAAGCCCTCCCGAGACTATAACTCGGCCACTAGGGCCACCTAGGGGTTTAAAGGATTATTGCATACGCTAAATGCAATCGACGATGCTTGCGACAGTGAGTTAGGATTTTATTTTGTAGTTTTGATTTGCTCGGGACTAGCAAATAATAAGTTTGGGGGTATTTGATAGACGCATTTATGTGTCTAATATATCTCAATTGTATATAGTGTTAGTGCTCGATTCTATACTTATTTGGTTATTTTATTTATTTGTAGGTGTTTTTAGAAGAATAAGGTTTTGCGGCGAAATTGGCTGAGAATGCGGCGTTTGGACCTCCGTTGATAGAGTACCGGAAGCGCCCCAGAAATACCCCGGAGGAACCCCGAAAAGTGCGGAAAATGTCCCAGAAAAATCACTATACGGACCCTCGATTTTGGATAAGGGGTAACCTAATTACTAAGGGGTGACCTATTTCCAGGCAGCTGCTAAAGGGAGAACAACACATGATAGGGGGACACCCACCTTCTTCACGATTTGAATCAAAAAGATTTGGCGGGAAAAGATACCTCACGTCTGCAGATTTTGGACGTGAAGCTTTGGGCAGTTTTAAAGAGATTCAACACCGGAAATTGATTGGGCTGGACTTGATATGACTTAACAAGTTCATTAGAAGCAATTGGACCGATCAACTTGGGCTAGAATAGCCGGGAATTGGAATCAAAGTCAAATAAGGAAACACGGCTTCATGGGTTCAAAATCTGTTATTCAAGGAGATTAAAGGCAAGTAAACTCTTTCCAAAGATACATATATATCCAAGGAAGAGTTTGAGATAAGTGGGAAAGCTCAGAAACGCGTAAAACAAATTTGGGAAGCGATTATTGCCGTGTCTGCCAAGAAAGGAAAAAGGGAATTTTGATGCGATTTGGGAAAGATTCAATGACCCTTTTGTGTATAAATAGGATGCTTAGGTCCCCTAGAAGAAGTACAGAGAGTTTGGGGTCAAGAGGAGAGCTCAGAAGGCGATAATCAGAGATTACAGGAGGCCCGTCTCTACTGCTGCTGCTGCTACACGAAGATCCTGAAGAACACGAAGAAAAGACAGCGGAGAACTGTCGTTCTGTAACAGTCTTAAAACAACATCAACAGAGACAGCGGATGCTACGTATCGTTGTTTCTATTTTAGCAGCCATATTTAATCGTTCTTCTCTGGACGCCTTCTGTGGGTCGCAGAATCACTGATTTTATTATTTTCACTCTTTTAATCAACTTTTTGAGCTATAAACATGTATTTTGAGCAAGTGATTAATATGAGGAGCTAAACCCCAATACTGGGATGATGGAGGAAGCCCTATTTCACGCAGGTGGTAATTCTAATAATTCTTTTATGACTATTTTAATTGATATTTAATTGATTTATGATTTTTATTGAATGGGTGTGATTTCGTTTGATGGTGTATGCTTGGTCTATGTATTTTTGATACATCATGCTTTTGATTTACAGTCATTGCTTTTCAAAAATCTATTTTTGGCAAAGAACAAGAGTCCATATTTTTATTATTTGAACTATAATTGATTGGAATTATTATTTGAGTCGCATGAATGGAATTTGGTGGAATCCTGAGTCTCAGTACCTCTCGATACTGTGATAAACTTTTGTGAATATATTTTCTTTATTTTTAGTGTTTTCTATTTTTGAGTCTAAAATCGAGTCTACACAAGTCCTAGTGAACGACAACCTTACTTACCACTTTAAAATTACATCAGAGTCCTATGATGCAAAATTTATTTGAGTTATTCGACCCATATTAATTATTGAGCCATGTCTTACACAAAGACATAATATTTTCAAGTCTCATTGTGTTATTGAAGAAAAGTTTTGTAGCATGATTATTGACAGTGGGAGTACAAAAAATTATGTGTCTGCAAAGTTAGTTGAAAAACTTGGTTTGCCTGTTAGTGCTCATCCAAATCCATACTCAGTTGGTTGGATAAACAGTTCTTCCACTCAGCAAATCACTCATCAGTGTTTAGTAAAGTTTTCTTTCCCTAGATATGAGGATTATGCTCTATGTGATGTTATTAACATGAATGCATCAAGCTTACTGTTGGGAAGGCCATGGAAATATTACATTCGTGCTGTTCATAACTGATATGACAATACTTATACTTTTGTTCATGAAGGTTTTGCTAAAATTTTGTGGCCTCTAGCTACAATCTTCTAATTCAGTCAAGGATCCAACAGATAAGAAGACAACTGCCTTAGTTGCTACTATTATTCATTCTTTAAATCAAACTCATTCTCTGAGCTCTCATGAAGTTACTAAACCTATGGTGGAGATTCCAGACAAGGTACAATCCTTATTATCTTTGAAAAAGCTGGGGTCTAGCAACCACACCTAATATTTCGTTTAGGCAATCTGTGTGGAAAACTCCAATATAATTCCAAGAGAATCAACTAGACAGTTAGACTCAATCAATGGAAATATATCCAAGAGTTGTATCTATGTTTTTCAATGTAATTAGAAAATCAAACAGATAGAATCTGTGAGCCTGATTATTACGAGATACAACTTGGACGGTACCGAAGACCAATGTTCAAATGTCAATCAATTTATATCAACAACCAAAGGTTGGATTATCTAATTGATTGAACTACGGAAAACCTGTGATATTTAAATTATATAAACAAATATAATGCAAAAAAAAAAAATAACACAGATACCAGAAATTTTATTAACAGGAAACCGCAAATGCAGAAAAACCCACACTGTGTTAAGCCGCTACATACACTAGCCTACTGCAAGTTAACTTCAGACTGGAATGGTGTTGATCCCTAACCAATCTCACACTGATCAAGGTACAGTCGAGTTCCTTACGCCTCTGAATCCCAACAGGACTCTATGCACTTGATTCCCTTAGTTGATCTCACCCACAACTAAGAGTTACTACGACCCAAAGTCGAAGACTTGATAAACAAATCTATCTCACACAGAAAAGTCTATTGAATAGATAAATCTGTCTCCCACAGAAATACCTATGAGTTTTGTTCCGTGTTTTGATAAATCAAGGTGAACAGGAACCAATTGATACACCAGACTTATATTCCCGAATAACAGCCTAGTAATATCAATCACCTCACAATAATCTTAATTGTATGGTAGCGAAACAAGATATTGTGGAATCACAAACGATGAGATGAAGATGTTTGTGACTACTTTTTATCTTGCCTATTGGAGATTAAATCTCGAGCAAATATTAGAGAAGATAGTACTCAATACGATAGAACAAAGCAAGATCATAACACACAACTACAGAGAAAATAGTTGGATCTGGCTTCACAATCCCAATGAAGTCTTTAAGTCATTAACCTATAATGCTTTTAGGAAAAACCTAAGTTAAAGGAGAATCAACTCTAGTCACAACTAGTATCACACATGAGGTGTGGGGATTAGGGTTCCCAGTTGCTAGAGTTCTCCCTTATATAGTCTTCAAATCAGGGTTTGCAATCAATGTTACCTTGGTAACAACGCATTCAATATTCACCTTTAGATGAAAACTTTATTAGACTCAAGCTAATATCTTTCAACCGTTAGATCGAACTTAGATTGTTACACACAAATGAAAAGTGACTTCATTTAGATATGGGTAACCGTACCTAAACGTGTACACCTTGTTGGATCAACAATAATTAGCGGAAGTTAGCCATATGAATACTTTCATATCAACCTTGTTCATCTTAACACAACTAGTTCAAATGACTCAAATGAAACTAGTTATAGAGTTGTTCAATTTTTTTATATTCTCATAGAAGCATACAAGACACAATTGAAGCAAAATATATTGAGATTCACTCTAGTCAATTCATGAACATTATAGCCACGGTTTGCAAAATATTGCATTCCTTATTATATAAATGTATTTCTTCATGATAAAACCGAATTTAGAACATAACCCACTCAAGTATGCAAACCGGTACGAATACCTAAGTAGCCGGATTTGGTCTTGGTTCGCCAGTATGCAAACGGGTACGCATACTATCGTACACCACCAAATGCAGTTGAATTCCAGGACTTGAACTTATGCATGTATGCATACGGGTATGGATACTAAGTTCCCGAACTTCAACCAACAAACCAGTACGCATACGTGTATGCATACTATGGTTTCCGGACTTGGAATAACTTGCAATAGTTAGCATATAAGTACACATACTGTGTTATATCCAATCATGGTTAATTGTTCTAAACTCCCATTTAAATCACTGAAACATTCTTAGAAGACGACAATAGCTATCTCACACAAACTATTAGCTGCAAAGCAATTTTCAAGTGATCAAATGATCAATACGAAACATTCCGAGTCTACACCAAATGACTGTCTCACACAAATTATATAAGATGTTACCAGGCGATTTTCACATGATCATCTTTTGACTTTCTTCAAGAATATAGGATGAACTTGGTTAAATCGAAAGCTTACCGACACATATCTCGAGAAATATGTAAGCGAGTTAAACTCAGCTCGAAATATCAAATGTGTATAATCGAAGTCTATATTGTTATACGACTTTTGTCTCAAATAGGAGATAGAATTTTGAGTGATAGATGAGTTCAAGTCACCACATACCTTTTGTTGATGAAGTTCCACAAGCTCCCCTTAGTAGTTATTCGTCTTCTATCGATGAACACCGTGAAGTTTCAAGCTCAACTACACATTTTATGTTAATACGAGACTTATCTATAAGTAGACTACAAACCAAGACTTATAGTTTTGACAACTAAACTTGAAAAACAAGCTTGAGACCGCAACACTTGCGAGTTCGACCGAGCATTGCTCTAATAATCATCTTTTAGTGACTTATTTCCTGCTGAGCTACCCAATACCTTACCTCCACTGAGAGATTTACAACATCAGATAGACTTTATACCTGGAACATTTATTCCTAATCAACCTCATTATACGTTAAGTCCTAAAGAGCATGAGATATTACAAGGTCGGGTTGATGATTTGTTACAAAAGGCTTTGATTAGGTTAAGTAAAAGTCCTTGTGCTAGTCCAGCCTTTTTAGTAGACAAGAAAGATGGTGGACACCGTATGTGTATAGACTGTAGAGCTTTAAATCGAGTTACTATACCATATAAGTTTCCTATACTAAGAATTGATGGCATGATTGATATGCTTTCTGGTGCTAAAGTGTTTACAAAGCTTGATTTGCGAAGTGCATATCATCAAATACGTATTCGTGAAGGTCATGAGTGGAAAACAACATTCAAGACAAAAGAAGTCTTATATGAATGGTTAGTAATGCCTTTTGGTTTATCTAATGATCCTAGAATTTTATGCATCTCATGAACCAAGTTCTGCAACATTTTCTTGGAAAATTTGTCATTATATATTTTGATGACATATTAATTTTTAGTAACAATGCGGAAGAACATCTTACACATTTATATCAAGTTTTTAAAGCACTCCAAGACAATGTTTTGTATGTGAACTTAAAGAAGTGCACATTCTTTACAAACATAGTCACTTTCTTGGGTTATGTTATGTCTATTGGTATTTCAGTGGATGATTCTAAGATTAAAGCAATTGTTGATTGGCCTACTCCAACACCTATATGTGAAGTACGCAGTTTTCATGGATTAGCCTCTTTCTATAGAAGATTTGTGAGGAATTTTAGTACCATTGCAGTTGGTTTAATAGATTGTTTGAAGCATGATACTTTTGAATGGACTGAAGAAGCAGATAAAAGTTTTAATCTTCTCAAAGAGAAGTTAGGTAGCGCTCTTGTCCTTGCATGCAAAATTTTGATAAACCTTTTGAGATCCATTGTGATGCTTCTATTGTTGGCATATGAGTTATATTATCCCAGGAAGGTCATCCAGTTGCTTACTATAGTGAAAAGAATTCAGATACAAGAAAGAAATGGTTTATGAGCTGGAATTGATTGCACTTGTTCAAGCTCTTAAGAACTGACATCCTTATCTCATTCACAGTGAGTTTGTAGTCAATGTAGTTGGAATCTGGAACAATTTAAATATTATTTCACTCATTATCAGATTTAGTAGATACACTTGTTTCCACAAACTACAGATCTTCTAAAGTGGCCTCTCATCAGTATGGACATTTTTCAGTAAGTTCTACTTATAACTATCTTATTCGGAAACATCAACAAAAAGTGCATATCAACTCATAATTCTTCGAAATTTTTTGGCTTAAACTATGGCATATGAAGTTCCCATATAAACTGATTTTTTTTTGTAATATATGTCATAATATCCTCCCATTTACTATGGTGGTGTTCCGGTACTCTCAATAACAGGCTCAACTACGTCCTTTTTGTGGAAAATCAAGTGAAACTACTACTTATCTTTTTATTCGTTGTACATATGCGAGAGATGTTTGGTTTGGTATTTCATAGTATATCCTACACCATTTACATACAATAAACAAATTGCAAGAGTGGTTTCATTCTTGGGCTAATGAGCAAAATCCAATTTCATTTAACAAAGCTACCTTGGAAAATTTGGTGATGGTTACGATGTGGCCTATCTGGAAATCTCGATGCACTAGATTGGATTTTCTACATACTAGATCAAATCCCATTACCAGTATGCATTACATTTTAAACTTTTGTACCACATATCATATAGACATTGCATTAGGTCATTTGAATCATCATCCTCATTTTAGGATTCCTATTCAGCGTCTGCAGTGGTCTCCTCCTCATGTTGGTTGGGATTCCATCAATTTTGATGCATCTATGTGTTCTAATAACTCTGATGGTCCGAGTATTGTAATTCATAATGATGCTGAAGAGATCCTAACTTCCAAAACTATATATACTATTGCGAGAGACATTGACCAAGCTGAGATTTTAGCATTATTAGAGAGTTTGCAATGGGTGAAACAACTGTAGTGTAAAAAGATCTTTGTGCAAACTGATAATAAAGGTGTGGTTGAAGTTGTTTCTCATTTTTTTTCCAGTTGAGAGAGATAATATCTCAACCTGATATCCCATATTAGAGATTTAGCATCTTTTTTCCTTCTTGTGCGGTTTCATATATAAATAGAGCTTGTAATAAACCAGCCAATAGACTAACAAAGTTTGCTAGATTTGTATGCTTTACCTTATTATGAAAAGTTATTTTCATTATAGAGGGGAAAAAAACATACGTGTTGTGGCAGTAGCACAGAAAAACCACCCTCAAGAGACAAACTTCCTTGTCGCACGTTGCACCAGAATAAACGCATTACACTTGAAACATCAAAATTTTGACGTCCCACAATCATTTAAAAAGTATCAATTAACAATTTAAAAAGTATTAACAAAGTCTGATGCCTATTCTTATCCATTTACCTCAAAATCTCAGCATAATAAATTACTCCAACATAATACCGACATTTCACCGATGACGAAACTTAGTGACTTGACTTACTCAAACTAGACTGACCCCTAAACAACCAGTAATGCTATTCCCCACTCCTTTGAGCACTCTATTCACCACCCATGCTGATGTGGCATGCTGATTTGGGCGCTACTTCACATTTTGGTTTTCTTCTGTTGTTGTATGTTCTCTTTCCTTTATCTTTCGAGGTTTCTGTGTTGCATATGAACCAAAAGATAAGAACCGCACACCAGTCCACCGTATAATTTTTCTCAACTTCTTTTTTTTCGTTTCTCCTTCTTGTTCCACCGCCTCTACCAAATACCTCCTGACCTCCATCATTCAAATCCATATCACATGGAAGTAAGGGTATTTTTGTAGATATCTAAAAATCAAAATTGTTCATCAGCAGATTCAATAGGGATCATATCTATCAGCAGATTTCTTAACCTAAAAATCAAACTATTTCATCAAAAATCACAATTTGTAGTTTTAAAAGCTCCAATAACCAAACCCTCCAATCCTTTAATCTTTACTCTCAAAATCCAAAAATAAATAACCAAAATATCTTGACAATCAAAATCACATTGTTAACAATTTTTCTTATAATCATATTAGATAATCCATAAATCAATAACATGAAGTTGAAGTTTCTCACATTTTTTAATTTTGTTAAATATTTGATTCCATTAAAGCTAAGCAGGACTTATTAAGAAAGACAGGTGTGTGAGAGGGAGAGGGAGAGGGAGAGATTAGAGAGAGGGAGAGGGAGAAGGCAGAAGAGAAGAGGAAAAAATCTTCTCTACTATGAAGGAATCATGTGAACTGACACTTTTGTTACTGTTTTTATCCTTTGTACACGCTCGAGATGACACATCAGCGTGAGTGGTGAATAGAGTGCTGAAAGGAGTGGGGAGTAGCATTACCGACAGAGAGCCAACAACCAAGCAAAGGAAGTGGGTGACTTTTTTATTTTTTTTGATAATCTGCCAAATCGGCAGGAACTAACACTAATAAAAGAGTTTACAATGCGTCATGCGCGGGAAAACGAAGTGGCTGTAAAATAAAAATAATGTTGTTTGGTCTAGTTTGCTTATGTCTCTTCAAATGTAAAACATGGAACACTGGTCGCTTTATCAATATTGCTAATAAGGTGTACCAATTGGTATTGCAGAAGTTCTTTTTGTATTTTAGATACCTCCTAGGTTAACCAGATGCATAGTCTTTCACTTTCAGATATCATACTAGATGGTATTTTATCAAAGTTAAAAAGAAAAAAACGATTTTCAGTGGCGAATCTATGGTGGGGCCAGTGGCCCCTAAAATTTCTGAGAAAGTGAATTTCGTATGTAAATCTTATGCAGAATCTGCTTAGAGCATCTCCAATGGATTGTGGTATGTATCCTACGTGGATGGTGCAGGTAGACATCCTTTTAAAAAGTAAACTCAAAAACTCCCTACAATTTAGGAATTTTAGAAAAATTATCTCCAATGGTAGATGTTTTGTAATCCATTAAGATTTATCTAATTGGTTAAAATATTTCCTTTACTTTTATTTTCCGATGATTTAACTTTATTTTGGTTGGTTGAGATATGTGACTAGGATCTATCACATCCTCCAAAAGAACCTCTGAAACTAGAGGATGGATTAGAGGATGTGGTAATAACTAACTCACTACTGCATCTTAATACCCTCCTTCACATCTACGTTGGAGAAGGTTTTTTTACAAAAGTGCAAAAATCCTATGTCGCCTACAATATAAGAATTTGAGGAACTCCCGTTGGAGATGCTATTATGTCCCCACTTACTTTAGAACAAATTCCCGTGTAAAATGGTACTTTTGTAACTGATATCAGATTTGTACTCTTATCCAATTCCACGCAATACAAAACTACCCAAGTATTAAGAATTACTGGTAGGTACAATACTTATTTAACCTGTAATAAAGTGATTTCTTTAGGTTTAAAATTCAAATATAATTCATATGAATAATAAACGACTAATTAGTTTTCGACTATATCTGATTCCATTTAGTAAGGTTCTTACTCCGATGTTATTCAAGATATTCATTATGTCTTCTTCGGTTACTTAATTTTTTGTCACTTTTTTTAATGATTTATGATGACATTGGGTCCATAATGATGGTGGCCGATTATTGCTTTTCCCATTAGGTTTTTAGTTAAGATCTCAAAGAATATATTTTTCCCCATTGAACTTTTGTTATGGATTCGCCACTGACCATTTTACTAATGAGGTTTCAAAATGTGGGCGTTTTATTAATTGAAAACCCCTTAATATAATTTCCGACTTCCCAAAAAAATGGAGAATATTTGAACACTTGCTAACAAAGGCAACGGATTGGTTAGAAAACAGTAACATGGTGATCGATGAAAAGAGTGATGATATGTGACTTGAGTTCGAAATTCATCTGTATCGATTTTTTAACTAGTTAAAAAAAACAAGAAAAGAGTTATGGATACAAGGATGAGATTCTCAAGCTTAATATGTTCGAACAAAAGCCCAAAATAAGATCACTGAAGACGAAACGCCAAAGTGCCCCAACACCACCCACCACCGCTGCAATTTTCGCAGGGGTACCACCACCAGCTCCGCAGTCTCATTGAAGAAAAATCACCTTTTTACTTTGTGCATTCTTCTTTTATGAGATAAATTAAATTTGTTGTTCGTTATACGAGCCCAATTTATCTCTAGCAAAAATAACGTTCTATCTATGGGTTCCTCATGCATTTTTATGAGTAACTAATCCGTATGTTTGGAATTCATGCACGTGGAGTTGGATTTCCCCTTGAACTCGGAGGCTCAGAGAGGTGCCCTGTATGGGCTGTTGTAGGCACGACAAATTAATAAATATATTTTCCATTAATTAACTGGTAATATAGCGGTACTAAGAGATCGTTCCCACAGAGAGCTGTGTAATTGATAGGTTATTTGATCAGCAAGATAAAGTAAATAACAAAGGGGGGATTTGGTTTAAAGAGTATAAATTAAAAGACAATAAAGAAAAGAGATGATCAAGGAATCCTTCGCCGTTACCAAGCGATAACTGGATTAATATACTTATTTATTGTTCGTAAGAACCATTCATCACCAACTGTGGAATAACAGCTAGCTCAGTGTTATCCCCAAAACTCCTTGTACCACGGATACAGAAGCTCTCCAATATCAGATTCTATTCAACTGAACCACCAATTAGTAGCTCACTCAAGGTGTAATCCAATGAATGCTTTAAGCTTTGTGAATTAGGTTAATCCCAGTACTTAAACTCTTAGCTCAAGGTTTACTTGCTGGTGTTTTTTTCAAACACGATTCCTCCACAGAATCCCGCTGTAAGGTCTCGTGATTTCTACTTGTGTGTTATTCGAAGATTACTTATCTCCCACTAAACTAATAAATATATTTCCCACTAATTAACTGGTAATATAGCGGTAGTAAGAGATCGTTCCCACAGAGAGCTGTGTAATTGATAGGTTATTTGATTAGCAGGATAAAGTAAATAACAAAGGGGGATTTGGTTTAAAGAGTATAAATTAAAAGACAATAAAGAAAAGAGATGATCAAGGAATCCTTCGTCGTTACCAAGCGATAACTGGATTAATATACTTATCTATTGTTCGTAAGAACCATTCATCACCAACCGTGGAATAACAACTAGCTCAGTGTTATCCCCAAAACTCCTTGTACCACGGATACAGAATCTCTCCAATATCAGATTCTATTCAACTGAACCACCAAGTAGTAGCTCACTCAAGGTGTAATCCAATAAATGCTTTAAGCTTTGTGAATTAGGTTAATCCCAGTAGTTAAACTCTTAGCTCAAGGTTTACTTGATGGTGTTGTTTTCACACACGAACCCCCCCCCCCCCCCCCCCACAGAATCCCGTTGTAAGGTCTCGTGATTTCTACTTGTGTAGAGAGTTATTCGACGATTACTTATCTCCTAACTTCTACTAGCAATAAAACGATCAATAGATCAATCTAGTATGCATTCCAAATCAATCCAATAATCACTCATAAACCCTAGATATGGTAAAAACAAACGATGATGATAAAAACTCTCAATAAGTTTGTATTATTAATAAAGCTTCACGCTTAGAACATTGAATTCATCCTTAATCAACAAAGGATTTAGCTACTCATATTACAAAGAAGATGAAGAATGGTGGTTTCCCCCTAAAGGGGTAAACCCTAGGTTTTGATGTAGAACTTGTGATATGAGATTCGATGATATGTGAAAGGCCTAATACCTATTTTTATAGGTTTACATTGCTTGGTCATCAAGTATTTAGTTTGGTTCAAGAACCCGACCCGAAAATACGACATAAAGAATCCAAACGTGCCCTTAGGCTTTCCAAGGTATTAATACACGTTTCCTACTACCTAAGTTTGAGAACCCAGTCCGCGAACTTCAAATTCCAGCAGAAATTTTCGGAATTAAAGTATGAAACCCGTCCGCGAACTTTGTTGTCTTCGGTATTCAATAAAAGCTTGTTTTGGCCATAACTTCTTCATCCGAACTCGGAATGACCTCATTCTTTTTGCATTCTTTTTATTTCCAATTCTCTTCAAGATGATGATGAGAAATCCTTAATTTGAATGAGTTAAGATCGGTCTTTGGCCCTTATCTTGATTTTGAGCGTTTTGCTCCTTTTCATCGCACTTCTTCCACTTCTCTTGGACTTGGGCACTTGGATACTTGGAATAATTCTCTTCATAGCTCTTTTCATCACTTTGTAGCTCCTTTTTGGATGATTCACCTATTGGAGGCAAACAAGAGAAAACAAAAGTAATAATACAAAATATGCAAGAATAATAGCTAAAACAAGTATGGAATGAATACTAAAATCATATGAATTATGCACTTATCATGCCCGGCTGTGACGACAAATAGAAACCGACCATCTAATTATCCTAGGTTGAAATGAAATCCTAATTAGAGACTTTCCTAACTAAAATTTGATTGAATTTGGAACTTCTTTGCATTATCCTAGTCTGGTGTATACTGGAATGGTTCAGTGCACTGGATCAACAAGGAATCGACAACTCCATTACTTTGATATTCATTGTGAATTAATGAAGACTATTAAACGTTATTAGATGTGTTTATATGGGCCCACATATAACATGAATATTTGCACATAAAGATTAGTAGATATCGAAGATATGCATACCAAGACTGGAAGATATTTCAATATATTCTACATCAAGATCAGATCATTGTGATTTATGGGACCGTTTTCGATTCCATCTTTAAATGGTCCATGATATTTTATTACCATTGTTGATGATTATACACGTTGCACACTTGGTTATTCTTGATGAATTCAAAATCTGAAACAAAAAAATATTTAGATTATCTTTTTAATTTTGTGATAAATCAGTATAAATCAAAATTTGACACTATCTCGTACGGATCTGGAAAAATCTATATTCCCAAGATTCAAAAATTTCGTTCCGATAATGGAACCGAATTCCTAACATAAGACTTACAACAATGGTTTCTCCAAAATGGAGTTTTACATCAAGGGAGTTGTGTATACACTCCACAACAAATGGTGTTATAGAACGCAAACACCGTCATCTACTTGATGTAGTAAGCTCACTGCGTTTTCAAGCAGGTCTACCATTAGAATTCTGGGGAGAATGTATTATGGTCGCAGGGTATTTAATCAATAAGATGCCCACACCATTACTCAATTACATATCTTCACACGAAGTTATTTTCGGATCATCGCCAAACTATTCACATCTTAGAGTATTTGGTTGTTTATGTTTTGCTCGCAACACAAGTCCTTCTAATAAAATTGATGCTCGAGCAAAAACATGAATTTTTATTGGATACCCATACAATCAAAAAGATTATAAGATCTTTTATGTTGAAAACAAAGAAAATCTATACTTCAAGGGATGTCATATTTCATGAATAAACATTCCCTTACGGAAATGCGATTTCACCATCGCCAGAATCAAAAGGACTCGATGATCCTGACAAATATTTAGAAAACTTAGAAAATGGTCATGAACATGAATGTGATAAAGACATCACAATTCCTACTTTTCCAAGAAGTACGACTACTCCTTCTAATTGTCCGGGAAGCTTATCTTCTTCGTCACAAAGATTTACACCTCCATGCTTCGTCGACCGAAGATTCACAATGTACAACTTCTACATATATAGGTGAGTCACATTCTTCTTTAGTGATATCTCATGGATCGTAATTATCACCATTAACCGAATCCACGTCAATTGGATCCCAAATGAATGAGCCAATATCTAAAAGATTATATATGCACAGTGATGGAATCTTCTATTTTGGAGGGTCTAAAATATCTTCTTAATCATTTTCTTTCGTATAGTCAAATGTATATACAACATAAGACATTTCTCACGAAGATTCTCGTTATCGACGAACCCACAAGTTATCGTCAAGCCATAAAATTCCAGTATGGAGTGTAGTTGCAGGAAATCGTACACTACACCCCTAATATGATTTCATTAATACTCAACTCATTTTTAGATTTACAATCTTAATTTTATTGATGAATCTTTGAATATTCTTACAAGAAAAGATAAAGGAATCAAGAATAACCTCTGCTTTAGACTTTCTCTTTCCTATTTACTTGTTTCTTCCTCAAAGAAAGATCTCTCCTCTTCTTCTCAGTTGAACGACTATTTATAGGGAAATACATAGTGGATGACAGTTAATCTGTCCTTTATTTTCGGATATAGCTTGCGACATTCTCGCAACCTTACAAATGTTAATCTCGCAAACTCTCTAATTTTCGCAGGATCATCACATCTTTCTCATGATTTTAGATGATGTCGTTTATTATATCATTTCTGAAATTATTCTGCGACGCTGTTGTGTTGTCTTATTGATAATTTCGCTGAAATATTGCTGCAAGATTCTGATCCTACATCTTGCCTCTTCTCATATCTTCTCTGCAAAGTAGAGAATGATGTGAGAAATGCCGCAGCCGTTCCTCTCTTCATATTCTGCATTTATCACACGTATTCTTTCTTCCATCCATTTCTTGACACGTCTTCTGTAACCGCTGCTTTTCAACCGCTCATGTCTTTTCGTCTTAATGGTGTTTATTTCTTCGAGTAAAAAATCTTCCTTGTATATTCTTCTTACTCTTCTTTTCACTTTCTTTTTACTTTCTCTTCTCTTTTAATTCTCTCATCTCTGCAACTCTATTGTTCTTCCGTAAATTCCGCTACTGTAGTTCTTCCTTCTTCAATCTTCTTACTTTTTATTCATTCCCATACTCTATGTTCAAATATGCCTCCAAGTGGCCATAAACATGAGAAAAACTTAAAAGACGTCCAAAAAGATCTTGCAGAGAAAGGTTTCACACTTTCTACCATTCCTGGTGAAAGTGCCAAATCAATTCTTTCTATCAAACTTTTTTCTGATCAATATTATGATTATCAATCAATCATAATTTCGCTAGGTCAAATTCTCGCAGGTCTCCCCATTCCTCTTTACGACCCAGATATCCCTCTGTTCTATGAAATTCTTGCTCATTCAGGATTTTCGCGAGCTATCTTCCAGTTGAGTGGGGATTGCATCCGTCTGATGCTAGAGTTCGCTAATCGTGGTGCTGGTAAAGGATCTCTGTACTCCAAAGAACTCAGGGATCCTAAATTCACAGACTTAGAAATAATTGTTGAGAAATATACAGTAGCGAGCTTCTTTGAAAATTATGAATTGATCTCCATGAAGAAAGAGAATACTCGCTGGGGTATTCGTTTGAAAAGGAAAGATAACATTGATGAAGTGAAAATACTTATGCAAGATATTGATTGGCATTCTGGTAAGAACACAACTCCTCGCCAATCCAAAGATGATAAATGGTGTGTTTTTCCATTGATGCTAAGAGGGCCTTATATTGCTGGATCAAATATTCTTCCTGAGAATCTCGCTACCTATCAACCTTGGGTATTCTCTTGGCCCGAGAAGGAGAAAGAGGTATGTTTCTTCCAGTTTTGCTCACTTTATATTTCTTTATTTGTCTTTATTATTTTGTTCGCTGACCCTTGCAATATTCTACAGATCCAAAAACTGAAAGATAGTTATAACAGGACTGGGAGGACTAGTACCTTGTTAGCTTTTCGCTCATACACAGATGAGGTAAGAAATTTTATCTTATGATTTTAAATAGTATACTGTTGCTTCCATTTCTTATTTCTATCTGTGTGTGAAGATTATTGATGAAATAGAAGAACCTGCCGATGTTGCGAAGACTGGTGATAAAGGCAAAGGTGCTCTTCGCAGGGAAAAATCAACTGCCCCTCCTTCAAAGAAAAGAAAAGTCTGTTCTTCTTCTCCTTCAAATATTCCTTCTCATGAAAATTTCGAAATTGACAAGGATGATGAGGATAATGATGACCTTGCCGCAAATGAAGATTCACCACCTGAATCTTTTATGGCTAAGCTCTCTGGCCTCTTTTCTGATTCTTTGAAAGGAATGGGAGATAGCCAATTCGCTAATACCTGCAAAGCTCTCGCTACAATTTGCGATGTCCCTTTACTTGATGGTGATAGTTCTCTTCACGGAGTTTCTAGATCAGTGACTCCCGACTTCTTTCATTCTCTTAATAGTCTGGTATACTTTCATCCTTTTACTTCTTCATTGTTGTAACTCAAAATCTTTTTCTGTATTAATATTTTTTGTATTTTCTCGCAGGCTGGAAAAGCTTCTTTCGCTGTTGCCTCAGATCTAGAGAGGAGACGCAAAAATCTTGAAAAGAAGAATTTTCAATTTCGCACAAAAAATGAAGAATTGGAAGCTGAAGTCAAATGTCTTCGCGAGAAAAATAGACAACTAGAAATTGATTCTTATTCATATAAGAACAAAATCTCTAGTCTTCAGCAAGCTAATAATAAGCTTTATAGTATGTTAATTTTCTCCTTTCCCTTCATTCATTCATCCTGTTGTTTTATCTTATTTAAATGATCCTTTTTGCAGACATTTATGGTCTTTCTGATGAAGCTACCCTTCTTCGTTCATTTCCTAATGCCTTGGATAATGATACCCTTCTTGAGCGTCTTAATAATTATTTAAATAGTTTCTCAAATGATAGAATATATCTCTTTCTCTAGATGAACTTAGATCCAAATTTCGCCTCTTAGAAATTGACCATAGATCTAGTTTAGGCTTGGCCAACCGATTTAAACGTCTCCTCCTTAATTCTAAAGAGAAAATCAATGAGTTGAGAACCAAAATTAGCGGTCTTATAGATGATAAGGATCGTATCTCTGATCAAGGTGCTAAGGCTTTGGAGAAATTCCAAGAGACTCTTCTTGAAGTTCAACTTGAACGAGATGCGGCTAACCGCCAGAACATCGATCTTTGCGAAAGGGAAAACCAAATTCGTTCTCGTCTTCTTATAAGTAATGAGGATGAATTTGTTTGGGCTGCGAAAATCTTAGATAATGCCAGAAAAGATTTAGGTGTAAATGTTAGTCTCCAAGCTGAGCATACAGCCTTGATTACAGATATGATTTCTGACAGAGAAGGTTATTAACTGCTCTTCTTTACTAATCTTTTGTTTCTTATGAATTTTCATCAAGTTAATAATTGATTGTCTTTTGCTCGCAGATTCTGAAAGTAGATATCGTGAAAAGATTGAGGAACTTGAAGCTGAAAAGGAGGAACTCACAAAGACTCTTTCTTCTCGCTACGACAAGTATTCTAGATTAAAGAATCAAATCAAGATCACTGTTGCGAATTTTAAGAATGATGCTATGCATTTTCGCAATCAAACTATCCAAATGGTTTGTGACGATCATAGTATGCCTCACTCTGATTATCCTTGTCTCTTGGAAGAGATCCCACAGAATACTCCCAGTCTGATTATTTCTGATAGCGAAGCTGACGATGAAGGTTCTGATGGTGATGAAGATTCTGACGCAGACGAAGAAGGGAACAAGTCTGATGAACATAATGAAGGATCACCTAAGAAGTAGTCTTTGTTTCTTTCTTTGATTCTCTGTAATACTTGTACATTTATTCCTTCTTTCTGTATATTTGTGTTTCTTTCATTTTGACCTGCATTCATTAAAACAATTCTTCCTTGCAATACAGTTAATCAATATAATCATAAATTTTTGAATTTTTGTGTAAATCTATCATATGGAGACAAATAACATTTTCTAATTTCATTCATTCGCATATTTGCCTCTGTTATTTGTATCCAAATGAGATATTTTATAAATTTTTCTTATTTTATGCCTCAATTTCGCAGTTAATTATGTATAATTTCGCAATCTTATGCGAAGTGAATTTTGATTCTTTTCAAAATCTCGTTCCTGTGTGGTCTTATTTTTCCTTCCTAATTAAAGGTCTTATTATGCCACCTCTTGTCATTGCGACAAAATCGCAGGACGTCCTTGCACTTTCATGCAAAAACCCATTGATCTTGCCTTAACTTTTTCTTTTGTATTGTGGCCTCTTCAGGAATGTTGCGACAATATGACAGGCCTAAATATTCTTGCGAAAATAAATCCCCATGACATTGTCGTCTTGCGACGAAATCGCAGGACGTCTTCGCACTTTCATGCGAAAACCCATTGATCTCGTCTTATCTTTTTCTTTTGTATTATTGCCTCTTCAGGATTGTTGCACAAATATGACAAGCCTTAATACCCTTGCGAATAAAAAGCCTCATGACATTTGCGTCTTAAGACACTTATCAGCTCCCTAATGGAGGGTGCCGCCCTTATCTCCCCCCTGGTTGCCCCTTTAAGGAGGCGTACTTCTACCATACAAGGTTATCTCCTCCCATCCAGTCTTAACAACAACCAGTTGTTTTCGAAGCCTCTTATCCCTTTTACCTATATGGCTTATGGTTACGAGACTGCACCCTAAGTGGGGTTTTCTTCAGGCCGAGTGCAGTATAAGCCAAGACTTGTCAAGAATGGCAAAGTACGCTTCAAACGTCCCAGGCACTCTTGACTCAACCGTGTACCTCGGCGCCTTGATCAGATCTGCACTCCTTAGGATAGTTCTTATTACCTTAGTCACCCAACCTAAGTCATACGCTTAAGCTGAGAATCCAAGGTGCCTCTCCCGAATGGGCTTTATTGACCCCAAATCTCCATGACTCAGGTTCCGGTGGCGGTGTAGCCTTTCCCTGAGTCATGCAACAGGTACCCCCTTATATGACGTACTTTAGGTCTTACATTTGCCTCTTGCGAAATTGTATTCGCGAACTAGGGTGTACGCCATAAAGGTTCGCCCCTTTCTCTTTTGTCATTTTTCTTTGATTGTCTTCTGTAAATTCATTATCTCTGCGAGAGTCTCGCATATCATCATATTGTATTTGCATTTTGCAATCTCAATTTTGTCATTCAATAAAATGTATTCTTGAGAATTTTACTTATTGCGAGAGTGTCGCAACAACTTAATCATTCCTACATTTCTTGTTTTTATTACCTTTGCCATCCTCTGCTTCTTTATTATTTTCTGCTACTACTTCCTTGGTAGTGGTATGTTCATCATTTTTATTCTAAGCTAGCATTAGTTTCGCAATATTTCTTCTTCTTTTATTTCGATTGCATCCACCATCAACCTCTCACTTTTTTGTGTCTCTTTGATTTTGTGTCGCCAATTTTCCTTCTTGTTTGCTCTTCCTTCGCAAGATTCTATCTCAGTTTCGTAACATCTCTTTCCTTCAACCCAATCTCCCTTTATGATTCCTACACCGCTGGGGTGAGGGAACTTGATGCACTGGTGGAAAATTGAATCTACACCTAGAATCCCATGTATCCAAGGTCGACCAATTAATGTATTGTAGGGTGATTCTACATCAACGACACAGAATAAGATTTCAGAAGATATTCTCTTCAATGGAATTCGCATAGTAACCTCCTCTTTAGGCTTGTTAGCAGTACCATTAAAACCATATATCTTATATGTTAATGGTATAAGATCATCATCTCTTCCTCCCATAGTTTTATAAGTATGATAAAATAAGATGTTCACAGAGCTTCCAGTATCGATTAGAATTCTATTAATTGCCCATGAATCTTCAGTTTCATCATCCTCATCTTCTTTCGGTTTTGAATTAATTTCTAATTTTACTACCAATGGATTATCATGCACCTCTTCACCTTCGGGAATTTCTTCTGCGGTAAAAGAAATGATATGTTTCTGCCATTCCTCTAGTGGCGAGATTTTCGCAATATTCATAATTTCTCTTCCATCGTTATCTCTTGCGAACACTCTACTAAAAACATTGTCATGAAAATCTTCGATTGTTTACTTTGTGATGCTCTGGTGGTGGTGGCAGTGGTTGAGATTGTGGATGCCCTACCAAAAAGTGGTTTAGTTTTCCTTGAATCATTATCAGAATAATTCTTTTTACATTTCTGCAATCATTTGTTGTATGTCCATGAAAATGATGATAAGAACAAAACTCATGGCTTCTGTGGTTTGGAGGTGGTTCCGTTCCCATGTTCCATGGTATTGGTATATTCTCCATCAAAATTATAGCTTCCCATATTTTCTCCACACTTGCATTTAGAGGTGGCATCTTGATTTCTTCCCATACTACCTTGTGACCTCCTTGTCCTCTATTATAGTTTTGTCTTTGACCTCCATAAGTTTCTTGTGGTTGATCGAGTCTTTGAATCTTGTTATTTCCACCATGATTGTAGAAATTTCTTTCTCTTTCATACTCCTCTTGATCTCGGCTTCCCATAGCCACTAGATTCTGTTGATTGTTACCCGTCACCTTCTCTTGTTGTACTTGCGAAGTGTTCGCTACTGTGTTTATTAGCTTGGGTAATAAGCTTGCATTGGCTGTTTGTGAGCTGGTGTTCACAACTGGATATGATTCCATTTCATTTTGCCTTTCCTCTAGAGCAATGTATTCTTCTTGAAGTTCTCGCAATTCAGTTATTGTGATCGTATTATTGACTCTGAAAATTTGGACATACAATAGGTTTGTTGCAAACATAGCATTGATAAATGATAATATAAGATATCTCTCATCTACACGTCCAGCCATTTCACTACACATAGTTCTCCATCTTTTAGTCAGGTGCTTCAAACTTTCGCCAATCCTCTGTTTTAATCCAAACACGTCTTCTATACCAGGTCGCGAAGAATTATTACTTATATATGCCCCTAGGAATGTAGTTTGAAAATGATTGAAGGATGTTATTGTATTCTTTGGTAGACCTTCGAACCATTTTAACGCCTCCTCAGTTAAGCTGGATGCGAAATATTTGCATAATACATCATCATGATTTTCCCATTGCAACATGCACCTCACGTAGGCTTTAATGTGTTGAATTGCACAAGTTGTTCCATCAAAAATGTTGGTTAATGTGGGTAAATTGCATTTCGGTGGTATTCCTCCTAATTGTACTTCCCTTGTAAATGGAGTTTTTGCAGCTTCTTCTATAGCTTCATCCAATTGTGTTCTGCCTACTTCTCCTCAATTACTTAGCATTCCTCTCATTTCTTCTAATTCTTTCAAGATTTATTTATTTACACCTGAATTTTGATCCATTGGTCTTTTTAATTTCGCCTATATTCTTCTGCGTTCATGTCTTTCTTCTCACGCGAAATTTTGCATTTCTTCTTCATTATCTTCATCTCGTCTTCTTTTGCGAGTTTCTTCTTCATCTCTTTCTTGAATTCGCAAATGATTATGTCTCTCATTTTCCCCTTCATGATTTTGTTCATTTCTTATTAATTCCATTCGCTGCCTTTCAGCCATTCTTTTTATTCTATCGTACTCTTCATTGATATTACTGTTATTCCGGTTCTGTGTACGCCTTCTTTCTCGATTGTCGTGATTGTTCTGGCGAATTGTCTCCTGAAGCTCTTGTTCTTCCATTTCCGATCTCAGTCTTTCACGTTCGCAAATTAAACGTGTTTGTTCAGCATAATGTCTTTCAATTTCTTCTTCAATCGTCTGTTGATTTCTTTGAGTTTCTCTTTCATGTAAAATTCTTCTTCCTCCCTCTCGATTTCCTTCGCCATATTGGTCATTTCTTCCCTGACGTTGTCCGTTCTCTTGAATACCACCATTTTTCCCATCATAAAAAGTTTCATTTTGTGGAACGTAACGATCATCAGCTCTTTCTCTATTTTCGCGATATTGTTCATTAGGATTTGATATTTCTTCTTGAATATTGTTTCCAGCATTAATTGTGGGTGAGGTTCGCCTCATTTCTCTTCTAGTCGATCTTGAATATGATTTTGTAATACTTCTCGATCTTCTACTCTGTAGTCTTATATTTTCCATCCTCAATTTATGATTTTGCCTTGTTAGATTTGCACGTTCTTCTGCCTCAGCTCTTATTTCTTCATGTATTCTTCGTCTCAACGTTTCTAACGCTCCAATTTCCTCATCTCCATGAATTATTCCTTCATCTGCTTCTTGATTTCTCTCTACCTGTCTATGGTTTCTGGTTTGTTGCTCTTCTTCTACTTCTTCTATTGAATTTGATTCCCAAGTGTGTATACTCACCCTATCATAATCTGTGTTCCTCCCTTGTACTAGTGTTTGTTGAATTGGTGGTTGAATTTGATTTTCTCTATTACTTCTCATTCTAGTAGATTCTCCCATTTCACTTCTTTCTCTCCCAGCAATTCTCTTGCTTCTTCTAACAGTAGTCGGTTGTTTGGATGTATTTTTTCTTCTAACCATTTCTTCAATGTTAACAAATTGCAATAAATTATGTAAAATTCTTAATCAATCACTCTAAATCTTCACAAATCTCAATATTAATCTTCATTTTTTTCTAGAATAATCTTCAATACGTCCCTGTTTCTAGCGCCATTATGTAGTTGCAGGAAATCCTACACTACACCCCTAATATGATTTCATTAATACTCAACTCATTTTTAGATTTACAATCTTAATTTTATTGATGAATCTTTGAATATTCTTACAAGAAAAGATAAAGGAATCAAGAATAACTTCTGCTTTAGAATTTCTTTTTCCTATTTACTTGTTTCTTCCTCAAAGAAAGATCTCTCCTCTTATTCTCAGTTGAACGACTATTTATAGGGAAATACATAGTGGATGACAGCTAATCTGTCCTTTATTTTCGGATATAGCTTGCGACATTCTCGCAACCTTACAAATGTTAATCTCGCAAACTCTCTAATTTTTGCAGGATCATCACATCTTTCTCATGATTTTAGCTGATGTCGTTTATTATATCATTTCTGAAATTATTCTGCGACGCTGTTGTGTTGTGTTATTGATAATTTCGCTGAAATATTATTGCTGTGAGATTCTGATCCTACATGGAGAGAGGCGATGTTTAAGGAGATTCAGGCTCATAAACAAAACAATACCTGGACAAACCAATCCTTGCCCAAAGGGAAAACAACGATTGGTTGTAAATGGGTATACAAAATAAAATATAATCCAGACGGCTAAATTGAAAGATATAAAACCCCACTAGTCGCCAAAGGTTATACACAAGTGGAAGGTATTGATTTTCACGATACTTTTGCACCTGTCGCCAAACTAGTAACTGCAAGAGTTTTACTCTCTTTGGCTGCAATTCGTGGATGGCACTTACATCAACTTGATGTGAATAATGCTTTTCTTCAAGGAGATTTAGAAGAAGAGGTATACATGAAAATTCCACCAGGATTTGGAAATTCGGATGGCACGCAAGTATGTCGCTTAAATAAATCCATATATGGTTTAAAGCAGGCATCGCGACAGTGGTTTTCTACATTTTCATCTGCACTTATTAGTGAAGGTTTTTGTCAATCTAATCAGACTATTCACTCTTTACCTATAATCGTGGATATATATATATATATATATATATATATATATATATATATATATATATATATATATATATATATATATGTTTTAGTATATGTAGATGACATTATTATTACAGGTAATGATGAAACCTCCATATCAAAATTCAAAGTGTCTCTAGAAAAGCGTTTATCGCTCAAAATCTGGGGCGTCTACAATATTTTCTAGGTATTGAAGTTTCCCATTCGGATCAAGGTATACTTCTTTGTCAAAGAAAGTACATCCTTGATCTTTTGAAAGATATGGGGCTAACCGCATCCAAAGTGGTTTCTTTTCCCATGAAACAAAATTTTCCCCTCAAGCCTTAAAGATGGTGAACCTTTATCTGACCCTACACCATATCATAGACTTATTGGTCGACTTTTGTATCTAATGGTTACTCGACCAGACATCACGTTTGTAGTGAATACTTTAAGTGAATTTATGCAAAATCCTAGAACTGCTCATCATGATGCAGATTTACGTGTTTTGTGTTTTCTCAAGCGAACGATTGGGCATGGAATTCATTTGTCTGCCAAAATTTCTCTACATTTACGGGGTTATTCTGATTCAGACTGGGCTGGTTGCCCAACCACTCGTCGCTCAACCACAGGTTATTTCACAATGTTGGGTGATAGTCCGATTTCGTGGAAATCTAAGAAACAACCAACCGTTTTTCGATCTTCTGCTGAAACCGAATATAGGGCCATGGCCAATTTAATTGCAGAATTACAGTGGTTAAAATATCTTTTTCAGGACCTACATATTCCGATTTCAGAACCTTTCACACTTTACTGTGATAATCAAGTAGCAATTCATATTGCTGAAAATCCTGTCTTTCACGAACTAACCAAGCATATCGAAATCGATTGTCATTTTGTTCGTGAGAATATTCAGAGTAATCTCATTACTCCATGTTATATCAGATCAGCCGACCAAATCGCTGATATCATCACCAAACCTCTAGGTGTCGATTTATATACTCGGTTTACTAGCAAGTTGTGTGTACTCGATATTTCTCCTCCGCCTCCAACTTGAGGGGGTATTAAACTTTATTAGACGTGTTTATATGGGCCCACTATAACATGAAGATTTGCACATAAAGATTAGTAGATATCGAAGATGTGCATACCAAGACCGGAAGATATTGCAATATATTCTACATCAAGATCAGAAGATATCAAAGATATACACATAAAGATGAGAAGATAATGCAATATATTTTACATAGCAAATCTCTTGTATTTTGGGATAACTTGTATAGTAATTATTTTCATTTATGTTAAAGGGCCCATGCCCATGGATGTGTGGTCCAAAACGGGAGTCTTTTGGTTTTCTCCTCTCCATGTATACAAAGACATGATACCCATGTAAACACACAACTCTTATCAATGGAATCCCTCTCTTTCTCTTTCCCAATTATATTCCACTGCAAAACGTTATCATGCACGAGCTCTAACCCCACGGCAATAGATTTTAATTAATTTTTTTTGGGTTGCTATCAAATTCCTGAAGGATTGATTTGGATCCGTATTTATTTTTATTTTATTTTCAATCAAATACACTACGTTGGAATCATTGGAATCGTTATCGTCAAATCAGATAAGTTGGATCTATTTTTATTTTATTTTATTTTTCCTTCTATGGTTTTGATTTTGGCATAGATGTACAATATATTTGTGATTGTGTGTATAGATTAGATGCGATCTGTGATTTGATTTGCAAATAGATAATATATTTGTGACTGTGTGTATTAGATTGAATGCATTCTGTGATTTGATTTGCAAATAGATTGCAAATAGATTACATTTTATAATATTAATTAATGTAAAATGTTGTGATTCAATCACGTATACTAATTAATAAATTAATTCATGCTGTGATCTACAATCACGCCGGTATGGAAATCTCCGTGAAGGAGAAAGGAAAAGTAAATCTGTCGGGGGTCCAACTCGGGAAGATCCCACTCGATCCAACTCGGGCCAACTCAGAGCGATCCAACTCGGGAGATCCAATTCAGTGGTCCTGTTCCAGTTTTGTTTCTGGAGTCCTGTTCCAGATTTGGTTCCAGGATGTGCGCGACCAATGTTGCTCCGGTCCTGTCTATATACAACGGGAACCAAAATATGAGGTATGTATCTATAATATAATGTGGATTTTTATATTGAGTACTTGGTAGGCTTATTTATTTGTTTTTAGAACATGCCTAGTTTTGTTTATTCTTGCCTTAAGATAAGTCCACATCATATAAATGGTCAATTTAAATTATGCCTCGATCATTAAGAATTTTGGTCTTAGTGTTGTTTTGTTCTCTTGAAATGATATTGGCTATGGTTGAATGATGTTTATTTTTTGTTCAATTGGTTGTACCAATTCGATTCAAATATATTTATTATGGGTTTATAATACACCATTATTGCGTACTTGATATTTTCTTCCCAAAATTTGAATGTTCCGTGGAATGTAATCCACTTGCTCTATTATTAATCTGTTAGTAGTTTCAAAAGAGTAGTTTCAAAAGATACGTTCAAATAAAATCACATGTGTTCCAATTTTTGTGGAAGAACTCACAAAAGATTATATGAGTCGGAAAATTTCCATTTCTTTACTTCATCCATGATACTAATGAACCAGTACATGTTGAAGTATGACAACATGAGAACTATCTTTAGTTATATATTCAACCTAAAGTAAATGGTTGACATGTGTAGTGAGGTTCTCTTGGCCCGTTGAGATAAAGAAATTTCTCGAATTAAGCTAAATGTAGCAAAATTGAAAATGGAAAGAACCCCGAAGTAATAAGGGTTAGACATAATGACTCATATAAAGCATGAGAAAAGGGACATATATATCATGGGATGAAGCTAAAAAATGTAATTTTAGCTTCCATTATAAATGCAAGAGTTGGAAATGCACCTAGTTATAGATATAATGTGTGTAACATAGTAGCAACCAATTTTCACATCAACTTTAACGACAACAAGAACTTTGCCTGACCAATTGACTATCTTATTCAGTTGAACTAGATCTAATGTCTGCACTTATGGAATGAAAACACGAGACATAAATTCTCTAAAGCACTTGAGATATATTGGGTGACACGTAACATATATTCACTCTAAAGTACTTGAGTTGAATCCCACTTTTATTACGTTATAAGGCCAGGCCACTTATTATAACTCTTAAGAACCAAGTGTCTAACTCATAGTTGTTTTTCTTCCACTAGCTTAAGAAATTTAAACTAGTTGTTAAACTATTTCCTTATAATATGACTAAGAGGATTGGATCATCGAGCGAAGCACTGCTCAAAATTTGTTTTTCGAGGTAGAACAAAGACGTCACAAAATCTTTACATTTACCGAGAGATAACCACACCTTGTTTAATTCTAAAGAAACCCATGTAATTAAATGGATATCATGTGGAACCTCACAGTGATGAGATTGTAATTGATTGCATCTTTTATAGTCTCTAATATATTTGGAAGGAAATGTATTTTACAGAAACTAATGAGTCAATCTAGTGAAATGTAAATCACTATAGTATTTGGATTATTGAATCCATATTGACTCCGACGATGAAATGTTGGAAATTGACTCATACAGACTTTGACATAACCATAAAGGCACTTTGGTTGTGACATGATGTTTCGTTTTGAAAGGAATCATACGTACATCCATGTGTTTGAGTGGACGAGACAACGGGAAAAAGATTGACAGAATGCGAAGTAACGACATATCTCCCAATAAGTATTTTCTAAAGTACCAGATGCACAACCCCCTCCTCCCTCCCATTATGCTTTTAAGTAAGAGAGCATATCACTCATTTTACAAAGTCTTCAGTAAAACAGGATCGACACCATCCTAAGATGCAAATGGTAAACAATCCATATTAGAAAGATAACAAGGTGAAATTTAGAAAAATATTCATGCAGAATGCGGACCATTAAAGTGACTTGTGGCTCTGGTGAATGTTTTGACATTTTGGACTAGTTATAGTTCCCAAGAAATTTGCGTTTAAAAACTCATAGCACATATTACAAAAATACAAAGTGCAAAGGCTCACCACCCTTATTAATGCTAGAGAATTTACATCAAAAGGACTTGATGAATATTGCATGTTTAATAGGATCAATATAGAGCATCTTATACTCAATGGTCTCACAGAGGCTACCATCAAAGGTTACAGATGGTGTCTAAGGAATAGATTATGCGTACCAACCTACCTTTTATTGCTTTGGGGATATGCAATATTACGTGCATCTTTACTTAATTCGTTTTAGAACCCAATATTAGTCAACCTTTTCTGCGTACCAGTTGGTAACTGAATTTAAGCCTGACATTTGTATTCTTACGCATTTTCGGTTGCACTATATATGTGCCATTACGAGTCCACATCGTACTATGATGGGTCACGAAAATGATTAAGTAATTTTGTTGGATATTTACTCTCAAAAATTATCCACATTTTAAAACCTTTGGCAGGAGATCTCTTACTGCTAGATTTGCAGGTTATCACTTTAATGAGACAGTCTTCCCTTCGTTAGGGGGAGATAAGAAAAAGTATTTTCTAAGGGAACGACATGAATTGTCGTGGTGTGTTCCCACTGTGTCTCATATTTATTCTTGTACTCCACAAATGTAAATGTGAAGTGATAAAGAATATTCGATTTTCAGAATGTACACTGATGTTGCTAAAGTGATGAGATCACACATACCAGCTGCAAACCTACCTGCAAAATTACAAATCCTCAATACGGGATATACACCATAGACTAAGGTGTTGCAACTACACATAGTGGAAGTGTGGTTGAGGTCGTGGCTCCATAAAGGAAGTTGGAGAGACCACTTGGTTCGATCAATCCTCACCTAGAAAGGAAGTAGGTGAGTAAGGCACAACTTATTTATCTCATCAGAAATCATCTCATAAGATTGTCTCTGACTATGTCCATGAATCAATTCTGGAGGACGCTCTGAAGTTTTAAATGATTCTAGAGAACAATGAAATCCTGACGGATTATGAGAATGCACATAAGTCAATGTAAGGATCATGCGTGCACAGTGATGATATAATCCATAAATAGTTGCTCCATAAGTAGAGCACGATGAGATCGAACCATGCTTTATTTTGATTAATTTCAAATAAATAGCATATTTGGCCTACACAATCCAGGTAGAACTTAGTTCTTTGACAAATATACGGGTATTTGGTGTGGTAGTGCTAACTAACCAAGTGTAAAGCCTATTGGACATACATAATTAATTTGTCATAAAGCATAATGAGAAGAAAGTAGTCTTAAAGTACAAAGACACGCCTTGTGGCGCGAGGTTTCTCACAAATCCCTGGAATTGTTCTCTTGTAATGAACGCTATAAAGTTCCGCTACTTAGTTAGCTTGGTAATTTCGAAAGGACTTGAAATGCAACATATGTATGTGGTTGTTACGTATCTCTGAAAGAAATAAGAGATAGAAGATATTTACAAAAGTACTTGATAGACTTTTGTTTCCCAAATCAAGTAACTCTAAACCACAGAGTGCGTTTACAATTAGATAGAACGTTCACTTATAAATTGAAGCAATCAGGCGGAAGTGGTATACCCATCTAAGTGGCTATTTGATTTGGAGGGATAGACAAATAAGTTATTTTTTCTTGCGTATTCACAAGAAAGTTCCTAATTTGGAATTGTAGCCATTTATGTCGACGGTACAGACATGATGAGTACTCTTGATGTAATAAGAGACCTTAAAAGCTATTAAAAATCCGAATTTGAGATGAAAAATATGGGGAAAGCTCGACCAAGTACTGAGCTTGTGGGATATTATTCCACCAGTTTGGATATGTCTAAAGTTGTCAGGCAATTTAACAAAGACATGCATCCTGATGGCACTCCCATGATTAGTCGAGGTTCAAATGTAAGTAAGTGATCATTTCGTCTAAAGGAAGATGACGAATATGTGTCGGGATATGAAATTCTTATATCTAAGTACAATAGACGCATTGTTGTACTTAGTATAATAATGTACTCGATTAAATTTTACATCCTCAGGGAACTTGTTAGCTAGATATAGCTCAGCGCCAACGCAACGTCATTAGAATGGTATAGTGAATGTAATCATGTACTTAAAGGTAACCATTGACATAAATTTGTTTTATCCCTACAAAGAAATTAAAAGGAATGCTAATGGAAGTGCAATCCAAAATTTGTTGATTATGAAGGAACAATAATCTCTTCTCAAACGAAAGTAATCAGGGGGAGATACGGTAGACTATTTTCTAGGTCATTACCGATATTCAGTTTCGAAAAGTACATGACTATAGGAACAATCTGGAACAACTATGAAAGTAATTAGGGGAGATGTCGACATCAGGGGGAGGATCCAAGGATATGATGTCGATATAATTTACTTCGAAATTGAAGTTGTGTTGTACTCTTTTTCCCTTCGATCGAGAATAGTTTTTCCCAAAGGGTTTTGTTACTCGACAAGGTTTTTAGCGAGACAATACTAAAGGCATCAAGTATGTTGAACGTTGAAGACATAAAGATCGCGTTGATATTATTGAAAATATCTGAATCAAAGAAATGAAACACGATAGTCCGTTAAGCAACGCAACTTCCAGAATCAACAACATGGTTCTATAAACATCCCAGTCACCAAATTAAAGTGTGATAAACTCTTTTTGACTACATTAGACTAATGAAAATTGTCTGACATCAGGGGGAGCATCTAATGGTGTGTTGAACTCTTTTCCTTCACCGAGGTTACTTTTTCCCACAAGGTTTTGTTGCTCGGCAAGGTTTTTAATGAGACAACAACAAACACCGGGAAGTAATTTCCAAACTAAGGCTATTGTCTTTCCCACAAGGATTTTCTTCCTTAGGAGTTGTGAAGCAACTAGTCAACTTCAACGGAACAAAGTGATCATCTGCAACAGATCACCTTTACTTGCATCCGTCACGTTGTACTCTTTTCCCTTAGTCAAGGTTTTATCCAACTGGATTTTCCTTTTCAAGGTTTTAATGAGGTAACATATTCGAGTCCAACTATGTTCTAAGTTTTCTTAATATTGTACTCTTTTTATTTAGTTCAGGTTTTGTCCCTCAGGGTTTCCTTGGCGAAGTTTTAACGAGACAATTAACTTAGACTCATCGATCTGTGAAGATCGTATTGCATGTGATCAATTATGTTAGAGCATAGCTCGGTCAACCTCGCATGCGTTACTATCTCAAGCATGTTTGTCAATGTTAGTGATCAAAACTATAAGTCTTGATTTCTAGCCTATATAGCTAAGTCTCGGACTAGGATAGAAAAGTGTAGTTGAGCTCAAGGACTTCATGGCGATTCATCATACAACGAAGAAGATCTATACAAGGAACCGTGGAACTTCATCAACAAAAAGGTATGTGGAGACTTGAACTTATCTATCACTCAAAAGTCTATCTCTTTTATCTTCTACTTCTTATGAGACAAAAGTCGTATGCTATATAGACTAGATCATACACATTTGACATTTCGAGCTGAGCATTCATTGCTTATCTTTTATCTCGAAATCGTGTGTTGGTAAAGCGTTTCGTTTTGATCAAGTTTATCTTCACCTAGTGACGAAAGTCATGAAAAGTTTCAATCACTTTGAGAATTGCTCTGATGTGAATCGGTCTGTGAATAACCGCTACATAGCGTCCTCTGAGAATCTCTCAATGATTGAAATGAGAGTTTAGATTACATAACCATGTATTCCTTGAACCGAAGTTTTCGAACTTTGTTGATCAAGAGAAATTGGGAGGATTGTGGAATTGGCTTGCCAAGTCCGCGAACTGTCGGAAGTTCTCGACCAAGAATTTCTGCTGGGATTTTCCAAAACTCATTTGTGTGCTAAGTCCGCGAACTCAGTCCACAAACCCAGTCCGCGAACTGGCGGAAGTTCTCATCCCGAGAATTTTTGCTGAGTTTGGAAAACTCAACCGATTAACTTAAGTCCGCGAACTTGTTTGTGAACTTAAGAGGTTATGATCTAAAGATGTGCTCTGAATATGAAACATTAAATTACTAAGGAATGCTTTATGCAAACCGTGGCTATAATGTTCATGAGCCGACTCAATCGAATCGAATCATCTTTGTTTCAATTGTGCCTTGTGTAGTTACATAAGATCTCATAGCAATTGAACGACTCTTTAACTAGTTCTTTTGAGTCAATTGAACTAGTTATGGTGAAGAAGAACAAGGTTAATATGAAATTCTCATATGGTTAACCTTTTGGTTTACTATGTTGAACCAACATACACGTACACGTTTGGGCATGGTTTTCACGAACCCAGTAAACATCTACCCAAGTGTGTGTGACAAGCTAAGTTTTCGATCTAACGGTCGAGAAATATTAGCTTGAATCTAAATAAGGCTTTCATCTAACGGTGAATATGGATTGCTTTGTAACTAAGGCAAAACCCTGATTTGAAGGCAATATAAATGAGACATCTAGCATTGTGCAAAAATAATCCCCACACGTCTGTGTGTTACTAGTGCGCTCGCTAGAGTCGATCTCCATTAACCTTTGATTTTCTTCTCTAAAATCAGGTTAACGACTTAAATACTTCATTGGGATTGTGAAGCCAGACCGATACTAGTTTATCGTAGTTGTGTGATCTGATCTTGCATCTTCTATCGTACGAGTGCAATCGATTGATTGGCTTGAGATCGTGAGAGTTCTTCGATAGGCAAGATAAACAAGTCACAAACATCTTCGTCTCACTGTTTGTGATTCCTCAACAATCCGCTTGTGTAGTCAGGAAGGATTGTAGAGAGGTGATTGATTAATCTAGGCTGTTCTTCGGGAATATAAGACCGGATTATCAATTGGTTCCTGTTACCTTGATTTTATATCTAAAGACGAAGCAAAACCTAGGGTTTATCTGTGGGAAACATATTTATCCTCTTATAGACTTTTCTTTGTGAGACAGATCTGTTTATTATCAAGTCTGCGATTTTGTATGACAACAACTCTTGGTTGTGGGTGAGATCATCTAATGGAATCAAGTGTGCAGTATCATGCTGGGATCAGAGGCTTAGGAGTACAACTGTACCTTGGATCGGTGGGAGACTGATTGGGGTTTACTATAGTACAGTCCGAAGTTAGTTTGCAGTATACTAGTGTTTGTAGCGGCTTAATACAGTGTGTATTCAATCTGAACTAGGTACCTGAGTTTTTCTGCATTTGCGGTTTCCTCGTTAACAAAATTTTTGGTGTCTGTGTTATTTCTTTTCCGCATTATATTTTATATAATTGAAATAATACAGGTTGTGTGGTGTGGAATGGAAAACACACAAAAACTCTTGCAAGTATACAAGGCCAAGTTTATAATATAGGGATAAGAAAGGGATCAGTCCACCGGGAGTATGAGTGCTTAAAAGAAGTTTTCCTAAGCTATCAATGAGTGCAAAGTACTATGGCAGTGAGCAGTGATGGATGAAGGCAGATACAATGAACTAAAACAGTTAACACAAGATGGCAGCACAACAAGGATTAGATGGCAGATGATATAAAATAACAACAGCAAGGAACCAAGGCTGTAAGCCAAGGGCAGGGGTGAGATTGTGCACTGACTTCAGTGCACACAGCTTCAAAATGCAAGAACTAAGCAAAACAGTAAAGGAAAGTAACTAAGCAGTGAATAAAAGCAGAGCTGGAATTGTAAGTGACTGAAGAAAGGAATTGTGGCTAAGCTAATGGCTTAGAATCCACCTTGGTGTCCTAGCCAAACAATGTAGTTCTAGGTTGAAATTAAGACCCTAAGCATACAATTGGAATGGAAAGAAAATCAGCTTGCTCAACTAATGTGCTCCTAGCATTGACTGTCTTTTGACAGTACAATCAATCACAAGCACACAGATGAGCACTAATCTCTCCCATTGCTCAAGAAAAACAAGCATTAAGGCTCTAACCTAGCAATTCATCATCCAACAATGCACTAAGGCTTCATCTGAGCCTTAGCTGCAGTAACTTAGTTCATGAAAAACATGTTAACAGCATCAACATTCATCACATATGCTAATTGAAACAACATTCTCAACATTGAAGATAAAAATCAAAACATCATATAACATTCACTATCAACTGTCATGCAATAACTGAAATTGAAATTGTGAAATAAAACAGAACAAAATGTTTTTCTGGCTAGTCCAGAGATCACCCCCCCAATTCACAACCCTTAACACCTATTTATACAATTAAAAAAAATCCCCAAAAATCAGGACCACATCAGTCCAATTAGGGTTTGGTGAAAATACAAAATAAATCAAAGAAAATCCTACCTAACTATGATAACAACCCTAATAGACTAACCCATGCTTCAATTAGACGTACAATTGATTTCCCCAAAAAGTTCCCAAATCAGAAAAATTAGGGTTCTTATAAAAATTATTAAAATTTACCTAATCACTGTTGACACTGGTAGATGTCGACCCATGCCTCCAATCCTTCTCCTGATGCTTCTCTTGTTCTTCCCATGCCCTAATTGCTTTTCTATCTCATCTATTTCATCAACCCCTAACCTAGGGTTCCTGTGAGAGGAAAAGATCGAGGAATTGATGTTATAGAAAGCTAGAGGAGTAGGGGAATGATGGCTCGAATGGTGATGGTTGAATGATTTGGGGGGGGGGGAGAAGATGGTGGAGTGATTTGTGGGGAGCGTCACTGTTGCAGAAGAGGGGAAGAAGATGGATTCGATGGTTTTGGGAGAAGGGTGTGTTTGGCTAATGGGTATAGAATGGGGTATTAGGGTGTTGAGCGGGTTCAGCGAGGTTTGATGATCTGCGACAAGAAGCGATGGATGGGAAGATGGTAGGTGGATCCAACGGCGATACGGGGGTAAGCGTGGAGCGACCGTCGGATGAAGGGATGTAGCAAAACGGACGACCCAAGATGGAGATGGGTGTTGCGATGTAAAGCGGGAGCTTCGGAGTTTGATGTGCGATGATGGAGCGACCGTTGGATGATGATATGGATCCAATCTGACGGCTGAAATCCGAGACGGGCTTGGATATAGAAAATGGGTTTGGGTGAGGGTTTTGGGCATGCCAAGCCCATATCTTCTTTAAGAACAATTCTTCCTCTTCAAGCCCACTTCTAGCCTTTTGGTCTTGTGCACGACATTCTTCGCGGCTTCCTTGTGTAATTCCTCCCGTCTTTTCACTACTTTTCTTCTCTTTTCGCTCCGCAATTCATCCAAACTTTATTTATTACCTAAAAATGCAAAATTAAGTAAGAAAAATATTTATTCTTGAAAACAATGAAAATACAGAATATGGGATAAAATGTAGAATTACTGCGCAAAAGATGAGTTAAATGCCAACAAAAAGGGATAAATATATACATTATTTGGCACTCATCAAATACCCCCAAACCTGAATTTTACTTGTCCTCAAGTAAAACAAAACTAAGGAAATCCTACCTATACCACTGTCGCTGGTCTCTCGAATGCATTTAGCATATGCACTAAGCCTTTTAAACCACTAAGTGTCCCTAGTGGACGAGTTAAGTCTCGTGAAGGTTTGCTTAGAACGTACCTACAAAGTTCTAGGTCAAAATATAAGCTCAGATTCCATCAAATGTGACATGTGCAAGACAGTTTAAGCTCACAGCAAAATGGAGATGTCAATCTAGCTATCAAAGGCACGATCCTAGCACTGATAACAAAAAAAAAGACATGTGATAAGAGTGTAAAGTGTATCTACACATGTGTAAAGAAAGATCTGAAGTTATGACTACTAATCACCAAGAGATAGTTTCTCAGGCTAAGAACCAAGGTCGAAATCTAGCTAGCTGTCCGGACTTTACGAGAATTGTGAATGAGTTGGAGGTATTTCACAATTACTCGCGTTGTACATCAATGGCATACACCCTCCTTGCTTATTACAATGAAACAACAAAATGACTATTTACATGACTCTTATTTACATTGACTACTCTCTTTTATTTTTGGAACAAGAGATGATGGAATTGATAAATACTTGATTTTTTTGTATTTTTTCTGATATTTTCTTTTTTTTCTGAATATACATCGTTTTTTTTTTTTTTTTTTTTTTTTTTTTTTTTTTTTTTTTTTGAAAGAACTTTTGATACATAAAAAAAGAAACAAAAATTACATGACACTTTGCAAGAGGTAGCCCTTTTTGATGCACCCAGTTAAATTCGATGGTTGTCTTTCTTAATGTAACCTCCACCTTCTATCCCAACCAACCAAAGAACAAGCTAGTCAAGTTTCGTTCAGTATTCTAAAGTGATTGGCAATCGTAACTTCCTATCAAACACCTTGAAGATCGAGGCCATACATGTATTGGTAGATCGTGCGCGTGCAAATTTCTTATCACTATGTGAATTGTGCTAGAATCAGGGTGCCTAAATATCTAGACTAAGACTCCTAATAATTACATATTTGCACAAGAGTCAACATTTCAAGGTAAATGAGCTCCATTTTTATGATTTTTTCATTTTTTTTTTTAATTTTTTTTTGAATTTTTTCGATTTTTTCAAAAGAAGAAGGAGTTCGTTTTCAATTATAGCATATTATCATGGTATCTACTCTATACCCCCAAACCTAAACTAAACATTGTCCTCAATGTTTCAAAATATGGAAAGAATTATAAAACAATATATGAAGAGGAACATGCTGAGTAGAGTAAAAGGAGAGAGAATACCCGATTGTACGGCGAAAGCTCCGTTATTCAAGGCAAAAATCCATCATATTAGGAGTCACAATGGATGAGCACAAAATATATACAAAAGGAAATTTAACTAACACATTATCTACAAGAAAATTTGGTTTTTAATGGGATTGGACTTTTTGGGAAAAATTTGGTTTTGTTGGGAAAGAAAAATTTTGGTTTTTAGGGAAAATTTGGAAAACTTTTTGGTTATTTAGGGAAAGAGTGGACCAGTTTAGTCCACATAGACTGGGTCCTCCAGGTTGGTTGTTTCAATGTCGGGTGGAAATGGCTCAAGGAATGGCTTTAATCTCTGCCCGTTGACTTTGAAAACGTTCTTGTTGGAGACATCCTCCAGCTCTACAGCTCCATGAGGAAAAACTGTGCGTACTAGGTACGGACCCTTCCATCTGGAACGCAGTTTTCCTGGAAAAAGATGTAATCGGGAGTCATACAGCAAGACTTTCTGACCAGGAGTGAAGGATTTGCGTAGAATACGCTTGTCATGAAACATCTTCATCTTCTGCTTATATAACTGGCACTATCATAAGCCTCATTCCTTAATTCTTCCAACTCGTTGAGTTGAAGTTTCCTTTGAATTCCAGCTTCGTCCAGAGAAGTTCAGCTCTTGATTGCCCAGTAGCTCGATGTTCTAATTCCACAGGTAGATGGCACGGCTTTCCATACACAGACGATAGGGGGACATGCCAATTGGTGTCTTATAAGCTGTTCTATAGGCCCACAAAGCATCATTCAATCTTAATGACCAATCTTTCCTAGACGGGTTAACCGTCTTTCGAGAATGTGCTTAATTTCCCTATTAGAAACTTCTACTTGTCCACTCGTCTGAGGGTGGTACGGAGTAGCAACCTTGTGAGTTATGCCATACTTGCGTACTAAAGACTCAAAGTACTTGTTACGAAAATGTGAACCGCCGTCACTGATGATAGCTCTAGGGGTACCAAAACGTGCAAATATGTTTTCCTTTAGAAATGAAAGTACCACCTTGTGGTCATTTGTTCTGGTTGCTATGGCTTCTACCCACTTAGAAACGTAATCAACTGCGACTAGGATGTACAACTTGCTGTCAGAATGGGAATGGACCCATGAAGTCTATCCCCCAAACATCAAAAATCTCCACAATCAAAATGGGGTTCAATGGCATCATGTTTCTCCTCGAAATGCTTCCTAGCTTTTGACAGCGTTCACAAGCAACACAATAATCATGGCAATCCTTGAACAATGATGGCCAATAGAATCCACACTGCAAGATCTTTGCAGCGGTTTTCTTGGCACTGAAATGGCCTCCACATGCTTGGTCATGACAGAAAGATATCACATCTTTCTGTTCAGTGTTGGGGACACATCTCTAATGATTTGGTCCGGGCAGTACTTAAACAAATATGGGTCATCCCAAAGGAAATGTTTAACTTCAGCCAAGAATTATAGCGGTCTTGTCTCGACCAACGTGAGGGCATCCTACCTGTAGCGAGGTAGTTAACAATATCAGCAAACCAAGGAAGGTCTGAGATAGACATCAGCTGTTCATCTGGGAATGATTCTCTAATCAGCTCAAATTCATCAATAGACTCTAAAGTTAATCTAGACAAATGATCAGCAACCACATTCTCACAACCTTTCTTATCACGGATTTCGAGATCGAATTCCTGTAATAAGAGTATCCATCGAATAAGGCGAGCTTTAGCATCCTTCTTGGAAAGAAGATACTTCAAAGCCGCATGGTCTGTGTATATGATGATCTTAGACCCTATCAGATAAGATCTAAACTTGTCTAATGCGAAAACGACGGCAAGCAATTCCTTCTCGGTAGTTGAATAATTGAGTTGGGCATCATTAAGGGTTTTGCTAGCATAGTATATCACATATGGTAGTCTATCAACTCGCTGTCCTAAAACAGCACCAACAGCATAATCAGAGGCATCACACATAAGTTCGAACGGAAGCTTCCAATCGGGTGGTCGGACTATAGGAGCGGTGGTGAGAAGGGTTTTTAATTCCTCCCATGCCTTCACACAAGCAGCATCGAAATTGAAGGCAACATCTTTGGAGAGAAGACTGCACAGAGGTCTGGAGATTTTGCTGAAATCTTTGATGAATCGCCGGTAAAAACCAGCATGACCTAGAAATGATCTGATCTCCTTCACAGAGCGAGGTTGTGGTAGATGTTGAATGAGGTCAACTTTAGCTTTATCCACTTCAATTCCTTTTTCTGAGATGATGTGTCCTAGAACTATTCCTGAATTCACCATAAAATGGCATTTTTCCCAATTTAGAACAAGGTTCTTTTCTTTACATCTGGATATCACGAGGGCAAGATGCTTCAAACATTCGTCAAACGAGGAACCAAAAACAGAGAAATCATCCATAAAGATCTCGAGAAAACTATCTATCATGTCAGAAAAAATGCTCATCATGCAACGCTGAAAAGTAGCAGGTGCATTACACAACCCGAAGGGCATACGTCTATAAGCAAACGTCCCAAATGGACACGTGAATGTAGTTTTTTCCTGATCTTCTGGAGCAATGTGAATTTGGTTATAACCGGAAAAGCCATCTAGAAAACAGTAGTGACTGTGTCCAGACACACGTTCTAGCATTTGGTCAATGAAAGGTCAATGAAAGTGATCTTCCTTGTTACGGTGTTCAACTTCCTGTAGTCGATGCATACTCGCCATCCTGTGGTTGTACGAGTAGGGACTTCATTCTTGTCGTTCTGAACTACAGTAATGCCTGACTTCTTAGGCACAACTTGAATGGGACTAACCCATTGCTATCGGAATTGGGTATATGATACCCGCATCAAGTAGTTTCAGGATCTCTCCTTTGACTACATCTCTCATGTTAGGATTAAGTCTCCTTTGCATTTCCTCGATGGTTTGGCATTCTCTCAAGGTTAATGTGGTGCATGCAAATGGTGGGACTAATTCCTTGAGATCTGAGATGGTCCATCCTAAGGCCTCTTTGTGTTCCTTAGTACTTCTAAAGCTTACTTTCCTGTTCCTGTCTAACATGATAATTGGACGGGTAAGTATCAGAAGAACCTAGGAATGCGTACTTCAACGTACTAGGCAATGTTTTCAATTCAAGCTTGGGTGGCTCAACAATGGTTGGAATGAGCTTGGAATCAGAGAGTAAGGGTGGTTCCACTTCATATTTCCTTTCAGTGATGTCCATTTGAGGTACAGATTCGAGCAGAGATAGGACGTCACTACAGTATGCATCATCATAGGAATCTGGGTTAAAGTTCTCCATACATGCTTGAAAGGGGTCGACGGATAGAATGTTAGTCAAATCTTGCATTAATCCTTCAATCATATTAACTTCATGCACATCATCATCATCAAGATTCACAGGTTGTTGACTAATATCGAACACATTCAATTCTACCGTCATGTTACCAAAAGACAGTTTCAACACTCCATTACGACAATTAATGATCGCGTTGGACGTAGCCAAGAAAGGACGTCCTAAGATGACAGGAATGTGACAGTCTGGGTTTTGTACAGGTTGAGTGTCTAAGACAATGAAGTCTACGGGAAAATAGAATTTGTCAACCTTGATCAAAACGTCTTCGACCACTCCACGAGGAATCTTGACAGATCGGTCTGCCAGTTGTAGAGTGATAGATGTTGGTTTCAACTCCCCAAGACCTAACTGCTCATAAACAGAATATGGCAGTAGGTTAACACTTGCACCTAGGTCTAATAACGCTTTATTGACCGTGTGTTCTCCTATAGTGCAAGAAATTGTTGGACATCCTGGATCCCTAAACTTGGGTGGAGTTTTGTTCAGAATGATGGAACTCACCTGCTCAGCTAAGAAAGCACGTTTTTGCACATTGAGCTTGCGCTTTTGAGTACACAAGTCTTTGAGGAATTTGGCATAAGCAGGGATTTGCTTGATTGCTTCAAGAAAAGGAATGTTGATGTTGACTCTCTTGAACAGATCTAACATCTCATTGTAATGGGTACTTTTCTGTTGATAGATCAATCTTTGAGGAAATGGGGCAACAGGAGAATGAGTTGGCAAAGGGACATTCACAGCAGTAGAATTGTCAGGCTTTCCAACTTGCTCAGATTCTTTGGTTTTCTGGGGTTGTGGAGACAGCGTGGAATTTGTATCAGATTCATTAGGTTCGCCCACGTTGTTCTCGATGACTTTACCACTTCGGAGGGTGGTAATGGCATGGACTTGATCGGGTGAGGTTTCAGTGCAGGATGTTGTGCCTGTTTGAAATATCCTCTTTGGATTTTGTTGGGGTTGGCTCGGAAGTTTACCCTTTTCTCTCTCACACATTTGATCCATCTTTTGATCTAGATTTTTCTGACTTTGCATCAAACTCTGGAACATTTCCTCTAGGGTGGATAATCTCTTGTCGGTATTGTGTTGAGGATGTGATTGTTGTTGAGAGTTTGATTGCTGTTGAGGGTTTCTCGGGTGTTGATAACCTTGATTGTTCTGATATCCCTGATTGTTTTGATAGCTCTGATTGGGTTGAGATGGTCCTCCCTGAGTGGGTCCTTTGGACCATGAAAAGTTAGGGTGGTTTCTCCATCCTGGATTGTAGGTCTGTGAATAAGGGTTATGCTCTGGTTTTTGAAACATGACATGTGCCTGTTCAAGCCTAGATTCCTGGACTGCAAGCAAATCGGGACAATTTTGGAATTTATGGCTGGGATCGTTACAAGCGGCACAAACAGACGAAGCGACATGTTCTCGGAGAGTAGTGGTGGAAGGTTTTGAATTTTTATGTAGTTCTAACTCTTCTAATCTCCTAACTATTGATGCCATGTTTGCTCTTCCCTCGAAATCCGCTTCAATCCTAAAAGCCTTTGCTTCGGATGTAGTCTTTCTGGTTTCACGGATGGATTCCCACTGTTGCGTCTTTTCAGCTACTTCAATCAAGAAGTCCCAAGACGCATCAGCAGTTTTGTCTACGAATATACCATTACACATCGACTCAACCGTTGTTCGGGTGGACACATCTAGACCTTCATACAAAATTTGCACAAGTCTCCATTTTTCAAAACCATGATGGGGACATTGGAGCAGTAATTCATTGAATCTCTCCAAGTATCTAGCTAAGGTCTCACCTTCTAATTGCACAAAGCTATTCAGACTTTGACGAATTGTCGCAGTCTTGTGGTTCGGGAAAAACTTTTTGAAAAACTCCTTTATGAGGTCATCCCATGTCATGATGGATTGAGGCTGTAAAGCATAGAGCCAGGCCTTTGCTTTATCTTTCAGGGAGAAAGGAAAGAGCCTTAACTTTAGGGTTTCGTCGGACATTTGAGTGAAACGCAGAGTTCCACAAATTTCCTCGAATTCTCTCACGTGGTGGTACGGGTTTTCATTCTCAACACCTCTAAAAATAGGAAGCATCTGTATTGTGCTCGATTTCAGCTCATAATGGCCATTATCCTCGGGTAGCACAATACAAGAAGGTTGACTGGCTCTAGTTGGGTACATATAATCCTTGAGGGTACGGGGTTCTCCCATTGTTTCGGATTGATCTGGGCTGTCTACCTCAGAACTCAGAATTTCGATAGGTTCTTCTTGATTAATTCTAACAAGTCTGTTTGTTTGGTCTCTATAGGTCACAGTCATGTCCTTGTAGGTACCTCAACTAACATGTTGGTCAGACAGAGCAATCGGAAACAATTTGGCCCACAAGGGTTATGAAGATTTGGTTTTTGAGTGGGTTTTGGTTTTAATAAGGGATTTTGTTTTTTGGTTTAAAATTGGGCTTTGGAAAAGTTTTTGAACTAAACCTAGCATAAATTAGCACAACCCATAAAAGAAAATAAAAACAATAATAATAATTACAAGCCCATAAAAGAAAAATAAAAGAAAAGAAAAGAAAAAGAAAAATAAAAATAATTATTACAAGCCCAAATTAAAAATAAATTAATTATTACATACCCAAATTGAATATTTAATGGGGCCCAAGTGGGTTACTCATGGTTTAGGCTTACTTGGTTAAGGAGGGAAGCCCAGTTAGGCTTTTGTTCCCTTTAGTTGCACAGCCCAGTTGGGCTTTAGGATCGTCCTAAGCAGCTCACGCTCAAGCCCAGCAACAACAGGTGGAACAGAGCCCAGCAGCAGCAGCAACGAAGCCCAGCTCACAGAAGACCACGAGCCCAGCAACAAAAGAAGGCAGAGCCCAGCAGCACTTGGCAAGCCCAGTTCAGTTGAAGTTGGTGAAGCCCAGTTCAGAGAATTACAAGCCCACCAGTAGAAGGCAGAGCCCAGCAGCAGCAGGTAGCAGCCCAGTTGCTTTGGCTTGGCAGCAGGCTTGGCAGCAGCAGGCTTTGGTTTACCAGCAGCAACAGCAGCAGCAGCAGCTCAGGTGGCCTAGCAACACAGCTCTGCAGCAACTCAGCAACAGCAGCAGCAGCAGCAGCAACAGCAGCAGCAACTCAGTGGCACCTGCAAGTGAACAAGAGTGCAATGATATCAGGAGACAGCTTCAAGCACCGCAAGGTAAGATGCACTTTCAGCAGAGTATGCAGTGGGAGATGAAAGACAGCAAAGGAAATCAGCAGATGGCAGCACCACTCCCCGGCAGCGGCGCCAAAAACTTGGTGTGGAATGGAAAACACACAAAAACTCTTGCAAGTATACAAGGCCAAGTTTATAATATAGGGATAAGAAAGGGATCAGTCCACAGGGAGTAGGAGTGCTTAAAAGAAGTTTTCCTAAGCTATCAATGAGTGCAAAGCACTATGGCAGTGAGCAGTGATGGATGAAGGCAGATACAATGAACTAAAACAGTTAACACAAGATGGCAGCACAGCAAGGATTAGATGGCAGATGATATAAAATAACAACAGCAAGGAACCAAGGCTGTAAGCCAAGGGCAGGGGTGAGATTGTGCACTGACTTCAGTGCACACAGCTTCAAAATGCAAGAACTAAGCAAAACAGTAAAGGAAAGTAACTAAGCAGTGAATAAAAGCAGAGCTGGAATTGTAAGTGACTGAAGAAAGGAATTGTGGCTAAGCTAATGGCTTAGAATCCACCTTGGTGTCCTAGCCAAACAATGTAGTTCTAGGTTGAAATTAAGACCCTAAGCATACAATTGGAATGGAAAGAAAATCAGCTTGCTCAACTAATGTTCTCCTAGCATTGACTGTCTTTTGACAGTACAATCAATCACAAGCACACAGATGAGCACTAATCTCTCCCATTGCTCAAGAAAAACAAGCATTAAGGCTCTAAACTAGCAATTCATCATCCAACAATGCACTAAGGCTTCATCTGAGCCTTAGCTGCAGTAACTTAGTTCATGAAAAACATGTTAACAGCATCAACATTCATCACATATGCTAATTGAAACAACATTCTCAACATTGAAGATAAAAATCAAAACATCATATAACATTCACTATCAACTGTCATGCAATAACTGAAATTGAAATTGTGAAATAAAACAGAACAAAATTTTTTTCTGGCTAGTCCAGAGATCATCCCCCCCAATTCACAACCCTTAACACCTATTTATACAAATAAAAAAAATCCCCAAAAATCAGGACCACATCAGTCCAATTAGGGTTTGGTGAAAATACAAAATAAATCAAAGAAAATCCTACCTAACTATGATAACAACCATAATAGACTAACCCATGCTTCAATTAGACGTACAATTGATTTCCCCAAAAAGTTCCCAAATCAGAAAAATTAGGGTTCTTATAAAAATTATTAAAATTTACCTAATCACTGTTGACACTGGTAGATGTCGACCCATGCCTCCAATCCTTCTCCTGATGCTTCTCTTGTTCTTCCCATGCCCTAATTGCTTTTCTAGCTCATCTATTTCATCAACCCCTAACCTAGGGTTCCTGTGAGAGGAAAAGATCGAGGAATTGATGTTATAGAAAGCTAGAGGAGTAGGGGAATGATGGCTCGAATGGTGATGGTTGAATGATTTGGGGGGGGAGAAGATGGTGGAGTGATTTGTGGGGAGCGTCACTGTTGCAGAAGAGGGGAAGAAGATGGATTCGATGGTTTTGGGAGAAGGGTGTGTTTGGCTAATGGGTATAGAATGGGGTATTAGGGTGTTGAGCGGGTTCAGCGAGGTTTGATGATCTGCGACAAGAAGCGATGGATGGGAAGATGGTAGGTGGATCCAACGGCGATACGGGGGTAAGCGTGGAGCGACCGTCGGATGAAGGGATGTAGCAAAACGGACGACCCAAGATGGAGATGGGTGTTGCGATGTAAAGCGGGAGCTTCGGAGTTTGATGTGCGATGATGGAGCGACCGTTGGATGATGATATGGATCCAATCTGACGGCTGAAATCCGAGACGGGCTTGGATATAGAAAATGGGTTTGGGTGAGGGTTTTGGGCATGCCAAGCCCATATCTTCTTTAAGAAAAATTCTTCCTCTTCAAGCCCACTTCTAGCCTTTTGGTCTTGTGCACGACATTCTTCGCGGCTTCCTTGTGTAATTCCTCCCGTCTTTTCACTACTTTTCTTCTCTTTTCGCTCCGCAATTCATCCAAACTTTATTTATTACCTAAAAATGCAAAATTAAGTAAGAAAAATATTTATTCTTGAAAACAATGAAAATACAGAATATGGGATAAAATGTAGAATTACTGCGCAAAAGATGAGTTAAATGCCAACAAAAAGGGATAAATATATACATTATTTGGCACTCATCATTGTGCGTTCGTGATCATCAACTTATCTAATCCAACCTTTGGTTGTTGATTGTAGTTGATTTGATCCTTGGACATTGGTCGTTGGTACCGTCCAAGTTATCTATCTTTGATAAAGACTCGCAGATTTCTATTTGCTTGAGTAAAGATAAAATCGAGAGATTGAGATAATTACTCCTTCAGATACTTTCTATCTAGATTGAGTCTGACTGTCTAGTTGATTCTCTAGCAAAGTGTTTCGGAGTTAGTCCATACAGATTGCTAATCGAAATATTGGGTGGTATTGTTAGACCCCCGCTTTTTCTATTAGTATCAGGGACAGGTTAACACTTTAAATACCTCATAAGTCTGTGTTTGTGGCAATCTGAGTCTATGGACAGAATCTCATACGCATACCAAAATGCCTCCTAAAGCTGTCAACTTTGTCAAGTGTCTCGGGAATACCTCAAAGGGTCACTCCTTAGATGATTCTTCCGAATCCCGAGGTAGGAAGACTGTTCCATCCTGTGTTGGTCATTCTTCCTCCAATGAGACGTTGGACATACTGGAAAAAGCTGAAATGGAGCTCACCATAATTTCAAAAAATTCTACAGAGTTTGTTGATCTCAAGGATCATGTACAGCTCATGGATGAATTCGGAAAGTCTATTGATCGTGAACAAGTACTCTACAACATTATAGGGTCATTCTCTAAGGAAATTGAGAAACTTCTTCAAGAAAACAATATACAGCGTGAAAAGATTTGTGTTCTTGAAAAGATGGTCAAAGAAGGCTCAATTAGAGAAAATTGTTTGATCAAGACGCATTCATCCGATCTAGACAGACTTCGTGTTGAGAGGGAGAAACTTGAAGCATCGCTTGTCTTAGCCCATGGACAGTGCAAATCCTTGGAAAAGGAAAACTCTGTTTTAAAGAAAAATTCTTCTGCACAAACTAATTCTCATGAGATACCGTACATAATGAAATTTTCTCCAAGAGAAGATTGTGTCAAGAGAAGTTTTCATAACTTACAATCTTCTCCCGTGGCTATGAAGTTTAAACAAGTGTCAGTTGTTGCTTCTCCTCCACGAATATGTACCTTCTGTGGGAAAGGAAATCACTATGTTATCCATTGTTTTACTAGAAAGAAACATGTTTCTGAACTCCACAAGTTGCTTCTTTCTACTGTCAATGGAGTAAATAGTCGAACGACTACTACAGTGAAGGTCCCTTTCACAGGAAACCAAGTATCTTATAAGAATGATCTCTCTCATAGAAATCATTATAGGACATTTTTAAATTCTCGTGTTACCAATGAAAGTATGTCATGTGCTTGTAAGAACATATATGATAAATCTAAGTCTAGTGTGTGGAGACGAATTTCAGAAAATCCCCTAGAACCTATTTCTAGAGGTCCTAGACTTTGTCATCATAAGGGTTTCCCGTCTGTGATTCCCAGAAGGACTGCGAGACACACCCTTATTCCTGGAAGCTGCATTGAAAGGATACAAATTTCCGAGATAAGATATCCTAGAAGAATTTATAGGTACTCTCTCAGAACCGATGGTGAGACTATGTCTCCCTCTGCTACCTAGCAGCAAAATGTTCTATCCTTGTGTCTAACTTGAGAGATACAAGGATGAGGATTTGAGAGATACTCAAGTATTGTGCTATATTTTCTCTAGGATTGTATATCCCTTGTTGTAATGATCTTCTCTAGTATCATTTTCCTTTTGTCACTTTGATCTTTTGGGATGGTGGACGTTTTGGAAGCTGCACAGTATCTCTTTCTAGGGCCATTCTTGGTCGGCCAAAAATGCCTGTATCTCCTCAAGGAAATCTAGGGTTTGTATACAGGGCATTCACGAACATATATAAATCTTATAGTGCCTCATTTTTCTTCAGAAAGGAGCTCTATGGAAACTGTTCTCAAAGAAGAAGTTAACCCTATGGTTGAGGATGATCTCAAAGGATGTGATTCTGGTCAAGAGTTTATACGGAAGAAGATGCTTGAAAGAAAAGAGTATAACACTTGGATTGGTGAATCTGTCAAGGATTTGATTCGTGTTCAGGATAAAGTTAAGAACGAACTGGCTAACCTTCAATTGCAGATAAACCAGCTGATTGATGAACAGGCGAAAGTCCTTGGTACTCAGAATATCTTGATCAGAAATCAGAAGAAAGTTATCCTTGACTGTGAAAGGCTCGTCATTATGCTCGCACTATTGATCGAAAAGTCAACGTTCTAAATTTTGAACATGGTGTCTCTACGAACAACATGGTCAAGGATATCAGTGACTCCTACTTGATGGACCATTTCAGAGGTATGAAATCATCAAGGAAAACTGAGTCTTATATGCCTAGTAAGTCTTCTTTTTGGATTAGTTGGAAGAATAACTAGTGCTTTGAATAGCGATGATTGTGACTACATAGCTATTTTTGTTTTCATCTTCTTATGTTATTTTTTAGGTTTATTGGTTTTAATTCTAAAATATTTGGAGGATGATGTTTATTGCAATATTTTAATGGTTTGTGATATTGCAATATTTTATGGGATATGTTTTGTTTACGTCCTGAACTTGAAGGTCCCATATTGTAGTCAAAAGTAAAGTCGTTCATGAATTGATATTCTTATTGATGAAAGGACGAATGGACTTTTGACATATACAAAATTTAAGCCTATGTAATCATTAATTTGATGGAAAATAGGATAAAATCTTTTGTTCAACAAGGATAAAGTCTATCATGTCGTTATGATGGAAAATAGAATAAATCCTTGTATGTTATCCACGGTATTGATCTTCGTTGATCCATTTTATTGTGTTTTACCGTGAAGGCTCCATTGTGTGTCTTATGTTGAGCACCTTACAAATAAGTCGATTTATCTTGGCTTTGTTGGTTGTTCCATAAGATGCTATATGTCGAGCATTAAGAACTGAATTAATCAACCTGTTTGGTTATTTAGTTTGTACTCCATAAGTTTTCTTTCTTATGTCGAGTACATGTACGGTTAAGGTTGTCATAATCTATGATGAACTTAGTCGGGGTTCCATAAGTTCTTTTATGTTGAGCCCAAAAAATTAAATTGATTACTTAGGTGATTAGTTTGGTTATTTGTATTCCAATTAGATTAATTATAGGTTCTCTTGTAATTAATCTAGTTGAGTTTTCATATATTCCACAAGTTCTTGTGTTGAATATATGAAAGGCTACACTATCATGTTCTTTGGTTAATGTAGTCATATATTCCGTAAGGTTTTCCTTATGTTGAGTATTTGAACGGATAAGTTAGTCATCTTCGTGTGATTGACTTAGTCGTAGCTCCATGAGTTTACTTATATTGAGCACTTTCAATTAAATTGATCACTTTTGTGGTTTGATTTAGTTGCGTATTCCAATTGAATTAATCATGGGTTTACTTGTGGTTAATTTGGTTGAGCTTTGGATATAGAAAATCATTCTTATGGTTTTGGTGTCCAATATAAAATCCTTATTTTCTTTCGAAATTAAGGTCGCTCTTGTTGTTTTCTCGGGAATGACATCAAATGGGGGAGAGTTCTTTTGAACTTGTGCTTAATGGTAATATCTTGCGGGGAGTGTGGCTGTGGAATTTTATAGGGGTTATCTTGTATCTTAAAACTCCTTGATGAATGCATTTAGTTTCGGCTTTATGATTGCATCTAAATTAAGTTGGTATGTATTTTTCTTTTGGTCATGAAATGTCTCTTGTGGAAATTTCATTATGATCCCATTCTTGTACCTTTGCCAATTCTATTGACAAAAAGGGGGAGAAATATTGTAGTTCACACTACAAATACATATGGTTTTTGGATCATTGTGTAAGGGGGAGTGGTTTCCATGATTGAGATGGAGTATTGACTAAGGAGGAGTGATACATATCATCGTAGTATTATTTTTAAAGTCGTGATACAATTGGACTTTGATGTTATATAATAATACTATGACACTGTATAATAATGATCGAGAATCTCGATTTCTCTCATTGTTATAGCTACGGATCTTCAACAACGATGGTGCTAAACTTACAACCTTTGGGATCATTGGAGTACTTGGAAGGACGAAGATTTCAAGGAACGTTGAAGATTAGACTATGGAATAGGAGCGACTAAAGTTTATCTTTTTTGTATTCCATATGTATTAATATTTTTGTCACTAAAATTGACAAAGGGGGAGATTGTTAGAGCATAGCTCGGTCAACCTCGCATGTGTTGCTATCTCAAGCATGTTTGTCAATGTTAGTGATCAAAACTATAAGTCTTGATTTTCTAGCCTACATAGCTAAGTCTCGGACTAGGATAGAAAAGTTTAGTTGAGCTCAAGGACTTCATGGCGATTCATCATACAACGATGAAGATCTATACAAGGAACTGTGGAACTTCATCAACAAAATGGTATGTGGAGACTTGAACTTATCTATCACTCAAAAGTCCATTTCTTCTATCTCCTACTTCTTATGAGATAAAAGTCGTATGCTATATAGACTAGATCATACACATTTGACATTTCGAGCTGACCGTTCATTACTTATCTTTTATCTCGAAATCGTGTGTTGGTAAAACGTTTCGATTTGATCAAGTTCATCTTCACCTAGTGACGAAAGTCATGAAAAGTTTCAATCACTTTGAGAATTGCTTTGACGTGAATCGGTCTGTGAATAACCGCTATATAGCGTCCTCTGAGAATGTCTCAATGATTGAAATGAGAGTTTAGATTACATAACCATGTATTCCTTGAACCGAAGTTTTCGAACTTTGTTGATCAAGAGAAATTAGAAGGATTGTGGAATTGGCTTGCCAAGTCCGCGAACTGTCGGAAGTTCTCGACCGAGAATTTCTGCTGCGATTTTCCAAAACTCGTTTGTGTGCTAAGTCCGGGAACTCATTCCGCGAACCCAGTCCGCGAACTGGCGGAAGTTCTCATCCCGAGAATTTCTGCTGAGTTTGGAAAACTCAACCGATTAACTTAAGTCCGCGAACTTGTTTTTGAACTTAAGAGGTTATGATCTAAAGATGTGCTCTGAACATGAAACATTAAATTACTAAGGAATGCTTTATGCAAACCGTGGCTATAATGTTCATGAGCCGACTCAATCGAATCGAATCGAATCATTTTTGTTTCAATTGTGTCTTGTATAGTTACATAAGATCTCATAGAAATTGAACGACTCTTTAACTAGTTCATTTGAGTCAATTGAACTAGTTATAGTGAAGAAGGACAAGGTTAATATGAAATGCTCATATGGTTAACCTTTTGGGTTACTATGTTGAACCAACATACACGTACACGTTTGGGCATGGTTTTCACGAATCCAGTAAACTTCTACCCAAGTGTGTGTGACAAGCTAAGTTTTCGATCTAACGGTTGAGAAATATTAGCTTGAATCTAAACCAGGTTTTCATCTAACAGTGAATATGGATTGCTTTGTAACTAAGGCAAAACCCTGATTTGAAGGCTATATAAAGGAGACATCTAGCATTGTGCAAAACTAATCCCCACACGTCTGTGTGCTACTAGTGCGCCCGCTAGAGTCGATCTCCATTAACCTTTGATTTTCTTCTCTAAAATCAGGTTAACGACTTAAAGACTTCATTGGGATTGTGAAGCCAGACCGATACTACTTTATCGTAGTTGTGTGATCTGATCTTGCATCTTCTATCATTAGAGTGCAATCGATTGATTTTCTTGAGATTGTGAGAGTTCTCCGATAGGCAAGATAAAGAAGTCACAAACATCTTTGTCTCACTGTTTGTGATTCCTCGACAATCCGCTTGTGTAGTCAGGAAGGATTGTAGAGAGGTGATTGATTAATCTAGGCTGTTCTTCGGGAATATAAGACCGGATTATCAATTGGTTCCTGTTACCTTGATTTTATATCTAAAGACGGAACAAAACCTAGGGTTTATCAGTGGGAGACAGATTTATCCTCTTATAGACTTTTCTGTGTGAGACAGATCTGTTTATTATCAAGTATGTGATTTTGGGTTACAACAACTCTTGGTTGTGGGTAAGATCAGCTAAGGGAATCAAGTGCGCAGTATCCTGCTGGGATCTGAGGTGTAGGAGTACAACTGTACCTTGGATCGGTGGGAGACTGATTGGGGTTCAACTATAGTCCAGTCTGAAATTAGTTTGCAGTATGCTAGTGTATGTAGCGGCTTAATACAGTGTGTATTCAATCTGGACTAGCTCCCGGGGTTTTTCTGCATTTGCGGTTTCCTCGTTAACAAAATTTCTGATGTCTGTGTTATTTCTTTTCCCTGTTATATTTTATATAATTGAAATAATACAGGTTGTGCGTTCGTGATCATCAACTTCTCTAATCCAACCTTTGGTTGTTGATTGTAGTTGATTGATCCTTGGACATTGGTCGTTGGTACCGTCCAAGTTATCTCTCTTTGATAAAGACTCGCAGATTTCTATTTGCTTAAGTAAAGATCAAATCGAGAGATTGAGATAATAAATCCTTGAGATACTTTCTATCTAGATTGAGTCTGACTGTCTAGGTGATTCTCTAGCAAAGTGTTTCAGAGTTAGTCCATACAGATTGCTAATCGAAATATTGGGTGGTGTTGTTAGACCCCCGCTTTTTCAAACTACATGTAAAGTAAGAGACAACATGTGAAGAGTTGTACCAAGGTTTTATCCCACTGGGTTTTTCCTTGTCAAAGTTTTAGTAAGGCAATTGATTTCGGCACAAATCATCAAGGAGAGAACGACATTTGAAGAACTACATTTAAAGCACTATATGTGAAGCACTATGTATAAAGCTTTATTGTTGAACCACACAAGGGGGAGTGTTAAAGGGCCCATGCCCATGGATGTGTGATCCAAAACGGGAGTCTTTTGGTTTTCCCTTCTCCATGTATACAAACATATGATATACATGCAAACACACAACTCTTATCAATGAAATCCCTCTCTTTCTCTTTCCCAATTATATTCCACTGCAAAAATTTATTAATTTTTTTTTATTTTAATTGGATAAAGAGTATTACATTAACTAAGCTCCAACAAGCTAAGCTCCAACAACATACTACTACATTAATTGAACAGGTTGTTGTGCTAGCCTACCAGCGAGCCTCATGGATAACCTAGCCAAAAAAGTCGAAGCGGATGGGACTGAGATTGTGTCACAAGGGGGCAAGCTAACTCTACTTCCAACCGGATACGCTAGGACCATACCGGATGTAGTGTCACGTATTACGTTGATCTTACTAGGAATTACTGGTTAATCCTAAACTTGAGTATCCGTTTAATGACTAGTCCACCCATAAAAATGATTTAACCACTAGTCCAAATTCATGATTTTGGACTAAAAATATTAATCCCTGATCCATTACACGTGCGAATAATATAAACCGCATTTTCTAAAAGGCAGAACTACCCCTCCTTGGGATAATAGCAGATCAGATTATGTTTATCGTCTCTCAATATTGAAGAGGGTCTCTGGGTATGAGATCAGAAGAAATTGCCTCAGGAGAAACATGGAAATCTCATCGGCATCACCATCATCATTGAAAAATCTAATACTTCCTCTTATCTCTCTAATATTGGTATGAAACATCTAGGTGTATCCTTGTTTCAATGAAAAACAGTTCTGGAAATTTCATTTTAGGGTTTATAATTTTCGACTCATTTATTTTATTCGAAATTAGAGTGGAGATTTGTGATCAGTTTAACTTTCTCATCGTTTTAATGTAAAATTTGATCAATATCTGGTGTTCGATTATATTTTATTTTCAGATTTGGGAATTTTTGGGAGGAGGAATTGAATGGGTTAGTGAAAAGACGGAAATCAAATGATTTTGTGTTTTAGCACCGTTTGAATTGGCCACACGTATGGAGATTTTGGATTCAAGATGCTTAATACTTTCTTTGCCCGTAAGTAGTTTGATTCCTAATATCTCATCAAACGATGGTTTATACTCAAATTTTGATTTTTCTTAGATGCTTTAATTTACACATCAAAGGTTCAAAATGTGAAAATGAAATTAGGCCTTTTTTTTTTACGTAGGTTTGATATGATGGTGTATATATTCAACAATATGATGTACTGAAATTAATATGTATGTTCTGCATCTGTAGTGGTTGCCACATATGTGTTTATTTTTGTGATGAAAAGCAATTATAATTTGGTTCTTTTGTTGTTTTTGCAGGTTGTTCTTTTGTTGTTTTTGAAATATGGTTGTGCCGTTCGTCGGAGAGAAAGTTACATATACACACTCTAGAAAATTGAAAGTGGTTGTTTGTGTCGGTGAAACTATTCAATAACGAGAGGTGGGCATACTACCTGTGACTGTTGTGGCTGAGCAAAAAAAAATCCATTGCATGTAATTTCCTACCCCCTAATGCTAGCTACTACTTAAATTCCTGAAGTCCAACTCTAAAATTTCTTTGATTTATGGTGTACTTCAATTGTAAAATGTCTTTGATTTATGGTGTACTTCAACTGTATGTAGTTTTCAAATGTGATATCTACAAAGTTTCACGCGGTACATATCAATTATATATATAATAGGCTTTCACCCAGTACATATCAGTATGTATTGTGTTTTGACTTTGTACATATCAGTATGTACTGGGTTCTTTCTCTTTATATAACAATATGTATTGGGTTCTTACTTTCTACATAACAATATGTACTACTTCAAAGAAAACCCGAGGGCCAGCAAGAGGTACAACTTGGGGAAGTTGACATATGATAGGAAGAAGATCTATTTAGTGCCCTCAACTCAGCAGGAAACCAACCTTTGGTATTTCGGGTAATCTTTCAGCAACATTACTGTGCCCTCAACTTAGTTAATTTGTATGTCCCATAAATATGTACCGAGTAATATCAACTAGCTTTGCTCAGTACATATCAATATCTACCAGAAATAGTGTACTTACTTAATACTATAGCTGCTAATGTTTCATGTTTTTTTTTTATATTTTCAGAGATTGGATATGTTTCCGTGATTCTTACTGTAGAGCATTCCTCGCGAAGATTCCAGTTCTGTATGGTCTTACTTACTGTCATAGGTTCAATGTCATTGAGTACTTGGGTAACCAAAGAGTATTACAAGTTTGTCGCAAGGGTATTAAGTTACTTGGTCTGACCAGTATCCGGTAAGATAACACTTTAAATTTTCATCCCTCAAAGCTCGGAGGAATAAGGAATGATATTCTTATCATTCTTTGCAGAAAATGTGATTAATTCTACACATGACAATAAAAATATACTAGGTTTCATTGAGTACATATAGACATCTACTAGATTTTCATTAAGTACATATTGATATCTACTAGGTTTTCACTCAGTATATATAGGTATCGACTAGGTTTTCAGTCACTACATATTGATATCTACTACTTCTCCCTCATTACATATTGATATCTACTAAGTTTTATTCAGTACATTACAGTATATTTAGCACATGTGTATAAATATTGCGGTTTTCTGTTTTGATTTTAAATTTTTCTGGGGTTTAAATTGATTGCAGACACCATTAAATAATCACCCAATGGAAAGTAACAAATAAGTAGGCAGTACTCTTTAGGTTACCTGGTTAATTTAGTTAGATATTGTTTTGTCTCTGCATCTGAATGTTTTGAATATATCCAATTGGGGGTGGCAGGAATGGTGGTGTTTGTAAGAACAAAGAATTTCGCGACCTGTGGCCATAACATGTGAAATGGTTGTGGAAGCCGTTTCGTCGTCAGATGCCCGTGGAACTCCTGTTATGTTTCTGAGAAATACACGATCTATTTGTAACAGTGGAAGACTCACAGAGTCTGTGGCTATAAAGATCAACTACAAAAGTTGGAAAATTTGCAGGCATCAAGCCTGAAAGACGGGAGGATTATCTCATCACACATCAATTTGAAGCGTCTGATACCCAATACATATCGATATGTACTGGGTTATCACCGTCACATATCAATACGTACTAAAGACGGCTAAGTTATATTTTTGGCAGAATTTTCTTTTGCGTGCCAGGCTTTACACTACAAGAAGATATCTACTACCAGTAGATAAGGATTTATATTTTTTCATAGTATTTTTATATTAGGTTAATGCATATGATTAGTATGTAGCAGAAGTACCGGAGAAAATTGGTATTTTTTACATAACCTTTTGTAATAAAAAAGTTCTGAGTACAAGTTGCAGTTTTTTCGGCATTTTGCGTTGAGAAGAATACGCAAATAAACCTACAACAACATCCATGAACATCATGTATCCATAGTTTACCTACAACAACATCCACGAACATCATGGCTCCATCTTTGTGCATTAAGTACATGGGCATCTAAGTTAAGAGCCTGAACTTGCCTTTCCAGAAAACAGAGTGCCAAGGAAGTATTGCACCACATTTTGCTGCTAAACAAGGGATAAAGCTTTGTCTTACATCCTCGCATAAAGCAACTCACCCCGTATAGATTAATCCTCCGAACTGCCCTCGAACTTCCTGAAATATCAAAGACAGAAAATGAGGAAGACGGAGAAGAGAACCCATCTTGCACTTCAAAAGAACATAAAGGTATATCAAAAAAATAATGGTTTACTAGAAAATACTGGATCACCCGTGTCAAAAAGCTTATCATAGAAATGTCGCAACATTGTACTTAAGAAAAAAGTTTGTAAATATTAGATTTAATGAATAAGGAGAATTGTAGTTTCCCAAACTTAAAAGCAAGTTACTGTTAGCAGGCTCCATCCCTTGTTTGACTTGGATTTAAACTCAATTTGATTCGTATGGTAGGATCAATTTGTATACAATACATATTGACATTTACTTCATAACCATATCACTTTTCTCCTATACACATACAGAAATATACTGCAGGATCATACCCAAACATAAACTAAGGATTATTCATATGTACATATTCAAGCATAAACTAGGGATTCATACAGTATATAATGATATGTACTGGATTAACGAATCACCTTTTACCTAAAACACAGCTATAGAATCACATTCAAGTACAAACCACTTTTTCCCTACTTACATACGCATATGTACTGCAGGGTCATATTCAAACAAACTAGGGTTTTATATACAGTATATATTGATTTGTATTGCGTTAGTGAATCACTTTTTTCTTATGTACATAGCGATAGGTATTGCAGGATCTATTCAAGCATAAAGTATGGGTTCGTACAACACATAATGATATGTACATATGATCATATTCGAGCATAAATTAGCGGTTTGTATACAATACATATTGACATGTACTGCTTAACAGATCACTTTTTCCCTACATATACATATAGATATGTATGGCAGAATCATAATCAAACATAAATTAGGGATTTGTATGCAGTACATATTGACATGTCCTCAGAACAGAAAAATAGAAATGTAAAATGAATGACTTAAAACTGAAGAATCAGAGAAGGATTTGTTTTGAACAATTTACTTGTAATTCTTCCGATAAGAAGCAACTCCCAGTTGAATCTGGTAGAGACTTCAACTGCATCATCAAATAATCTTCATTAACTACAACAAGTATTAAACAGTTATGAGCCAAAACACAATAATCCAGTGGAAGTTTAACTAATTTGAAAAAATTAGTTAAACTGTTGTCGAAACACAATCATGCAGCAAGTATTCAAATTTTAACTAAGTTATCAAAAATCCCCAATATTGCATCACTGAAACCCTAGATTTGACAAAAGTTGAAACATAAAAGCATAAAAACAGTGATATCGATCAATCACCTGGAAAACCCTTAAATATTATTGCGTACCTTAATCATATATGAATCGATAGGAAAAATATTAATGGCTAACGACCTAGATTTGAAATACAATGAAATATAAAAGCATAAAAACGGTGAGATCGATCAATCACGTCGGAAACCCTAAAATCTTACTTTGTACCTTAATCAGATATGAATCGATAGGGAAAATATTAATAGCAGATGATGTTTTAGGTTAGAGAGAAAGAAAGTTAAGGGAGAAGAAAAACAATACAGGAGAACTCACAATACAGAGACGAAAAAGATATCGTATTTTTGGTTCACACGTTTTTGGATGATGGGTATGCTAGTCATTTCCATGTTTTTGGACCAAGGGTTAAAGATATTCTCCCACTGGACTACAAATTAACCCGGATCGGGTTTAGTGGACCAAACAACAAATTCCTCTTGATCTTACTCCATTAACAACCGTATACCCGGACATAGTACCAGGTCGGCTTAGATCATTAATATTCCATCCTTTTGAGTTGAATGTGCTGCTTGTGGAGGAAGGGGAAGAAGATCCATCGAAATTGATATTATTGATAGGGAAAAACAAGGTGATATCCTTTGACTTTAGTAACAAGAGTTTTATAAAACTGTTTGATGTTAGTGCGGATGTCTGGGTACACGGATTTCATTATGTCGAAACACTTGTTCATGCTTAAAAATATTGCCTTCATCACTCGTCCTTGCACCAATCTTTTCAATGAGTGCATTCTGAGGTGGGATGGGATTTCTGATTTTTCTTTTTTATCATAAAATGATTTCTGAGTATAAAATCTAATTTATTCAAAATGATATGCTCATTCCAATATAGGTAAGAAAGTGATCAAATTAGAAAAAAGTTGGCAACTATTTAGATAGACATTTAATGAATTGACACATGTATAACAATATCGCTTAAGAAGGACTTGGTCTTGTAAGATTGGTTCAGAGTCCTAGTTACAAAAGTTCATTGCTCGATTCTCTGTATCTGCAACATACAATACACTGCTTGTTCCTCTTCTTAACGCCAGGCATGCAGAAACCTTGAGGCTTCTCTATACCAATTTTGCACGTGATCCATTCTTCAAATTAATTCTGGAGTAATTGTCAGTAACCTGCCAATTGACGAAGATTATAGACTTGAGACTTTAAGCTTCAGAAATGAAACTGAAACAAAAGCAATATTATGGAAAATTATCCTCATCCATTAACATTCATTTTATTCACTAGAAAGGTCTAAATTGATTAAAAAGTAAAAACCAAGCTCCCACAAAGAAAGTGAGAGTTCAGAGATATACACAGAGAAGAGAAAGCAGTCAGGTCTTAAGCAAAACTACAAACAAGAGCTACTTACAGCAGCTAATAGCTCAAACGACTACGCAGAGCCTGACTGCCTAAAGAGAAGAAGACTGCACACCCGCAGCCTGTCAAAAACTACCACCTGCAGGCATATATGCCTCCCACGTCGTTTAGGACATCAAAATAACAACAAAATAATAAACAGTACCAAACTATGGCGCTACATGCAGACCACATCCTAGTTAAAAATAAGGGTATCCAAAGAGATGCCACTAAATTTTTTTGACATTGAAGCACAGAAGATGGTGATCTTCACTATGATGATGAGCATACCCAAGGACTTATATGCTTTCCTATATTTACCGAGGAAAGAATTTGAGACATTTAAAAATTAAAGTCTCGACGGGTACAGAGAGATAACAATTAGTAAATCAACACATAAGACACCACGCAAAAGAACTACATAGAGACATGGGAAGAATGCTAACAAATAGCTGAAACTTGGACAATGGGGGAAAGGTGAATTCAGCACTAGGTCGACTACACAGTCTAGAGGTACTGCAAGTGCATATTATATGAAAGACTAAATGATAGGCTTCCATACATTTAATAAAAAAACCGACCAACAAAAGTGCAGAATCTAAAACAACAAAAAGCAACAACATACTCAAAACAAGTAGTTCAAACTTCAAAGAGGAAATGTACACTTGTTGGTAACTGATTACAAAGAAGTATTTGGCTAAACTCAGTAGCCGAGTATAACTGGGAACCAGATAGATTCACAACTGTGCACGCTACTTTTCTACAATTTTTCCCAACATTACTTATCCAATTTTGTTCGCATAAGGGAGTTGAGTTCACTAAAGTGCTACACACATCCTCCAATGCATTTAGTTCAATGAAACATAAACACGTATTTCTTCATCTTACGGTGTGAGTGAGACCTTCATACATGGCCCATCAACAAGGGTTCTAAACCGGAAAGACCCAACTCAGTGACGTCTATTAGAGTTGGTTATTCTTCTGGCATTCACAGGTGAACAAAAAAGACACACCTTTTCAAATTCAAATAATTGTTAAAGTATATGAACACTTTTATTCTATTTATCAGATTCACCAACTTAATATCACAGACTATGAGATCTCCAGATTGCAACATTCTAAAGATGAGGAACCATATATATTTTTCCTACAACCACTGAGAAAGCTCTTAGATCTCAAGGTTTTTTCGGGCATATACTTCAGCATTATACTCGTAACAAACATAGCAAATTAGCTTAACCAAAGCAAACAGCAACTCAAAATTGTGCATTGAGTTGAGCTCAAAAAGATTCATTGTTTTGTAATTTCTGCAAGAGCTAAAAAATCAGAAAGAAACGTACCAGAGATCTCTCTCTTCCTTCTGTCACGTTGGCTAACGATAACTGCTTTCTGTCCCCCGCTAGAACTTGCTCTTTCACCCGAATCCATTAGTTTTGTATCATCTTCTCCTAAAGCTTTCAATGACACTAAGGTGTTCTTGTGAGAGACTCCAATACTAACACTCTTTCCAAAATTCACAAGCATTCTGGAAGATGAAGCTTTTGGAGCGTATCGATAGACATGTTTATCACGATAATCGTAGCATAAAAGCCAACCACTCTTCGTAAAGTTAATTGGTTCCCCAAAGCTACTGCTGAACTCTTTACTCCAAACCACATCATGATTATTTTTATTCTTCCTTAAAACCCATGTGTCAAAACCTCCAATTGAGTGATGACATGCACATAAAAAACCGCCGAAAACATGTAGTTCAACAAAAGCTGGTAGCGAACAAGGTGGTGATGATGAAAGTAGTCGAAACTCTTCATCGATCAAATCAAAGGCAACAATGCTTCCTCTGGAGTCCACCCAATGAATAGCTCCATTTGCAGACGCACCAAGTTGACGAAAAGATAACACATTGTAGTCCATCTTTCTACTATTTCTCCATCCAATGCCACTGCCAAGAGTGTACACCTGAGTAATTCCATAATCTGGGTCTTCCTTGGAGTTATAAATTCTTACAACCTTGTACTCCTTGGTTGAAGGAATGTAACCAAATCCACTTAAGAATCGTTTTCTTTCGATATTTGGAATGACGATATACTCTCTGGTGATGGGATTACAGATGTAAGCAGGTTGCAAATAGAAACTATTATCAAGGCGTGTATTGAAACAAATAAGACCATTACATGAACCAAGAATATAAGATTCCTTAAATGGAGGTCTGAAATTGATCATTTTTATTCTACTGAAACGGTTTAATTTCTCAACATACTCAGTATAGTGAAACGGTTCTTCATCAGATCCTTCTGTATAAAATATGAAACTCAACTTACCATCAGAATCATGAGCAGAATCAAGATGATTGCAGTGCAGTCGTGGAAAAGATGGATGTTGAAGCAAATCTCTCCATAATTTTGATACCAATTTGCACTCAAAAACAGACTCAGTTGGCAGACGTGATAAGATATCTAAAATGATCTCTTCCGGAAGCAAATTAAAGTTCCCAAGTGGAACCTTAGTTAAGCAGTTCCTCATCGGAACCGTAGTTAAACAATTGCCCATCGAAACTGTAGACAAGCAGGAGCGATTTGCAGAAGAATTAAGAGTAATAAAAAAAACTAGGGTTTCAAGGAGAAAGGCGGGTTTGTTTGGGGAGAGTGGACTGTGGAGAGGGGAGAGCGACTGATAAATGGTTCCGGGACCTACCACACTCCATATCATTTTGCTGGCATTATTTAAAGTGCCAGAGACACCGAGTGAGAAATCTCAAAAAGTACACGGATTCTCACATATTTGGGGATCCCGATTAATATGTGGCCATTTTTTTGATGGTAGAACCTATAAATATGTAAGAATCGGTGAAATTTATGGGATTTCACCCACGGTGTATTTAGCGTTTTCGTTATTAAAATTTGAATAAATCATTTCATCCATCCACCTGTGTTATGCAGGTATATATTACATTAGAATGGGGCAATTCCTATGGGAATCGTCAAATTCCAAAATTTGACAATCCAGGTGATGGCCAAATGAGTTTTGTCATTATGATAAATTTGGGATTTTTTTTTAATAATCTGCCATTCACTGTTATATCTTAAAGGAAATTTTGATAAAGTACCCCACTCTCAAAATCCGGTTCAATAATATGTCCCCGTTTTTTTCAATTTTTCAAAACTTTTTTTTTAGATAACGGCCTTCAAAAAGGCTAATGATCCCCCTCAACTGTTGGGATTAACCAAACAGGAGGCACAGACCAGTACATAGAGACATTGTTTTTTTTTGGCCGATTGATCAAGCTCATGTGCTACAGAATTATACAGGCGAGGTTGGAAACTAGAAATACAATCTACAAACTGTAAAGAAAAAAAACTGAATGTCTTTAAAGATGGCATCAGTACTAGTGTCACCATCAAAACAACCTGAAGAGAATTTGTCCATAAGAGTTTTTGCATCACTTTCTATGATAACATGGGTAAACTTCTGCCCCAACGCTTTCTTCATGACTGCCCAGATTGTTCTTGCTTCAGCTTCTTCTGCCGACTTCACTTGAAAAATCAGGGAAGCACAGAAAGAGGCTTTACAGGAGGAATCCCTCATCACATATCCCGCACAATTTGCTCCAGTGATATCATCATAAGCACCATCAGTATTACATTTAATCCAGCCAAAGAAAGGAGGCATCCACTTATCACTTAATCTGATATAGGCATAAGGGGAGATAATAGGTTTTTTTTTCCAAGTTAAAAGCATGGCCTTAGCTCTATGGATAACAGTAAGATGATTTTCCTTTAAGTTTTGGAAGACTAAGTTATTCCTGCTAGTCGACAGAGACCATAGGATGGCAAAAAAAAGACATTGATTTTCATCAGAAAGTTTAGAAACAGAGTCAGATATCCAGAACATGAGCCAGTTAGTGAAGGATTTGTTTTGAAAATATTGAGTATTAATGCAAAAATCAGACAAAAACCAAACTCGACTAGCAATGAGACACAAGACCAAAGCATGCATAATGGACTCTCGAGGATAGAAACATCTAGCACAATCAGTATTGTGCATTGGCATTCTAGTATGCAAAATAGTTCTAGCAGGCAGAGCATTTCTAGCTGCTTTCTAGGTGAAAACTTGGATCCTGTAAGGGACCCTTATTTTCCAAATTCTTAACCAAAGAATTTTACGTGGGGATGGACTAAGGCCTATAACACCCATGTAGGCAGATTTAGAAGTGAATTTACCATATTTAGAAAGATCCCAAGCCCTCCTGTCAGGAGTGCAAAGCTGGCTTAAGGGAATGGTGATAATCTTCTTAACAGAAGAATCATCAAAATGAGTGTTAAGTCTGGAGATATTCCAAGACCTAGAAACAGAGTCAATAAAATAAGAAACTTTAATGCTAGGCTCTTGTGGGACAAGAGGATTTGGGGTAGCAGATCCCAAAGTAGAGATCCACTTATCACACCAGGGATCAATAAATTGACAATCTCCCACAATCCAGGAAATAAAAGGCTTGATGATCTCTTTGATAGCATGCAGACACTTCCAGGTCCAAGAACACTTATCAGTTAGAAAATCAGTATTGGGAAAATATTTAGCTTTTAGAACAATAGCCAGCATACTAATGGGGTTCTCGAGGATTCTCCAGGCATTCCTGGCTATCATAGTTAAATTGTTTAGCTCAGCTTTTCGAAAACCTAGGCCACCTTCAGCTTTGGGGGCACAAAGGATATCCCAACCCAAAAGATGAAGTTTTCTGTCTTTTGGGTCAAGAGTCTCCCCCACCAGAACTTGCAAAGGTGAGAATCCATTTGTCTACACAGGTGTTTAGGAATGAGAAAAGCACCCATTTGGAACAAAGGTATAACTTGGCCAATATGCTTGATGAGAGTAGTTCTAGCAGCTTGGGACAGAAGCTTGTGTAACCAGATTGAAATTCTAGCATCCACAGCTTGGAGAATGCCCATATGAGTTTGGATTTTAGAGGCTTGAAAAACCATGGGAGTACCAAGGTATTTTTCCCCTAAGTCCCTATTATCAATCTCCGGGATATTAGCAAGCATATTTTTCCTATGTTCAGGGATTCTTCTACTGAACAAGATACCAGACTTTTCAAAATTTATCTCTTGGCCAGAATCCAAACAGTATTTTTGAAGATAGGTTTTTATGGTTTGAAAATTTTGAACAGTAGTTTTAGAAAATAACAAAGAATCATCAGAAAAGAGAAGGTGGGTCATATCTGGAGCATTCCTGCAAACTTTGATACCTTCTAGAGTACCTTGTGTAGATAGACCATCAATATATGCAGAGAGAGCTTCAGAACAGATAATGTACAAGTAAGGGGATAGAGGGTCCCCTTGTCTTAACCCTCTCTCAGGCTTAAAAAACCCTGTAGGATATCGTTGAGGAGAACAGAATAGGAAACTGTGGAGATGCACTGGTTTATGAGTTTAATCCAGCGATCTGAAAGTCCCATCTTAGTTAAGACACCTTGAAGAAAAGACCATTCTAACTTATCATAGGCTTTAGAAATATCATTATAGCAGATATACCCTTAGTTTTATCATGATGATTAACAACATATATAGCCTCATTAGCCAGTAGAATATTATCAGCAATACTCCTTTTTGGTATAAAGGCACTTTGATTTTGAGAAATAATATTGTTCATAAAAGGTTTCAGTCTATTAGCTAAAGTTTTAGACAAAATATTATAAACAAAATTGCATATCCCAATAGGTCTGTACTGAGTGACAAGTTCAGCCAGAGGGACCTTGGGAATGAGGGAAATGTTGGTATGATAAAAGACTTTAGCAATGTGTCATGTTCTAAAGCAAGTTTGTGTCATATCAATGACAACATCCCCTACAATATCCCAATGTTTCTGGTAAAACAGACCATTAAAGCCATCTGGTCCAGGAGCTTTACCCCCCCCCCCCCCCCCCCCCCCATTTGGAAAACAACATTTTTTATTTTCTTTGGAGAAAGGGGTAAGTTGAAAGTAGAATTATCTTATGGAGAGAACTTTATTGGAAGGGAAGCTAAGATTTCCTCCTGGAATTGTTGAGGGTGAGAGGAGTATAAGGTTTTAAAATAATCAGTGAAGGAGTTATCAATACTAGTTGTATCAGTTAGAATAGTATTAGTAGAATCCTTGATCCAGCTGATAGCATTCCTCTTTCTTCTAAAGAGAGTAACTTTATGTAAATAAGGTGAGTTTTTGTCACCTTCCATGAGCCAGACCTCTCTAGATTTATCCTTCCAATAAAGTTCTTCTAAATTATAAAGATACTCCAGTCTGGCCTTGAGTCTACTAGTAGTACAGGAATCAGTGGGGTTAGAGACTTGAACTTCAATTAACTCCTTCCTAATGGTAGATATATTGGTTTGAATATTACCAAAAGAAGTTTTATTCCACTCTCTAAGACCTTTATTAGTGTTAAGAAATTTAGCTTTAAGTTTATAAGCAGGAGATCCCACCACATTAGAAGACCAAGAATTAACAATGATATCTCTGCAGGTGGGATCTTCAATCCACATCAATAAAATGAAAAGGTCTAGGCATACAAACATCCTCATAGTTAAAACCAATATGCATGGGATAGTGGTCAGAAGAGTCCCTATGGAGGTTATTCATACAAAATTTAGGGCAAAGAGTTTCAGCAATATCATTCATAAAACATTTATCTAATCTTTCAAGAATTAAGTCAGGTCCCTGTTGTATATTAGACCAGGTAAATATAGGACCAGAAAAACCAGGATCATGGAGATTGAACACAGAACAAAAGTTTCTCAAGTTTAAAAAATCAGCATCATCAACTTCTAAACCACCATTTTTGTCCTCGGTACTTAGAAGAGCATTAAAATCCCCCACAAAGAAAACTGGTTCATCTATGGGTGGTTGTTGGATTTGACATTGTTGTTCCCAATAGGCTTTTCTAAGGCTACTATTTGGTTCCACATAAATGAAATGTATGTGGAAGTTTTTTGAGTGTATGATATCAAATGTAGTAACATGGATGCCCCTTAAACTAGAGGAAATAATGTTTAAGTGAACTTCCTTTTTCCAGGCACGAACCAAACCTCCACTTCTTCCAATACTTGACACATTAAAGGTACAGGGGAAGCCCATATTTTTTAGTTTTCTAGATGTTAAATCCTTGTTCATCTTAGTTTCCGACAAAAAAATAATGTCAGGGTTAACATTTCTGCATAGAAGACTAAGTTCTTTATTAGCCGATTTCTTTCCTAAACCTCCAATATTTCAAATGACTGTATTGATATTACTGACAGGGAATTGATGTAGCTGAACAGGGGAAGAATTGGACGCGATTAAAGGAGTAGAGGAGTTATTATTTACCTGATTGGTGGAGGTAGACCCACTACCAAGAGGAGCTATAGTAGAACCATCAGAATAAGCAGCATCTCGGGAAGAATTGAGATCAGGAGTAGCATCAGGGTAAAGAGAATTATTGCGGACCTCATTGCTTCTTGGGGCATCATCAGCAGGTACATTGTAACTCCCATAAGGATCAACCAGGGCATGGGTATTGAGGGTGCAATTAAAAAGTTGAGGCTAGGTAACTCCCCTAATTTTGTAATTGGAGGACAGAGTTGAGCATAATCAGGTTCATTGGTTTCAGGTTCTTCTGGGATGACCACAATACTAGCTACTGTAGAATTGCTAGCTCTAGTATGCTTTATCAAATCAGCTCTGGGGTTTATCTTTCTTTTCAAATTAGTTAGAGCTTTCTGTTCTGCAGAAGTAATGGTATTTCTAGTGATGATGGTATTTGGACTCGGTAAAGCAGCTTTCTTAAATCTTCTTGACGAGTTTGAAGTACGAATTCGTCCAAGGTTGATCGATTCAGTAGCTGGGACTGGAATAGCAGCTTCAACAGTGACATTCTGAATAATGACTTGTTTGAAGATTATTGGTAAACCGTTATTCAGCTGAGTTGAGTTTTGTTGGATTGGACCAACATCAAAGATTTCAGGGCATTAGATTTGTTGACGAAGGGTCCCATTTGGAACATGTTGGAAAAACCCTTTAGAGCTGCGCTTTCTGAATGCTGAGACTTGGCCTTTCCTTTTTCATGCATTGTAGGAATGATAGATTCGATTTGGGTATCAGAAACAATATCGGTGTGTTGCATTGGAGAATCATTGACTTCATTAAGATTAGAAGTTGGTTGTTCCTGGATAGGTAGAGGAGGCATCATAAGTCTGGAGACAGTGGGAAGGGTATATTTTCTGCATGAAGGAGATATTTCTTTAATAGCTTTTTGCTTTAGTTTCCATGCTGGACAATTGGCATCCTTGTGATCCAAAACTCGGCACGAAGAACAATAGTATCTCGGCACTTTGACGCATCTACATTCAATCAGGAAAGGTTCAGTTCTACCATTAGTGAACAGGGGAATGCCTGCCGGTAGAGCTTTTTTAACTTGAATCCTGACACAGACTTTGACATTTTTCTTTAAAGGATGATTGCCATAGGGAGAATGAGCTTCAATTAATTCACCCATCATGATGGTAAGTTTCTGGAGATCTTCAAATTCCGTCTACTCCTTAGGGATATTGCAGAGAATGAACCACATTAATTCTTCATCAAAAGATAGTTGAAAATTAGAAGGCCATCCAGAGATTGGAACCACTTTTAGCACCATGAGATATCCGCACACAAACCATGGTCTCTGCGAATTAACTCTATCAAAATCATCTTCCACTAGAAAATGGATAAGAACCTTGTTTTTTTGACCATTGAAGGTGGTGACAGTAGGAGATTGAGAAAGAGGCCATTGGTTGCAGATGTAGTATCTGATGAAGGATGTTGGAACCAAAGTCTCACAACAGAGATAGCCTGCCATACACCACTTCCAATTACTATCAGATTCAGCAAGAACAACAGTTTTGTCTATAAAAACAGGTTCAACAAGAGAAGAAGGTAGGGAAAGTTTCTCAGCCATTTGAGCAGTAAGGTTTTGGATATCAAGGTTTGTGTTTTGATGGTTTTCTTTTATGACTTGGGATGACATTTAATATATAAGATTGATGAAGATGAAAAAAGAATAAGTGTGTAGGGAGGTAGGATTGGTAAGAGAAATAAGGATAGTGAAAAAGATTCCCTCCTTCGTGCCGTTTTGAAATCTGGTGCACTTTATAAGAATAGTCAGATAGTCATAGGTATCCTTATTGTTGTGGCTTTGAATTTTAAAAGAAGTAAAAGAATATAGCACTTTAAGGTAAGATAGAGTTTCAGGAGAAGTTTGGTGTAATACAGAAATAGAGAAATTGGTATTGGTATAAGGGGGCAGGTTAAGCTGATATAGTTGTAGTTTTCTTTTCTTTTGGTTTTGATGGGCCATTTGTGATAGTTTCTGGTGATCACGTGATATGTATCGTAAGAGAAACAGAAAAGGGTTCGAGATCTCTTATAGAAGGCGTACTTTTGATACGTTAGCATGACAAATAGGATGTTTGGTGAACCATAAATATGGTTGTCTTTTTTTGGAGAGGCATATGTGTGGTATAATAAGCCAAAACACATAATGGTAGGGAAATAAGAAAGAATATGGTTGGGGAAATAAAAATGAGATGAGCGACTGGTGTAATTGGTAGAAGAATTATTTTTATGGGTGGAACTGTTGATGGTAGGGTGATGTTTGGTGGCTCTTGAGATGGACCAGGGTACAAATCGTCTAGCAGACATGCCCCAAGGCTCAATGGCGCCTCTCAGCAGGTGCTTCCTTCTCCTGATCTGCATAAAACACAAGATTTTAATTAGACCCCAAAAATTCTTATTATGGTAAGATGACCTACCATATACTCCCTTAATAGAAGTTCCACAAGAATTAAAGGCTAAAAGAAGACTTAGGTATTGAAAATTAGGTTTTATAGGGTAATTATGATCTGAAAACTGATAGCCATACGCATGGTTTTGAATAGGCGTGGTAAACAAAGCGACGTGACGCTTAACCAAGCGCCATAAATGGTAATGAATAGGCAATGTAGGTTATTTAAAAGGGGGTTTAAGCAAAGGATTAACATACTCAGAGCAAAAAATTTTGTTTTTAAGACCAGAAAAGGAAAGAATTAGGAAACATATAGAGAAGATTAGAAATGGAAAATCACAGTAATCTAGTTGTTCCAAACAACGATGCTGCCAATAATCAAGACGATCCTCAACCATCAGCGGCGTTTGAGCAGGCCGAAGATCATGTTCAGACTTTAAGCACCGGTGAACTACAACGTCTAAGAGACTATATTCAGGCTGAAATTGATCATCGAAATCAAGAGATGATCCTTCAAAGAGAGGAGGAAGAGCAGAGGCGAAGGAGAGAGGAGGAAGAGTATGAACGCAAATTTGCTGCATGGAAGACGAAGTTCTTAGCATATGACAGGAGAAAGGAAGAAGAATGGCTAGAGAAGCATTCCGAGAGTAAGATATATGGGAGTTCAACAGATGAAGATTCTGAAGCATCTGAAGATGGGATGGAATATGAGGTTGAAGAGGTGAACACTAGTGATATGTATTCTGATGCTGCAGAGGATAAAGCAAGGATGGAGCGGTATCATGACAGGAAAATGAGGGGAAATTTTGATTTCGAACTTGCAAATCCCAAGATTTATGCACGGACCATGCGGGAGGGGGAGAGTAGTAGTGACAGTGAGGAGGTCCAGGAGACTGAAACCGATGAGGATGGGGATGGGAGTGATGTTGATGATGTTGAGAGTACTCCATCATCTGACAACACATCTCCTACGTCTTCTGAGAGTGCAGATAAATGGTTCCGAGAGGAAGAGGGTTGCGACTCCGATGAAGATGACTATTAGTTGTCTCTCCACAAGGACTGGAATAAGCCAAAACTTCAGCTTTAGAGTAAATCTTGAAGATGATCAACAAGTTTTTTTCACAAAGGTATTTCTAGTACTTCTTTTCGTTTCTATTAACTCTCCTACAGGTGGTATTTTCTTTAAGATAGTTACTCTTCTCCTCTCGGACAGTTTTTGCTTTCTTCTGGTGGTGCAGGTAATGAGAATAGGAAATGATGTTTGACTTGGTGTTTTGGTAGGTTTTTGTTATGGGTTTCTGGTTTTTGTGGTCTTAAAAAGGTTGAAGTCTGTTTTGGTAGTTAGTATCCAAGTGTTTAGTGCACATAAAGGAATTGATATTGCTTGTGATAATGGTATAGTGCTTAGAATGAATGTTTTGGTTTACAGAAGCACAAATGATGTAATGGTTAGAAACTTTGTTTAGGGTGTTCAACTGGGTGTTGATAGAGTTGTAACAAACTTTCTTGACTCCAATTTTTTCTTGTGTAAAATCAGTTGAATGAACAATCTTAATGTTACTAAACATAATGTTTCTTGAATTAAATCTTGAGGTTATGTGTTTCCAAGTCTTGTAAGTAGGATTGCAAATGTAGAAATCACAAACAGTGAGCAAATAAAGGAAGAATGATTGAAGTAAGGTAGAAATCAGGTAGGTTTGGGAAGAGATTGTGGAAAACATTCATGAAAGTTGAGAAGAGAAAATGTTGTTTGTTTTCCATCTTGTCCCACATAATTTAGTCAAAATTCGTTTACCAAGTCAAATAATCGTGTGTAATTACATGTTTATCCTCTCAAACCATTATTCCTTCCCAACATGCGTCCCATTTTTCTTGTTTTTTCCTCCTCATCCTGCAGACAAACCCTCCTCCTCTATCTCATTTTTCTTCTTCTGTTTTTCTCTTCCATTGCCTCCATATTTCTAAGGATGAAGAATCAAGAGTGTTATTGATTAATTGATTTTGATGAAGATCGAAGAATTAGGGTTTCATGAAGACCTCAGAGAAAATTTGAAAGACGGATTTGGTGTTCTAGGAGGACGATTAGACATGGGTATTGAATGGTTGAGTGGGTTATAATAAAGTTACAGGGAGGTACTTTATGCTTGTGTTGAATTGCAGGGACGAGGAAGGGTGATGTATATGATGAGTTCAGAGTGGATTGAACCTTTGGATGTATGTTAGGTTATTGCAGGTGTATGAGGTTTTATTTGAATCTGATTTTGAGCCGAGAAAATCATGACAGATGGGTAGTGACTAGTGATGAGTGATGCCATGAATTGCAGGTGAAGAAGAATGGTTAGGGTTTAGTCGATTAAACAGAGAAAAAAACTTGATCTGAAATTAGAGATGATAAAAGAGAAATTGATGAACAGTGAGGCTATGTGGTTTTGTTGAATCGATTTGAAGAATGGTTGGTCTTGGATTCTTTTTGAGAACAAATTGAAGAATGAAGAAGAAGAATATCGTTTATTGCTGTTATTGAATATTCAGACGGGGTTGCAGTCAAATTTAGAATTGGCCTGAGTTCGTGACAATTAATGAAGATGTGGTACTAATTATTCGAGATGGATTCTGTTAAAAATTATTAATTGGGTTTGTGGCTCTGAGATCTGATTCAGAATTATGGATGAACCTGCAGTTGTGGGTGTTGATGAATGGTTTAGTGAACTAGTGTTGGTGATGTTGCAGTAGCAGGAATTGTACAAGGAAGATGAAGGTGGTACTATTGATGCTTCCAATGGGTTGATAAATTAATGATTGAGTTGTGAATTATATGTATACTAGGTTGTGCATGTGAGAAGAAATACATGCCTGAAAATGGTTGGAATAGCACCGGAAACAGATAAGACTCTGCCCGATTAATTCTTCAGTGAGTCGACTTAGTGACTCGGTGAACCCTAACTCGGTGACTCGGACGAATCAGCCTTATTTAGACCAACTCTATTGAGGGCTTTTGAGACTTTTATCAGGTGCCAGCTGGAACTTAATGCTTCTAACAAGCCGTTAGCCGTATTTTGAATAAAACAGTCAACGGAGGGGCATTTTTGAAAAGTTTAAAAAAACGGGGGCACTTTTATTAGTGTATTTCAAAAGTTGGGCACTTTATCAAAATTCCCCTTAAAGTGATCTAGTCATTTACTTTATACTACTTTTAATTTAAAAGCAAACACCAATTACGAAAGCCCTTAAACACAAAAGTTTGAAGCCTTTATAATATGATTCTAACCAAATATTGTTTGGTGTTAGATGATGATCCAACCATTTTTCAGAAAAATAACGTAAATTGCTTTAATTTTTTTGTAGAAGGGATTTGTTTGAGATAGAGTTGTTAGAGCATTGCTCGGTCGAACTCGCATGCGTTGCTATATCAAGCATGTTTGTCAATGTTAGTGATCAAAACTATAAGTCTTGATTTCTAGTCTACCATAGCTAAGTCTCGGACTAGGATAGAAAGTATAGTTGAGCTTAAGGACTTCATTGCGATTCATCATACAAGAAGAAGAACTACTCAAGGAACCGGTGGAACTTCTCGACAAAAAGGTATGTGAAGACTTGAACTTATCTATCACTCAAAATTCTATCTATTCTATCTCATATTTCTTGAGACAAAAAGTAGTATGCTATATATAGATTTTGATTATACACAGTTGGTATTTCGAGCCGAGTATACCTCGCCTTTCTATATCTAGAAATATGTGTTGGTAAGCTTTTCGCTTCGACCAAGTTTATCTTTACCTAGTGACGAAAGTCATGATATGTTTCAATCACTTTGAAAATTGCTTTGACGATGGATGTTTCAATGATTGGAACGAGAATTTAAATTACATAACCAATGGTGGACATAAGCATTCTTGTGGAAACACATTTATGTATAAGTCCTAGTCCTTGAACCAAAGTTTGCGAACTTTGTTGATCAAGAGAACCGGAAGAATAGCGTGAGCCAAGTCCGCGAACTCAGTCCGCGAACTGTCGAAGTTCTCAAACCCGAGAATTTCTGCTGGAGTTTACAAACTAGTACGTGAATCTAAGTACGAGAACTCAGTCCGCGAACCTAGTTCACGAATCAGCGAAGTTTTCATCCCGAGAATTTCTGCTGGAGTTTGTAAACTCTTCCCCGTAACTTAAGTCCGCGAACCAAGTCTGCGAACTTAAGAAGGTTATATATCTGAAGATGATTTCTGAACTTAAACTTAAAAAGATTAAGGAATGCAGTTTGTAAATCGTGGCTATAAAAGTTCATGAACCGATTCGAGTGAATCAAATCATCTTTGCTTCAATTGTGTCTTGTGTAGTTACATAAGAATTCCTTACAATTAAACAACTCTCTAACTAGTTCATTTGAGTCATGTGAACTAGTTATGGTGAAGAAGAACATGGTCGATATGAAATGCTCATATGGCTAACCTTTTGGTTAACTATTATTGAACCAACAAGTGCATACACTTGGGTACGGTTAACAAACCTAGAAGCGTGCATTTCAATTGTGTGTAACAAGCTAAGTTTTCGATCTAACGGTTGAGAAATATTATCTTGAATCTAAATCAGGTTTTCATCTAACGGTGGATATTGATTGCTTTGTTACCAAGGTAACTTAATGGCAAACCCTGATTTAAAATACTATATAAGGGGACATCTAGCATCAATGCAAAACTAACCCCCACACCTTACGTGTGATACTAGTTTGCGTGCTAGAGTCGTTTCTCCTTTAACCTTTGGTTTTCTTCTTCTAAAACCAGGTTAACGACTTAAAGACTTCATTGGGATTGTGAAGTCAGACCGATACTACTTTATCATAGTTGTGTGATCTGATCTTGCATCTCCTATCGTACGAGTACGATCATATTGATTTGCTTGAGATTGATATCTCTGATAGGAAAGATATAAAAAGTAATCACAAACATCTTCGTCTCACCGTTTGTGATTCTGCAACATCTTGTTTCGCTAACATACGATTAAGATTTTTGTGAGGTGATTAACAACTCTAGGATGTTCTTCGGGAATATAAGACCACTGTATCAATTGGTTCCTGTTCACCTTAATTACTATCAAAATACGGAACAAAACCTTTTAGGGTTTATCTGTGGGAGACAGATTAATCCTTCGATAGACTTGTCTGTGTGAGACAGATTTGTTTGTCATTAAGTCTTCCACTTTGGGTCGTAGCAACTCTTAGCTTTGGGTGAGATCAGCTAAGGGAATCAAGTGCGCAGTATCCTGCTGGGATCAGAGGCGTAGGGAGTACAACTGTACCTTGGATCAGTGTGAGACTGATTGGGGTTCAACTACAGTCCAGTCCGAAGTTAGCTTGGAGTAGGCTAGTGTCTGTAGAGGCTTAATACAGTGTGTGTTCAATTTGGACTAGGTCCCGGGGTTTTTCTGCATTTGCGGTTTCCTCGTTAACAAAATTTCTGGTGTCTGTGTTATTTCATTTTCCGCATTATATTGTTTTATCTTATAATTGAAATAATACAGGTTGTGCGTTATATCATCAATTAGAATTATCCAAACTTTGGTTATTGATTGTCATTGATTGATCCTTGAATATTGGTCTTTGGTACCATCCGAGTTATTCCTTGTATTTGATTAGGACTCGTTGATTTCTATTAGCTTGAGTAAATCAAAACAAGAGAGAGATATTAACTCATTGAGATACTTTTACCTAGATTGAGTCTGACCGTCTAGTTGATTCTCTAGAAAGTATTTCGGAGTTAGTCCATACAGATTGCTAAGTGAAATATTGGGTGGTGTTGTTAGACCCCCGCTTTTTCAATTGGTATCAGAGCAGGCAAACATGTTTAAAACCTTACGAGTCTGTGTTTTTAGCGACCCGACTCTATGGACAGAGGTGCTATCTCTATTAACGTACCACCAGTCTTCGATGGCTCTAATTACTTATGGTGGAAAATTGTTACGTGAGCTTTTCTTCAAGCACGTGATTTTCAATCATGGATATATGTTGTTAATGTCTATGATGCTCCTGTTGTGGCAGTTGGAGATGTAAACGTTCCCAAGAATATTGGTGAATACAGTCCTGCCGAGATACTTGCTGCAAAGCAAAACTCCGACGGTTTGAGTGCCATCATACATGCCATTACCCCAAATTTTCAGCACCATTTGTCTAATTGCACTAGGTATAAAGATGCTTGGAATATCTTACAAACCGTATTTGAAGGTAACTCTAGTGAAAAGGAAGCTAGGCTTCAAAACCTTAATTCCGATTGGGAGAACCTTCGTATGGCAGATGAAGATACATTTGATGAGTTTAATCACAAAGTGTCTGAAATTGTTAACGTATCTTTTGCATTGGGTAAGACTATTTCTGAAAAGGACATTGTGATGGAAATTCTCAGATCGCTGCCATCTAGATACGAGTCTAAGAAGCATGCCATCGTTGAGGGAAATAACCTTGATAATCTTTCCACAAATACATTGGTTGGAAAGCTAAAGATCTTTGACCATGAGCATACATCCCAAATCGGAAAGGATGTTTCCTTTAAAGCACAAAAGAACACTAAATTATTTGATAAGAGTAAAAGTGTTTATGTCTTTGAGGATGATCAGTATGAGAGTGATTTTTCAGATGAAGATCTTGACAAATCAGTCTCCTTGATCACAAGACAGTTTAGGGATCTTCTATTGAAGAGAAGTAAACGGTTTTCAAGAGACAAACCTAGGTCATCAGATAAACCTCACAATCGTGTTCCTCCTAAAAACAGGGATGCTGACGAGGATATGCCACAATGCTTTAAATGTAAAGGTTTTGGTCATTTTGAAAACGAGTGCCCAAATCGTAGAAAATACACTGGGAACAAAGGTCTTGCTGTAACACTTTATGAGATGTCTGAAATATATGATTCTGATGAAGATAGGAAATCAAGTGTTGGTCTTCTATGTGAAAATATTGATTTTGATAATTGTAGCAATACATATATCAACCTTGATGGTTTCGGTGAAGAAGAGAACCCAATCAAGCTGGAAGAATAAATTGACCCATCTTTTGGAAACTCTGTTTGTAATGTTTCAGGATCTACCTTGTGTCTAGATGCAGTCACACCACAGATGCCTGAATATTATTCAAGATTGACGTGCTCGTTTTGTTCTCAGAAGGGTCATGAACTATCAAGATGTTACAAGTACAAACATCAAGTGAGGCACGCCAACAAACTTCAACGAAGAGCAAATCGATTATCAAGGAAGCTTAAACTTGCTCAGAAGACCGCTGAGGTATGTAGGATTTTATCTTCGTCTAAGAAGTTAGTTTCCAAAGACAAAACAAGACCATTAGAGAAGAAAGCATGGTCAAATCGTTTTGATAGACAGAGGTCAGAGAATTCCTCTCAAGAGGAAAATGGTGGACAAATTGTTGTTCACCACAGCACAAATTAATTGTGTTGTTTAGGAAATCTTGTCTCATGTGCCTGTTCAAAAGAGACAAGGTTGTGAACGCACGGGCTTTAGGAAAAGTTTTTTTTTATTGTTCTTTTCTGTCTATCAAATAAAAGGAAGGGTTATTATCAACAATTCTACTCTTTATAGGGTTTAGAGTTGGACGTCCACGAACCTGTTTAAAAGTTGCGAACCCTACATTCCTTTTTCCTCTCTGATATCCTTTATATCTTAAGACTGCTTGTTGAGATTGTGAATTCCACTCATAAAAATCAGTTGTTTATAATTGTTCCCTTAAGCATCATGTCTTTGGATGGAAAGGATGTCAACATGATTGTTAAGCCATCAATCAAGGAAAAAGAGATATCTCCAGTAACTCCGTCCTTGAAAAGAAAAAGGAGGAATAGAAGAAAGCCAAGGGCTGTCCCTTCTAACTCTCAGAATTTTTCTGATGTTCTTGATGAGTTGAAGGAAGTAAGAAAGGAGATTCGTGATATTAAGGCTTGCGTTTTAAGATCTTTGGAAATTCAGAAAGCCCTGATTCGACATCACCAGCCAAGACGGTTTGTTGATATTAACTCCTATCTTCACGAACCTTATGTACCAATGGTTGTTGACGACAAGGAGTTCGGAAATGGTAAAGAATTTATCAAAGACATTATTGCCTGGTATGTCTTCTTTTTGGCTTAATTGGAAGAATAACTAGTGCTTGAATAACAATGATTGTGACTACACATAGCTATTTTTTTTTCATCTTCTTGTTCTTTTTAGGTTTTTGGTTTAAAAATTCTAAAAATATTTTGGAGGATGATGTTTTTGCAATATTTAATCTTTATGATTTTTTATATTGCAACTTGTTATGGGATACTGGTGTTTACGTCCGTGAACTATGTTTGTCCCATACTTTGTCAAAAGTAAAGTCGTTTATGATCGATCTTCATGTATTGGTTAAAGAATGAATGGACTTTTGACAATTACAAAAGTTAAGCCTATATTGTCAATCTTTAACAGAAGATAGGTTAAAATCTTTTATTTGCAAGGATTATGTCTATTGAATGTTGTTATGCGAATAATGATGGAAGATATAATGAAACATTGTGTATTCCACAATATTGATCTTTACTGATCCATATTTTATGTAATACTGTGAGGCTCCGTAATGTGTCTTATGTTGAGTACTAAACAACCAAGTTGATTATTTTTGATTGGCTTTGTTGTTGCTCCGTAAGGTACTATATGTCGAGCATTATGAACTAAATTAATCATCTTATTTGGTTATTAAGTTATTACTCCATAAGTTTTTCTTGTGTTGAGTATATGAACGGTTAAGATAATCATTCCTTATGGTTAAACTTAGTCATTGCTCCGTAAGTTTACTTATGTTGAGCACAATCAATTAAATTGATCACTTTTGTGTTTAATTTTGTTGCATATTCCGATTAAATTAATCATGGGTTTACTTGTGATTAATTTGATTGAGTTTTTGGATATAAAAATCATTCTTATGGTTTTAGTGTCCAATAAAAATCCTTCTTTTCTTTTGAAATTAAGGTCGCTCGTTGTTGTTCTCTCGGGAATGACATCAAATGGGGGAGAGTTCTTTTGAACTTGTGCTTAATGGTCATATCTTGAGGGGTGTGCAGCTGTGGAATTTTAGAGGGGTTATCTTGTATCTTTAAACTCCTTGATGAATGCAATAGCTTCGGATTTATGATTGCATCTAAATTAGTTGGTATGTATTTTTTCTTTTAGTCATGAAATGTCTCTTACGGAAATTTCATTATGATCCCGTTCTTGTACCTTTGCCAATTTTATTGACAAAAAGGGGGAGAATTAATATGTAGTTCACACTACAAATACATATGGTTTTCGGGTCATTGTGTAAGGGGGAGTGGTTTCCATGTGAGATGGAGTATTGACTAAGGGGGAGTGATACATATCACCATAGTATTATTGTTGAAGTTGTGATGCATTTGGACTTTGATGTTACATAATGATACTATGACATTGTATAATAATGATCGAGAATATCAATTTCTCTCATTGTTATAGCTACGGATCTTCAACAACGGTGGTGCTAAACTTACAACCTTTGGGATCATTGGAGTACTTGGAAGGACGAAGATTTCAAGAAACGTTGAAGATTAGACATGTGGAATAGAAGCTACTAAAGTTTTCATTATCTTTTTTGTATTCCATATGTATTGATAGTTTTGTCACTAAAATTGAGAAAGGGGGAGATTGTTAGAGCATTGCTCGGTCGAACTCGCATGCGTTGTTATCTCAAGCATGTTTGTCAATGTTAGTGATCAAAACTATAAGTCTTGATTTCTAGTCTACTATAGCTAAGTCTCGGACTAGGATAAAAAATGTAGTTGATCTCAAGGACTTCATGGCGATTCATCAGACAAGAAGAAGAACTACTCAAGGAACCGGTGGAACTTCTCGACAAAAAGGTATGTGAAGACTTGAACTTATCTATCACTCAAAAGTCTATCTATTCTATCTCCTACTTCTTGAAAAAAAAGTCGTATGCTATATATATATATACTTTGATTATACACAGTTGGTATTTCAAGCCGAGTATACCTCGCCTATCTATATCTTGAAATATGTGTTGGTAAGCTTTTCTCTTTGACCAAGTTTATCTTTACGTAGTGACGAAAGTCATGATATGTTTTAATCACTTTGAAAATTTCTTTGACGAAGAATGTTTCAATGATTGGAACGAGAGTTTAGATTACATAACCAATGGTGGACATAAGCATTGTTGTGGAAACACATTTATGTATAAGTCATATTCCTTGAACCAAAGTTTGCGAACTTTGTTGATCAAGACAACCGGAAGAATAGCGTGAGCCAAGTCCGCGAACTTCCGAAGTTCTCAAACCCGAGAATTTCTGCTGGAGTTGAAAAACTAATGCGTGAAGCTAAGTCCGCGAACTTAGTCCGCGAACCGGCGAAGTTTTCATCCCGAGAATTTCTGCTGGAGTTTGTAAAGCCTGCCCGGTAACTTAAGTCCGCGAACCAAGTCTGCGAACTTAAGAAGGTTATATATCTGAAGATGATTTCTGAACTTAAACTTAAAAAGACTAAGGAATGCAGTTTGCAAACCGTGGCTACAAAAGTTCATGATCCGATTCGAGTGAATCAAATCATATTTGCTTCAATTGTGTCTTGTGTAGTTACATAAGAATTCGTTACAATTGAACAACTCTCTAACTAGTTCATTTGAGTCATGTGAACTAGTTATGGTGAAGAAGAACATGGTTGATATGAAATGCTCATATGGCTAACCTTTTGGTTAACTATTATTGAACCAACAAGTGCATACGTTTGGGTACGGTTAACAAACCTAGAAGCGCACATTTCAATTGTGTGTAACAGGCTAAGTTTTCGATCTAACGGTTGAGAAATATTAGCTTGAATCTAAATCAGGTTTCATCTAACGCTGGATATTTATTGCTTTGTTACCAAGGTAACTTAATGACAAACCCTGATTTGAAAGACTATATAAGGGGACATCTAGCATCAATGCAAAACTAATCCCCACACCTTGCGTGTGATACTAGTTTGCGTGCTAGAGTCGTTTCTCCTTTAACCTTTGGTTTTCTTCTTCTAAAATCAGGTTAACGACTTAATGACTTTATTGGGATTGTGAATCCAGACCGATACTACTTTATCGTAGTTGTGTGATATGATCTTGCATCTTCTATCGTACAAGTACAATCATATTGATTGGCTTGAGATTGATATCTCTGATAGGCAAGATATAAAAAGTAATCACAAACATCTTCGTCTCATCGTTTGTGATTCCGCAACATCTTGTTTCGCTACCATACGATTAAGATTCTTGTGAGGTGATTCATAACTCTAGGCTGTTCTTCGGGAATATAAGACCGGATTATCAATTGGTTCCTGTTCACCTTGATTACTATCAAAAGACGGAATAAAACCTTTTATGGGTTATCTGTGGGAGACAGATTAATCCTTCGATAGACTTGTCTGTGTGAGACAGATTTATTTGTCATCAAGTCTTCGACTTTGGGTCGTAACAACTCTTAGTTGTGGGTGAGATCAGCTAAGGGAATCAAGTGCGCAGTATCCTGCTGAGATCAGAGGCGTAGGGAGTACAACTGTACCTTGGATCAGTGGGAGACTGATTGGGGTTCAACTACTGTCCAGTCCGAAGTTAGTTTGGAGTAGGCTAGTGTCTGTAGCGGCTTATTACAATGTGTGTTCAATCTGGACTAGGTCTCGGGGGTTTTCTGCATTTGCGGTTTCCTCGTTAACAAAATTGTGGTGTCTGTGTTATTTCATTTTCCGCATTATATTGTTTTATCTTCATAATTGAAATAATACAGGTTGTGCGTTAGATCATCAATTAGAGTAATCCCACCTTTGGTTGTTGATTGTCATTGATTGATCCTCGGATATTGGTCTTTGGTACCATCCGAGTTATTCCTTGTATTTTATTAGGACTCGCTGATTTCTATTAGCTTGAGTAAATCAAAACAAGAGAGAGATATTAACTCCTTGAGATACTTTTACCTAGAATGAGTCGACTGTCTAGTTGATTCTCTAGAAAGTATTTCGGAGTTAGTCCATACAGATTGCTAAGCGAAATATTGGGTGGTGTTGTTAGACCCTCGCTTTTTCAAGAGTCACAAAAGAGGTACGAGCAGAGTAGAAATAAAGACAAAAGAGGTATATAAATAGAACTTTCAATTCTAGCCGACGGATGATAGGCGCTGAGCAGTATGCATCTTAACAATTATCACTCAACAACAGAACCAAAGTCACACATCGTGGATTCTACATTGTCGCGATGGACAAATGCTCAAATTTAGAACATTTGGCTATCTTTTTTGGGATACGAGCATTTCATAATGGTTACGCATTCGATAGAACTTTCCCTAAGATTTGAAAATGAGGCCCGGTTAACTTTGAAAGGACCTTCGAAATTCAGGACCTTATTAATAAAGTAAACATGTACCCAGTAAAACTCTTTACCTATCCATAGTTTTTCTTGCTTTGACAATGAAATCAATCTTGCTTTGACAATGAAATCAATCAGGTTAACTTTACAAAATTCGTTTAAGTTGGCAACTCAGCCAATATGGAAAAGGGATTAAACACAGAGAGAGAGAGAGTTCTCTCTACTTGGAAAGAAATTTTTTCAGTGTTTTCGATCAAACAATTGGAAACAGGCAGCACGATGAAGAATTTACTGGGACTCAAGATTTCACTGTTTTTCATGCTCAAGTGGTTCAGAAATTAATCCTAGACAATAATAGCTCAAACTAAAAGAAATATCAACTCTAATTATTTGCCAAAGGTGGAGGAGAAGAAGAATAAACTACACTCTTAGTCTGTAATTGTTTGACTGTGATCTATTCCCATCCTCTGTGACTGTTGCTCTGGGACAATTTCGAGCTATAATTTTTCGTAACAGTCAATAGTGCAACAATTTATTTAAATTTGTAACTATTGAGTTGTAACGGTGAATTTGTAACATTTAGCTACTGTTGCAAATTCCCGATTTATGTTATTTCTCCTCTTTTTCACTATTGTAAACACTTTTCGAACAATAAAAAAATATCTTTTGAGAGTGTTTACAATATGAGGAGCTAAATCCCAACAGGGGGACAACGAAGGAAGCTGGATTTTATCCTTGTGGTAATTTAATTAATTCTTTATATAATGTTTGCACTAATTTGTATTGATTTAAGATTCCTATTAATTACCTGTGAGTTTGTTTGATGCAGTATTTGTGCCTACAGAGCCAAGACTGGCCTCATGCAGCACCAGGTTATTTTCATTCATCATAGCGGACGGTTCGTTGTTGTTTCTAGAATTTAAAAATTGAAATAAATACATCAAATTTAGTCATTTCCAATTTAAATTTGCGAGAGCTAAGTTGTTGGTCGACAAATATGCCAGATTATTTGCTGTCGTGTTTTGAGTTCATTAAACTTTTACCAGACTACCTAGCTGTAGTTGCAGGAAATCCTACACTACACCCCTCATATGATTTCATTGTTGATCAACTCATTTTTAGGTTTACACTCTTAATTTTATTGATTAATTTTTGAATGTTCTTACAAGAAAGATAAAGAAGTCAAGAATGATCTCTGCTTTGGACTTTCTCTCTCCTATTTACTTGATTCTTACTCAAAAAGATCTCTCTCCTTTCTTTACAACTTGAATGACTATTTATAAGGAAATACATAGTGGATGACAGCTAATCTGTCCTTTATTTTCGGATATGGTTTGCGACGTTCTCGCAACCTTACAAATATTCATTTTCGCAAACTCTCTAATTTTCGCAGGACTATCATACCTTTCTCGTGTTCTTAGCTGACGTCGTTTTTATCATTTCTGGAGTTGTTTTGCGACGCTTAAGTGCTGTGTCATTGATAATTTCGTTGAAACATAGTTGTTGCGAGATTCTGATCCTACACTAGCACACAATAAATTTCCTCAAAATTTTCACCATTCATTTGATGGAATCCCAAGTTGAATCTTCCTTGAATTTCTCTTTGGTACATTTCCATAATAGCATCCAGAGTTGCATCATCATATACCTGAAAGTCTATGTTTACACGTTGAAAATCTTTATCCCAGCTGATAGCTAGATCAGTGCTCCCATCTTCAGGGTCTGAGAAGCTCCTTGCTCCCACGCATTTTCCTGCCACAACCATTCCTTCCCAGGGACAGCTATATTAAAATTGAAAGCGTTTACGTGTGCTCTCCAATTGGCACACCAAGGGGTCTATGAAGGACAAAGCAATAAAAGCATAATTAGTGTGTGGTTATCATTTTCTTCCATGATAAATAGAGTGTTTATGAAACTTATGCTAGTAGTTACGCAAAATCTCGTTATGGATCCTGGTGACTCTTTCTTCATATTCCTGAGATCTCCTCTGATAATAAAGGTTATTAAGAATGTGGCTTTGGTTATGCATCACTCTATTAAAAGAACGTAGGTTTTTCTGGTATTCTTGGTAGTGATGGCTTCATCTAGAGGAATGTTTTTGAAGGTGAAATCACATCTTGCTTTCTAGATGCACCAATAGGATTTGGAAAGTACAAGATTTCAAATTTTGAGGGGATTCATTGGCTGAGACCACGAGTTGAACCAGTCCATGGAAGAAGTATTGTTTCCAAATACATTGTGGTTGGCACCAAAGAGTTGAGTCCAAATAACAACATCTTTAAGGCAGTACATCCGAGTGTGTGTTAAATCTTACTCGGTATTTTTGCACAGGATGCAAATGGGATCAATGTAGTGAAGGATGCTAGCAGTTCTGGAGTTAGTTGGGAGATATCCTTTGCATATTTCTAAATGAACATCTGGATATATTGAGAGGTGTCAAGTTTCCAGATTTCCTTTCAGGAACAGTTAGGAACATCATCTATATCTTGATTTTTTTTGTGGTACAGAGATTTGACCGTGAATTCTCCCTTATGAGTTAGACTCCATACAATAATATCTTCCTCCTGAAGGTTAAAAGTAGTATCTTGAAAATCAACTTAGTCCTAAGGAGAGAACCAAAGAGATATGGTAGTACAATCTCGTTCTCCTTCATTGTTGAAAAGTTTATTAGCATAGTTCAACTTACTAGGACTATAAGTAAGTTTGGTCATGATGTTTCCTTTATAAAAATCAATTTATCTTCCCAAATAAGAATCTTTTAGTTATTGTCAATCTTTCATCTATAGTATTTCTGAACATTTTCAACTTCTTCAAGAATTCCTTTCCAAACCTAGCAGTCAGTTCTCTTTGGTTTTGTGTTCATTCTTATGACTTCATGGCTTTCAAAATGTTTAGCTCTCATAATTAATGTCCAGAGAGATTAAGGCTCCTTGACAAATCTCCATCCTATTTTTGTAATCATTGCACTGTCGAAGAATTCCATGTTCTCGAAGTCAAGCCCTCCCAGATCTTTAGACTTGTAAACAGAGTCCCAGGAAACGTAATAGAGATTTTTAGGCTTCTCAGGGAATTTTGATATCATTAAAGGTCTTCTTGGGAAGTTTTAAGCGGTTCATATGATATATATTGGAAGTGAAAGTGACATTAGTGATCATAGTGACTCTCCCATCTGAAGAAAGAGTTTTACCTTTCCAACCAGCTAAACTGAATTTTAGTTTCTCTAAGCATGGTAGAAAGGCTTGAATTTTTCTTTTACCAGTGAATAAAGGAGATTCCAGATACTTGTCAAAGCGATATATCATTTATACCTTCATAAAAGAACTTATGTTGGCATCCATGGAAGGATCAGTATTCTTGCCGAAGAAATTCCGGATTTGGAGAAGTTAATCATTTGACCTGAAGCAGCACTGAACTGGTTGAAAAAATTTACTAAGTTCTTGCATTCCTCCATATCGGCTTTACATAATACCATGCAGTTATCAGCAAAGATGATGTGATTAATCGGAGGAGCTCTAGTGAAGATTTGAGTACCATGAATCAGATTCAGTAATCTCCTTTCCTACCCCCTTTGGTATTCATGAAGTGAACAACTCATGGGATATGATAATATTTTCATAGATTTTCCTTCCCTGAACCAAAGCAGAGTACGGAGAGAAATGAGTTTAATTAGGGAGTAATGGTAAAAAAGCGGGGGTCTAACAACCACACCCAATATTTCGTTTAGGCAATCTGTATGGACTAACTCCAATATACTTCCAAGAGAATCAACTAGACATCCAGACTCAATCAATGGAAATATATCCAAGAGTTATATCTCAATTCAATCTACAATCAAACAAATAGGAATTTGCGAGCTCGATTGAATATAAGAAATAACTTGGACGGTATCAAAAGCCAATATCCAAGTGTCAATCAATTTAATAAACAACCCAAAGGTCGGATTCACAAACTAGTTGAACATACGCATAACCTTTGATATTTCAATTATATAAACAAATATAATACGGAAAAGAAATAACACAGACACCAGAAATTTTGTTAAGGAGGAAACCGCAAATGCAGAAAAACCCCGGGACCTAGTCCAGATTTGAACACCACAATGTATTAAGCCAATATAGACACTAGCCTACTACCAATGAACTTCGGACTGGAATGTAGTTGATCTCTAACCAATCTCACATTGATCAAGGTACAGTCGCGTTCCTTACGCCTATGAATCCTAGCAAGACTCTTCACTTGATTCCCTTAGCTGATCTCACCCACAACTAAGAGTTGCTACGACCCAAAGTCGAAGACTTGATAAACCAATCTGTCTCACACAGAAAAGTCTATTGAATAGATAAATCTGTCTCCCACAGAAATACCTAAGAGTTTTGTTCCTTATTTTGATAAATCAAGGTGAACAAGAACCAACTGATACACCAGACTTATATTCTCGAAGAACAGACTAGTAATATCAATTACCTCACAATAATCTTAATCGTATGGTAGCGAAACAAGATATTGTGGAATCACAAACGATGAGACGAAGATGTTTGTGACTAATTTTTATCTTTCCTATCGGAGATTAAATCTCGAGTAAATCTTAGAGAAGATAGTACTCAATCACGATAGAAAACAGCAAGATCAAGACATGCAACTATAGAGAAATAGTTGGGTCTGGCTTCACAATCCCAATGAAGTCTTCAAGTCGTTAACCTGCGGGGTTTTGGAGAAAACCTAAGATTAAAGGAGAATTGACTCTAGTCGCAACTAGTATCACACAAGAGGTGTGGGAATTAGGTTTCCCAGTTGGTAGAGTTCTTCCTTATATAGTCTTCAAATCAGGGTTTGCAATCAATGTTACCTTGGTAACAAAGCATTCAATATTCACCGTTAGATGAAAACCTGATTATATTCAAGCTAATATCTTTCAACCGTTAGACCGAACTTGGATTGTTACACACAAATGAAAAGTGACTTCATTTAGATATGAGTAACCGTACCTCAACGTGTACACCTTGTAGGATCAACAATAGTTAACCGAAGTTAGCCATATGAACACTTCCATATCAACCTTATTCATTTTAACCATAACTAGTTCAAATGACTCAAATGAAACTAGTTCTAGAGTTGTTCAATTGTTTATATTCTCATAGAAGTATACAAGAAACAATTGAAGCAAAATCGATTTTGATTCACTCAAATCAATTCATGAACATTATAGCCACGGTTTACAAAAGATTGCATTCCTTAATATATAAATTTATTAGTTCATGAACAAACCGATTTTAAAACATAACCTACTCAAGTATGCAAACGGGTACGCAAACCTAAGTAACCTGACTAAGTTTGGGTTCGCCAGTATGCGAACGGGTATGCATACCTTCCAAACTCAGTTAAATCCTGAAACTTGAAACTCACGCCAGTACGGATACTGGTATGCATACTAAGTTCGCGGAATTCCATTAAACAATTCAGTACACATACGGGTATGCATACCATGTTTCTCGGACTTGGAATAACTCGCAACAGTTAGCATACAAGTACGCGTACGATGCTATATCTAATCATGGTTAATAATTCTAAACTCTCATTTCAATCATTGAAACATTCTCGGAAGACGACAATAGCTGTCCGACACAAACTATTAGCTTCAAAGCAATTTTCAAGCGATCGAATGATCAATACGAAACATTCCGAGTCTACATCAAATGGATGTCTTACCCAAATCATGTAAGATGTTACCAGGCGATTTTTACATGATCATCTTTTGACTTTCGTCAAGAATATAAGACGAACTTGGTTAAAGCGAAAGCTTACCAACACATATTTCGAGAAATATGTAAGCGAATTAAACTCAGCTCGAAATGTCAAATGTGTATAATTGAAATCTATATAGCTATACGACTTTTGTCTCAAATAAGAGATAAAGTAGATAGACTTTTGAGTGATAGATGAGTTCAAGTCTCCACATACCTTTTTTTGATGAAGTTCCACAAGCCCCCCTTAGTAGTTCTTCGTCTTCAATTGATGAATGTCGTGAAGTCTAATGCTCAACTACACTTTTTATCCTAATCTGATACTTAGCTATAAGTAGACTAGAAATCAAGACTTATAGTTTTGGCAACTAAACTTGACAACAAGCTTGAGATAGCAACGCTTGCGAGTTCGACCGAGCAGTGCTCTAACAATCTCCCCCTTTGTGAATTTTAGTGACAAAACTATCAATGCATATGGATTACAAAATAAATAAACTTTGTAGCTTTTCATCCAAATAGTTGATTTCCTTGGTTCTTCAACATTAATCGAAATCTTCGTCACTTCCAAGTACTCTAGTGATTCTGAACGTGTTCAACTCAGCATCATAGTTGTTGAAGATCCGTAGCTATAACAATGAGAAAACAATAGCTCTGAACCATTGTTATACAATGTCATAGTATTATTACCCAACATCAAAGTCCAATTGTATCACAACTTTGACAACAATACTATGGTGATATGTATCACTCCCCCTTAGTCAATACTTCATCTCACAATGAAAACCACTCCCCCTTACATAATAATCCATAAAACATATGTATTTGTAGTGTGAACTACACATTAATTCTCCCCCTTTTTGTCAATATAAATTGGCAAAGGTACGAAAACTAGTGGGATCATAATGAAATTCTCATAGAGATACTTCATGACTAAAAGAGAACATATCAACTTTGTTTCGATGATTGCACATAGTCGAAACTTATTGTATTCATCAAGGAGTTTATAAAGATACAAGAAAACTTTTACAATATTCCACAGCCGCACTCCCTTAAAGATTTGGCAATTAAGCACAAGCTCATTTAAGAACTCTCCCCCATAAAATGCCATTCCCGAGAGAACAACAAGAGCGACCTTACTTTCGTAAGAAAATAAGGATTTCTTAGAACATTAACAAATTACATGAAACATGTATTTGTATCCAGAAAACTTAATTAAATTAACCACAAGAGAACCCATGATTAAGTTAATGGGAAATGCTCAACATAAGAGAACTTACGGAACCGCACATTACTTTCACATAGAAGTGGATCAGGGAAAGATCAATACTGCGGAATATTCAAAGATTCATTCTATTTTTCATCAATATTTGCGTAAAGACATATAATAGATTTAATCTTTGCAATCAAAAGTTCATCCTATCTTCCATCAATATTTGCATAATGACATAATAGGCTTAACTTTTGACATATATGGGACAATCATAGTTCACGGACGCAAATACACATATCCCATAACAATTTTTGCAATATATAAAACAATAAAGATTAATACTGCAAAATCGTCTTCCAAATAAACTTTAGAATTTAAATAAATAAATCTAAAAACATTGCAAGATGAAGCAATAGCTATGTGTACTCACAATAACTGCTATTCCAAACCCTAGTTATCCTTCTTAAAACATAAGAATAAATTCTCATAAGAAGTTTCCTAGACATCGTAGACCTTTCTCAGGGCATCCTCTAAGAATGTTTCAATGATTGAAATGTGAGTTGAGATTATGTAACCATCTTTGGATATAAGCATATGTAGTGTGTCCGCACATTAGTGTATGAATCCATAAACCGGGAACCAAGTGTATGCATATGTGTGTCTACGAAATTGGTGAAGGAGACATGTTAAGTATGCGTACCCGTACCCATACTGACAGAAGTTCACGTCCGTGAATATCTGTTGAGTTTTGGAATTAACGAACTGTTAACCAGTCACCTTAAGTATGCGTACCCGTACGCATACTGGCGTAAGTTTTCCATCCGAATTTTTTTGTTGAGTTTTGGAAACCAAACCAACTCAAATCCGTCTGCTTAAGTACGCATACTAGTACGCATATTTAAGCTGGTTACTTTATCAAATCGGTCATTTCTTGAACTTAAACATTTAAATAAGAAATGCAATCTTTGCAAACCGTGGCTATAATGTTCATGAATCGATTCAAGTGAATCAAACCGATTTTGTTTCAATTTTGTCTTCCAAAAGATCTAAGTAATTGAATAACTCTTTAACTAGTTGTTTTGAAGTCATTAGAACTAGTTGTGGTGACGATGAATATGGTTTATATGAAAGTGATCATATGGCTAACAATTTGGTTAACTTTTGTTGAACCAACTAAGTGTACACGTTTAGGTACGGTTACTCAAACCTAAATGAAATACATTTTATTTGTGTTTGACAATCTAAGATTCGATCTAATGGTTGAAAGATATTAGCTTGAATCTAATCAGGTTTTCATCTATCAGTGAATATTGGATGCTTTGTTACTAATATATTAGTCTGGGTTATCGAATGGTTTCTGTTCAATTTTATCAAAAGACGGAATAAAACTTGTAGGTGTTTATGTGGGAGACATAGTTATCTATTATCGTATACTTTTATATGTGAGAAAAATTTGTTTATTAAAGTCTTTGACTTTGGGTCGTAGCAACTCTTGGTTGTGGGTGAGATCATCTAAGAGAATCAAGTGCGTAGTATCCTGCTGGGATCAGAGACGTAATGAGCGGAAATGTACCTTGAATCAGTAAGAGATTTATTGGGGTTCAACTAAAGTCCAGATCGAAGTTAGTTTGTAGTAGGCTAGTGTCTGTAGCGGATTAATACGGTGTGGTGTTCAAACTGGGCTAGGTCCCGGGGGTTTTCTGCATTTGCGGTTTCCTCGTTAACAAAATCTTTGGTGTCTGTGTTATTTCTTTTCTGCATTATATTTTTTATATAATAGAAATATCACAGGTTGTGCATTGAATCGATCAATTGGTAAATCCAACCTTTGGTTACTGATTGAAATTGATTGATCCATGAACATTGGTCCTTGGTACCGTTCAAGTTATTTCTCTTATATTCAATCAGGATCGCAAATTCCTACTTGCTTGATTGCGGACTGAATTGAGAAATTGAGATATAACTCTTTGATATACTTTTTCTTAAGATTGAGTCTGATTGTCTAGTTGATTCTCTTGAAAGTACATTAGAGTTAGTCAATACAGATTGCTAAGCGAAATATTGGGTGAGGTTGTTAGACCCCCGCATTTTCACAACTAAACTTGACAAACAAGATTGAGATAGAAAAGATTGCGAGTTCGACCGAGCAATTCTCAAACAATCTCCCTTTTTGTAAATTATAGTGACACAACCTTCAATATATGGATTACAAATAAAATAAACTTTGTAGCTTCTCATCCAAATGCTTGATCTACTTGGTTCTTCAACATTACTTGAAATCTTCGTCACTTCCAAGTACTTCAGTGGTTCTGAATGTGTTCAACTTAGCACTATAGTTGTTGAAGATTCGTAGCTATAACAATATATAAAAAAAGATGTTTTCATATTGTTATACAGTGTCATAGTATTACTACACAACATCAAGGTTCAATTGTATCACAACTTTGACAATAATACTATGGTGATATGTATCACTCCCCCTTAGTCAATACTTCATCCGCATGAAAACCACTCCCCCTTACATAATGATCTGTAAACCATATGTATATGTAGTGTGAACTACAAAATAATTCTCCCTTTTTTTGTCAATATAAATTGGCAAAGGTACGAAAACTAACGGGATTATAATGAAATTCTTAACGAGATACTTCATGACTAAAAGAGAGCATATCAACTTTGTTGACATGCAATCATATAGCCGAAATTAAATACTTTCATCAATGAGTTTATAAAGATACAAGATAACCCATATAATATTCCACAACCGCACTACCCACAAAGATTTGGAAATTAAGCACAAGTTCGATTAAAAACTCTCCCCCATAAAATGTCATTCCCAAGGGAACACCAAGAGCTACCTTACTTTTACATGAAAAGAAGGATTTATTTGGACATTATAAAATCACATGAAACATGAATTTGTATCCAAAATACTCAATTAAATTAACCTCAAAGGAAACTCAATGATAAATTTAATCGGAAACGCTCATCGTAAGAATACTTACCGAGCCACACGGTACTTTCACAACGAAGTGGATCAGGGAAAGATCCATACTGCGGAATATTCAAAGATTCATTCTATTTTTCATCACTATATTTGCATAATGATTTCGTAGACTTAATATTTTCATAAAATCAAAAATTCATTTTATTCTTTATATATATGTGCATATGGGACAATCATAATTCACATACGCAAACACACATATCCCATAACAATATTTTGCAATATACAAAATCAATAAAGATTAATACTGCAAAATCATATTCCAAATAAACTTTAGAATTTAAATAAATAAATCTAAAAACATTGCAAGATGAAAATCATTGGCAATAGCTATGTGTACTTGCAATAATTTCTATTTTAAACCCTAGTTATCCTTCTTAAAAAATATAAGAATAAATTCTCATAAGAAATTTCCTAGACATCGTACAACTTTCTCAGAGCATCTACTGAGAATTCCTTCTCATTATTGAAAAACCCATTGATTATGGGATCGTTCAATTCCTCTAAATCTTCAGAAATATAAGTTAACTCACTAAGTTCTCTTTTTGGTCCACTCAAGGTGTTCCTTGTTAGAGACAACATATGTTCATAGTGAGCTATCTTTTCTAAAGAGAAAATTATTTGAGATTTTAAATCATTGATTTTGTTGATGAAATCCTTCACCATACCTCTAAAGTTATTATCAAAATGGCAAACAGACAAGAGGCAGTTAGAGGAAGAACATTCTTCATCATTTTTAGATCTCTCTTTTTTCTTCCTTGGGGATTTGATTCCTTTACAAAGATACACATTAACTGCTTCAACTGCATCCCTTTTTGTGGTACCTCTAGTTACGGGAGCCATGAAACTGTATCTTTCAAAGATAAAAGAAGTGAAGGGCATTTTGATCACAAATGAATATACATAGACTAATGGATAGCCAAACCCTAGAAGAACTTTGAAAAATTATTGTACGGTTCATGATCAATTGTCTATTTTAACTAAAAAGATATTTTCTTAACATAAAAAGAAAAATAAGAAATTAACAATTATACAAAACTTGAGCAACCTTGATGGAATCCTCATTTTCTCAAATTAAATATGAGGATGCACACATCACTAATATAATATAATGACGGAGTGAGCCGAATGCTCACATCTTTTATCACATAGTGACTTATCAAGGTTTGTTGTATAAACAGACTTCTTACCTTGTCTGAATCTGGTTCTTTTAGATTTCTTATTGTCTTCAGGAGTACCATGTTGATTACCCAAGGCCAGAATCATTCTTTTCATGTCATTTTGAGGTTTGGAAATCCTTTTTTTGTTCCTCTTGAATTTCCAACACTTATTTTGGACATGATTTGCATTTACACAAAACGAACAAATCAAGGAAGATTTATTGTCTTGCTTATTTGCCTCATGTTTATCACAACATTAATCATCAATTGTTCCAAAGCCGGCTGGAACAAAAGAGTTATTTGTGCTCATAGTTTTTCTTTTGAACCCTAACACATTTGTGTTTCTAAAAGACTTCTGACCGAATAACATTGCTGGGATTTTGTCAGAACTTCCAGACAACCTTTGCAGGTCATATTTAATAGTATTAATCTCTTTTTCCTTCAGATATAGGGTCCTGGTAAATTCATCATTAAGACAATCTATCTCAAGATTTTTCACCTGAAGTGATGATTCAAGTTTCTCCAACGAAACCTTTAGTTGGAGATTTTCTTCACACTGATCCAAGATTTTAATAATCTTAGTATCCGACTCAAACTCTGAATCAGAATTTGAGTAGGAAGAATTTTCTGCTGCGAGATCCCATCGTAAGCATGCAAGATATTGACAACCTGAGATGATTTTTCTTGTATTGAATCATTTGAAGCATTAACCAGCGAGAGACGTTTCTCACATTTTTTGTTTTTTTTTACAATATCCTTGATCTTTTGTGTAATTAATGATTTATCAAAATCAACATGATTGGAAAAACATTCATCAGAACAAGTTAGAAGATTCTCTTGTGTTGGTCACAACATTGAACACATATGTTCTGACTATGTTCTGATCAAGATCAAGTATTTTTAACTTTCCAACAAGAGTATTTCTGGAAAGCGTATCAAGGTTATTTCCTTCAACGATGTCATGTTTCTTAGAGTCGTATTTGGCTGGCAACGATCTGAGAATTTTCCTCACAATGTCTTTTTCAGGAATAATCTTACCCAATGCAAATGAGGCATTAACAATTTCAGACACTTTGTGATTAAACTCATCAAATGAATCTTTATTAAGCATACGAATATTTTCCCAATCATAATTTAGGTTTTGAAGCCTAGCTTCCTTTTCAGAGGTATTCCCTTCGAATACAGTTTCTAAGATATCTCAGGCTTCTTTAGACTTAGTGCACGTAGTCACATGGTGCTGAAGATATGTGGTAATGGCATGTATGATGGCATTTAACCCGTTAGAATTTTGCTTCGCAGCATGAATCTCATCAGGTTCATATCTACCAATATCCTTTGGAATAGTTACATCGCCTTCTGCAACAACCAGAGGATCATAGCCATTAATAACATGTACCCATGTTTTAAAATCACGAGATTGAAGAAAAGCACGCATAACAATTTTCCACCATGAGTAATTCGAGCCATCGAAGACTGGTGATACGTTTATAGAGATATCACTTCTGTCCATAGAGTCAGATTGCTACAAACACAGACTTATGAGGTCTTAAACGTGTTTGCCTGCTCTGATACCAATTGAAAAAGCGGGGGTCTAACAACCACACCCAATATTTCGTTTAGGCAATCTGTATGGACTAACTCCAATATAGTTCTGTAGATGGGGAAAAACAATTTGCTGGTTTTTTAGGGAATTGAAGAGATGAACGTGTTGTCGAGACTTCTCAACCGAGGAAACTGTTCAACCTCACACAGATGCACTGCAAAGGGAGTGCTTAGATTCGAGAGATCAATCTGTAGGACTCCGGCCTAAACCAAGTCAATGGCCATTACATAGTCAATTCGGTCACAAAGAGGGAGATGGGTTGATCTGTAGGAGGGAAGCTGAGAATTGTGTGAGATCAATGATTGTTAGAGCATAGCTCGGTTGAACCCACCAAGTGTTGGTCTGTTAAGTTTGGCTGTCATATTTTAGTGAACCAAAACTCATTTAAGAGTCGCTTGATTAAATGTACTAGAGTCAACTTCATATAAGTTAGCTTGAAAGTATTAGGATATGAGACATTACAAGTATTGTGAAGACTTGAAGAAGTGAAGAAGTAAGGAGCTATAACCACAACATCATCCTTCCACTTGAGGTTAGTGATATTTGACTTGAACTGTTTCATTCCCTAACAACGTATCTTTCAAGTCGTGCATATTGAAAACAAAACTGCGAAGCATGAACATTGTAGATAGACATAGTATTAAGGAATACAATACGAGGTTTATTGCTTAACCATTAAACTTTGTAGATAAGACATCGACATAATCATTTAAATTATATTGTGATTATGTATAGGTATGAGGTCATGATTTCATCCTAGGAAACAATGTGTTTACATGTGTTTTAAGGAAGTAAGTTCATGAACTTTGTTTGTGAGTCGAAAAGGAAATCGCCAGGCGTTATTGGGATTGTTCTTCATTGCATATCTTATGAACGACCAATATGTGTGATTAGTATAACCGCTCATGACTTGTTTGTGTTCTTGGTAAAACTATTCACATGAGGCCTGACTTTTGTATTGGTATGACTTTTATTAGTTGTTGTAGTTTTGAAAGTGGTAGTAAAAGTTCGTTGCTCGGACTTGTAAAGATAATGGATTTTTATATTTAAAAATATATATACAAAAATATTAACAAATTGTTAGAGAGGTAATGGGACTAATGATTCGGCCAATCTTCATAACATAGGGTTCAATGATTTATTCTCAACAATAATCGCTCAAAACATATATGGACTCTTATTTTGCCAAAGTAGATTCTCAAAACATTGGTTGTAAGTGTTAAGCATGGAACATCAAATCACCTAAGCTAAGCATGACCCATCTAATCAAATAACACCCAATTTAATCAAATCATATTTCAATTAATTTTTAATGCAAAAGTCTTAAAAAAGAATTAATAAAATTACCCATGTATGAAGCTCGACCTCCTTCGTCGTCCCAGTGTTGGGGTTTAACTCATCATAGTAAAAATGCTCTCAAAATAATTTATTATGGCTCAAAAATGATTTACAAATGATGAGAATATGAGAAATACAATAAAACCAGAGAACTACGACCCTCAGTGACAAAATAAGACTGTTGCCGCTCTGTCGCAAACGCTGTGGAAAATAAGACTGCCTGATGTACGAACCACAAGTGTGAGTCGTTATTGCTGTAGAAAAACGACTGATGTAGCTGGTCCGTTCTTCGTGTTCTTGGTGTTCTTCATCAGCAGCAGCAAACAGCAGCAGGAAGCTTGCTGTTCATCTTGATTTCTTGCTCCTCAGCTCTCCTCAAGCCCCCAAACTCTCGACAACCATTCTATTCAACCCCATAGACATATTTATACTCAAAAGCACCGAGATAATCCGAGTTAAATGCAAATAATTCTCCCTTAATGATTTTTATTTTCACGGGAATATTTTCTTTCCCTGTTTAACCTTTCACGCGTCTTCTGTTAGCTACTTTCATGTTATCTTCTCACACGTTTGTTCTGAGCTGGATTTCCTTGTTTATCCTGGCTTGATTGGTCGAATCTTGTTGAATAAAGAAGAAAATATTCTCCCATGCAGTTACATATCATCCAATATCCCGTGATAATCTCTCTTCCCTGTTTAACCAAGACTCGATGTTCTAGCCCAACTGGATCGAATCCATTAACCATACGATCCCTGTTTAGCCCAAGCAGGTCAATCAAAACAAAATCCAGTGATTGAATCTCGCTCAAAGCCCACACAAGATCGAACCCAAATTTCTTCCGTGAACTGCATGAACTTTCCCGCCATTTTGAATTTTCAAATCGTGAAGAAGGGTGTCCCCCTAACCGTATGTGGAGTGAAAATAGCAAATGCCCAACTGAGGGCCCCTTAGTAATTGGGTTGCCCCTTAACCAAAATGAGAGTCCGAATAAAAAATTCCCACCGGGGATGCTCCGCATAATTTTTCGAGCTGATTTTTCCAAAATTATTTATTTCCAAAAAATACCTACAAACACGCAAAATACCATAATAAGGACGAAAACAAGTACTAACAATACAGAGAATTGAGAACAAAATAGACACATATATGCATCTATCATTAGTGAAACCGATCTTAAGTAATCACCTGATGGTATGATCGAGTTTGTGTAGTTTGTAAGACCTAACACTGGGTAAAGGGGAACCGATCCTAGTAAGAGGTGAAACACATCACAAAGGGGAATCGATCCTTGTATGGGGTGCAACAAGGTTTATAGCAGAAAGGGGAACCGATCCTATGGACATGTGTAACACGTTTTTAGGCAAAGGGAAACCGATCCTATGGACATGTGCAACACATATGAGTTAGATACCACATATATGTGGGGAACCGATCCTAGTACCTAGTCAACCGAATTTTGGGAAGCTAGTGTAACTATGCACAGTACTCACATGGAGGTAGAATCGAAACTTGTTTTGGTAGAACCGTTAAACCCATGATTTGTGATTGAGAGTTCTTAATCAATCGCATAGCTCTTGAAAGTCAGATGAACCAATTCTAAACTTGTTTGGAAGCGTGGTAAATCGGTTTCATGTGTGTAAGTATGAAAGAGGACTTACAAAATAAGGATGTCGACACACTTTGAACATATGCAGTAATGCGTATCTTTTATTATTCAAAGATATCCCTTAACAGCTAAGAAGAAAGTAAATCCCAGGATCGAAACTAAATAAGTTAAGAATCTTTTAATTAAGGTTTTTAATTATATATGGAAAATAATAATTAGTAATGTGCATTTAATAGTTAAAGATTTTCCAAGGAGATTTTCGGTCAATATTTTGGACAGAGCATTCTCAGGAATTATGAAAACCGAATATGGAAATTATTATTGAATATCTTGAGAATATTTTCGGTTTTGGAAATTCCTTGGTGTCCAAACTTCCTTCTCTATAAATACTTGAAGTTTGCATTTCTATCAAACTAATCTTTCGTGACAGCAAAATTCCTCGGTTGTGTTGTTACTGGTGAAGCCGCCTATTCGGAGAGGAGAGTAACCTAATTAGGCGAAATCTCTTACGAACGCTCAATTTAAAGAATTCTTTGGGATTGAGAAGCTCTATTAGTACTGTTGGTGGGAAACTAGATAATTGTGGTTTATCTTTTGTTTTCGATTGATTTGATTGACTAACGGTGGTTGAACTTTGATTGCACCTAGTTTGTTTATGCTTGAGAATCTTCTCTTCTGATATAAGATTCACTCAAACTAGTTCGAAGTTTCGACAGGGATCTTTAGACTGTTGTTAGTTCTAAAGACGATCTTGTGATAATCCATTGTTAACAAACTCCATTCTGTGTGTGATTGATCACAAGATATTCAAGTAGTTGTGTGCAGGTGTTTATTGAAGATCTAAGAAGATTTGAAGACAAAGAAGAGATAGAAGATTTCTGACTTGGTTATATAAATCTTTGGTGTGCACAATACTTGTTTTGGTAAAAAGAGGATCTCACTATAATCGGTTTATTTTTGTGGTAGATTGGATAGAGTAGTTGAGTAGATCGGCATCAATACGGTTCCTTGGGATTAAAGGTATTGATTGCAAAATCTTATGATTACTTTGAGTAATTGAACATAAGATAGATCTAAGAACCTGACGAAGGAGTTTATGTTAAGATAAACAGAAGAGCCTTTGTCCGACTCATATCACTTGGTTGAAGAGAGTTGATACCGAACAGAATTTTTGTTCCTTTACTGTTTGGAATACTAACCAAAGGAATTGTTCCAAGTACGTGACTTATTCATAAGTTGGAGGCGTGGGAATACAGATGGAACTAGGTGAACTATAGGTTTAGTTACTTGGTCTCAACTATACGAAGTTGGTTTATTTTGTATAGCGGCTTAATCCTGAGAGTATTCAATTCTGGACAAGGTCCCGGGGTTTTTCTGCATTTGCGGTTTTCCTCGTTAACAAAATCTTGTTGTGTCATTTACTTTTATTTTCCTCATTATAATTATTTTATTATAATTAAAGTAAATTACACAAACGTTAATTCCTATTTACTTGATAAGCAATCCCATTGTGTTTGGTTAAGTCCGAACCTTTGTATCAAGTAAACATACTTCGTTGTTGTATTGTCTCGATCTCGTATCCATAGACATCACACAAAGTGTGAACCGATTAGTTGTATTGTCTCGACTCAGTCCATAGACAATCACTTTCGGAGAAAGGACTTATAGGAAGGAAAAGTTTTAGCTTGAGGTATATTTTTGGGTACCCTCGTCTTTTCAATGATGATCAAGGATTGTGGATGTGTTGAAGATTTCTGCAAGTTTTTTGTGAACTGTTGAGTTCAAAGTAAGTTCTGGTCGATTGATGGAATTTTTGAGAGTGATGACTCGAAATTTTTGTGTTGTTTCAATCATGGATCCAGAGACTTATTTATATTGCCAGAATGATGAACACACTTAGCCCTGTAAGTGTGACGGTTTCTTGAGTGAAAGAGTGGGAAAATGGAAGATCGTGGTGAAACCAGGTCCAGGTCGTGCGGAGACTTGGTTAACCGTCCTCCCACTACTTTGCTAACTCCTTCAACCGTTTTCACGAATTACTCACATTTCTCATCGTGGATGAATCCACGTGCCGTAGGCCGCCAGACCAAAACCCTAATTGATATCCCCCCATGTGACATGATTGTTGTCTCATGATTTGTGAAGTCTTCAAGCAGACGTGTATTAATTAGTCAGTTGTTGACTGATTAGACAGTGAGTCTAAGTTTTGTTGAATTGAACATACGTGTTCTTATGTTGATATTGCTCGTATGAGCAAATACTGTTAAATTCGAGCAACTGAGCAAGTATTGCTCGATTCGACGAATTACTGAATATTGATAAATTACTGAATATTGATATTTGGATCAATATTCGAGTAACTGAGCAAGTATTGCTCAATTCGACAGGTTATTTATTGGTAACTGTTAGAGCATAGCTCGGTCAACCTCGCATGCATTGCTATATCAAGCATGTTTGTCAATGTTAGTGATCAAAACTATGAATCTTGATTTCTAGTCTATTATAGCTAAGTCTCGGACTAGGAAGAAAAGTGTATTTGAGCTCAAGGACTTCATGGCGATTCATCATAAAACGACGAAGATCTACTCAAGGAACCGTGGAACTTCATCAACAAAAAGGTATGTGGAGACTTGAACTTATCTATCACTCAAAAGTCTATATATTCTATCTCCTACTTCTTATGAGACAAAAATTCGTATGCTATATATAATGGATCATACACATTTGACATTTCGAGCTGAGTATTCACTACTTATCTTTTTCTCGAAATCATGTGTTGGTAAAGCGTTTCGCTTTGATCAAGTTTATCTTCACCTAGTAACGAAAGTCATGATAAGTTTCAATTACTTTGAGAATTGCTCTGACATGAAACGGTCTGTGAATAGCGGCTATATAACGTCCTCTGAGAATGTCTCAATGATTGGAATGAGAGTTTAGATTACATAACCATGTATTCCTTAATCCTAAGTTTTCGAACTTTGTTGATTGAGAGAAACCGGAGGAATTGGCTTTGCCAAGTCCGCAAACTCAGTTTGCGAACTCAGTCCGCGAACTGACAGAAGTTCTCTTGCCGAGAATTTCTGCTGGGATTTTCCAAAAACTCGTTTGCGTGTTTAGTCCGCGAACTGGCGGAAGTCTCTTTGCCGAGATTTTCTGCTGAGTTTGGAAAACTCTGCCGGTTACCTTAAGTCCGCGAACTTGTTTGTGATCTTAACTGGTTATGATCTAAAGATGTGCTCTGAATATGAAACTTAAATTACTAAGGAATGCTTTATGCAAACCGTGGCTATAAAGTTCATGAGCCGATTCAATCGAATTGAATCATCTTTGTTTCAATTGTGTCTTGTGTAGTTACATAAGATCTCATAGCAATTGAACAACTCTCTAACTAGGTCATTTGAGTCAATTGAACTAGTTATGGTGTAGAAGAACTAGGTTAATATGAATTTCTCATATTGTTAACCTTTTGGGTTACTATGTTGAACCAACATACACGTACACGTTTGGGCATGGTTTTCACAAACCCAGTAAACATCTACCCAAGTGTGTGTGGCAAGCTAAGTTTTCGATCTCACGTTTGAGAAATATTAGCTAAAATCTAAATCAGGTTTTCATCTAACAGTGAATATGGATTGCTTTGTAACTAAGGCAAAACCCTGATTTGAAGGATCTATAAAGGAAACATCTAGCATTGTGCAAAACTAATCCCCACACGTCTGTGTGATACTAGTGCGCTCGCTAGAGGCGATTTCTCCTTTAACCTTTGGTTTTCTTCTCTAAAATCAGGTTAACGACTTGAAGACATCATTGGGATTGTGAAGCTACACCGATACTACTTTTATCGTAGTTGTGTGATCTGATCTTGCATCTTCCATCGTACGAGTACAATCTATTGATTGGCTTGAGATCGTGAGAGTTCTCCGATACGCAAGATAAAGAATTCACAAACATCTTCGTCTCACTGTGTGTGATTCCTCTACAAACCACTTGTGTAGTCAAGAAGGATTGTTGAGAGGTGATTGATTCATCTAGGATGTTCTTCGGGAATATAAGACCGGATTATCAACTGGTTTCTGTTCACCTTGATTTTATATCTTAAGACGGAACAAAAACGTAGGGTTTTTATGTGCGATACAGATTTATCCTTTGATAGACTTTTCTGTGTGAGACAAATTTGTTTATTATCAAGTCTGCGATTTTTGGGTTGCAGCAACTCTTAGTTATGGGTGAGATCATCTAAGGGAATCAAGTGCGCAGTATCCTGCTGGGATCAGAGGCGTAGGAGTACAACTGTACCTTGAATTAGTGGGAGACTGATTGGGGTTCAACTATAATCCAGTCCGAAGTTAGCTTGTAATAGGCTAGTGTCTGTAGCGTCTTAATACAGTGTGTATTCAACCTGGACTAGGTCTCGGGTACATTTGCGGTTTCCTCGTTAACAAAACTTCTGGTGTCTGTGTTATTTCTTTTCCGCATTATATTTTATATAATTGAAATAATAAAGGTTTTGCGTTAAGATCATCAATTGGAAATCTAACCTTTGGTTGTTGATTTATATTGATTGATCCTTGGATATTGGTCCTTGGTACCGTCCAAGTTATTCCTTGTATTTGATAAATACTCGCTATTGTTTTAGCTTGAGTAAAAATCAAATGAAGAGAGAGATATTAACTCCTTGAGATACTTTAATCTAGATTGAGTCTGACTGTCTAGTTTATTCTCTAGCAAAGTGTTTTGGAGTTAGTCCATACAGATTGCTAAGCGAAATATTGGATGGTGTTGTTAGACCCCCGCTTTTTCAGTAACGTGACCCAATAAAATATTAATTAAAATATTGGTAGACCACCAAATATTATATGATTAATCCAGATGTTGATTTCTGAATCAACATAAATTTATTAGTGTTTGAATCTTGCTCAGAATGATGATTTGTGGAGCGTTTATTCGAAACCCTAATTTTTGATCAATTGTTTGTCAATTGATGAATTGCTGAAAATAGGTCATGAGTGATGGAGGGACTGACCACAGGGGATGATGGATGTCCATGTGGCGCCCAAGTGCTCGAGTGCGTGTGCACCAGGGTCCTTAGTTGGCCAGTTGGTGAAAGAATGATGATTAAATGCCGGTTTCATCATTCATTGAAATAGTGCTCGATTGAGCATTAGGTGATAAAACCTAATTATAGAAAAGTGGTGGACCGACCAAGAGGGCATGAGACCGTCCCTTGGTGGTCGTGGGACCAGCTGATGGCCGTTTGAGCGAACTCCAAGTGGTTGGAAAGAGTTTGAACCCAATATGAGCAATGGCGCAAATTAGGTCAAAATCGTGAAAACGTATGGGACCAACTCCTTGCAAGCCTTGGTCAGTCAAGGGAGCATGCCCGTGTCACCACAATGTCCGCGTCTCAGTCCCGAGAGTTTCGGTATTTTGTGGTGTGCGTTTGAGCAATATGTTGGATTTTCAGAAGAGTTTGATCTTTGACTGAAATTCTTGATTTTGCTCGAATGAGCAAAGTATAACTTTGCTCGTTTCATCAATTTTTGAGAATATTAAAATAATGATATTTTAATATTTTTCGTGAATAGCCTAGTCGGTCATGTGACCATTTGAGTTTTTGGCCTTTTCATGGTTTGAGCAATATTTGAGAAAATATGAAGAAACCATGATTTTTGCTCAAACTGAGGAGTTTCATGAGATGAGGAAAATAATAATCATGAAAGACTAAGGATTGTAAGGTGTGGGACAGGCCACGGCTAGGGAATGGCCGGCCGGCTAGGTTGCCCGGTCCCACAATACCTTTCCCTATTTTCTATTATTTTTCATGAAACCGTGAAAATATGGAGAAATCATGAGTTTTGCTCAAACAAGGAAAATTGCTAGAATCAAGGAGTTTTCATGAGTTCATGAAAATAATAAAATAAGGAAAAATAATGGAAGAAGCATGGGGACCGGCCACGGCTAGGGCATGGCCGGCCGGCCGGTGGGCCCGGTCCCTGGGCGCTTCTTCATTATTTTAATATTGTTATTTTCTCTCTCCTGTTTTGTGTAGGATTCATCATTTGTCCATATTTTCGAATGCTCGTTCGTGCATTTGGGTGCTTGTTCGTGCATCATTGTTGAGTACACTTGCACCATTTTCTTGGGACTTACTCAGTGATGGTCCAGACGCCCGATTGTTGAGTATTTATTACTAATTCATGGAATTTAGTAGAGAGTGGTTCATCAAACTGAGTAATAAAGGTGAGTAGTTATTTATTATCAGTACATAAGATCAGCCGTAGATTCGATTATGGATTTGGAATAATAAAATGAGTATTACCATCCTATAGGATCGTAGATTCGACTACATAATCGAAGTAATAAAATTGTTTATTACCATTCCATGAGATCAACCGTGGATTCGATCATGAAATCGGAGTAACAAGATTATCTATTACCATTCCATGTGATCATCCATGGATTTGATCATGTAATCGGAATAATGAGATGAAATAGATTATCTTCTAGGAATTCAGTGGTGAATGTCACAGTAGAATTAATCTATTGCAGAAGGAATATTAGCCAGTTAAAACGTCATACCCGTTCTGAAAGGTTCATAGTCAGGAAACAACGAGTGTTGCCGATGTCCTGAAGGCGTTTTTCCCTCTCAACAATCATGTATGGAGAACCGCCTGGATCTATAAACGGTCTCTCTACATAGTCAGGGAACAATGAGTGTCACCGACGTCCTGAAAGAGTTAATGCTCTCAATCTTATGGAGAACCGCCCAATCGTTCTTCTATGTAGAGGGGGGTCTCTCTATGTAGTCAGGGAACAACGAGTATCACCGACGTCCTGAAGGCGTTAAGTTCTCAATCATACGGAGAACCGCCCTATTATGTTATTCTACATAGAGGGTATGATGAAATGCGAGGCATCGAATGCTCAGCTAGTGGAGGCTTTTCGAGAAACATATTCATCATGGCTCGTAAAACACAAATCGTCACATGCGCTGAAGCCGTGTCAGAAACATGCAGTATCATGATTTTACGATTTTGACCTTTATCGAAAATCCACCATCAACATTAAGTCCCCTGCTTGGTGATGAACAGTCATGTTCCACAGTAAGCATTAGATGGTGATTTTCAGTTGACGAAATCAGTGGTTGAACTCGGTCGTACAAAGGTATTCCCAGAATCCTCGATTTGGTCCAATGGTGTCATGTACGAGCAAATGTACAGATAAGGACCCTGATAATATGATAGAGTCTGATTTCGTGAGTGCGGATAGATGAAGCACCGCTGATTTGGTCGGTTGAAAGTCCAGTTTTGGTCGGTTTAGCGTTTACGGTCCCAACCTAATTATGGAAAAGTGGTTGACCGACCAAGAGGAATGAGACCGGCCCTTGGTGTTCGTGGGACCAGCTGATGTCCGTTTGAGCGAACTCCAAGTGATTGGAAAGAGTTTGGACCCAATATGAGCAATTGCGCAAATTAGGTAAAAAACGTGAAAACGTATGGGACCGACTCCTTGCAAGCCTTAGGGACGCCCTTGGTCGGTCAAGGGAGCATGCCCGTGTCACCACAATGTCCGTGTCTCAGTCCTGAGAGTTTCGGTATTTTCTGGTGTGCATTTGAGCAATATGTTGGATTTTCAGAAGAGTTTGATCTTTGACTGGAATTCTTGATTTTGCTTGAATGAGCAAAGTAGAACTTTGCTCGTTTCATCAATTTTTTAAATATTAAAATAATAATATTTTAATATTTTTCCTGAATAGCCTAGTCGGTCATGTGACCATTTGAGTTTTTGGCCTTTTCATGGTTTGAGCAATATTTGAGAAAATACGAAGAAACCATGATTTTTGCTCAAACTGAGGAGTTTCATGAGATGAGGAAAATAATAATCATGAAAGACTAAGGATTGTAAGGTGTGGGACCGGCCACGGCTAGGGCATGGTCGGCAGGCTAGGTTGCCCGGTCCCACAATACATTTCCCTATTTTCTATTATTTTTCATGAAACCGTGAAAACATGGAGAAATAATGAGTTTTGCTCAAACAAGGTAAATTGCTAGAATCAAGGAGTTTTCATGAGTTCATGAAAATAATAAAATAAGAAAAAATAATGGGAGAAGCATGGGGACCGGCCACGGCTAGGGCATGGGCGACGGGCCAGTGGGCCCGATCCCTGGGCACCTCTTCATTATTTTAATATTATTATTTTCTCTCTCCTATTTTGTGTAGGATTCCTCATTTGTCCATATTTTCGAATGCTCGTTCGTGCATTTGGGTGCTCGTTCATGCATCATTGTTGAGTACACTTGCACCATTTTCTTGGAACTTACTCAGTTATGGTCCAGACGCCCGATTGTTGAGTATTTATTACTAATTCATGGAATTTAGTAGAGAATGGTTATGAAACTGAGTGATAAAGGCTAGTAGTTATTTATTATCAATCCATAAGACCAGTCGTGGATTCGATTATGGATTTGGAATAATAAAATGAGTATTACCATCCCATAGGATCGTGGATTCGACTACAGAATCGAAGTAATAAAATTGTTTATTACCATTCCATGAAATCAGCTGTGGATTCGATCATGAAATCGGAGTAACGAGATTATCTATTACCATTCCATGAGATCAGCCGTGGATTTGATCATGAAATCGGAATAATGAGATAAAATAGATTATCTTCTAGGAATTCGGTGGTGAATGTCATGATAGAATTAATCTATTGCATAAGGAATATTAGCCAGTTAAAGCGTCATACCCGTTATGAAAGGTGCATAGTCAGGAGATAACGAGTGTTGTCGATGTCCTGAAGGCGTTTTGCCCTCTCAACAATCATGTATGGAGAACCGCCTGGATCTGTACACGGTCTCTCTACATAGTCAGGGAACAGTGAGTGTCACCGACGTCCTGAAGGCGTTAATGCTCTCAATCTTACGGAGAACCGTCCAGTCGTTCTTCTATGTAGGGGGATCTCTCTATGTAGTCAGGGAACAACGAGTATCACCGACGTCCTGAAGGTGTTAAGTTCTAAATCATACGGAGAATCGCCCAATTATGTTATTCTACATAGAGGGTATGATGAAATACAAGGCATCGAATGCTCAGCTAGAGGAGGATTTTCGAGAAACATATTCATCATGGCTCGTAAAACACGAATCGCCACATGCGTTCCTGAAGCCGTGTCAGAAACATGTAATATGAAATTTATGAAATTTATGATTTTTTTTTTGTGATGATTTTAATAAAACAATAGGCATGTTATCGTCTTCTTTTTTGTTTGGTTCACATTTAAGCTAAAGTAAGCGATTATTATTATTATTATTTTGGTTTACTTGCCTTGTTGATGAAATTTATAAAAAGATAATTTTTTTTATGTACAATTCTTTAATTTGTTGGAGTTTAGTATTATTGTAATTATTTTTTTATAACATTGTTGGAGTTTAATAGATAAGGTCTCTGAGATTCATTTTCTTTTTAATGAGATTTAAAAGTTTTGTTTTTTCACTTGATTGATGAAGAAAATTCTTTAAAGATATATACATCATGCTTGTAACTGGGAATTCTAATGAACAAAGAATAATCTTAAATTTTTTGTATCACTTTAAGTTGCATTGATTAAACTTCCACTCATGACTTTTTTTTAGCATTTAGTTATGACTTATGAGTGGAAATCAAATTAATGCAAATTGATAATGAGTGGTTAAAAATCATATGACCGTTTGATGTCTATAGCTGAGATGAGACTGGGATGGTTAGATCATATGTTTGTCTCTGAACATATTATTTGACCGTCGGTTGCTCAAAAACCGATGCTATTTTGTATTCTAGATAAGTCCTACAAAACAATCTTTAGGTATACATGGAGATATATTCCCCCACGGGTTTTTAAACTACCGCCAGGAACCAACCACGACCACATTGACTCGGTCCTTCTATCATGGCCTCCATTACATTTGCTAGGAATAAATCGTGCAAAATAATTTCATATTTCTCCAAAATATTATCTATAAACAACAAAAAATAATTTAAAAAAAAAGTGTTTTGAAATTACCTTAGTAACATGGAGACATTTGATGCGCGTTAAAGCCTCCTTCATGGTTTTGGAACCATTAGTAGCACCCATACAAATGTCGAAAATCCACCATCAACATTAAGTCCCCTGCTTAGTGAGGAACAGACATGTTCCGCAGTAAGCATTAGATGGTGATTTTCAGTCGACGAAATCAGTGGTTGAACTCGGTCGTACAAAGGTATTCCCAGAATCCTCGATTTGCTCCAATGGTGTCATGTACGAGCAAATATACAGATAAGGACCGTGATAATATGATAGAGTGTGATTTCGTGAGAGCGGAGAGATGAAGCACCCTGATTTGGTCGGTTGAAAGTCCAGTTTTGGTCGGTTTAGCGTTTACGGGCCCAAGCCCAAAAAAGAAAATCCATGTTTTATTAGGTTTTGGAAATAAAATTGATATAAAAGGGAAGTAACCCTAAATTTTTTTTATTTTCTGATTAACCGACCACTCTCCCTCTTCGCCACTTTCACGCGAGCAGCAGGAGGCGAAAATATTTTCGCCGGACTTCAGTCGCCTCCGCCCGTCGCCGATCACCGTCCGGCCAAATTCCGGCCGACGCCGACCAGGTACGTTCGACTTTTTTTTTTTTGTTGTTGTGAGTTCATGAGTTGTTCAAAACAAAATTTTATGTATGCATGCATGTGTAGGTTTCATGAAGAAATTATTTTAGAAAACGTATGCTCGTTTGTTCGTTAGTTTAAGAAACAAACAATAATCCCTAATATGAAAGAGATACATGAATCCTTGAATAGAAATGATTGAGTTACAATAAAGAAAATTTTGTTTATGAGTTTTCATGAAAATCCAAATTTGTTTTCGAAGCACGAACTTTCACACCAATACCTTTAGGAAACGTATATTCGTTCGTAGTTAAAGTAATAAACAATAATCCTAAGATATTTCGGAAATAAACCTGCACCTCATGATAAAATTATTTATGAACTTTCAAAATTTTATTTGGAATATGTGGACCTTTATGAAAATAGAAAAGACCCTCGTTTCATAGACGAATGCACGTTCGAGCAAAAATAAGTTTTTTTTTCTATTAACTCACATAAAAGAATAAAAAAAAAATTTAATCATACGTGATTTTTATTTTTTTAAATAATTTTTTGATAAAAAATCAAATAACAATTTTTTGAGTAATTGTTAGAGATAAACAATTGTATTTTATGATTTTATGATGTGTGTTTGCGGTATAAAATCATGGAACGTTCACATGAAGAGTTTATGTGAATTGTTCATAGTTTCGTGAAAAATCAGGTGTTTGACTTTTGAATGATGAATTTTGCTCGTCTTTACAGGTTTGAAGAAACGAGCAAGTTTTCAGAGTTTTACGTTGTTATCACTAAGTTCGTGAAATCGTAAGAGTTGAGAGTTACCATTTTTGTTGTGAATTCGATATTAACATATCTGTAATTCTGTGCTTCTGGTTTCAGATAATGGTGACTTCCAGCAGCAGTGATTATGATTATGATTATTCTTCTAGCTCTTCTGAAGAGGATTCCAATATTTCTGCGGCCAGAGCACGTTCCAAGGTGGATCTTGCTAAGGAGATAATAAATAGCATGCCTCTCGATGATCTGAAAGTTGCTCGTGATGAGCTCCTGAAGAGGAAAGTTCGGGAGAAAAGGCGCAGAATCCAGCAGAAAACACTAGAAGCTGAGGAGAAACTTCGGTCTCGTCCTGATGGTGTAGCCTCAGACTCAGATGCTGAAGAAGAGGAACCTGTGTGGGAGCCGATGGAACGCAGAAGTAAGCCATATCCACCGCACAAGGAGATTGGGCGACTCCAAGCTGGACGTGATGAAGAATACTACTGGGATGCAATATATGATGATCTCGAGGAGGAAGAATTCCCTAGTTCGGAAAGTGATTCCGAGAAAGAGTCTGAAGAGGATTCCATGAACGATGATGTTGATGACGATGAATCGGACGATTCTGACTATTAGTCTTGCTTGCGAATATTTCTGAGATCATTTATTTTCTGTTGAAATAGATATTATTTGAGCGGTTTGGCTGTATAGATATTCAGAGATTATTTTTTATATTTTTTTGAACAATCCCTCATCGCATCTTCCATCCCATTCTTTGCATGCCTTTGATTGGATGAACCCATATTCGCTCGTGTGAAAATTAGTCGTGATCTTCGGGAGTATGACTGCACGAGCAAACTGAAGAATCATGATTCGCACAAATCATCAATTTCTTTTAAAATATTGACTGCGCTTGGTTAGACTACCAGTCCCCAGTGTTGTCGCTCTTCTTCCATATCTCCAACGGAATCTAGTTTGAGATCTAGAGTCTCAGTAGAAATCGCAACTGATTTGACCGTTCATAGAGGATAAGTATCCACCATATTCTGTTTTGACTTTCAAAACTTATGGTTTTTTAGTTATACGACACATTTTCTTCTGCTCCTGCGTGAAATAATCTGTTGTTGTGATAATATATTCATGCTGCTTCGAAGATGCTGGATTGATTTTCCAATAATATCCAATCCCCAACTGTAGAAGGTCCATGGAATGCTCACATAATGTAATGGAAGACAAGGAGTATGGATGAGGTTACCATGAACTTGGCATTGATGACATCTCCGAACATAAGCAGCCACATCGTCTTCCATAGTTGGCCAATAATACTTCTCATGAATTTGGAGAAATAATTTCTTCTTTCCTTGGTGTTCACCTTCGTGCATCTCTTTCAAGATTGTAGGAATTTCATGCTCGGCCAAGCATCTTAGGAGGTTCCCGCCAAAGCTTTTGCGATACAAAATCCCTTCCAAGTATACAAAATATTTGGCCCTCTGGATGAGTTTGATCGCTCATTTCTTCTCCGATGGAATATTGTTGTCACGAAGATATTTTATGTAAGGTTTTCTCCAGTCCCCAGTGTGGTGGATCGTTAGAACCTCCAAATGATCAGGTGGCGTCTACAATTAGGATAGGACCCTTGTAACATTCTCGACTGAGCCTCCATGGAGGGCCAATATTACCCGAGTCTTTGAAGCCTTCTGTAAAATGTGACTACCAGGGTTTGTCCGCATATTTCCTCGTGTATGCGTTTGAGTTTCTCGCTCGCTTCCACATCTCCAAGACATCGTGACAAGGATCCATCAGGATTGCGATAATATAATGCTTCATGCAGCAGAAAAAAGTTATTCAACTCCTTGAGGCTTATTTTCCCTTCTGTAAGAGAGCTGCTCAATTCATGATTGATGGGTGCCCGCCAGTCACTCGATTGAGCATCTTCAACTTGAGTAAGCCAGGTGGATGATACAGAACGTCTTTGGACAGTGATGGACTTCTCTGGCCCTTCAAATTGTAACTTGGACGCAAGATTCGCTAGACAATCAGTGTGTCTGTTGTTGGTGCGGCCAGTATGCACAATGGTTGCATCGGCAAAATGAGCTAACAGTCATTGTGCTTCGGCCCTGAATGAAGCAAGTGTTACCTCTTTTAGAGAGTACACGCCATTCATTTGATTGACCAGCAACTTTGAGTCTCCTCTTATCTCCAGGTGCATCGCTCCTGCTTGCTTGGATAAAGATAATCCCAGGAGGAAAGTTTCATATTCTGCCGAATTGTTGGTGCAGTGGAAATCCAGCTTGAATGAATGTGAGAATAATTCACCGGATGAAGATACTAGTACAATGACCGCACCGCCAGTATCATTGCTTGGAGTGGTAGATCCATCAAAGTACAATAGCCATGTTTCTTCCTGAATGATTGGGATTTCTGGAAATTCACCGGGCACTTCTTCATGTAGCATCGTGATGTCTTCTCCAGGGAAAGCAGTTAGTAACTCTGCAACTACTTGCCCCTTGATTGCTTTAGGCGGGACACATGCTATGTCAAACTCCGACATCTGAAGTAGCCACTTTTCCGGTCTTCCAATCAAAGCAGACTTCGACAGTAAGAACTTTATAGGATCAGCTTTGGCCACCAGCACAACTCTGTTTGACAGAAAATAATGCCTGAATTTCTGAATTACGTGAACCAATGCTAGGCATGCTCTTTCATCCTTTGGGTATCGGAGTTGGGCATCTTTCATTGTGCGACTGAAATAATAGATCGGACGTTCGATGCCTTCTTCGTCTTCTTGAGCGAGGAGTGCTCCAATAGCAACATCACTGGAGGCTGTGGAAAATATTAGTGGTCATCCTTGCACCGGAGATTTCATGACAGCGGGTGATAGTAATATCTGTTGTATTTTCTGGAATGCTTCTTGTTGAACGGTTGTCCATGTAAAACTTGCTCCTTTCTTCATCAGAGGAGTGAATGAAGCAATGAGTTGGGCCAATCCGGGAATGAAATGCCGAATATAGTTTACCTTGCCCATGAAACTATGGAGCTCTTTCACAGTTCGTGGAGGAGGCATGGTAGTAACAGCTTTCGTCTTGTCTGGATCGACCTTGATTCCTTCTGCAGTAACCAGAAATCCAAGGAACTTTCCAGAAGAGACACCAAAAGAGCATTTCAGAGGATTCATCTTTAGTTTGTCTTCTCTGCATCTTTCAAAGACCTGTCTCAGAACGTCTAGGTGGGATGCTCGAGTCTTCGATTTCACCACCACATCATCAAAGTAGAATTTTACTTGCTTGTGCATCATGTCATGGAATATTGCAGTCATGGCTCGCTGATAAGTGGCTCATGCATTCTTCAGGCCAAAAGGCATCACTGTGTAGTGAAAGTTTCCAATGGGAGTTCGGAATGCAGTCTTGTTAGCATCGTGCTCGTACATCTTGATTTGGTTGTACGCACTGTAACCATCCATGAATGAGAACATGTTGTGCCCACTGGTTGCATCAACAAGGATATCAATGTTTGGCAATGGAAAGTCATCCTTCGGGCAACACTTGTTCAGGTTCCTGAAATCCACACATCATCGAATCTGGCCATTTTTCTTCTTGACCGAGATAATATTTGCCAGCCAGGTTTGATGAATCATGTTATTATTAATTTATGGATCTCCACTTTGATTTGTTCCTCAACCTCGTGTCTAAACTGCCTGGGCGGTTGCTTGACAGGTTTGGATCCGGGAATGATGTGGGGATGATGAGTGACCAGTTTGTCATCTAGGCCGGGCATGAAGATATCTTGATATTCTTTCAACAGACCTATAAATCCTTCTCGTTCATCAGATGAGAGAGCAGAACTGATTAAAATCGGCCTTTGGTTTTCCTATGTTCCGATGTTGATAGTCTCAAGATCGTCAGTTGTGGAATTCGTGCCATCTTGCAGTTGTCGTGGTACATCTCGAATTTCTTCATCGGGTGATTGCTCATTCTGGCATGATTCTTCAGGGCGGGGAGAATTTTCATCGACCTCCCCTGTTAATTGATAATCCTTTTGACGGAGATAAATGAATCTCCCTTCCGCATCATAATCAGTAATAAAATTGGACTTTTTATGAGCCATACCTTGACCCTGACGACGCTTGAGCGGTGTGGTAGACGGTTTGACGGATTTAGCATCTGTTGATGATGATTTGTCGTTTTTTTTAATAGGCTTGTAACTTTGGAGTGGAGTACCACAGATCTTCTTTGGAGGTTCGGGGATACCCTTTGGAGGTTCCATGAACTCAGCATCATAAACCGGAGCATAAGGAGACACTTAAGCTGCAATATGGACGATTTTGTTGTTGAGCAAAGCTTTCATACATTGATTGTATGCCGAAGGAAAAACCTTATTGTCATGGAGCCACGGTCTTCCGAGTATCATGTGATAATCATGATCTTTCTCGATCACATGAAACTTGACAGTGGATTGAATCGGCCCTACTTTTAGATCCACATAGACATACCCGTATGTGTGACTTTGGCTTCCTTCAAAACCCGTCATTAATATGGGATGATAAACGATCTTGCTTTGCGAAACTTTGGCCTCCTTGAGAGTCTTCATGGTGATGAGATTTGTAGAAGCGCCTGAATCTATGAGAACTCTCCTGAATTCGGAATCCTTAATAGAAGCAGTTACGAACAGGGCTCAGTTATGTCCTTCCTCCGCCATTCGGTCTTCCTCAGTGAAGGTGATGTTGTTGATCAAAGGTTCAGACACCATGGAAACTTGTTTAACCACCAGAGATGATGAAACTATTCGCGCGTCAGACGATATTTTGTTGAGTGCGGCAAACGTGTTCGTACGCCGATCTCTGGAGAAATGTAGGAGTTCACATAGATTCTCGATTAAATGTGTGACCTCCTGTTTCACCGGCTTTTCATAAGTGGTGAAGTTGTTGGCTTGAGGATGATCATCAGTTGAGAGATTAGTCATCAGCGTCGGAATTTCTTGAGCTGGGGCACCGCTCAAATCCGATGTCAGTCTGACGAGGAAATTCAATATGTTGTTCAACGTCTCTTTCATCAGGTCCATGTTCCTTGAATGAATCTCCTGTACTCGTGCCAATTCTATCAAGGTCAGAACTTCCGCTTAGACTGTTCTATTAGATGGAGTGTTGGAAGGAGGAACAGTTCCATTCGAAAGATTCTGACTGGAATTTGAAGTAGTTGAGTTAGACTTAAGACCAACCATTTTGTGAAAATGTGGGATTGCAACCGAGAGATTAATCTCCCACTGTGGTCTCCAATCTGTAGATGGGGAAAAAGATTTGCTGGTTTTTTAGGGAATTGAAGAGACAGACGTGTTGTCGAGACTCCTCAACCGAGCAAACTGTTCAACCTCACACAGATGCACTGCAAAGGGAGTGCTTAGATTCGAGAGATCAATATGTAGGACTCCAGCCTAAACCAAGTCAATGGTCGTTCCATTGTCAATTCGGTCACAAAGAGGGAGATGGGTTGATCTGAAAGAGGGAAGCTGAGTGAAAAAGTGGGGGTACAACAACCACACCCAATATTTCGCTTAGTAATTTGTATGGAAAAACTCCAATATACTTTCTAGAGAATCAATTAGACAGTCAGACTCAATCTAGATAAAAAGTATATCCAAGAGTTTATATCTCTATCTCTCGATTTGATATATACTCAAGAAAATAAAAATCTACGAGTCTTTATAAATACTAGAGAGATAACTTGGATGGTACCAAAGACCAATATCCAAGTGTCAATCAATTTAAATCAACAACCAAAAGGTCGGATATTCTAATTGATTGAACAACGTACAACCTGTGATATTTCAATTATATAACAAAATATAATGCGGAAAAGAAATAACACAAACACCAGAATTTTGTTAATGAGGAAACCGCAAATGCAGAAAACCCCGGGACCTAGTCCAGATTGAACACACATTGTATTAAACCGCTACAGACACTAGCCTACTCCAAATTAACTTCGGTCTGGACTGTAGTTAAACCTCAATCAATATCACATTAATCCAAGGTACAATTATGCTCATACGTCTCTGATCCCAGCAGGATGCTACATACTTGATTCCCTTAGATGATCTCACCCACAACTAAGAGTTGCTACGACCCAAAGTCGAAGACTTTAATAAAAAAATATGTATCACACAGAAAAGTCTATGGTAATAGATAAATCCGTCTCCCACGAATATACCTACGAGTTTTGTTCCGTCTTTTGATAAATCAAGGTGAACAGGAACCAATTGATAAACCGTACGTATATTCCCGAAGAACAACCTAGTATTATCAATCACCTCACAATAATCTTAATCGACGCAACGAAAAAAGATATTGCGGAATCACAAACGATGAGACGAAGTGTTTGTGATTTCTTTTATATCTTGCCTATCGGAGATATCAATCTCAAGCCAATTATTACAATTGTACTCGTATGATAGAAACAACAAGATCAGATCACACAACTACAAGAAAGTAGTATCGGTTTGGCTTCACAATCCCAATGAAGTCTTTAAGTCGTTAACCTGGTTTAAAAGAAGAAACCAAGGTTTAAAGGAGAACTGACTCTAGCTTAGCACAACTAGTATCACACAAAAGGTGTGGGGATTAGGTTTCCAAGTTGCTAGAGTTCTCCCTTATATAGTCTTTCAAATCATGGTTTGCAATTGTTGATAGGTACAATGTGGGAAGGAGGAACCAACCCTAATCACAGAAAGTACTCCCAAGGCGGTAGATAGGTAGAAGTAATGGGGAATTAATGATGATCCCATGAAGTGTACCTTCATTTCCTTTTATAACATCCCTCTTAAGAATAAACACTCATAAGATTAATAATGATGATCTCGCCACAGAATTCTCATCTTTTACCATCTCCTTTTCTCTCTCTTGACCCTCCATTGTTCAGCATGTCTAACGAATCACCTGCTCATGACTCTCCTCCCAGGCTCGAGTCACACACGTTAGAGGAATTTGTATATAATATGACTCTTAAAGATAAAATCCGACCTCCCGCTGGAGATGATGGCGTTGTCCTCTTTCCAGCCGACGATATTTGGGTTGCGCGTATGCTTAATCCTCATCAATTTCCTCCGTCCTGGTCTGCAGAATGGCTTATCCGCCCCCAGGATGACTCACCTTCTGTGACTTCTTTCGAAGATTCTCCTCGCTTGGCAATTCACTGGGGAGATTATACTTTCCCTACAATTGACCATCGTTCAACCGCTGAGTCGCACGATTCTTGGGAGCCATGGATTGACTACATCCGCTCGAATCCAGACAACGCGGATGTCATTAGTTCTTTAGGTATAGAGGAGGATTTGGAATCCTCCAAGTTCAGGGATGTCCGGAGAGATTATGACAGCATCAATCCGTTATGTGCGCGTTGGGGTATTGACCCTCACACATTTCCGTTTTATTTGGGGGAAGCGACTCTTGTTTTATAGGATGTAGTGGCGCTTAATGGGTTGCCAGTTCATGGCACCGTAGTTTATGACAGCTGTTGTCTCTACAAATCCATGGATGATGAGAATAGGGCTCTTCAGGACTGCTTAATCAAGGTCAAAACGAACTCCATGTCTTATCAACTACCTGACGAGCTCAAGACTGAAACTCCAGACGAGGCAGGCACCCCGGAGGATAAGGTAAAAGGTAAGGTTACCGCGTCAGCCCCTCATGACTCTCCCGCGAACATTTCACATTTTTCAAAGCTCATGGAATCTTCCATGAAAGCCGCTCGACAAAAGCCATCTCCCGCTGATGGGGATGATGATGTGAAAGAGGTGAAAGGTGTCCAAAAGCAGAAGCCTGGACATCGTCAGGCTTCCTTCTCATGTTGGATCAAATACTGGGCTCCTTTGCAATCTGGCCCGGGCAAGGGTGTTCCGCCTCAAGAAGGGGAGACTGACAGGGCAGAATTGGCTGCTTTTCTGCTCTTTTGGCTTTGTCATGATGTCTTTGAGTACAGTCCCCAGGACACTATTAAGAACGAGTTAATTTCTATGGCGGTGTTTATGTCTCATGGTGTGTCTTTCCCGCTTGCCCCTATCTTTTTGGGTGGTCTGTATCATCATCTAGACCTACTGGTTCGTGATATTCGTCGCGTGTATGGGTCTCACACGGTTGAGACTTTTCTTCATACCAACTTCATTCAAGCGTGGACTTGGGAGCGCTTCCCCAAATATATGCCTTCTCATCTGAATCCCTTGTCCCTTTCTCGGCAAGAGAAAATCACACGAAAGGATGGTTCCAAGCGTTTGGTGACAAAGCCCGAGTGTCATCCCCGGATGGCTCTTTACAATAAGAAGGATCATAATCCTAAGGAGAAGTAAGGAGTTCATGGATAACGGCGTGGAGTTTAACCCCCTTACATACCATGACGGTCGCACTGATTCCCTTCATTACAACTTTTTTAGTCAAGCCCCAAGAGGGATTTCTTCGACGGAAATGCCTTCGGCAGATGAATTTGATATGCTTGTTTCTGTTTTCCCCGGGCGTTTTCCTGGTTTTTATGGTGAGAGGTTTTTTTTCTGAATCATACAACAAGGTTCGCGTCACGCGGCAGCTAGGCTTTGATCATGGGGTTCCTTTCAAGGCTTTTCTTCCTTCTTCTATGGATGAGGACATGGAAGTCCGGAGGAGTTTCGATCGTTTTATTTTCAAGAGTGGGCTTCAGATGAGTGATCGCCAATCCTTTTTCGATCTTAGTTACCCTCAACCCCGCCGTCCAGTCCATGTTACCAAGGAATGGCTTGCGTATCGCAATAGTGTCAATCGGAATGAGCTTAACTTACTCATTAAAGTGCCTTACGCTCCCCGCCCCTTAACCGAGAAGGACTTCAGGGAGATGCATGCTTCAGGTCGAGTGAAATTGAATGCTGAGGTCACTAGAAAGTATAAGTTGTCTTCCAGCAACAAGGGTCGCCTTTCCTGTTCTACTAGCTGGGATCCTGTTGATGAGCCTTTTCGAGAAGATGGGAAGGGTAACGCTCTTCCTCCACCTGGCTCTAAGAAAAGGAGGCGCATTCCTACTATGAAGCCATTGCAAGTTACTTCGACTGTGTCTCCTCCTCCTGCTAAGGTATTTCCTTTTCTTTATTATGCTATTCCTTTTCAAGTCTCTTGCTTAGTTATTTTGATTCGCCACATATTTTAGAATTCTCGGCCTATCAGATGCAAACCTAGAGGCCTCATGTTTGAAGAGTACGTTAACCTGCCCATTGAAGAGTGGAGGGACGATCAGCTTGCTAAGAAGATGAGACGAGATGTTGGTGTGCTACCCAATCCGCGATTGCCTTCTATCCGGACTGCTAATGTTTCTCCTTCGTTTTCCTTACAGGCTCTAAAAGTTGGGTCATCATCCGTCGGTACTTTTATTGAGCGTGTGGAGCGTCAGCTTGGTCGGTCGGTTAGCCAAAGCGGCCCTGAAGTACTTCCCCCCGTATGACTCTTCACTCTACTCGTCCTTTAATTGTTCGGACGATTAAAGATCCCAACCATCCTCTTCATACTCCTTCCGATATGTTAGGTGAGGGGAATGAATCGGAATCGGACCGTTCAATTAATGATTATTCTCAAGAGGGTAGTGGTCTTAAAAGCGGCTCCCAGGGTCAGAGTTCTTCCCTTCCTAAGTCTCATGAGTGTACTGTGCTCATGATTATTTAAATCTGACATATCGACACGTGTCAGTTAAAATGTTTCCATTGCGATTATTTAATGTGTTTGGTAATCTATATATCGTCCTTACTCCCATATTCTGAGTTATTATTTTTTTTTCTCTTTGCTTTCGGTTCCTCTTACCCTCAGGTCATTCAGAGCCGGCTGTGTCGAGTTCGTCTTCTTCTTCTCGCCGATCAGTTCACTCTCCTATTGATTCTCTTCCTCCTTACGATCAGGTTTGTGTGTATTTCGGGTTCCTTTTGTTGTGCTAAGGTATCTCACCTAAAATTTTTCTCTTAGTACTTCCCTTTTTCCTTTTAGGCCATGGGAAAACGCGACGGTGCTCAAGGGAAAGGAAGCGGTTCAAATCAACATGAGTCTGGCAGTGCCAATGGCAAGCAGCAGAAATCAACCCCCAAGATTTCTCAAAGTGTGAACGTGGACGCTGAACTGATGGCTATTCCGGAGGATCCAAAATTTCTTTATCCTCGCGTTGTGTCTCCAGCGGAAGCTGGTGTAAACAACCGTTACGTTCTAGTGCACGGATTTTGGGTTCCTTCTGCTAAAGCAACCACTTACCGACACATAGTGGAGAGGTTTGGTCATATGTGCATCCATGAAGAGATGCATGTTAATTCCTTGATCGTAGCTACCGAGGACTTGCTTGTCATAGCAGAGGGGCTTTCCTTGGCGGAGGAGACTCCAGTTGATCCAGCTATTCTGAGGAAATGGGAGGCTAACCTCCAGACCCTGCTGGCTCTTCATTTCCCCATCAAATGGCTCAAGGAGTTGCTGGACTCAGCAAAGGCTAGTCATAATGCGCGGACCAGTCTGCCTCGTGAAATTGAAGGATTGGAGCGGGAGTATCCGCGGCTGCTCATCGTCGCGAACGCAAAGAAGGAGGCTTGTGACCAGCTTATGGCGGACATGGGCCGTATTACGCAGGAGTTGAAAGCCGCTCGGGATGCTGCTGAGGAGGTCAATGGGTGCTTAACCAGGAAGAAGGCCGATTTGGTGGCTCTAGATATTTTCTAATGATGGTTCCTAAACAATTTATTTATCTGTTAGTAGGTTTGAAACAATTTATCTGTTTGTTGAGGATTTTATGGTTTGTTTTTCTTTATGGGATATGCATTTTCTGGTTTGACTATATTTATTATTATGGTTGGATGTCGTTGAATATGTTGTTCACTGTGTTTTCCTATAAGTAGGAGTGAATAAGTTTGACGTTCTTCATATATATTTTCGTTGTTTGTTCATTTTTTGGTTGCTAGCTATAATTCTGCAGTTGATGGCTCGTCGTCTTCATGGGTATACTTTGGCCCTAGCTCCGGTGTCGACGCTGGTTGTTCCTTACGAAAAGAGTCATGAGCTAACTTGTCTGCTACTGGTAAAGGCTGAAGTGGAGATACTCAGGGAGGCCAGGATGGAAAACAGGGTGACTACTCGCACGCTTTTCGACGAGCAGCATGAGACTTATTCAATGGTCCGAGATGCACAGATGTCCGGACGTATCAGTTCATCCGTTCAGCGTGCCTTGGATGACGCTATAGCCGCTCGAAATAAAGATGAGCGCTTGTTTCAGGAGGCGCTAATTATGACGACGGATATTGAACATGAAGTAGTCGACTGCCATGCTTTCATTTATCAACAAGCGGGTCCAAACCTTCGCGGATGCACTTTAATTTTGTGTGATGTATCTGCTCTTATCCATCCTACTGATATGAAGGCGGAGTTAGGACATTTGCTAGTTTTGAAAGATGAAGTTGGTATGTTGCAGACCACTCGCCTGATGGTTTTGGATAAAGCCCGGAAGGCTTATGATGAGCATATGGAAACATTGGGTATAGCTCAGCAAGCTCGTGCTTCTAGTGAAGTCATGCGTGAAGTTCATCAAGTGTTGGAAGAAATGTGTAGCGCTTTTACTGACTCTACTACTCAATACGGGGAAGCTCATTTGATGATGTAAGACTTGGATGAAGACATTTCCCACTTCCGTTCTCTTGTTGCCGGCTCTTCTTCGTTATCTTAAGGAGTCCCCCTTTTTTTTCGAGTTATATAAATATTATCTTCCTTTTTTTTTTTTTTTTGGGTAGTTATGACGGTAGTGATGAAGTAATAATAAATGCATCAGTGTACAAATTTCTTATAAATAGACTTTTAGTGTTGGTATGATGTTTTATTTTCTAATTATGCTTATTGTATTTTCACTAAGTTTCATATGGTTGAGCGCTTACATGGTTATGTGTTAGCTCTAGCTTCTGCGCCGATATTGATATCCCCTTTTAGGAGAGGTTCTGAACTAGACCGCTTACGGCTTGTGAGAGCTGAGATAGAATTAATCAGAGAGAGGAGGCTGGCGGGTCGTGCAGAGGCACGCACTCAGTTTGTCCAGCGATATGAGGCATTTTTAAAAGCTCGGGAAATTCATTCGTCCGGACCAGTCTCTTTCAAAGTTCAGAGTGCCTTGGATGATGCTGCTTCCGCCCGGCATGCAGCAGATCAGTTATTACGAGACATAAATCTTACTCTGTTAGACATTGATCAGGATATTGCGGATTATAATGCTGACGCTACTCATCTTCCCAGTCGCCGCATGCATGGTTATGCTTTGTCTTTATGTATGATACGTTCCTTGATGCATCCTTTGTTTAGGCCAGTGGAACTGACACGACTATTGGTGTTGAGGATTGAATTGAGAGTTTTGCGGACTCATAGGTTAGTTGTACAAGGGCATTCTCGCAGAGCGCTGGAGGAGAAAGAGGAGACTTCCCAAATAACTCATCAAGGTAACGCATCTGAGCGGATTTTATTCGAGGTGGAGCAAGTGCTGGGAGATCTTCGAGTAGCTTTAGCTGTAGCCACCACTCAGAGTGAAGAGGCGCTTGTGATGATGCAAGATGTGGACCAAGAAATTGCTCATTGCCGTACGTTAATTGCTGCTGAGTCGACTTGAAAGTTATCCCCCCCTTTTTCTGGTATATAACTTAGTTTTATAAACAAAGATTATGGTCTTGTTCTTGTTCAAGTTTTAATGGAAGAGTCAGTAAATGAGTTACGTTTGTCTCTAAGGCAACGAAAGGTAGAACTATTACAGGCTATTGTCACTGGCAACGCTCGACTTGTCCAAGAGTGCGAGGGGGTGTTTGGGGTCAGCCAAGTGCAATATTTTCAAGCTATAAATCTTTACGCGGACCGACTGAGCACCAGTCGGATTGACCCCTCGATAATAAATGTGATGGACGCTGATGAGGCTCTTGAGACATTTATAGATGCTTGTGGTCGGATGGAACACATGGAAGATAGCCTTGCTATTGCCCGCGTTCGATTGAGGCGCGCGAACTCAGTTCTTTCTTCGTTCCTTTAACTTATTTTACTGCGTTCTCCCCCTTTTTTACGCTTCCCTTGTCTTGGGCATGTGGAATCTTTTCTTTTATGAAAGTTCTTATTATAAAATTATGTGCTGTTTTGTTGTCTCAATCAATGAATTCTGTATATTTTACTTGATTGGCTTGTCAATTTTATCATGTCTTTTAATGTGTTTGTCCGCACATCTCATCGAGTTGTAGGCGGATATTTGGTCCTTTCTTGGACCATTGGCGCGTTTTATCTAGATCATGCGCGGACTTAGTCCTTTCTTGGACTATTAATGCACTTAGTTTCAAGTCGTGCACTGAGCCTAGCCCTTTCTTGGACTATTGGTGCACTTCATCTGAAGCCGTGCACAGAGCCTAGCCATTTCTTGGACTATTGGTGCACTTCATCTAAAGCCAGGCACGGAGCCTAGCCCTTTCTTGGACTATTGGTGCACTTCATCTAAAGCCGTGCACGGAGCCTAGCCCTTTATTGGACTATTGGTGCACTTTATCTAAAGCCATGCACGGAGCCTAGCCCTTTCTTGGACTATTGGTGCACTTCATCTAAAGCCATGCACGGAGCCTAGCCCTTTCTTGGACTATTGGTGCACTTCATCTAAAGCCATGCACGGATCCTAGCCCTTTCTTGGACTATTGGTGCACTTCATCTAAAGCCGTGCACGGATCCTAGCCCTTTCTTGGACTATTGGTGCACTTCATCTAAAGCCGTGCACGGAGCCCAGCCCTTTCTTGGACTATTGGTGCACTTCATCTAAAGCCATGCACGGAGCCTATCCCTTTCTTGGACTATTGGTGCACTTCATCTAAAGCCATGCACGGATCCTAGCCCTTTCTTGGACTATTTGTGCATTTCATCTAAAGTCATGCACGGAGCCTAGCCATTTCTTGTACTATTGGTGCACTTCATCTAAATCCATGCACGGAGCCTAGCCCTTTCTTGGACTATTGGTGCACTTCATCTAAAGCCATGCACGGAGCCTAGCTTTTTCTTGGACTATTAATCATGTTTAATCATCACTCATAGCGTAGTATAATATAGATAATATTTATTATTTTCAGCCATTCGACGTACATTAGATCATTCAAGCACAGTAAGTTTTGAGCCATTTGCCATTAATAGGGGTATTGATGCGGGAGCCATTCATCCGCTTTAGGTAATAATATCCGTTTTCTGCTGCCTCACTTATCATGTAGGGACCCTGCCAGTTAGCAGTGAATTTACCTGCTTTCTCATTGCGTTGGACGTGTGGTGCGACTTTCATCACTACATCATTTACGTTGAAGGCTCGTTCTTTCACCTTTTGATTATAGTATCTCGTTGTCCGCTGCCTATACTTATCCACGAATCGCTCAGCTCTGGCTCGTCGTTCTTCTAAGGTATCCAAGTGTGCAAACCGACTGATATCATCTAGAGTAGTGAGACTTTCCATAGCCACGCGCACAGATGGTATTGCAATTTCCGCTGGTAGGATCGCATCCTCTCCATACACCAGGGAATAAGGGGATGCGCCTGTGGAACTTCTTCTGGAGATATGATACGCCCAAAGTGCAAGTGGTAGTTGTTCGTGTCAGCTCCTGTGATTATCATATACCGTCCGGCTTAATATTCTTAATAACGTTTTGTTGGTAGCCTCAGCCTGTCTGTTCCATTGCGGGTAGTAGACAGTCGAAGTGTGGAACTTGATCCCATACTGGTCCAACAAATCTATGATAGTCTGATTAACGAAAGAAGTGTCATTATCCGAGCGTATGATCATAGGTTCCCCGAATCGACAGATGATGTGCTCTTTGATAAACGCGACAATTGTTGCGCCTGAGTAGTCTCAGAGTGGTATAGCTTCAACCCATTTGGTAGAATATTCAGTCGCAATGATGATATACTTGTGACGTCCGAACGAGGTTGGATTTATCTGCCCAATGACGTCGAGTCCCCAGCTATGGAAAGTCCATGAGGTGACGATGCTAAGCAACCAAGTATGTGGGGCATGGATCAGTGATCCGTGATTTTGACATTGATGACATCTCATTACGTGTTCGGAGGTGTCGAACTCCATTGTAGGCCAGTAATATCCTGCTTCGTGCAGCTGCAGAAAGAGATTCCGCATACCCTAGTGCTCTCCATCGTGGGTTGCAGCCATGACTGGTTCCGCCTCTTCTTGTGATAGACAACGTAATACCTTGCCGCCGAAACTTTTCCTGTAAAGGACGCCTTCATTTATGAAGAACCGACCAGACTTCCTTTGAATTTTTAACGCCTCCCGTCTGTTTGTCGGTAGGAGCTCATGCTGGATGAAGTCCATGTAGGGTTGTGTCCAGTCCACTATCTCTCACTGCATATTTCTGTCTATTGCGGATGTGCTTGGCAGTCGTCGCATTTGTCTTGGATCAGAGCTTCTTGAACTGCCATGCTTGGCCAGTACACGCCCATCCTTTGCAACCGTCGATATAACGGGATTCCTCATGTTTGTCCGCATGACTCCTCATGGACGCGATTCAGTATTTCCTGTGCCTCTAATTTTCCTACGCACCGTGATAAAGCGCCTCCAGATGTTCGAAAGTATAATGCTCCTCGTATTAAAACAAATTGCTTTAGTACTTTGACGGGCAATACTTGATCATCCGCTCCTCTAGTCAGGTCCTCCATATATGTTGTTCTCCAATTATCTTTTAGATCGAATGTGGCGTACTCTTTCCATGTGTTGGGCACTGCTCTCCTTTTTACCACTATAGTGCCTTCATCGGATTCGTTTAATTGTATCTTAGCCGCTAGCGTAGCCATAGCGTCCGCCTGTTTATTAGTAGATCTTCATGTATGCTCCACGACGGTGCTTCCCCTTCTTGCGATCAACTCTTGGGCTTCCGCTCGATTATGGCGCAAGATGTGCTTCTTTCACCTGAAAGTCGCCTGATATTTGGTTTGTGACTAGATTTGAGTCCCCCTTGACATCAATGGCTCCCAGGTTGAGTTCCTCCGCCAATCGCAATCCGAGGATAAATGCTTCATACTCCGCCACATTGTTGCTACATTCGAAGTCCAGCTTGAAAGAGAATGATAGCAATTCTTTTTTAGGCGTTTCGAAGACTATAACTGCTCCTCCATAAGAGTCGTATGAGGACCCATCAAAGAAAATTGTCCATCGTTCCTCTTCTTCAAGTTCAACTACCTCGCCAGGTATTTCCTCACTTATCTTTGTCTTGTCTATTCCTGAGAATACTGCTAACAAATCCGCAAATGCTTGCCCTCGTACTCCTTTCGACAACTGATATTTTAGTTCGAACTCAGATAATTGTAGCAGCAGCAAGCTGTTCTGCCGGATAATACGGGTTTTGTTGCTAAGTAGGCAATTGGATTATCCGTAGACACCACTATGGTTTCATGAGCAAGCATGTATGATCGTAACTTTTGCGTGGCGTAGATGAGCGCTAAACATGCTTGCTCTTCCCTTGAATATCTGAGTTCCGCGTCTCTGAACCCTCTGCTGAAATAATGGATTGGACATAACTGGTCGTTGCCAAGGTCTTGATCTAATAACACTCCAATCTCCATGTTGGTAAACGCCGTATACAGATAGATGGGATCACCTTTGACAGGGGATCGTAGGACTCTTGCACTGATCAAACACTCCTTGAGCTTCTGGAAGGCTTGCTCTTGCTCGTCACCCCACTTGAACGGTTTGTTCTTCTTCAGTAGTGGTGTAAACGCGCACAACAGTTGTGTCAGGCCCGGAATGAACCTCCGAACGTAGGACACCCTTCCAATAAAAGTTTGCAGCTCTTTTACATTTGCCGGTGATCTCATAGTGGTTATTGCTCCGACTTTATCCAGATCAATTATTATTCCCTTATCAGTGACAACAAACCCTAGAAATTTTCCGGAGGTGACTCCAAACGCGCATTTGAGAGGATTCATTTTTAAGTGGTATTTTCTACATCTGTTGAAAACGTTCCTTAGATGGTTAAGATGATCCTTTCGTGCTCGAGACTTTACTACCACATCATCAATGTACACTTCCATGATCTGATGCATCATGTCGTGGAAGATTGCTACCATGGCTCGTTGGTAACTGGCGCCCGCATTCTTCAACCCGAAAGGCATGACTGTGTAAAAGAAATTTCCATATGAGGTCTGGAAGGCCGTCTTGTACGCGTCCTCCACCGACATCTTGATTTGGTTGTATCCGCTAAATCCGTCCATGAAAGAAAACATACCATATCCGCTTGTATTATTTACCATCATGTCAATATTTGGTACTGGGAAATCATCCTTAGGACACGCTCGGTTTAGATCTCGATAGTCGACGCAACATCAGACTTTACCATTGTTTTTCTCTACTGAGACGATGTTAGCTAACCACGTGGGGTGTTGGATTGGACTAATGAAGTTAGCTTTTAACAGCTTCTCCGCCTGTTCCTTGATAGCCAACTCTATCCCCTCAGAAAAGTTACGGCTCCGTTGTTTGACAGGTTGATACTCGGGTGAGACACTGAGGTTGTGTGCAATCAGGTTGCTGTCGAGGCCCGACATTTCGTCATGCATGAATGCGAACACATCTCTATACTCGCGGAGAAGTTTAATCAAACGTGATTTTTCTTCTTCTTCTAGATGCTTGTTGATACGCACGCATCGGGGTTCTCCCTCTGAGCCGAGGTTCACCTCTTCTAGTCCGTTCATGGTTGGATCTGGCTTTATCTATTCCTCGGGTAAATATTTTATCATTTTCTCTACCGAAATCAAGGGTTCTATTTCTTCTCGCCAATATTCACCAAGTGGGGTTGCTTCCATCATGTTCTCTTTGTCCGCCGATGACATGACACAGTCGTGTTGTTGACTGGAAGCTTCCCCGGTAAATTGTTATAAGCGGTAAATGTGTCCGCCCTCTGGTCATGAAAAGCTTTTGAATTGAGTATTCTTTGTTTCGACTATAGCTCGCTTATTCCCCGCGGCGGGTCCCATCCTTGATGGGATAAAAATGGATTTGTCTTTTCCTTTTACTTCTGCCTCCGGCTGGAATTCTTCCCATTTAGGGAGGGTGATAAAACACTCTGTTTGTTCGCCTTGGTCTACGCCCGGGTGTGTAAAAGACTGCATCTTCCATGTAAGCCTCTTCTGGACCAAATGGATTGTTCGTGGTTGGGATCCGGAATTTTCTTCCTCCGATATTAGTCTTAACACATTGATGATACGTAGATTCCACCACTTTGTGGTTCAGAAGACACCCTCGCCCTAGTAAGACATGGAACGTGGTGTCATCCTCGAGTACGTAAAAAGGAGTTAGCGCTCTGATGGGTCTGATCTTCATCATCAGATGTACTATTCCCATTGTTGTCTGGGTTTGTCCGCCAAATCCCCTTACAGTTGTTCCACGTGTTTTGATTGACGTTCTTGGTACTCCTAAGGATTCCAATGTGTGCAAGGAAATCATGTTGAGGGAAACTCCGCCATCTATGAAAGCTCGCTTGAGAGGCTGCTTGTTGATATGGGCTGTGAGATATAAGGGTCGGAGGTGCTCTCCTGGATAGCATATATATTCATCAATGAAGGTGATAGCTTCCCACGGCAACGGATTGTACACTTTTCCAGACGCAATGGCTGCAATAGGTTTGGATGCTTCGCGGATTTGGTCCTCGCTAAAACCAAGTGAGTCAAAGAATTGCTGGGCTAAAATTGTTTGGGCGAATTTACTAGCAACTCCTGTTTTGTGTAGGATTCCTCATTTTTCCATATTTTCGAATTCTCGTTCGTGCATTTGGGTGCTCGTTCGTGCATCATTGTTGAGTACACTTGCACCATTTTCTTGGAACTTACTCAGTTATGGTCCAGACGCCCGATTGTTGAGTATTTATTACTAATTCATGGAATTTAGTAGAGAATGGTTATGAAACTGAGTGATAAAGGTGAGTAGTTATTTATTATCAATCCATAAGACCAGCCGTGGATTCGATTATGGATTTGGAATAATAAAATGAGTATTACCATCCCATAGGATCGTGGATTCGACTACAGAATCTAAGTAATAAAATTGTTTATTACCATTCCATGAGATCAGCTGTGGATTTGATCATGAAATCGGAGTAACGAGATTATCTATTACCATTCCATGAGATCAGCCGTGGATTTGATCATGAAATCGGAATAATGAGATAAAATAGATTATCTTCTAGGAATTCAGTGGTGAATGTCACGATAGAATTAATCTATTGTAGAAGGACTATTAGCCAGTTAAAGCGTCATACTCGTTATGAAAGGTGCATAGTCAGGAGATAACGAGTGTTGTCGATGTCCTGAAGGCGTTTTTCCCTCTCAACAATCATGTATGGAGAACCGCCTGGATCTGTACACGGTCTCTCTACATAGTCAGGGAACAGTGAGTGTCACCGATGTCCTGAAGGCGTTAATGCTCTCAATCTTACGGAGAACCGTCCAGTCATTCTTCTATGTAGGGGGATCTCTCTATGTAGTCAGGGAACAACGAGTATCACCGACGTCCTGAAGGTGTTAAGTTCTCAATCATACGGAGAATCGCCGAATTATGTTATTCTACATAGAGGGTATGATGAAATGCGAGGCATCGAATGCTCAGCTAGTGGAGGCTTTTCGAGAAACATATTCATAATGGCTCATAAAACACGAATCGTCACATGCGTTCCTGAAGCCGTGTCAGAAACATGTAGTATCATGATTTTACGATTTTGACCTTTGTCGAAAATCCACCATCAACATTAAGTCCCCTGCTTGGTGAGGAACAATCATATTCCGCAGTAAGCATTAGATGGTGATTTTCAGTCGACGAAATCAGTGGTTGAACTCGGTCGTACAAAGGTATACCCAGAATCCTCGATTTGCTCCAATGGTGTCATGTACGAGCAAATGTAAAGATAAGGACCCTGATAATATGATAGAGTGTGATTTCGTGAGTACGGAGAGATGAAGCACCCTGATTTGGTCGGTTGAATGTCCAGTATTGGTCGGTTTAGCGTTTACGGGCCCAAGCCCAAAAAAGGAAATTCATGTTTTATTAGGTTTTGGAAATAAAATTGATATAAAAGGGAAGTAACCCTAAAAAAATTTATTTTCTGATTAACTTCGCCACTTTCACGCGAGCAGCAGGAGGGGAAAATATTTTCACCGGACTTCAGTCACCTCCGCCCGTCACCGATCACCGTCCGGCCAAATTCCGGCCGACCAGGTACGTCCGACTTTTTTTTTTTTTTTTTTGTGAGTTCATGAGTTTTCCATGAGTTGTTCAAAACAAAATTTTATGTATGCATGCATGTGTAGGTTTCATGAAGAAATTATTTTAGAAAACGTATGCTCGTTTGTTCGTTAGTTTAAGAAACAAACAATAATCCCTAATATGAAAGAGATACATGAATCCTTGAATATAAATGATTGAGTTACAATAAAGAAAATTTTGTTTATGAGTTTTCATGAAAATCCAAATTTGTTTTCAAAGCACGAACTTTCACACCAATACCTTTAGGAAACGTATATTAGTTCGTAGTTAAAGTAATAAACAATAATCCTAAGATATTTCGGAAATAGACCTGCACCTCATGATAAAATTATTTATGAACTTTCAAAATTTTATTTGGAATATGTGGACCTTTACGAAAATAAAAAAGACCCTCGTTTCATAGACGAATGCACGTTCGAGCAAAAATAAGGTTTTTTTTTTATTAACTCACGTAAAAGAAAGAAAAAAAATTTAATCATACGTGAATTTTATTTTTAAAATAATTTTTTGATAAAAAATCAAATAGCAATTTTTTGAGTAATTGTTAGAGATAAACAATTGTATTTTATGATGTGTGTTTGCGGTATAAAATCATGGAACGTTCACATGAAGAGTTTATGTGAATTGTTCATAGTTTCGTGAAAAATCAGGTGTTTGACTTTTGAATGATGAATTTTGCTCGTCTTTGCAGGTTTGAAGAAACGAGCAAGTTTTTAGAGTTTTACGTTGTTATCACTAAGTTCGTGAAATCGTAAACAGGTAAGAGTTGAGAGTTACCATTAGTGTTGTGAATTCGATATTAACATATCTGTAATTCTATGCTTCTGGTTCCAGATAATGGTGACTTCCAGCAGCAGTGATTATGATTATGATTATTCTTCTAGCTCTTCTGAAGAGGATTCCAAGATTTCTGCGGCCAAAGCACGTGCCAAGGTGGATCTTGCTAAGGAGATAATAAATAGCATGCCTCTCGATGATCTGAAAGTTGCTCGTGATGAGCTCCTGAAGAGGAAAGCTATGGAGGAGATAATAGCTGATTATTGGGAGAAAAGGCGTAGAATCCAGCAGAAAACACTAGAAGCTGAGGAGAAACTTCGGTCTCGTCCTGATGGTGTAGCCTCAGACTCAGATGCTGAAGAAGAGGATCCCGTGTGGGAGCCGATGGAACGCAGAAGTAAGCCATATCCACCGCACAAGGAGATTGAGCGACTCCAAGATGGACGTGATGAAGAATACTACTGGGATGCAATATATGATGATCTCAAGGAGGAAGAGTTCCCTAGTTCGGACAGTGATTCCGAAAAAGAGTCTGAAGAGGATTCCATGAACGATGATGTTGATGACGATGAATCCGACGATTCTGACTATTAGTCTTGCTTGCGAATATTTCTGAGATCATTTATTTTCTGTTGAATTAGATATTATTTGAGCGGTTTGGCTGTAGAGATATTCAAAGATTATTTTTTAATTTTTTTTGAACAATCCCTCATCGCATCTTCCATCCCATTCTTTGCATGCCTTTGATTGGATGAACCCATATTCGCTCGTGTGAAAATTAGTCGTGATCTTCGGGAGTATGACTGCACGAGCAAACTGAAGAATCATGATTCGCACAAATCATCAATTTCTGTTAAAATATTGACTGCGCTTGGTTAGACTACCAGTCCCCAGTATTGTCGCTCTTCTTCCATATCTCCAACGGAATCTAGTTTGAGATCTAGAGTCTCAGTAGAAATCGCAACTGATTTGACCGTTCATAGAGGATAAGTATCCACCGTTTTCTGTTTTGACTTTCAAAACTTAGGGTTTTTTAGTTATACGACACATCTTCTTCTGCTCCTGTGTGAAATACTCCGTTGTTGTGATAATGTATTCATGCTGCTTCGAAGATGCTGGATTGATTTTCCAATGATATCCAATCCCCAACTGTAGAAGGTCCATGGACTGCTCACAGAATGTAATGGAATACAAGGAGTATGGATGAGGTTACCATGAACTTGGCGTTGATGACATCTCCGAACATAAGCAGCCACATCGTCTTCCATAGTTGGCCAATAATACTTCTCATGAATTTGGAGAAATAATTTCTTCTTTCCTTGGTGTTCACCTTCGTGCATCTCTTTCAAGATTGTAGGAATTTCATGGTCGGCCAAGCATCTTAGGAGGTCCCCGCCAAAGCTTTTGCGATACAAAATCCCTTCCAAGTATACAAAACATTTGGCCCTCTGGATGAGTTTGATCGCTCATTTCTTCTCCGATGGAATATTGTTGTCACGAAGATATTTTATGTAAGGTTCTCTCCAGTCCCCAGTGTGGTGGATCGTTAGAACCTCCAAATGATGAGGTGGCGTCTGACAATTGGGATAGGACCCTTGTAACATTCTCGACTGAGCCTCCATGGAGGGCCAATAGTACCCGAGTCTTTGAAGCCTTCTGTAAAATGTGACTACCAGGGTTTGTCCGCATATTTCCTCGTGTATGCGTTTGAGTTTCTCGCTCGCTTCCACATCTCCAAGGCATCGTGACAGGATCCATCAGGATTGCGATAATATAATGCTCCATGCAGCAGAAAAAAGTTATTCAACTCCTCGAGGATTATTTTCCCTTCTGTAAGAGAGCTGCTCAATTCATGATCGATGGGTTCCCGCCAGTCACTCGATGGAGCATCTTCAACTTGAGTAAGCCAGGTGGATGATACAGAACGTCTTTGGACAGTGATGGACATCTCTGTCCCTTCAAATTGTAACTTGGACGCAAGAGTCGCTAGACAATCAGTGTGTCTGTTGTTGGTGCGAATAGTATGCACAATGGTTGCATCGGAAAAATGAGCCAACAATCGTTGTGCTTCGGCCCTGAATGGAGCAAGTGTTACCTCTTTGAGAGAGTACACGCCATTCATTTGATTGACCAACAACTTTGAGTCTCCTCTTATCTCCAGGTGCATCGCTCCTGCTTGCTTGGATAAAGATAATCCCAGGAGGAAAGTTTCATATTCTGCCGAATTGTTGGTGCAGTGGAAATCCATCTTGAATGAATGTGAGAATAATTCACCGGATGAAGATACTAGTACAATGACCGCACCGCCAGTATCATTGCTTGGAGTGGCAGATCCATCAAAGTACAATAGCCATGTTTCTTCCTGAATGATTGGGATTTCTGGAAATTCACCGGGCACTTCTTCATGTAGCATCGTGATGTCTTCTCCAGGGAAAGCAGTTAATAAGTCTGCAACTACTTGCCCCTTGATTGCTTTAGGCGGGACACATGCAATGTCAAACTCTGACATCTGAAGTAGCCACTTTGCCGGTCTTCTAATCAAAGCAGGCTTCGACAGTATGAACTTTATAGGATCAGCTTTGGCCACCAGCACAACTCTGTTTGACAGAAAATAATGCCTGAATATCTGAATTGCGTGAACCAATGCTAGGCATGCTATTTCAGCCTTTGGGTATCGGAGTTGGGCATCTTTCATTGTGCGACTGAAATAATAGATCGGACGTTCGATGCCTTCTTCGTCTTCTTGAGCGAGGAGTGCTCCAATAGCAACATCACTGGAGGCTGTGGAAAATATTAGTGGTCATCCTTGCACCGGAGATTTCATGACAGCGGGTGATAGTAATATCTGCTGTATTTTCTGGAATGCTTCTTGTTGAACGGTTGTCCATGTAAAACTTGCTCCTTTCTTCATCAGAGGAGTGAATGAAGCAATGAGTTGGGCCAATCCGGGAATGAAACGCCGAATATAGTTTACCTTGCCCATGAAACTATGGAGCTCTTTCACAGTTCGTGGAGGAGGCATGGTAGTACCAGCTTTCTTCTTGTCTGGATCGACCTTGATTCCTTCTGCAGTAACCAGAAATCCAAGGAACTTTCCAGAAGAGACACCAAAAGAGCATTTCAGAGGATTCATCTTTAGTTTGTATTCTCTGCATCTTACAAAAACCTGTCTCAGAACGTCTAGGTGGGATGCTCGAGTCTTCGATTTCACCACCACATCATCAAAGTAGAATTTTACTTTCTTGTGCATCATGTCATGGAATATTGCAGTCATGGCTCGCTGATAAGTGGCTCATGCATTCTTCAGGCCAAAAGGCATCACTGTGTAGTGAAAGTTTCCAATAGGAGTTCGGAATGCAGTCTTGTTAGCATCGTGCTCGTACATCTTGATTTGGTTGTACCCACTGTAACCATCCATGAATGAGAACATGTTGTGACCACTGGTTGCATCAACAAGGATATCAATGTTTGGCAATGGAAAGTCATCCTTCGGGCAACACTTGTTCAGGTTCCTGAAATCCACACATCATCGAATCTGGTCATTTTTCTTCTTGACCGGGATAATATTTGCCAGTCAGGTTTGATGAATCCTGTTATTATTAATTTCTGGATCTCCACTTTGATTTTTTCCTCAACCTCGTGTCTGAACTGCCTGGGCGGTTTCTTGACAGGTTTGTATCCGGGAGTGATGTGGAGATGATGAGTGGCCAGTTTGTCATCTAGGCCGGGCATGAAGATATCTTGATATTCTTTCAACAGAACTATCAATCCTTCTCGTTCCTCATATGAGAGAGCAGAAATGATTAAAATCAGCCTTTGGTTTTCGTATGTTCCGATGTTGATAGTCTCAAGATCGTCAGTTGTGGAATCCGTGCCATCTTGCAGCTGTCGTGGTGCATCTCGAATTTATTCATCGGGTGATTGCTCATTCTGGCATGATTCTTCAGGGCGGGGAGACTTTTCATCGACCTCCCATGTTAATTGATAATCCTTTTGACGGAGATAAATGACTCTCCTTTCCGCATCATAATCAGTAATAAAATTGGACTTTTTATGAGCCATACCTTGACCCTGACGACGCTTGAGAGGTGTGGTAGACGGTTTGACGGATTTAGCATCTGTTGATGATGATTTGTCGTTTTTTTAATAGGCTTGCAACTTGGGGGTGGAGTACCACATATCTTCTTTGGAGGTTCGGGGATACTCTTTGGAGGTTCCATGAACTCAGCATCATAAACCGGAGCATAAGGAGACACTGAAGCTGCAATACGGATGATTTTGTTGTTGATCAAAGCTTTCATACATTGATGGTATGTCGAAGGAAAAACCTTATTGTCATGGAGCCACGGTCTTCCGAGTATCATGTGATAATCAGGATCTTTCTCGATCATATGAAACTTGACAGTGGATTGAATCGGCCCTACTTTCAGATCCACATAGACATACCCGTATGTGTGACTTTGGCTTCCTTCAAAACCCGTCATTAATATGGGATGATAAACGATCTTGCTTTGCGAAACTTTGGCCTCCTTGAGAGTCTTCATGGTGATGAGATTTGTAGAAGCGCCTGACTCTATGAGAACTCTCCTGAATTCGGAATCCTTAATAGAAGCAGTTACGAACAGGGCTCGGTTATGTCCTTCCTCCTCCATTCGGTCTTCCTCAGTGAAGGTGATGTTGTTGATCAAAGGCTCAGACACTATGGACACTTGTTCAACCACTAGAGATGATGGAACTATTCGCGCGTCAGACGATATTTTGCTGAGTGCGGCAAACGTGTTCGTACGCCAATCTCTAGAGAATGTAGGAGTTCACATAGATTCTCGATTAAATGTGTGACCTCCTGTTTCACCGGCTTTTCATAAGTGGTGAAGTTGTTGGCTTGAGGATGATCATCAGTTGAGAGATTAGTCATCAGCGTCGGAATTTCTTGAGCAGAGGCGCCGCTCAAATCCGATGTCAGTCTGACGAGGAAATTCAATATGTTGTTCAACGTCTCTTTCATCAGGTCCATGTTCCTTGTATGAATCTCCTGTACTCGTGCTAATTCGATCAAGGTCAGAACTTCCGCGTAGACTGTTTCATTAGATGGAGTGTTGGAAGGAGGAACAGTTCCATTCGAAAGATTCTGACTGGAATTTTAAGTAGTTGAGTTAGACCTAAGACCAACCATTTTGTGAAAATGTGGGATTGGAACCGAGAGATTAATCTCCCACTGTGGTCGCCAATCTGTAGATGGGGAAAAAGATTTGCTGGTTTTTTAGGGAATTGAAGAGACGGACGTGTTGTCGAGACTCCTCAACCGAGCAAACTGTTCAATCTCACACAGATGCACTGCAAAGGGAGTTCTTAGATTCGAGAGATCAATATGTAGGACTCCGGCCTAAACCAAGTCAATGGCGGTTCCATAGTCAATTCGGTCACAAAGAGGGAGATGGGTTGATCTGAAGGAGGGAAGCTGAGTGAAAAAGTGGGGGTACAACAACCACACCCAATATTTCGCTTAACAATCTGTATGGAAAAGCTCCAATATATTTTCTAGAGAATCAACTAGACAGTCAACTCAATCTAGATAAAAAAGTAAATCCAAGAGTTTATATCTCTATCTCTCGATTTGATATATACTCAAGAAAATAAAAATCTACGAGTCTTTGTAAATACTAGAGAGATAACTTGGATGGTACCAAAGACCAATATCCAAGTGTCAATCAATTTAAATCAACAACCAAAAGGTCGGATATTCTAATTGATTGAACAACGCACAACCTGTGATATTTCAATTATATAACAAAATATAATGCGGAAAAGAAATAACACAAACACCATAATTTTGTTAACGAGGAAACCGCAAATGCAGAAAACCCCGGTACCTAGTCCGGATTGAACACACACTGTATTAAACCGCTACAGACACTAGCCTACTCCAATTTAACTTCGGTCTGGACTGTAGTTGAACCCCAATCAATCTCACACTAATCCAAGGTACAGTTATGCTCATACGTCTCTGATCCCAGCAGGATGCTACGTACTTGATTCCCTCAGATTATCTCACCCACAACTAAGAGTTGCTACGACCCAAAGTCGAGGACGTTAATAAAAAAATATGTATCACACAGAAAAGTTTATGGTAATAGATAAATCCGTCTCCCACGAATATACCTACGATTTTTGTTCCGTATTTTGATAAATCAAGGTGAACATGAACCAATTGATAAACCGTACTTATATTCCCGAAGAACAACCTAGTATTATCAATCACCTCACAATAATCTAAATCGACGCAGCGAAAAAAGATATTGCGGAATCACAAACGATGAGACGAAGTGTTTGTGATTTCTTTTATATCTTGCCTATCGGAGATATCAATCTCAAGCCAATTATTACAATTGTACTCGTACGATAGAAACAGCAAGATCGGATCACACAACTACAAGAAAGTAGTATCGGTCTGGCTTCACAATCCCAATGAAGTCTTTAAGTCGTTAACCTGGTTTAAAAGAAGAAACCAAGGGTTAAAGGAGAAACGACTCTATATTAGCACAACTAGTATCACACAAAAGGTGTGGGGATTAGGTTTCCAAGTTGCTAGAGTTCTCCCTTATATAGTCTTTCAAATCAGGGTTTGCAATTGTTGATAGGTACAATGTGGGAAGGAGGAACCAACCCTAATCACAGAAAGTACTCCCAAGGCGGTAGATAGGTAGAAGTAATGGGGAATTAATGATGATCCCATGAAGTGTACCTTCATTTCCTTTTATAACATCCCTCTTAAGAATAAACACTCATAAGATTAATATATTACTAAACTGCCGTTTCCCTCTCCTTAAGTTAGCACCAAACCCTAAAGTGCTTTCACCCAAGGCCCAACTTCCTTAGTATGCTCTTGTATGAACTAGGACTTCCATCTTAATGGGTTAGGCCTAGTCCCCAAGTCTCTTTATTCCTTAGTGTAGAAGCCTTGATAGGTTAAGGGGCAACCATTTTCTGGGGTTAATTATTTTCGTGTATCAACATTAGTCCCCTGACTGTTTGACTGGTCACAGACCATGTCAACAGTCACATGTGTGAGTTATGATTGCGAAAGGAAGTTATGGACAGTTTAAGTTTGTGACTCTTGGGAGACGAAGGTTACTAAGATATCCAGTAAACGCTCCTCCTTTTACCCTCCTATAAATAGAGGGGATATCGCCTCAGAATTCTCATCTTTTACCATCTCCTTTTCTATCTCTTGACCCTCCGTTGTCCAGCATGTCTAACGAATCACCTGCTCGTGACTCTCCTCCCAGGCTCGAGTCACACACGTTAGAGGAATTTGTATATAATCTGACTCTTAAAGATAAAATCCGACCTCCCGCTGGAGATGATGGCGTTGTCCTCTTTCCATCCGACGATATTTGGGTTGCGAGTATACTTAATCCTCATCAATTTCCTCCGTCCTGGTCTGCAGAATGGATTATCCTCCCCCAGGATGACTCACCTTTCGTGCCTTCTTTCGAAGATTCTCCTCGCTTGGCAGTTCACATGGGAGATTATACTTTCCCTACAATTGACCATCGTTCAACCGCTGAGTCGCACGATTCTTGGGAGCCATGGATTGACTACATCCGCTCGAATCCAGACAACGCGGATGTCATTCGTTATTTAGGTATAGAGGCGGCTTTGGAATCCTCCAAGTTCAGGGATGTCCGGAGAGATTATGACAGCATCAATCCGTTATATGCGCGTTGGGGTATTGACCCTCACACATTTCTGTTTTGTTGGGGGGAAGCGACTATTGTTTTAGAGGATGTAATGGCGTTTAATGGTCTGCCAGTCCATGGCACCGTAGTTTACGACAGCTGTTGTCTCTACAAATCCATGGATGATGAGGATAGGGCTCTTCAGGACCGCTTAATCAAGGCCAAAACGAACTACATGTCTTATCAACTACCTGACGAGCTCAAGACTGAAACTCCGGACGAGGCAGGCACCCCGGAGGATAAGGGAAAAGGTAAGGTTACCGCGTCAGCCCCTCATGACTCTCCCGCGAACATTTCACCTTCTTCAAATCTCATGGAATCTTCCATGAAAGCCGCTCGACAAAATCCATCTCCCGCTGATGGGGATGATGATGTGAAAGAGGTGAAAGGTGGCCAAAAGCAGAAGCCTGGACATCGTCAGGCTTCCTTCTCATGTTGGATCAAATACTGGGCTCCTTTGCAATCTGGCCCGGGCAAGGGTGTTCCGCCTCAAGAAGGGGAGACGGACAGGGCAGAATTGGCTGTTTTTCTGCTCTTTTGGCTTTGTCATGATGTCTTTGAGTACAGTCCCCGGGACACTAATAAGAACGAGTTGATTTCTATGGTGGTGTTGATGTCTCATGGTGTGTCTTTCCCGCTTTCCCCTATGTTTTTGGGTGGTCTGTATCATCATCTAGACCTACTGTTTCGTGATATTCTTCGCGCGGATGGGTCTCACACGGTTGAGAATTTTCTTCCTGCCAACTTCATTCAAGCGTGGACTTGGGAGCGCTTCCCAAAATATATGCCTTCTCATCTGAATCCCTTGTCCCTTTCTCGGCAAGAGAAAATCACTCGAAAGGATGGTTCCAAGCGTTTGGTGACAAATCCCGAGTGTCATCCCCGGATGGCTCTTTATAATAAGAAGGGTCATAATCCTAAGGAGAAGCTTAAGGAGTTCATGGATAACGGCGTGGAGTTTAACCCCCTTACATACCATGACGGTCGCACTGGTTCCCTTCATTACAACTTTGTTAGTCAAGCCCCAAGAAGGATTTCTTCGGCGGAAATTCCTTCGGCGGATGAATTTGATATGCTTGTTTCTGTTTTGCCCGGGCGTCTTCCTGGTTTTTATGGTGGGAGGTTTTTTTCTGAATCATACAACACGGTTCGCATCGCGCGGCAGCTAGGCTTTGATCAGGGGGTTCCTTTCAAGGCTTTTCTTACTTCTTCTATGGATGAGTACATGGAAGTCCGGAGGAGTTTCGATCGTTTTATTTTCAAGAGTGGGCTTCGTATGAGTGATCGCCAATCCTTTTTCGATCTTAGTTACCCTCAACCCCGCCGTCCAGTCCATGTTACCAAGGAATGGCTTGCGTATCGCAATAGTGTCAATCGGAATGTGCTTAAATTGCTCATTAAAGTGCATTACGCTCCCCGACCCTTAACTGAGAAGGACTTCAGGGAGATGCATGCTTCAGGTCGAGTGAAATTGAATGCTGAGGTCACTAGAAAGTATAAGTTGTCTTCCAGCAACAAGGGTCGCCTTTCCTGTTCTACTAGTTGGGATCCTGTTGATGAGCCTTTTCGAGAAGATGGGAAGGGTAACGCTCTTCCTCCATCTGGCTTTAAGAAAAGGAGGCGCGTTCCTCCTATGAAGCCTTTGCAAGTTCCTTCGACTGTGTCTCCTCCTCCTGCTAAGGTATTTCCTTTTCTTTATTATGTTATTCCTTTTCAAGTCTCTTGCTTAGTTATTTTGATTCGCCACATATTTTAGAATTCTCGGCCTATCGGCTGCAAACCTAGAGGCCTCATGTTTGAAAAGTATGTTAACCTTCCCATTGAAGAGTAGAGGGACGATCGGCTTGCTAAGAAGATGAGACGAGATGCTGGTGTGCTACCCAATCCGCGATTGCCTTCTATCCGGACTGCTAATGTTTCTCCTTCGTTGTCCGCACAGTCTCTAAAAGTGAGGTCATCATCCGCCGGTACTTTTATTGAGCATGTGGAGCGTCAGCTTGGTCGGTCTGTTAGCCAAAGCGGCCCTGAAGTACTTCCCCTCGTATGACTCTTCACTCTACTCGTCCTTTAATTGTTCGGACGATTAAAGACCCCAACCATCCTCTTCATACTCCTTCCGATATGTTAGGTGAGGGGAATGAATCAGAATCGGACCGTTCTATTAATGATTATTCTCAAGAGGGTAGTGGTCTTAAAAGCGGCGCCCAGGGTCAGAGTTCTTCCCTTCCTAAGTCTCGTGAGTGTACTGTGCTCATGATTATTTAAATCTAACATATCAACACGTGTCGGTTAAAATGTTTCCATTGAGATTATTTAATGTGTTTGGTAATCTATATATCGTCCTTACTCCCATATTTTGAGTGATTATTTTTTTTTCTCTTTGCTTTCGGTTCCTCTTACCCTCAGTTCATTCAGAGTCGGCTGTGTCGAGTTCGTCTTCTTCTTCTCGCCGATCAGTTCACTCTCCTATTGATTCTCTTCCTCCTTCCGATCAGGTTTGTGTGTATTTCGGGTTCCTTTTGTTGTGCTAAGGTATCTCACCTAAAAAATTTCTCTTAGTACTTCCCTTTTTCCTTTCAGGTCATGGGAAAACGCGACGGTGCTAAAGGGAAAGGAAGCGGTTCAAATCAACATGAGTTTGGCAGTGCCAATGGCAAGCGGCATAAATCAACCCCCAAGATTTCTCAAAGTGTGAACGCGGACGCTGAACTGATGGCTATTCCGGAGGATCCCAAATTTCTTTATCCTCGCGTTGTGTCTCCAGCGGAAGCTGGTGTAAACAACCGTTACGTTCTAGTGCACGGATTTTGGGTTCCTTCTGCTAAAGCAACCACTTACCGACGCATATTGGAGAGGTTTGGTCATATGTGCATCCATGAAGAGATGCATGTTAATTCCTTGATCGTAGCTACCGAGGACTTGCTTGTCATAGCAGAGGGGCTTTCTTTGGCGGAGGAGACTCCAGTTGATCCAGCTATTCTGAGGAAATGGGAGGCTAACCTCCAGACCCTGCTGGCTCTTCATTTCCCCATCAAATGGCTCAAGGAGTTGCTGGACTCAGCAAAGGCTAGTCATAATGCGCGGACCACTCTGCCTCGTGAGATTGAAGGATTGGAGCGGGAGTATCTTAAGCTCAGTTGATGATGCAAGACTTGGATGAAGACATTTCCCACTGCCGTTCTCTTGTTGCCGGCTCTTCTTCGTTATCTTAAGGAGTCCCCTTTTTTCGAGTTATATAAATATTATCTTCCCCTTTTTTTTTGGGTAGTTATGACGTTAGTGATGAAGTAATAATAAATGCATCAGTGTACAAATTTCTTATAAATAGACTTTTAGTGTTGGTATGATGTTTTATTTTCTAATTCTGCTTATTATATTTTCACTAAGTTTCATATGGCTGAGCGCTTACATGGTTATGTGTTAGCTCTAGTTTCTGCGCCGGTATTGATATCCCTTTTTAGGAGAGGTTCTGAACTGGGCCGCTTACGGATTGTGAGAGCTGAGATAGAACTAATCAGAGAGAGGAGGCTGGCGGGTCGTGCGGAGGCACGCGCTCAGTTTGTCCAGCGATATGAGGCATTTTTAAAAGATCGGGAAATTCAGTCGTCCGGACCAGTCTCTTTCAAAGTGCAGAGTCCTTGGATGATGCTGCTTCCGCCCGGCATGCAGCTGATCAGTTATTACGAGACATAAATCTTACTCTGTTAGACATTGATCAGGATATTGCGGATTATAATGCTGACACTGCTCATCTTCCCAGTCGCCGCATGCATGGTTATGCTTTGTCTTTATGTATGATACGTGCCTTGATGCATCCTTTGTTTAAGCCAGTGGAACTGACACGACTGTTGGTGTTGAGGAGTGAATTGAGAGCTTTGCGGACTCATAGGTTAGTTGTACAAGGGAATTCTCGCAGAGCGCTGGAGGAGCAAGAGGAGACTTCCCAAATAGCTCATCAAGGTAACGCATCTGAGCGGATTTTATTCGAGGTGGAGCAAGTGCTGGGAGATCTTCGAGTAGCTTTAGCTGTAGCCACCACTCAGAGTGAAGAGGCGCTTGTGATGATGCAAGATGTGGACCAAGAAATTTCTCATTGCCGTACGTTAATTGCTGGTGAGTCGACTTGAAAGTTATCCCGCCCCCCTTTTTTGGTATATAACTTAGTTTTGTAAACAAAGATTATGGTCTTGTTCTTGTTCAAGTTTTAATGGAAGAGTCAGTGAATGAGTTACGTTTGTCTCTAAGGCAACGAAAGGTAGAATTATTACAGGCTATTGTCACTGGCAACGCTCGACTTGTCCAAGAGTGCGAGGGGGTGTTTGGGGTCAGCCAAGTGCAATATTTTCAAGCTATGGATCTTTACACGGACCGACTGAGCACCAGTCGGATTAACCCCTCGATAAGAAATGTGATGGACGCTGATGAGGCTCTTGAGACATTTATAGATGCTCGTGGTCGGATGGAACACATGGAAGATAGCCTGGCTATTGCCCGCGTTCGATTGAGGCGCGCGGACTCAGTTCTTTCTTTGTTTCTTTAACTTATTTTACTGCGTTCCCCCCCCCCCCCCTTTTACGCTTTCCTTGTCTTGGGCGTGTGGAAGCTTTTCTTTTATGAAAGTTCTTATTATAAAATTATGTGCTGTTTTGTTGTCTCAATCAATGAATTTTGCATATTCTACTTGATTGGCTTGTCAATTTTATCATGTCTTTTAATGTGTTTGTCCGCACATCTCATCGAGTTGTGGGCGGATCTTTGGTCCTTTCTTGGACCATTGGCGCGTTTTATCTAGATCATGCGCGGACTTAGTCCTTTCTTGGACTATTAATGCACTTCGTTTCAAGTCATGCACTGAGCCTAGCCCTTTCTTGGACTATTGGCGCACTTCATCTAAAGCCGTGTACGGAGCCTAGCCCTTTCTCGGACTATTGGTGAACTTCATCTAAAGCCATGCACGGAGCTTAACCCTTTCTTGGACTATTGGTGCACTTCATCTAAAGCCCTGCACGGAGCCTAACCCTTTCTTGGACTATTGGTGCACTTCATCTAAAGCCATGCATGGAGCCTAGCCCTTTCTTGGACTATTGGTGCACTTCATCTAAATCCATGCACGGATCCTAGCCCTTTCTTGGACTATTTGTGCATTTCATCTAAATCCATGCACGGGGCCTATCCCTTTCTTGGACTATTGGTGCACTTCATCTAAAGCCATGCACGGAGCCTATCCCTTTCTTGGACTATTGGTGCATTTCATCTAAAGCCATGCACGGATCCTAGCCGTTTCTTGGACTATTGGTGCACTTCATCTAAAGCCATGCACGGAGCCTAGCCCTTTCTTGGACTATTAATCATGTTTAATCGGGGTATATCATCACTCATAGCGTTGTATAATATAGATAATATTTATTATTTTCAGCCATTCGGCGTACATTAGATCGTTCAAGCACAGTAAGTTTTGAGCCATTTGCCATTGATAGGGGTATTGATGCGGGAGCCATTCATCCGGTTTAGGTAATAATATCCGCTTTCTGCTGCCTCACTTATCATGTAGGGACCCTGCCAGTTAGCAGCAAATTTACCTGCTTTCTCATTGCGTTGGACTTGTGGTGCGATTTTCATCACTACATCATTTATGCTGAAGGCTCGTTCTTTCACCTTTTGATTATAGTATCTCGCTGTCAGCTCTGGATCGTCGTTCTTCTAAGGTATCCAAGTGTGCAAACCGACTGACATCATCCGGAGTAGTGATACTTTCCATAGCCACGCGCGCAGATGGTATGCAATTTCTGCTGGTAGGATCGCATCCTCTCCATACACTAGGGAATAAGGGGATGCGCCTGTGGAACTTCTTCTGGAGATATGATACGCCAAAAGTGCAAGTGGTAGCTGTTCGTGTCATCTCCTGTGATGATCATATACCGCCCGGCTTAATATTCTTAATAACGTTTTGTTGGTAGCCTCAGCCTGTCCGTTCCCTTGCGGGTAGTAGACAGTCGAAGTGTGGAACTTGATCCCATACTGTTCCAACAAATCTATGACTGTTTGATTAACGAAAGAAGTGTCATTATCCGAGCGTATGATCATAGGTGCCCCGAATCGACAGATGATGTGCTCTTTGATGAACGCGGCAATTGTTGCGCCTGAGTAGTCTCAGAGTGGTATAGCTTCAACCCATTTGGTAGAATATTCAGTCGCGATGATGATATACTTGTGACGTCCGGACGAGGTTGGATTTATCTGCCCAATGACGTCGAGTCCCCAGCTATGGAAAGGCCATGAGGTGACGACGCTGTGCAACCAAGTATGTGGGGTATGGATCAGTGATCCGTGATTTTGACATTGCTGACATCTCATTACGTGTTCGGCGGTGTCGAAATCCATTGTAGGCCAGTAATATCCTGCTTCGTGTAGCTGCAGAAAGAGCTTCCGCATACCCTGGTGCTCGCCATCGTGGGTTGCAGCCATGACTGTTTTCGCCTCTTCTTGTGATAAACAATGTAATACCTTGTCGCCGAAAATTTTCCTGTAAAGGACGCCTTCACTTATGAGGAACTGGACGGACTTCCTTTGAATTTTTAACGCCTCCCGTATGTTTGATGGCAGGCGCTCATGCTGGATGAAGTCCATGTAGGGTTGTCTCTAGTCCACTATCTCTGCATTGCATATTTCTGTCTATTGCGGAGGTGCTTGGCAGTCGTCGCATTTGTCTTGGATCAGAGCTTCTTGAACTGCCATGCTTGGCCAGTACACGCCCATCCTTTGCAACCGTCGATATAACGGGATTCCTCATGTCTGTCCGCATGACTCCTCATGGACGTGATTCAGTATTTCCAGTGCCTCTGATTTTGCTACGCACCGTGATAAAGCGCCTCCAGATTTTCGAAAGTATGATGTTCCTCGTATTAAAACAAATTGCTTTAGTACTTTGACGGGCAATACTTGATCATCCGCTCCTCTAGTCAGATCCTCCATATATGTTGTTCTCCAATCATCTTTTAGCTCGAATGTGGCGTACTCTTTCCATGTGTTGGGCACTACTCTCCTTTTTACCACTATAGTGCCTTCATCAGATTCGTTTAATTGTATCTTAGACGCTAGCGTAGCCATAGAGTCCGCCTGTTTATTAGTAGATCTTCATGTATGCTCCACGACGGTGTTTCCCCTTCTTGCGGTCAACTCTTGGGCTTCTGCTCGATATGGCGCAAGATGTGCTTCTTTCACCTGAAAGTCGCCCGATATTTGGTTTGTGACTAGCTTTGAGTCCCCCTTGACATCAATGGCTCCCAGGTTGAGTTCCTCCGCCAATCGCAATCCGAGGATCAATGCTTCATACTCCGCCACATTGTTGCTACATTCGAAGTCCAGATTGAAAGCGAATGATAGAAATTCTTTCTTAAGCGTTTCGAAGACTATCCGCTCCTCCATAAGAGTCGTATGAGGACCCATCAAAGAACATTGTCCAGCGTTCCTCTTCTTCAAGTTCAACTACCTCTCCAGGTATTTCCTCACTTATCTTTGTCATGTCTATTCCTGGGAATACTGCTAACAAATCCGCAAATGCTTGCCCTCGTACTCCTTTCGACAACTGATATTTTAGTTCGAACTCGGATAATTGTAGCAGCCAGCGAGCTGTTCTGCCGGATAATACGGGTTTTGTTGCTAAGTAGGCAATTGGATTAGCCGTAGCCACCACTATGGTTTCATGAGCAAGCAGGTATGATCATAACTTTTGCGTGGCATAGATGAGCGCTAAACATGCTTGCTCTGCCCTTGAATATCTGAGTTCCGCGTCTCTGAACCCTCTGCTGATATAATGGATTGGGCATAACTGTTCGTTGCCAAGGTCTTGAGCTAATAACGCTCCAATCGCCACGTTGGTAAACGCCGTATACAGATAGAGGGGATCACCTTTGACAGGGGATCGTAAGACTCTTGCACTGATCAAACACTCCTTGAGCTTCTGGAAGGCTTGCTCTTGCTCGTCACCCCACTCGAACGGTTTGTTCTTCTTCAGTAGTGGTGTAAACGCGCACAACAGTTGCGTCAGGCCCGGAATGAACCTCCGAACGTAGGACACCATTCCAATAAAAGTTTGCATCTCTTTTACACTTGTCGGTGATCTCATAGTGGTTATTGCTCCGAATTTATCCAGATCAATTATTATTCCCTTGTCAGTGACAACAAACCCTAGAAATTTTCCGGAGGTGACTCCAAACGCGCATTTGAGAGGATTCATTTTTAAGTGGTATTTTCTACATCTGTTGAAAACGTGCCTTAGATGGTTAAGATGATCCTTTCGTGCTCAAGACTTTACTACCACATCATCAATGTACACTTCCATGATATGATGTATTATGTCGTGGAAGATTGCTACCATGACTCGTTGGTAAGTGGCGCCCGCATTCTTCAACCTAAAGGGCATGACTGTGTAAAAGAAATTTCCGTATGGGGTCTGGAAGGCCGTCTTGTGCGCGTCCTCCACCGACATCTTGATTTGGTTGTATCCACCAAATCCGTCCATGAAAGAAAACATACCATATCCGCTTGTATTATTTACCATCATGTCAATATTTGGTACTGGGAAGTCATCCTTAGGACACGCTCGGTTTAGATCTCGATAGTCGACGCATCATCAGACTTTACCATTCTTTTTCTCTACTGGGACGATGTTAGCTAACAACGTGGGGTGTCGGATTGGCCTAATGAAGTTAGCCTTTAACAGCTTCTCCACCTCTTCCTTGATAGCCAACTCTATCCCCTCAAAAAAGTTACGCCTCCGTTGTTTGACAGGTTGATACTCGGGTGAGACATTGAGGTTGTGTGCAATCAGGTTGTTGTCGAGGCCCGGCATTTCGTCATGCATGAATGCGATACATATCTATACTCGCGGAGCAGTTTAATCAAACGTGATTTTTCTTCTTCTTCTAGATGCTTGTTGATACGCACGCATCGGGGTTCTCCCTCTGAGCCGAGGTTCACCTCTTCTAGTCCGTCCATGGTTGGATCTGGCTTTATCTTTTCCTCGGGTAAATATTTTATCATTTTCTCTACCGAAATCAAGGGTTCTATTTCTTATCGCCAATCTTCACCAAGTGGGGTTGCTTCCATCATGTTCTCTTCGTCTGCCGATGACATGGCACAGTCGTGTTGTTGACTGAAAGCTTCCTCGGCTAATTGTTATAAGCGTAAACGTGTCCGCCCTCTGGTCATGAGAAGCGTTTGAATTGAGTATTCTTTGTTTCGACTATAGCTCGCTTATTCCTCGTGGCGGGTCCCATCCTTGACGGGATAAAAATGGATTTGGCTTTTCCTTTTACTTCTGCCTTCGGCTAGAATTCTTCCCATTTATGGAGGGTGATAAAACACTTTGTTTGTTCGCCTTGGTCTACGCCTGGCTGTGTGTAGAAGACTGCATCTGCCATGTAAGCATCTTCTGGACCAAACGGATTGTTCGTGGTTGGGATCCGAAATTGTCTTCCTCCGATATTAGTCTTAACACATTGATGATACGTAGATGCCACCACTTTTTGGTTCAGAAGACACCCTCTCCCTAGTAAGACATGGAACGTGGTTAAAGCTGGCAAACGGGCGGGCCGGGGCTGGCTTGTGACCAACCCGCGGGTTACGGGTTAATACAAGCCTAAGCTTGCGGGTTGAAATTCTTCACGGGTGGTCATTTCTCCAACCCGTGCCCGTCCCGGGTAAAGCTTGCGGGTTCACGGGAGCTCACGGGTTAGCTGGTTTTTGTTGAGTCAACTCGATAGAAATCGATTTCTGGGCTATTTCCGGCCACATTCAGGCCATCTAAATTATCTCATAGAAAGGCAAAATGTTTTCCAGAAGAGGGGTTAGAGCATCATCAAGCCATGTTAAAAGATGAGCGCCCATTACCAACCTACATGGAGTTCTTGAGGAATGCGCTGTAGCATTAAAAGAAACATTTTATATGCCAGCACGAACTCAACAAAAAGCAGATTTTATCACAGTTACAGACATACTAAAATCATAACAAAAGTTTCAAAAGGCAATGGGCATCATCAACATTTCAATTTTCATCTCTTAAAATTTTAATTTCCAACATTTCAATTTCCATCTCTTAAAATCAACCAGGTGACCAAAAATGTAGTTGAAATTACAGCAATTAATACATTAATAAACCACAGATAGAAGATGCAAACATGTAATTTGACATATTATCTGTTTGAATTGCAGAATATCAAAGTAACGCTAACTACTGACAATTAATCATTCATTTCACGACTGTATTTCCCAGATCCGGTTCTTGGTTGCTGGGGTAATGACTGAAGAAGAGAAGAGGCTACCATAAAAAGATGATCGATATAGTAGGTTTGTGGTGTATGAATTCACTGGATCGTCCTTTGATAACTGAAGTGTTGAGTATGCACTCGAAGATCTGGAAATAAATATTGCTGAGTCACTGAATTTTTCTTTTGATCTCCTCCAAATTTACAGCAGCCATCGCATTCATCTCCCACCATCCTGTAGCTGTCCCAAGTTAGATTCATCCTCTCCTTAAGAAGATCTGTGTTTATTGCAATTCCTCCGCATGCATCAAACGAAACAACTCTCAAGAATAATGAGCTACAGAGACAAAATCGTCAAAAGGACCAAAATTATGATGAAAATCATCATGAAAATCAAAGACCAAAATTAAAGACCAAAATGAAAGATCTAAAATCAAAAATCCCCAAAATTAAACAGGAACCAATTTAAATTTCTTTTCTTCTTTTATCCACTATCCAGTATATGGAAAGCAAATCAGTAAATCAAAACCTATAGTCTAAGGCACTTAGGCTCTAAAAGATAATGTTAAACACCCATATTTGACTATTCTAAATGTTTCATTCTTCTTGCCCTAACTTAAATTTAGAGATAAAACCAAATATTTCTACTTCCTGTAACATATATATGAATTCAAATTAAAGCTAATACCATCACAAATTTTCATTTTCTGATGATAAAAAAGACATGGGTTTTCCGTTAAGAACTCAAAATATGTGTTGTTGAATCAATAACTTACAAAATTACAGAAAAATTTTGTGAATTTTTTAGGTTTTCCATCAATAGCTAAAGATATCTACTGTTGTTGATAAAATTTGCAGAACCCATTACATGAAAATGATAAATTAGAGAACCCATTACATGAAAATGGTTTATTATCATTTCTGGTTTATTAATTAGAGAAGTAGAGAAAGGGATTCAGAGAAGTTAGAGAAAGAGAAGTTAGAGAAGTTAGAGAACTGAAGTAGAGCAAGAGAATTATCTAGTTTTTTTTCTTTTTATACCTAGGGCTAGGAGGTGTTGGAGACATACACGTATAGATGGGAGGGGCCACGCGTCACAAGTATCCCATGGCGGGTTGACGGTCTGAACCCGCGGGTACACGAGACGGGACGGGTTTACCCGTTTTTGTACGGGCCGACATTTTTCCAACCCTAACCCGGCTTGTTTAGAAACCAGCCGAGCCGGGTTCGGATTTTTACGGGTCGGGTCGGGTGAACCCGCGGGTTTTGTGATTGTTTGCCAGCTCTAAACGTGGTGTCATCCTCAAGTACGTAAAAAGGAGTTAGCGCTCTGATGGGTCCGATCTTCATCATCAGATGTACTATTCCCATTGTTGTCTTGGTTTGTCCGCCAAATCCCCTTACAGTTGTTGCACGTGTTTTGATCGACGTTCTTGGTACTCCTAAGGATTCCAATGTGTGCAAGGAAATCATGTTGAGGGACACTCCGCCATCTATGAAAGCTCGCTTGAGAGGCTGCTTGTTGATATGGGCTGTGAGATATAAGGGTCGGAGGTGCTCTCCTGGATAGCATATATCTTCATCAGTGAAGGTGATAGCTTCCCGCGGCAACAGATTGTACACTTTGCCAGACTCAATGGCTGCAATAGCTTTGGATGCTTCGCGGATTTTGTCCTCGCTAAAACCAAGTGAGTCAAAGAATTGCTGGGCTAAAACTGTTTGGGAGAATTTACTAGCAACTCCGGTCGTATCTGAGAAGGTGGCCATCTCAGTTGCCTCGTGTGCTTCCTCTTCCTTCTCATCTTCTCATGGTCTCCAGGTTTCCTCTTTTGTAGGTTCATGGGAGATCATCATGACTTGGTGCTGAGAGAGCGGATCCTTCTGAATGCTCTGCTCTCTTATTTCTAGATCGCCTCTGGCTCACTTCCTTTGCACTATATGGCGTAGAGAAAAACACTTCGTAGTCGGATGATGGACTCTTCTGTGATAGTGGAAGTACCGTTCATGCATTTCATCCGCTGCGGTCGGTTCCGTAACCATGGGTGGAAGAGTTTCTTTTTTGTTAGCTACATATTGCTCCAGAAATCCTACTATCTGTTCCCTGTTGCATGGTAGTGGCGGCGGCTTTGGTATCCCTCCGTCTGTTCTTCCACCTCTCCTACTTGATTGTCCTCCCTGATAAGGGCCAAAAGCAGCAACTCCTCCTTTACCTCTATCGCCCCCTTGATCATTTGACGCTGCATTAACAGAATGTAATTGCCAGCTGTGCCCGCTTGCTCCAGCATCCGCGAAGTCTGATATCCGAGCTGCGGCCTCTTCCACTTCTACGAAAGTTTGAAACTTAAAATTTGTTAAATTCAGCTGGAAGATCACGTCCATTCCTCGAATACAAATTTCCACCAAGCGCTCTTCTGGGATGTCCTCGTGACATTCGAGTGTGAAATCTCGGAAGTGGGTGATGAACTTTCCAATTTCTTCTCCGACCCGCTGGGTACACCTTCCCAAATCTATGGCGGTGACTCTTCTTTGGGCGGAATAGAACTTCTTTAGAAAGATTTGTACCATGGAAGGCCATGAACTGATACTTTCGGGGTTCAAATTATCGTACCAGGTAAAAGCATTGTCCATCAGTGACTTAGGGAACTCCCTCATGCAAAGGATTTCGTCTTGAGCATACACATTCATTGTTAATATGAAGCGGCTCACATGCTCGCGTGTGTTTCACTTTCGTCCATATGTCTTGAACTTCGAAAATGTATAATCTTCAGGATATGAGTAATCGGCGACCTCCATAGAGTATGGTGGCTCTAACGAATCATAGGCGTTGTATTTTGTTACTCGATAGTTTTCCTCTAGATATTTGGTGATCGCGTCCTCTGTCATGCTCGGAACCGTGTTCTTTGTACTAGCATCTTTAGCTGTCCCCGCGATTTGTCCTCTTGCTCGCTTCAGTCGCCCGCGTATCTCCTATTGCTTCTTAATGGATGCGTCTAATTCCTATTGTAATTCAGACATTTCTCGCTCGCTGGTCTCTGCCGCGGCTCTCTCTTTAGGCGCTTCTTCTTTCCTCTGAGATTCCCCTGCTCCTTGTACGATAGGTGTAGTGACTACCGCTCTGACATGTACCTCTTCATCGCTTTCTCCTTGAATGTCTTCCATAGTGACGTGGTCCGGGTTGGGAAGTGCTCCACCCGCTGGCATCTCATGGCTCACACTTGGGAGTATCATGCTGGACTAGAGGCTAAGAACCTCCCGCTGTGGTCGCAATGTTGATAGGTAGAATGTGGGAAGGAGGAACTAGCCCTAATCACAGAAATTACTCCCAAGGAGAAGGTAGATAGGTAAAAGTAATGGGGAATTAATGAAGATCCCATGAAGTGTACCTTCATTTCCTTTTATAACATCCCTCTTAAGAATAAACACTCATAAGATTAATATATTACTAAACTGCCATTTCCTCTCCTTAAGTTAGCACCAAACCCTAAAGGGCTTACACCCAAGGCCCAACTTCCTTAGTATGCTCTTGTATGAACTAGGACTTCCATCTTAATGGGTTAGGCCCAGTCCCTAAGTCTCTTTATTCCTTAGTGTAGAAGCCTTGATAGGTTAAGGGGCAACCATTTTCTAGGGTTAATTATTTTCATGTATCAACAGCAATCAATGTTAGCTTGGTAACAAAGCATTCAATATTCACCGTTAGATGAAAACCTGATTAGATTCAAGCTAATATCTTTCAACCGTTAGATCGAAAACTAGCTTGTTACACACAAATGAAATGCACGTTTCTAGGCTTGTGTAACCGTACCCAAACTTGTATATTTGTTGGTTCAACAATAGTAAACCAAATGGTTAGCCATATGATCACTTTCATATCAACCATATTCTTCTTCACCATAACTAGTTCAAGTGACTCAAATGAACTAGTTAGAGAGTTGTTTGATTGCAATGAAATCTTATATAACTACACAAGACACAATTGAAGCAAAAACGATTTGATTCACTCGAATCGGTTTATGAACTATATAGCCACGGTTTGCAATTTGCATTCCTTAGTTTATATAAGAATAAGTTCACAAACATCGTTTTTAGATATAACCTACTCAAGTTCGCGGACTGGGTTCGCGGACTTAAGTTCCCGGACGGAGTTCACAAACTCCAACAGAATTTCTCGGGTCGAGAACTTCCGCCAGTTCGCGGACTTGGCTCACGCCACTATTCCGGTTCTCTTGATCAACAAAGTTCACAAACTTCGGTTCAAGGAATAAGAACTTATACATATATGTGTTTCCACAACAATGTTTATATCCTCCAATGGTTATTATTATCTAAACTCTCATTTCAATCATTTGAAACATTCTTAGAGGACGTTGATATTCTATAGTTGTTATTCACAAACTATTTTTCGTCAAAGTAAGCAATTTTCAAAGTGATTGAAACTTTTCATGACTTTCGTCACTAGGTAAATATGAACTTGGCTAAAGCGAAAGCTACCAACATATATTTCGAGAAATAGATAGGCGAGATAAACTCGGCTCGAAATAGCAAATGTGTATAATCGAAGTCTATATAGCAAAACGACTTTTGTCTCAAGATAGGAGATAAATAGACTTTTGAGTGATAGATAAGTTCAAGTCTCCACATACCTTTTATTCGATGAAGATCCACCGGTTCCTTGAGTAGTCCTTCGTCTTGTATGATGATTGCCATGGAGTTCTTGAGCTCAACTATACTTTTTATCCTAGTCTGAGATCTTAGCTATAGTAGACTAGGAATCAAGACTTATAGTTTTGATCACTAACATTGACAAACATGCTTGAGATAGCAACGCATGCGAGTTCGACCGAGCAATGCTCTAACACTGAGAATTGTGTGGGATCAATGATGATCAAGGATTGTGGATGTGTTGAACATTTCTGCAAGTTTTCTGTGAACTGTTGAGTTCAAAGTAAGTTCTGGTTGATTGATGGAATTTCTGACAATGATGACTCAAAATTTTTGTCTTGTTTCAATCATGGATCCAAAGACTTATTTATATTGCCAGAATGATAAACACACTGATCCATGTAAGTGTGACGGTTTCTTGATTGAAAGAGTGGGAAAATGGAAGATCGTGGTGAAACCAGTTCCAGGTCGTGCGGAGACTTGGTTAACCGTCCACCCACTACTTTGCTAACTCCTTCAACCGTTTGCACGACTTACTCACATTTCTCATCGTGGATGAATCCACGTACCGTAAGCCGCCAGACCAAAACCCTGATATCCCCCCATGTGACATGATTGATGTCTCATGATTTGTGAAATCTGCAAGGCAGACGTGTATTAATTAGTTAGTTGTTGACTGATTAGACAGTGAGTCTAAGTTTTGTTGAATTGAGCATGAGTGACGAATGCTCAGTGATTCATGGATTGAACATATGTGTTCTTATGTTGATATTGCTCGTATGAGCAAAAACTGTTAAATTCGAGCAACTGAGCAAGTATTGCTCGATTCAACGAATTACCGAATATTGATAAATTACTGAATATTGATAGTTGGATCAATATTCGAGTAACTGAGCAAGTATTTCTCAATTCGACGGGTTATTTATTGGTAACGTGACCCAATAAAATATTAATTAAAATATTGGTAGACCACCAAATATTATATGATTAATACAGATGTTGATTGCTGAATCAACATAAATTTATTAGTGTTTGAGTCTTGCTCAGAATGATGATTTGTGGAGCGTTTATTCGAAACCCTAATTTTTGATCAATTATTCGTCAATTGATGAATTGCTGAAAATAGGTCATGAGTGATGGAGGGACCGACCACATGGGATGATGGACGTCCATGTGGCACCCAAGTGCTTGAGTGAGCGTGCACCAGGGTCCTTAGTTGGCCAGTTGGTGAAAGAATGATGATTAAATGTCGGTTTCATCATTTATTGAAATAGTGCTCGATTGAGCATTAGGTGATAAAACCTAATTATGGAAAAGTGGTGGACCGACCAAGAGGGCATGAGACCGTCCCTTGGTGGTCGTGGGACCAGCTGATGGCCGTTTGAGCGAACTCCAAGTGGTTGGAAAGAGTTTGAACCCAATATGAGCAATGGCGCAAATTAGGTCAAAATCGTGAAAACGTATGGGACCAACTCCTTGCAAGCCTTGGTCAGTCAAGGGAGCATGCCCGTGTCACCACAATGTCCGCGTCTCAGTCCCGAGAGTTTCGGTATTTTGTGGTGTGCGTTTGAGCAATATGTTGGATTTTCAGAAGAGTTTGATCTTTGACTGAAATTCTTGATTTTGCTCGAATGAGCAAAGTATAACTTTGCTCGTTTCATCAATTTTTGAGAATATTAAAATAATGATATTTTAATATTTTTCGTGAATAGCCTAGTCGGTCATGTGACCATTTGAGTTTTTGGCCTTTTCATGGTTTGAGCAATATTTGAGAAAATATGAAGAAACCATGATTTTTGCTCAAACTGAGGAGTTTCATGAGATGAGGAAAATAATAATCATGAAAGACTAAGGATTGTAAGGTGTGGGACAGGCCACGGCTAGGGAATGGCCGGCCGGCTAGGTTGCCCGGTCCCACAATACCTTTCCCTATTTTCTATTATTTTTCATGAAACCGTGAAAATATGGAGAAATCATGAGTTTTGCTCAAACAAGGAAAATTGCTAGAATCAAGGAGTTTTCATGAGTTCATGAAAATAATAAAATAAGGAAAAATAATGGAAGAAGCATGGGGACCGGCCACGGCTAGGGCATGGCCGGCCGGCCGGTGGGCCCGGTCCCTGGGCGCTTCTTCATTATTTTAATATTGTTATTTTCTCTCTCCTGTTTTGTGTAGGATTCATCATTTGTCCATATTTTCGAATGCTCGTTCGTGCATTTGGGTGCTTGTTCGTGCATCATTGTTGAGTACACTTGCACCATTTTCTTGGGACTTACTCAGTGATGGTCCAGACGCCCGATTGTTGAGTATTTATTACTAATTCATGGAATTTAGTAGAGAGTGGTTCATCAAACTGAGTAATAAAGGTGAGTAGTTATTTATTATCAGTACATAAGATCAGCCGTAGATTCGATTATGGATTTGGAATAATAAAATGAGTATTACCATCCTATAGGATCGTAGATTCGACTACATAATCGAAGTAATAAAATTGTTTATTACCATTCCATGAGATCAAACGTGGATTCGATCATGAAATCGGAGTAACAAGATTATCTATTACCATTCCATGTGATCATCCATGGATTTGATCATGTAATCGGAATAATGAGATGAAATAGATTACCTTCTAGGAATTCAGTGGTGAATGTCACAGTAGAATTAATCTATTGCAGAAGGAATATTAGCCAGTTAAAACGTCATACCCGTTCTGAAAGGTTCATAGTCAGGAAACAACGAGTGTTGCCGATGTCCTGAAGGCGTTTTTCCCTCTCAACAATCATGTATGGAGAACCGCCTGGATCTATAAACGGTCTCTCTACATAGTCAGGGAACAATGAGTGTCACCGACGTCCTGAAAGAGTTAATGCTCTCAATCTTATGGAGAACCGCCCAATCGTTCTTCTATGTAGAGGGGGGTCTCTCTATGTAGTCAGGGAACAACGAGTATCACCGACGTCCTGAAGGCGTTAAGTTCTCAATCATACGGAGAACCGCCCTATTATGTTATTCTACATAGAGGGTATGATGAAATGCGAGGCATCGAATGCTCAGCTAGTGGAGGCTTTTCGAGAAACATATTCATCATGGCTCGTAAAACACAAATCGTCACATGCGCTGAAGCCGTGTCAGAAACATGCAGTATCATGATTTTACGATTTTGACCTTTATCGAAAATCCACCATCAACATTAAGTCCCCTGCTTGGTGATGAACAGTCATGTTCCACAGTAAGCATTAGATGGTGATTTTCAGTTGACGAAATCAGTGGTTGAACTCGGTCGTACAAAGGTATTCCCAGAATCCTCGATTTGGTCCAATGGTGTCATGTACGAGCAAATGTACAGATAAGGACCCTGATAATATGATAGAGTCTGATTTCGTGAGTGCGGATAGATGAAGCACCGCTGATTTGGTCGGTTGAAAGTCCAGTTTTGGTCGGTTTAGCGTTTACGGTCCCAAGCCCAAAAAAGGAAATCCATGTTTTATTAGGTTTTGGAAATAAAATTGATATAAAAGGGAAGTAACCCTAAAAGAAAATTATTTTTTGATTAACCGACCACTCTCCCTCTTCACCACTTTCACGTGAGAAACAGGAGGGGAAAAGATTTTCGCCGGACTTCAGTCGCCGCCGCCCGTTGCCGATCACCGTCCGACCAAATTACGGCCTACGCCTACCAGGTAAGTCTGATTTTTTTTTAACTGTGAGTTCATGAGTTTTCCATGAGTTATTCAAAACAAAATTTTATGTATGCATGCATGTGTAGGTTTCATGAAGAAATTATTTTAGAAAACGTATGCTCGTTTGTTCGCTAGTTTAAGAAACAAGCAATAATTCCTAGTACGAAAGAGATACATGAATCCTTGAATAGACATCATTGAGTTACAGTATAGAAATTTTTTTTTATGAGTTTTCATGAAAATCCAATTTTTTTTTCAAAGCACGAACTTTCACACCAATACCTTTAGGAAACGTATATTCGTTCCTAGTTAAAGTAATAAACAATAATCCTAAGATTTTCGGAAATAAACATGCACCTCATGATAAAATTATTTATGAACTTTCAAATTTTTATTTGGAATATGTGGACCTTTGCGAAAATAGAAAAGACCCTCGTTTCATAGATGAATGCTCATTCGAGCAAAAATAAGGTTTTTTTTTCTTATTAACTAACGTAAAAGAAAAAAAAAATAATCATACGTGAGTTTGTTTGTTTTTTAAAATAATTTTTTGAGTAATTGTTAGAGATAAACAATTGTATTTTATAATTTTATGATGTGTGTTTGCGGTATAAAATCATGGAACGTTCACATGAAGAGTTTATGTGAAATGTTCATAGTTTCGTGAAAAATCAGGTGTTTGACTTTTGAATGATGAATTTTGCTCGTCTTTGCAGGTTTGAAGAAACGAGCAAGTTTTCAGAGTTTTACATTATTATCACTAAGTTCGTGAAATCGTAAACAGGTAAGAGTTGAGAGTTACCATTTTTGTTGTGAATTCGATATTAGCATATCTGTAGTTTTGTGCTTCTGGTTCCAGATAATGGTGACTTCCAGCAGCAGTGATTATGATTATTCTTCTAGCTCTTCTGAAGAGTATTCCAAGATTTCTGCGGCCAAATCACGTGCTAAGGAGATAATAAATAGCATGCCTCTCGATGATCTGAAAGTTACTCGTGATGAGCTCTTGAAGAGGAAAGCTAGGGAGGAGATAATAGCTGATTATCGGGAGAAAAGGCGTAGAATCCAGCGGAAAACACTAGAAGCTGAGGAGAAACTCGGATCTCGTCCTGATGGTGTAGCCTCAGACTCAGATGCCGAAGAAGAGGAACCCGTGTGGGAGCCAATGGAACGCAGAAGTAAGCCATATCCACCGCACAAGGAGATTGAGCGACTGGTTAAGGCTGATCTCCAAGATGAACGTGATGAAGAGGACCACCGGGATGAAATATATGGTGATCTCGAGGAGGAAAAATTCCCTAGTTCGGACAGTGATTCCGAGAAAGAGTCTGAAGAGGATTCCATGAACGATGATGATGATGACGATGAATACGACGATTCTGACGATTAGTCTTGCTTGCGAATATTTCTGAGATCATTTATTTTTTGTTGAAATAGATATTACCCCATTATTTGAGCGGTTTGGATGTAGAGATATTCAGAGATTATTTTTTATATTTTTTTTAAAAATCCCTTATCTCATCTTCCATCCCGTTCTTTGCATGCCTTCGATTGGATGAACCCATATTCGCTCGTGTGAAAATTAGTCGTGATCTTTGGGAGTATAACTGCACGAGAAAACTGAAGAATCATGATTCGCACAAGTCATCATTTTCTGTTAAAATATTGACTGTGGTTGGTTGGACTATCAGTCCCCAGTCCCTAGTATTGTCGGTCTTCTTCCATATCTCCAACGGAATCTAGTTTGAGATCTAGAGTCTCAGTAGAAATTGCAACTGATTTGACCGTTCATAGAAGATAAGTATCCACCGTCTTCTTTTTGGACTTTCAAAACTTAGGGTTTTTTATTTATACGACACATGTTCTTCTGCTCCTGTATATTTATCAGAAAAAAATTTGATCACGGTCATACCTCTCATTATCACCATGTCTGGTAGCAGTGCTTCTTGTCAAAACAGATCTCCGGTAAACCATGAGGTTGGGACGTCCATCTAGGTAAGTTGCACACTTTCTTTTATTTCATGTAATCATAATGGCTGACTGAAGAAAATAATTTGTTGCAGGGAAATCAGGGGAATCGACTTCCTTTTTCCTCTTATAGTTTAAGGCCTAAGCGGACTGTTAAAGCTCTTGCTCGTTATAGGCTTGCTCGTGCTACTGCTGGAACATCTGTGAGTCTCTCACCGAAGATTTCTTTCGTTCAAGAGTTTTTCCAATTTCACTGAACTTGAATGTTTCTGCAGGTTGATGTTCATGTCGTCGTCGATGCTAGGAAGAGAAGAAATGGAAAGTCTGTGGTTGCGGCTGATGATGATGATGATAACAGTGCTGACGAAAACTCAAACAACTCTGTAGATGCTGACTCCAGGATTTCTGTTCGTGAGTACCTAGCGGCTGGACTCCCATTCGATACTCCCATGGTCAACATTTGCCCGAGAAATCATATCGTTGGCGGTTTCATCGTTCCTAAGTGTCACACATCCCTTTACACTAGAATTTGGAGGAAGTATGGGCATATTTCTACCACTGAAGTGTGGAGAGGTTTTTTGCCAACTTTATTGACTACAATTGCAGGATTATTTCCCATTATTGACGAGATGAACAAAATAAACCTGCGGGATGTCAAAAACGAAGAGTTGCACAGATGGGATGATATGATATCGAACTGTGAGGTATTTCAGTTCAATATAAGCTGGCTTCGTCGTCGACTCGAGATCATTAAGGTTGATAGAGCGGCTGCTGCTGCAAATATGATTTATGCTATGTCTGCCATCATAGAAGAGGAGAAGGCACTTGCTCTGGAGTCGGCAAGGGTTGAGCAAGTTGTCCAGAAGTTGAGAGTGAGAAATGAAAATTTTCAAAAGAAGCTTGACATGTCTTTCAGTAAGAACTATTTATTGTTCGATGGTTTGCTCTGAATAAGCGTTTGAGAGAGATTTTTCTCGTGAGATTGAGACTTGTTTAATAAAGTAGATGACTGGAAGAATTTCGTGAGATTCATGAAAATGTTGAATTTGAGTGAATGAGCATATTACATACTCTTTGAAGGAATAAAAATTACATTTTGAAATTTAACATATTGTTTAATGATCGTTTAAGCATAGTATGGCTTGAGCCACTTGCCATTGATGATGTTTCCTTCCACTCCTCCATTAACAGCTAAAATTTTGTAATACCCACTGGATACCGCCTTGATGATTACATAAGGCCCTTCCCATTTCAGAGAGAACTTGAGAGCGGACATGTCTTGTTGAATATGTTTTGCTGTTTTCGAAATATTCGAGGTCTTACCATTTTGTTGTATGCCTTGGAAACCCTTTGTTTGTAGGTTTCCACGTATTTTTCCACCTTGGTCTATAGTTGAACCCCAATCAGTCTCCCACTGATCCAAGGTACAATTGTACTCCTACGCCTCTGATCCCAGCAGGATACTGCATATTTGATTCCCTTAACTGATCTCACCCACAACCAAGAGTTGCTGCAACCCAAAATCGCAGACTTGATAATAAACAAATCTGTCTCACACAGAAAAGTCTATCAAAGGATAAATATGTCTCCCACAGATAAACCCTAGGTTTTGTTCCGTCTTAAGATATGAAATCAAGGTGAACAAGAACCAATTGATAATCCGGTCTTATATTCCCGAAGAACAGCCTAGATTAATCAATCACCTCTCTACAATCCTTTCTGACTACGCAGGCGGTTTTTCGAGGAATCACAAACAGTGAGACGAAGATGTTTGTGACTTCTTTATCTTTCCTATTGGAGAACTCTCACGATCTCAAGCCAATCAAAGATTGTACTCGTACGATAGAAGATGCAAGATCAGATCACACAACTACGATAAAAGTAGTATCGGTTTGGCTTCACAATCCCAATAAAGTCTTTAATTCGTTAACCTGGTTTTAGAGAAGAAAACCAAAGGTTAAAGGAGAATCGACTCTAGCGAGCGCACTAGTATCACACAGACGTGTGGGGATTAGTTTTACGCAATGCTAGATGTCTCCTTTATATACCCTTCAAATCAGGGTTTTGCCTTAGTTACAAAGAAATCCATATTCACTGTTAGATGAAAACCTGATTTAGATTCAAGCTAATATTTCTCAACCGTTAGATCGAAAACTTAGCTTGTCACACACACTTGGGTAGACGTTTACTGGGTATGTGATAATCATGCCCAAACGTGTACGTGTATGTTGGTTCAACATAGTAACTAAAAAGGTTAACCATATGAGCATTTCATATTAACCTTGTTCTTCTTCACCATAACTAGTTCAATTGACTCAAATGAACTAGTTAAAGAGTTGTTCAATTTCTATGAGATCTTATGTAACTACACAAGACACAATTGAAACAAAGATGATTCGATTCGATTGAATCGGCTCATGAACTTTATAGCCACGGTTTGCATAAAACATTCTTTAGTAATTTAAGTTTCATGTTCAGAGCACATCTTTAGATCATAACCTATTAAGCTCACAAACAAGTTCGCGGACTTAAGACAACCGGTGGAGTTTTCCAAACTCAGCAGAAAATCTCGGCAAAGAGACTTTCGCCAGTTCGCGGACTAGGTTCCCGGACTGAGTTCGCGGACTTACACGCAAACGAGTTTTTGGAAAATCCCAGCAGAAATTCTCGGTACAAGAACTTCCGTCAGTTCGCGGACTGAGTTCGCGGATTGGGTTCCCGGACTTGGAAAATCCAACCGGTTTCTCTCAATCAACAAAGTTCGAAAACTTCGGATTAAGGAGTACATGGTTATGTAATCTAAACTCTCATTCCAATCATTGAGACATTCTCAAAGGACGTTATATAGCCGTTATTCAGAGACTGTTTCGCATCAGAGCAATTATCATAGTAATTGAAACTTGCATGACTTTCGTCGCTATGTGAATATAAACTTGATCAAAGTGAAACGCTTTACCAACACATGATTTCGAGATATAGATAGGCGAGATATACTCGTCTCGAAATATCAAATGTGTATGATCCAGTCTATATAGCATACGACTTTTGTCTCATAAGAAGTAGGAGATAGAAGAGATATACTTTTGAGTGATAGATAAGTTCAAGTCTCCACATACCTTTTTGTTGATGAAGTTCCACGGTTTCTTGAGTAGATCTTCGTCGTTGTATGATGAATCGCCATGAAGTCCTTGAGCTCAAATACACTTTTCTATCCTAGTCCGAGACTTAGCTATGTAGGCTAGAAATCAAGACTTATAGTTTTGATCACTAACATTGACAAACATGCTTGAGATAGAAACGCATGCGAGGTCGACCAAGCTATGCTCTAACAATCTCCCTCTTTGTCAATTTTAGTGACAAAACTATTAATACATATGGAATACAAAAAAGATAAACTTTAGTGGCTCCTATTCCATAGTCTAATCTTTAACGTTCCCTGAAATCTTCGTGCTTCCAAGTACTCCAATGATCCCAAAGGTTGTAAGTTTAGCATCACCGTTGTTGAAGATCCGTAGATATAACAATGAGAGAAATCGAGATTCTCGATCATTATTATACAGTGTCATAGTATTATCATGTAACATCAAAGTCCAATTGTATCACGACTTTAACAATAATACTATGGTGATATGTATCACTTCCCCTTAGTCAATACTCCATCTCGATCATGGAAACCACTCCCCCTTACACAATGATCCAAAAACCATATGTATTTGTAGTGTGAACTACAATATTTCTTCCCCTTTTTGTCAATAAAATTGGCAAAGGTACAAGAACGGGATCATAATGAAATTTCCACAAGAGACATTTCATAGACTAAAAGAAAAATACATACCAACTTAATTTAGATGCAATCATAAAGCCGAAGCTAAATGCATTCACCAAGGAGTTTTAAGATACAAGATAACCCCTATAAAATTCCACAGTCGCACACCCCGCAAGATATTACCATTAAGCACAAGTTCAAAAGAACTCTCCCCCATTTGATGTCATTCCCGAAAGAACAACAAGAGCGACCTTAATTTCGAAAGAAAAGAAGGATTTTTAAATTGGACACCAAAAACCATAAAAATGATTTTATATATCCAAAACTCAACCAAATTAATCACAAGAAAACCCATGATTAATTTAATTGGAATACACAACTAAATCAAACCACAAAGTGATCTATTTAATTGAAGGTGCTCAACATAAGTAAACTTACGGAGCTACGACTAAGGTAATCATACGGAGACGACTAACTTAATCGTTCACATACTCAACATAAGGAAAAGCCTTACGGAATATACGACTACATCAACCAACAAAACATGATTAGTATAACCGTTCATATACTCAACACAAGAACTTGTGGAATATATGAAAACTCAACTAGACTAATTACAAGAGAACTTATGATTAATCTAATTGGAATACAAACAACCAAACTAATCACAAAAGTAATCAATTTAATTGTCAAAGGATTTGCTCGACAAAAGAAGACTTTCGGAGCAAATAACTAAATAACCAATCAAGATGATTAATTTAGTTCATAATGCTCATCATATAGCATCTTATGGAACAACCAACAAAGCCAATAAGAAAAATCGACTTAGTTGTATCGTGCTCCACATAAGACACACAATGGAGCCTTCACGGTAAAACATAACAAAATGGATCAATGAAGATCAATACCGTGGATAACATACAAGGATCTATTCTATTTTCCATCATAATGACATAATAGACTTTATCCTCGTCAAACAAAAGATTTTATCCTATTTTCCATCAAATAAATGACTGCATAGCATAACTTTTGTAATTTTCAAAAGTCCATTCGTCCTTTCATTAATACGAATACCAATTCATGAACGACTTTACTTTTGACATCATATGGGACCTTCAAGTTCACGGACGCAAACAATACATATCCCATAATCAAATTGCAAAATCACAAAATCATAATGATCAATACTGCAATAACATCCTCCTCCAAATACTTTTAGAATTAAAAACCAATAAACCTAAAAAATAACATAAGAAGATGAAAACAAAAATATCTATGTGTAGTCACAATCATCGCTATTGAAAGCACTAGTTATTCTTCCAACTAATCCAAAAGAAGACATACTAGGTATCTACACTTCTTGAAAATCATTTCACTTACCTTGAATATTGTTCACGTATTCCCTATATTCTTCAAGATCATCTTCGATTGGGTCAATCCTTGATTCAATACTATCCATTTTCTTCTCAAGTCTTTTGGAAGAAACTTCAAGTTCATTTTTCAGACACGAACTTGTTCCAAGACGAGATTCATGGTTGAAGAGAGCTTATCAAACTGAGAGACAGAAGGGTTCTCATCAGAGGAAGAGACATGTTTGTCATAACACATCTCATTGTCGGAAGAATCGAAACGAATCTTCTTCGAAGGAAATAGAACCGTCCATACATCACTTTCTTTACTTGAAAGACTAGAGGAGGACATGATAGAGAAGATGAAATGAGAGTGCTGAAGAGGTAGAGCTTTAAAAACAAATACATGTGTAGAATTCCCAGAAACACCCTTTTTACCCAACCCTAACAGAAGTTGGTTATCCAAAAAGCTGAAACCGTTCACGAACAAGACCTGGTAAAAGCACAAACAGAAAATAACAAGATTATATTACAGTCCTCTTGTATATCATGATTCTTGTATAAGAGGAAGAGAACACAAGAATCATTTTTCAACAAGATTACTGAGCATAAGGCCTCCAATCCAAGGTTGGACTGGGATAATCTTTGCAAAGAGAGAAACCATCCATTCCACTAGGTTTCTGCTTATTCAAAGGAGATTTATGAAGAACTTTCCTATCCATTTTAATCACAGTTTTAAAAAACTTGACTGCAGATCTTTGCAAATCTTGCACCGTTTTTGAAAACACCTTTTGATGAAAGGTAGACTTCCTTTTCTTTTCCAGCATACAACGGTTAGCCAGGCAAGACTGTTTTTTATTTATCGTGCTAAGATGATCCTTAGATAAACTCAAATGAACAGAGAGATTTGTTAGATCCTTTTTCGAGAAACTCCTGGAGTTCAACACAAAGTCAGGAGAGGTTTGTTGACCCAACTCATGAGATACAGACGGACATGTCATGAATGAATCATGAGAATGATTTTCAGCAAAAAGACTGTGAGAGCAATCATAGATTTCCTCATGACAATAATCAAGAGTATTCATCCATGCTTTAGTTATCTCTCTTACCTCCGTTTCTGGATCTTTCGAAGTGACTTGAACACTTTTATAGCACGTAAGACCAGTTTCCTTAGTACGGATTTTCTGGATATTCTTATCCTTTACATTGACTAACAGAGTTTCTTTTTGAGACTTTCTTTTGCTACGTCTGAGTATTTTCTTAAGTTTCTGTATAAACATAGACAACGTAGAAATAAAGCAATTCTCACTTTTATCGTTTGTCAATTTAGGACGACAGGTATTACAATCAGGAGAAGTGACATGATTGCTAGATAATTGATGGTCATTTCTTGACATGTATTCACGATCGAAAATCCTAAGTTTTCCGACAAGTGTGTTTCGCGAAAGAGTATTAAGGTTATTTCCCTCAACGATGGCATGTCTTTTGGATTCGTATCTAGATGGCAGCGATCGGAGGATTTTCATCACAATTTCCTTTTCAGGAATGGTCTTACCCAATGCACATGATAAAAATTTCAGACAGTTTGTGATAAAAATTGTCAAACGATTCTTCTTCTGCTATATAAAGGTCTTCCCATTCGGAATTAAGGTTTTGAAGCCTAGCTTCCTTTTCACTGTGGTTACCTTCAAATACGCTTTCTAAAGTATCCCAAGCTTCTTTAGATATGGTGCATGAGGCCACATGATGTCGAAGATTTGGGGTAATAACATGCAAGATGGCGTTCAGCCCGTCGGAGGTTTGCCTTGCAGCAATTAACTCGGTAGCATCATACATAAAAAAATCTTTAGGTACAAATGCATCTCTTTCCATAACAACGGAAGTTTCATAGCCATTCACAACATAGATCCATGATTGGAAGTCACGCGACTGAAGAAATATGCACATAGCAGGTTTCCACAATAGGTAGTTTGAGCCATTGAAGACTGGTGGTACGTTTACAGAGATAGCACCTTTATCCATAGAGTCAGATCGCTACAAACACTGACTTGTTAGGTCTTCAACGTGTTTGCCCGCTCTGATACCAATTGAAAAAGCGGGGGTCTAACAACACCACCCAATATTTCACTTAGCAATCTGTATGGACTAACTCCGAAATACTTTGCTAGAGAATCAACTAGACAGTCAGACTCAATCTAGATAAAAGTATCTCAAGGAGTTAATATCTCTCTCTTGATTTGATTTTTACTCAATCTAAAATCAATAGAGAGTCTTTATCAAATACAAGGAATAACTTGGACGGTACCAAAGACCAATGTCCAAGGATCAATCAATATCAATCAACAACCAAAGGTTGTATTTCCAATTGATGATCACGAACCAACAACCTGTATTATTTCAATTATATAAAATATAACACGGAAAAGAAATAACACAGACACCGGAAGTTTTGTTAACGAGGAAACCGCAAATGCAGAATAATCCCGGGACCTAGTCCAGATTGAATACACACTGTATTAAGCCGCTACACACACTAGCCTACTCCAAGCTAACTTTGGACTCGACTATAGTTGAACCCCAATCAGTCTCCCACCGATCCAAGGTACAGTTGTACTCCTACGCCTCTGATCCCAGCAGGATACTGCGCACTTGATTCCCTTAGATAATCTCACCCACAACCAAGAGTTGCTGCAACCCAAAATCGCAGACTTGATAATAAAAAAATCTGTCTCACACAGAAAAGTCTATCAAAGGATAAATTTGTCTCCCACAGATAAACCCTAGGTTTTGTTCCGTCTTAAGATATGAAATCAAGGTGAACAGGATCCAATTGATAATCCGGTCTTATATTCCCGAAGAACAGCCTAGATTAATCAATCACCTCTCTACAATCCTTTTTGACTACACAGGCGGTTTGTCGAGGAATCACAAACAGTGAGACGAAGATGTTTGTGACTTCTTTATCTTGCCTATCGGAGAACTCTAATGATCTCAAGCCAATCAAAGATTGTACTCGTACGACAGAAGATGCAAGATCAGATCACACAACTATGATAAAAGTAGTATCGGTCTGGCTTCATAATCCCAATGAAGTCTTTAAGTCGTTACCTGATTTTAGAGAAGAAAACCAAAGGTTAAAGGAGAATCGACTCTAGCGAGCGCACTAGTATCACACGGACGTGTGGGGATTAGTTTTGCACAATTATAGATGTCTCCTTTATATAGATTTCAAATCAGGGTTTTTCCTTAGTTACAAAGCAATCCATATTCACCGTTAGATGAAAACCTGATTTAGATTCAAGCTAATATTTCTCAACCGTTAGATCGAAAACTTAGCTTGTCACACACACTTGGGTAGACGTTTACTGGGTTTGTGAAAACCATGCCCAAACGTGTACGTGTATGTTGGTTCAACATAGTAACCAAAAAGGTTAACCATATGAGAATTTCATATTAACCTTGTTCTTCTTCACCATAACTAGTTCAATTGACTCAAATGAACTAGTTAAAGAGTTGTTCAACTGCTATGAGATCTTATGTAACTACACAAGACACAATTGAAACAAAAATGATTCGATTCGATTGAATCGGCTCATGAAATTTATATCCACGGTTTGCATAAAGCATTCCTTAGTAATTTAAGTTTCATGTTCAAAGCACATCTTTAGATCATAACCTCTTAAGCTCACAAACAAGTTCGCGGACTTAAGACAACCGGTGGAGTTTTCCAAACTCAGCAGAAAATCTCGGCAAAGATACTTTCGCCAGTTCGCGGACTGAGTTCGCGGACTTACACGCAAATGAGTTTTTGGAAAATCCCAGCATAAATTCTTGGTACAAGAACTTCCGTCAGTTCGCGGACTGAGTTCGCGGACTGGGCTCGCGGACTTGACAAATCCAATTCCTCCTGTTTCTCTCAATCAAAAAAGTTCGAAAACTTCGGATTAAGGAATACATGGTTATGTAATCTAAACTCTCATTCCAATCATTGAGACATTCTCATAGGACGTTATATAGCCGTTATTCACAGACCGTTTCGCGTCAGAACAATTCTCAAAGTAATTGAAACTTTTCATGACTTTCGTCACTAGGTGAAGATAAACTTGATCAAAGTGAAACGCTTTACCAACACATGATTTCGAGATATAGATAGGCGAGATATACTCGGCTCGAAATACCAAATGTGTATGATCCAGTCTATATAGCATACGACTTTTGTCTCATAAGAAGTAATAGATATAAGAGATAGACTTTTGAGTGATAGATAAGTTCAAGTCTCCACATACCTTTTTGTTGATGAAGTTCCACGGTTCCTTGAGTATATCTTCGTTGTTGTATGATGAATCGCCATGAAGTCCTTGAGCTCAACTACACTTTTATATCCTAGTCCGAGACTTAGCTATGCAGGCTAGAAATCAAGACTTATGATTTTGATCACTAACATTGACAAACATGATTGAGATAGCAACGCATGCGAGGTTGACCGAGCTATGCTCTAACAACTGCGATTCTTGCAGAGGGAATTTTGATTTCAGCTGGGTGAATAACATCAGCTCCATAGACGAGAGAATATGGTGAAGTCCTGATTGAGCTTCTTGGTGCAGTGCGGTAGGCCTACAAGGCCATGGGAAATTCTTCATGCCACGTTCATGGATTGTCATGAACTGTTCGACTAAGAATCCGGATCAAGGTTTTCTTTGTGCTCTCGCTTGTCCGTTTCCTTGGGGATAATATGGTGTGGAGAAAATCTGTTTGATTCCGTATTCCTCGAGCAATTCTGCAACATGTTTGTTGGCAAAAGGAGTTCCATTATCCGTGATGATATGTTTAGGAACACCGAACCTGCATATGATGTAAGATGAAAGCTACAATTGTGACTCCAGTGGTGCTTCGCAAAGGGATAGCTTCGACCAATTTGGTGAAATACTCAGTTGCTGTGATGATGTATTCATGCTGCTTCGAAGATGTTGGATTGATTTTTCCAATGGTATCCAATCCCCAACTGTAGAAGAGCCATGGACTTCTCACAGAATGTAATGGAAGACAAGGAGTATGGATGAGGTTACCATGAATTTGTCATTGATGACATCTCCGAACATAAGCAGCCACATTGTCTTCCATAGTTGGCCAATAATACTTCTCATGAATTTGGAGAAATAATTTCTTCTTTCCTTGGTGTTCACCTTCGTGCATCTCTTTCAAGATTGTAGGAATTTCATGCTCGGACAAGCATCTTAGGAGGTTTTGCGATACAAAATCCCTTCCAAGTATACAAAACGTTTGGCCCTCTGAATGAGTTTGATCGCTCCTTTCTTTTCCGATGGAAGACTGTTGTCACGAAGATATTTTATTTAAGGTTCTCTCCAGTCCCCAGTGTGGTGGATCATTAGAACCTCCAAATGATGAGGTGCGTCTGAAAATTGGGACAGGACCCTTGAAACATTCTCGACTGAGCCTCCGTGGAGGGCCAATAGTACCCGAGTCTTTGAAGCCTTTTGTAAAATGTGACTACCAGGGTTTGTTCGCATATTTTCTCATGTATGCGTTTGAGTTTCTCGCTCGCTTCCACATCTCCAAGGCATCGTGACAAGGATCCATCAGGATTGTGATAATATAATGCCCCATGCAGCAGAAAAAAGTTCTTCAACTCCTTGAGGCTGATTTTCCCTTCTGTAAGAGAGCTGCTCAATTCATGAGTGATGGGTGCCCGCCAGCCACTCGATTAAGCATCTTCAACTTGGGTAAGCCAGGTGGATGATACAGAACGTCTTTGCACAGTGATGGACTTCTCTGACCCTTCAAATTGTAACTTGGACGCAAGAGTCGCTATACAATCAGCGTGTCTGTTGTTGGTGCAGCCAGTATGCACAATGGTTGCATCAACAAAATGATCCAACAGTCGTTGTGCTTCCACTACGGGAAAAACATTTATCTACAACTGTAACTTGACAACTCGTATTTTTAAAGTTGTGAAAGGTGGCATGTTTTACTACATTTATCAAATAATGGTTGTCAAAGTTAAAAAACGTCAAACTCTTAGGAAAAAGAGGACCAAAGAGTAGTAACGAGAATCAATACCACAACATTTTGTGTGCAAAGAGTAGTGACCACATTTAGACTTTAACTACTCATAACGTAAAGATAGTGAATAACTATATAACAACATTCATAACCGTTGTTGAAGTCAAACAAAAATATTGTTTCGAAAAAAGCTGTTGGAGAGATTCGAACACAAGCCTACTACGCGTTAGTACAAGTCATCAACCATCCTTCCGTATTCACAATACTGGTAGATTTGTGTTTTGTTTTTTGATCTCTATTCACAACAATTATAAGGGTTGTAAAATGAAGAATTAACTTTGAAAAAAATGAAGCTCGAGAGAGTGGATTCCAACCATCTTTCCACAGTCACATGTGTGGTTATATTTTACTTCTATTTCTATATGTAAATAAATTTCAGTTGAGCCTTAAAAAAAAGGCCAGTGAATGCAGCCACTATGCCTGAAACATACAAGGCATTCTCTGCAATCACATTTCAATCAACACTCATAGTATATATATATCTCCAGTGAAGTGCCAGATTCATGCAAGTTTTGGTGAAGCAAAGATCAGTCCTGAAGAAGTTGCAAATGCTCACAGTTCTGAAGTATATTGACTGCAAAAAAAGGAACACATTGACTGCAAAAAAGGTCAAATGCATAATTAGATACCAAAGCATGATTTAAGTCACCAATTTTTGCACATAACTACAGAAAAACTGCAATTAAGTAACAAATCCTCTTTTCTCTCCTCCTTTATCCGGGCTTGAGAACGACAATGAAATGATATATATATCATTTCAATGGCGGAGTTAAAAAGGGGGGTTCATCTCAAGAGAAACAGATATCATATCATATGTACCAATAATATTACAAGTCATAAAGTGAAACAAATAACATGTCGTTTTAACGATAAAACAACTCCAGACCAAAAGTACAGCAGAACCAAAATGAAACAAAAATAATACCCAAATTCAGTAGAAATGAAAAAAGTAAACCCACCATCAATGGCACTTCTTTTTCTTTTTCTTATTCTTCTTGTTCTTCTCCTTTATCGGAACCACTAAGATAGGTTCAGCATCAGTTCTTGCATAACTCTCAATCTCATCATCCATTTGTAAGCCAAGAGTTGAAGGATCCACTGGATGGAAACTTGTGTCTTCTTGTTCATTGTATTCCTCTAATTCATGGAAACCCCTAGGTGGTGGTTTCAACATCACAAACCAATTAGATGTATCTGACTCTCGAGAATAGAAAACTTGCCGGGCTTGTGACGCTAAAATGAATGGATCATTCTGATATTGGTTCTTATGCTGACGTAAGTTTACCAATGTATAGCCTTTTCTAATCTTGACACCAAAATAGGTGTGAGCCCAGTCACATTTGAATATGGGAATCTGAAACATATGCTGGTAGTCCAACACGATAATTTGTTCTAAAACACCATAGAAACCACTTATTTGTGACTGTCCTGCAACTAAAGATTTTGATTCAATTGAAACACCACTGTTTTGTGTGACTCTTTGAATATCCTTCATAATAAACCTTGACCCTTTTATTTCCAAGCCTTTATATGATACACAATTATCTAAAGGACCATATGCCAACCATTCTACTGTATTTGATACTGATATGCCTTGACTAATTTGCATTTTAACCTATAAATATAATTTAGTTAGCAGAACACAAGTGATCACAGTAATGGGCGCAAGCTGTTTTGGGTAATGCAAAAAACAAGTACTACTGGCAAATGACCAAGTGGTAGTGCACATACCTTTTGCCGTATCCAATCTGCAAATGTCTCTGAGTGTATGAAAAGGAGTTGGTTTCCATCACTGGCAGTATCAGAAGATCTTAACCTCATCCATGTGCATTCTAATAAGAAAAAACAGTAATATGAAAAATATTCGTAAAGGTATTATAACTGATAACAATTTGAAATGAACATATAATGTCATACTTAGGTTCTATATGGGTCAATTACTGATGTGTTAAAAAACACATATCTATGAGTGATATTTAGCATATCACTACCAATACACACTCGAGCATCTTTAGAAAGAGGACGCCCTGCCAGTGTAACATGTTGAGTGTCTTCATTACGGCTCTGATCTACTCCCCCTTCATCTTCTTTGTCTGCATGAACATTACAAAACCTGACGCATTTCATTCCCAGGTAACACTCTGCTATACATGCTTCAGGTTGTGCGTAATTTTTTTATGTATTCTTTGAATGTCTTCATATACCTGCGACAGACCAACCTTTAATTATTAGAACATTGCACTTAAGTTGTTTTTTCGGTTTACATGAAACAAGAAAATAGAAGTGTTAAAACTAATGAAACAAGTAATACCTTTCAAATGGATACATCCAACGATATTTTACGGGTCCACATAAACGCACTTCTCGAGCTAGGTGAATTGTCAAGTGTACCATCACATCAAAAAATGATGGAGGGAAGAACATCTCCAACATACAAAAAGTCTCAGAAATTTCTTCTTCAAGTTCTACTAATCTATCGAGATCAACTGCCGTTTGGCATATTTCGTTAAAATAAGAACATAACCGATTAACCGCAGTACTTGGCCCATCAGGTAAAAGTCCCTTCAAAGCTACATGTAATATCTGTTGCATAAGAACATGGTAATCATGAGCTTTAAGGACACCCAAGCAACCATCTTTCGAGAAATGCCTCCTAAGATCAGAACTATACCCAGATGGAACCTTCAAATTTATTATCCTATTATAAAATATAGCCTTCCCTTGTCGCTCAAGTTATATGGTGTTGGTGGAAGCCATGTTTTGCCATTTTTGAGTGTTGGATGCAAGTCTTCTCTAATTCCCATACTTTTCAGATCATTACGGGAGTTTAAGCCATCTTTTGTTTTAAACTTTATATTCAATATAGTACCAATGACACTCTCACAGACGTTTTTTTTCCGTATGCATAACATCAATATTATGCCGTAGTAACAAATCCTAGGAAGGAAGGAAGATAATAATATCAATATCTAGTTCATGTGATAATATTTTGAATATCCAAACACTATATATAAAGACATTCTATTTACATATTCATACCGGGTAGCAGATGAAAAAGAGATGATTTACATATTCATACCGTTTAACAGATGAAAAATAGTCTATTTAGATATTCAAACATGCCAACATGAATTTGAGGTTAGAACTTACCTTCCAGTAAGGAAAGTCAAAAAATATGGACTATTTTTTGAATATCGGATGGTCAACTTCATGTGCACTAGAAGTAGCAGCAGCATTCGAACCAGCATCAGTAGCAACTGCCCTTTTCCGCTTCCCACACTTAGAATTACCGTCATTTGCATATGTTGCCGCACTACTCTGAACCTTTTTCTGGTTATTCTTTTTATTTTCCTATATCTTTCATTTTCTCCGCCTCGTTCTGCTTCGCTTTCCCACAATCATTCACAATATTGCTCTGACGTTCAAAGGCCACAGCACCAGACATAATAGGTGGCTTTTCATTCCTCTCAATATCTCCATCAAACATGGCTTTCTTCTTACTAGATCGAAGATGATGATTATAAGGTAGAAATCTCCTATGATTCATGTAAACAGTTTTACGACTAAACTGCAACCAGGTCGAAAGAGTATTATCACCACAAAGAGGGCAGGCTACCTTCCCTTTATACGTATATCCAGATAGATTACCATAAGCAGGAAAATCATTTATCGTCCACGTCAATAATGCCTTCTAGTTGAACATTGTGTTAGTAAATTTATCATAAACCTCCACGTCGTTATCCCACAACTCAATCATATCATCTATCAGTGGTTGCAAGTATATATCGATGTCTCTACTTGGTTGTTTCTTTCCTGGAATCAACAAGCTTAAAATAATATTTTCGGCTTGCATACACTGCTGAGGAGGAAGATTATATACCACAATCAACACCGACTAACAACTGTGGGATGGGGAAAGATCGCCAAACGGATTAAATCCATCAGCAGCAAGCCCAAGACGCAAATTACGCGATTCTGAAGCAAACTCGGGGAACTTTGTGTCTATGTGATGCCAAGCCAAAGAATTTGATGGATGATGTATCTTCCAATCTTTACTCTTATGCGTCGCGTGCCATATCAGTTGCTGAGCCAGCTCTGCTGATTTATACAATCTCTTTAATCTCGGCACAATGGGGAAGTATATATCTAAGCACCTTAACTGGTATCTTCTTTTTGGTCTTGTCTATCATGTCATCATCTTCCATGTTAGATGTATCTTCCTTCCTCCTAGAATAGTGACATTTAGTACATTCATCTGCATCTTTCAACTCTTGTCTGAACAAACAACAATCACTCTGACATGCGTGTATTTTCTCATAAGTCAGTTTAAAAGCCTTCAACAACTTTTTCACTTCATATGTTGATTTAGGAAGACAATGACCTAGGGGAACATTGAACCAGTTGTCTTGAGAAGTTCATCAAAAGCTTTCCGAGATACACCATTTACCATCTTGTGCCTATACAGATCAATAGTGATCGATAGCTACGTGTGTGTAGTGCAACCAGGGTATAAAGGGAAGTCAGCCTCTACTATCTGGTTTTCCAACCCCTCGTCATGCATAGTATCCTGACCCATATCAATCGGAGAATTACCTTCAACATTAGCTTCTGTCCACATCTGATAAAAAGTACGTCTTTCTCCCTCTTGATCATGAACATCATTAGAACTATTATCCTTCTCGCCGTGAAGAACCCACTCTGTGTAAGTAGGATCCATTCCTCGTTTTAGCAATTGAAGATGAATTGTACATGGAGGAAGTGGCTCAGCAAGATTCTTACAATCAACACACGGACAACTAAACTTAGGAGGATTTCCAAGTTTATCACGAGCCATATCTACGAACTTTTGCACTGCATCCTGGTATGCAAGACCAGCCCTACATGAAAGATGGATAAATTTAAACACGGTGTAGACAACATGGCACAACAAACCAAAGTAAAGAATGTAATATATAGAGTCACTTAAATCTACATTCAGGAAGGATTCGTAAATGAGAATATACGATGGAATCTTACCCGTAAATGGTTGGATTCGTCGTTCTTACGAAGTTTCAGACTTATTCTCGAGTCCAGGTTTCGATTTCGGACCCAGTTTCTTTCTCGAAGTTGACTAATTTAGGGTTTGCTCAGCGTTTCTGAGAATATACGATGGAATCTTACCCGTAAATGGTTGCATTCGTCGTTCTTATGAAGTTTCAGACTTACTCTCGAGTCCAGGTTTCGATCTCGGACCCAGTTTCTTTCTCGAAGTGGACTAATTTAGGGTTTGCTGAGCGTTTCTGAGAATATACGAAACAATCTTACCCGTAAATGGCTGGATCCGTCGTTCTTAAGAAGTTTCAGACTTATTCTCGAGTCCAGATTTCGATCTCGGACCCAGTTTCTTTCTCGAAGTGGACTAATTTAGAGTTTGCTGAGCGTTTCTGAGAATATACGATGGAATCTTACCCGTAAATGGTTGGATTCGTCGTTCTTACGAAGTTTCCGACTTATTCTCGAGTCCAGGTTTTGATCTCGGACCCAGTTTCTTTCTCGAAGTGGACTAATTTAGGGTTTCTTCATGGTTTTATTGTAAATGTTTGTAATCCAACGAACCAAATTTAAAGAAATCAAATCCCAAGCCAATCTAACGGTCACCATCCTTGTTTGGTTGTACCAAATTTTGTGTTTTCTTCTCAATCCGTATGCTCCTTTTTAAACCAATGAAAATGTCCCATTTTTAATCCAACGAACCAAATTTAAAGAAATCAAATCTCAAGCCAATCTAACGGTCACCATCCTTGTTTGGTTATACCAAATTTTATGTTTTCTTCTCAATCCGTATGCTCCTTTTTAAACCAATGAAAATGTCCTATTTTTAATCCAACGAACCAAATTTAAGGCAATAAATTCTCAATCCAATCTAACGGTCAGCATTTACCAAATTGTGTTTTATTCTCAATCTGTATGCTCTTTTTCAAACCAATGAAAAATGTCTCATGTTTCCCACCAAAAAAGCCCGCCCAAATTTTCACACATCCTTCTAGATTTTGACTATTGACCATTGACCAAAACATTTTTTTCTCCGTCAGAAGAAATAAACCTAACTATCCAAAATTTTCACACAACTCTTTTCTTTCTCTTCCTCTTTCTTTCTCTCTGTCTCGGCAACTCAAACTTAGAAAAACTTCAAAGAGAAAAACTTCATCTCAAACCCTAATCAATCAGACACTCAGAAAAACTTCAACTCAAACTCAGAAAACTTCAACTCAAACCCTAATCAATCAGAAACTCATAAATCTCCGCTTTAATCTCAGGTATAAATCTCATCTGAGTAGAGATTCTTTTTTTCGTTTATTGTTTGATTTCTTATTAGCCTTTGAATTGTGGGTTTATTGAGAGTTGAATTTAGAGTTTTTAACTTTCTTTGTGTTCGATTTAGGGTTTTATTTTCTTACCGAGTTAGGGTTTTTTACAACCGATTCATATGTGGATTGATTTAGAGATAGATTTAGTATTCATCATGTTTCATTGGGTTTGATTTTTAGTTTGATTTTGAGTTATTTTCTGACCTGAGTTAGGGTTTTTGTACAGTACCGATTCACATGTTAATTGATTTATAGTTTGATTTTTGATGAACTGAGTATATGTGGATTGATTTAGGGTTTTATAGTTAGAGTTATACAGAACTTTGATTTATCTTTTACATTCTCATTTCCAATTTTGTTTGATATCCATGCTTGTTTGCAATATGATTGGGTTTATTCAGTTTTAAGAATGACTTTTTCTCATTTCCAAGTGAATCTGCAAAACCTACTGGTGGGATTACTGAACCCCAGGCTCATTCTCAACTGAGAATTGTGCAGGGCTTCAGTATTCCAACCAACAGGTGTCACTTGGTGGATTGTTTCCTAGTTTGATTTGGGGTTTGATATTTTCTTTGTGTATGATTTAGTGTATTCAGATTTTACAAAATTTATATATCTTGGTGGTTAATGTTGCTTGATTTTTTTATTTTTTCAATAGATATATGTATGAGAAATCTGGTGGTTAAGGATTGATGAGATGTAGAGCACTCTATTTCTTATGAGAGAGACAATTGCTTCATTCTTAAGCAATCAACTTACTCATAAGAAAGTGAGTGCACCAGCTCATTTAAAAATCCTTCTAATTTGGTATCAATATAATGTTTTCTTGATGTTTGCTAGATTATATGTGGGTGTTCCAATTATGCCAGATGAATTATGTATTGGTGGTCCAATTATGTAAGAAGAATTTTGATGTTTTTGGTTTCTAATTTTGGACTTTTTAATTCTGTTTTTGTAGTAGCTGTACGTGTGGATCAAAAATGGTGAAGAACAAGACCAAAAACTATGTTCCAACTCCCAAGAAGAAGGTAAAGACTTATCGTCAGCATATAATTCTTTGTTTAGTGTAATGATTTACCATCTTCTTTTGTTTGACCTATTTTAGTTTATGTCGCAGGTTAGCAAGGATGCCAAAACTGTCCAGTCTGTCCTATTACCAAAGAATAAGGTACTAAGACATCTCTTATAGTTTACCAAACTATCTTGATTCAAATTCTTTTATTTGTATAACTAAATTTATTTACCAAACTCGTGTTATTAACTTATTTAAGTTGCAGATCATTTTGAAAAAGAAGCAGAGTTCGCAGCCTTCAAAGTCTGAAATCAAACAAACAACTCCTAACAAGAAGAAGAGTTCAGAGCTACCTGCAATCCAAGAATCTCCAAATCATTCACCAACTGAACATGAAAAGACACAAAGACGGACATCCCCTAGGTTTAAGAACAGGTTAGAGGAACGAGATCATACTGCTGAAAAGAGTACTCCAACACGATCATCACCTAGGAAAAGGAAAGGTTTAGCTGAACCGGAAAGCGCTGCACAATCTGAACCAGTCCAGTACACATCAGGATCATCTCAAATTGCACGCTCCAAGGAAGTTATTGAGAAGGAAAGGACAGTGAAGCGGAAATTGTACCATTCAGACCCATGTCCCAATGTGAAAATCAGGAATCCAAATGATACCTTCTCTGATATGGTTGAAGAAGAAGAAGAAGAAGAAGAATATGAAGATAAAGAGGAAGCGGAACCAGAGAATATTGTTGCTACTGAAGAGAGGGACGGTGAAGACAAGGAAATGGAGAATCATAAAGAGAATGACATCGCAGCAAATGAAAATGAAAAAGGAGATGAGGTATAACTCTTTGTGTCGCTGATTTAATTTAAGTTGTTTCTTTATGGTAGTTTTTTAATCCACATTTAACTCTTTATGATAACTGTGATAACACTTAGGTTGTACAAGGAGAAGAGAAGAGAAAGCGCGTTCCTCGTGGCCCAACACGGATGGCTTCACTAGGGCTAACTGAGGACAAAACAAAAAAGCCAGACAAGGTCACTATTATCTTTAACAGTAAAGATCATCCCATTGGTGACCCTTCCGTGCAACTTGCAAATGTGTTGGGAGTTTTAGTTAGGCGAAACATTCCATTAACTTTCAAGGACTGGAGAGTGGTCCCTAAAGAAGCCAAAGCTAATGTATGGAAGATTGTCCAGGTAATTTCTTAACTCTTCAACTTTTTACCGTTATAGTTATTTCAACCTTCAATATTAATCTCAACTCCTTCACTGTTATTTGCAGATGAGGTTCATTGTTGATGATTTCTACAGAGATTACTATTATGGGAAGATGGGTTGTTATTTTAAGGAGGCTAGGTCTAGGAAAGCAGGCAAGATATTAGCCCTTGATGAGTTGGAAGAAGAAGAAAGAGAGAAGAGGATAAAAGAACTTAAACCACAGAACATGTCAGACAATGAGTGGGAGGAGTTCGTTGAAACTGTTTGCTCGGAGGAATTTAGAGTAAGTTTTTATATTATATAATTTTTTAAGTTAAGTCCTTCTACAGTCATTTTGTTGGTTATGTCTTGTTACTTAACGACATTTCATTACTTTGTCAGGCAAAAAGACTCAAAATGCAGGAAATCCGGCAGAAGCATACCACCCCACACACGATCAGCAGGGAAGGTTATGCTCGTCTGGAGGCAAAAATGGTATGTTCATTATGTGTTTGCTAGTATGAATGTTTAAAAACTATGTGTGGATTTTTTTAACCAACTGAATTTACATTTTGTTTGCAGCAAAAGGAGAGGAAGACTATTGAAGAGATTGATAGAGTTGAATTGTGGATAACGGGTCACAAGCAGAAGGAAGGAAAGGAACCAAATCCAGGGGTTCTTGAGGCTTTTGTGAGGACCCAGGAGACTTATTATTTCTTTGTTTATGCGATTCAATTCATAAATGTGACTAATTATGTTTAACACTAATACATGACAAAATTGCAAGAGCTGAAGCAGATGCTGGTGCTGATATTGGTGGATCATCTGTGACATATGATCTTCTTGCCAAAGCTCTTGGTGATGACAAAGCAGGCCGACTCAAAGGAATAGGGTTTGGAGCGACAAAGACAAAGATGGTTATCAAGTCCCATTATAAGAAGATCATTAACGAGTGTCGAGAAAGTATGAAGGAAATGAATGGGAGACTTATGATGTTAGAGGTGAAAATTTTATTATTGATGTTGTATTCTTTTCTTAGCTTACGAATTCAAACTTGCCCCTTATACAGCTGGTTTGATCTTTATATAGGAAAGGAGCTCGAGATGTGTCTGCTTCCATGATGGATCACTATTGCAAAATGCCAGTCCAAATGTAAGTCTGTTTACTTGTTTCTTCTTTGCATTATGAAATTTTTTTCTCTTTACTTTATGTAAAATTCTCTTGTAATTGTGGTATGTTTTCTGTAGTCTGGAAATGCCAGTAACAACCATGCTAGCGCTAGCATTTTCCGTGAAAATGACAGTCCATTGAGCAGAACAAATGTGGTTCCACAGCCAGTGGGAGTGCCAGAGAAGAATAGAGCTTGCAGGTTACTCAGTTGGTACACTGAGGGAGAGATTGTGGCTGATGCAGTTATTGCTGAAACGGATCCAAAGAAGTTAATCCATGGAATGCCAATAGGTTTTGGAGCTTACAAGGTATCTGTGAAAGCTTCTCGTGTGGATGATGCTCTTCTCTACAGGCAAACCAATGAGTTGAAGTGTATCCATGATGCTATAGGAACTTACATCTCACGGGCCAAGGATCTGATATTGCTTGACTAGCCATCTGACTTCTTAATCTTCTTTGGGAGTGTTTCAGGACACTTTCTTCTTTTGCTGCTCTTTTTTGTGTCACTGGATATTTTGAATGGTCGAATGGTTTAGTGTTTGAATGATCTAAAACTGGTTAGGTATTTGAGGGGTTTAAGTGTTTGAATGAATGCTGGTACATTATTTTAATGATGAAATGGTTTAGTGTTTTAATGATCTTAAACTGGTACATTTGGATGAATAATTCTAGTATATTTGAATGCGGTCGCCAATTTCATTTTTCTTTTTCACTGATGATAAAGAACCACAACTGTTATAAAAGCTTGTAAGTGGATTGTAGTAAATGTTTCTGCTACACGTAGCTTGGTTGTCAAAGATTTGACATACAAATCTAACAATACTTGTCAAGTAAATATTTGCAAGTCTTCCTGTTGTTGTCAAATACTTGAGATACAACTCATACATGGGTTGTCAAGAAAATAACTTGCAACCCTTCATTTTGTTGTCAAATACATGAGATACAACTCATAAATGAGTTGCCAAGACAATAACTTGCAACACTTTTTTTGTTGTCAAATACTTGAGATACAACTCATACATAAGTAGTCAAGGAAAGTGACATACAACTCTAGTAATTGTTGTCAAAGAAAAGACATACAACTATGACCATGGTTGTCAACAAATTTTCTACGACAACAACAAGTGTAGTGTAGTAGTTATTTTCACAACACATATATGAGTTGTATTAGTAAAAAAAAGAAAATTTTGAAAGACATTCACAACTGAAGAAAGCATTGTACAAAACTAATCGACAACTATGTTTACGACTATAACTGAAGGCTTGTAAATATTTGAGGATTTTCTACAACCCCCCCCCCCCCACCCATGCAACTTATCGATATACGTCGTCGTAGATGTATGACAACTCTTCTCGGGAGTAGTTTATCACTGTTTTTCCCATAGTGTTCGGCCCTGAATGGAGCACGTGCTACCTCTTTGAGAGAGTACACGCCATTCATTGACCAGCAACTTTGAGTCTCCTCTTATCTCCAGGTGCATCGCTCCTGCTTGCTTGGCCAAAGATAATCCCAAGAGGAAAGCTTCATATTCTGCCGAATTGTTGGTGCAGTGGAAATCCAGCTTGAATGAATGTGAGAATACTTCACCGGATGGAGATATTAGTACAATGACCGCACCGCCAGTATCATTTCTTGGAGTGGCGGATCCATCAAAGTACAATAGCCATGTTTCTTCCTGAATGATTGAGATTTCTAGAAATTCACCAGGCACTTCTTCATGTAGCATCGTGATGTCTTCTCCATGGGAAGCAGCAAGTAAGTCTGCAACTGCTTGCCCCTTGATTTCTTTAGGCGGGACACATGCTATGTCAAACTCTGACATCTGAAATAGCCACTTTTCCGGTATTCCAATCAAAGCAGGCTTTGACAGTAAGAACTTTATAGGATCATCTTTGGCCACCAGCACAACTCTAGAAGATAATGCTTGAATCTCTGAATTACGTGAACCAATGCTAGGCATGCTCTTTCAGCCTTTGGGTATCGGAGTTGGGCATCCCTCATTGTGCGACTGAAATAATAGATCGGGCGTTCGATGCCTTCTTCGTCTTCTTGAGCGAGGAGTGCTCCAATAGCAACATCACTGGAGGCTGTGTAAAGTATTAGTGGTCGTCCTTGCACCGGAGATTTCATGACAGCAGGTGATAGTAATATTTGTTGTATTTTATGGAATGCTTCTTGTTGAACGGTTGTCCATGTAAAACTTGCTCCTTTCTTCAGCAGAGGAGTGAATGAAGCAATGAGTTGGGCCAATCCGGGAATGAAACGCCGAATATAATTTACCTTTCCCATGAAACTCTGAAGCTCTTTCACAGTTCGTGGAGGAGGCATGGTAGTAATGGCTTTCGTCTTGTTTGGATCGACCTTGATTCCTTTTGCAGTAACCAGAAATCCAAGGAACTTTCCAGAAGAGACACCAAAATCGCACTTCAGAGGATTCATCTTTACTTTGTATTCTCTGCATCTTTCAAAGACCTGCCTCAGAACGTCTAGGTGGGGTACTCGAGTCTCCGATTTCACCACCACATTATCAACGTAGTCTTCTACTTGCTTTTGGATCATGTCATGGAATATTGCAGTCATGGATCGCTGATAAGTGGCTCCTGCATTCTTCAGGCCAAAAGGCATCACTGTATAGTGAAAGTTTCCAATGGGAGTTCGGAATGCGGTCTTGTTAGCATCGTGCTCGTACATCTTGATTTGGTTGTATCCATTGTAACCATCCATGAATGAGAACATGTCGTGACCACTGGTTGCATCAACAAGAATATCAATGTTTGGCAATGGAAAGTCATCCTTCGGGCAATACTTGTTCAGGTTCCTGAAATCCACACAACATCGGATGTGGCCATTTTTCTTCTTGACTGGGACAATATTTGCCAGCCACGTTGGATGTTGAATGTGTTTGATGAATCTTGTTGTTAGTAATTTCTGGATCTCCACTTTAATTTTTTCCTCAACCTCGTGTCTGAACTTCCTGGGTGGTTGCTTGACAGGTTTGGATTCGGGAGTGATGTGGAGATGATGAGTGACCAGTTTGCCATCTAGGACGGGCATCTCTTCGTATGTCCAGGCGAAGATATCTTGATATTTTTTCAACAGACCTATCAATCCTTCTCGTTCCTCATATGAGAGAGCATAACTGATTAAAATCGACCCTGGGTTTTTGTCTGTTCCGATGTTGATAGTCTCAAGATCGTCAGTTGTGGAATCCGTGCCATCTTGCAGCTTTCGTGGTGTTGCTGATGTCCTGAAGGCGTTTTATCCTCTCAACAATCATGTATGGAGAACCTCCTGGATCTATACACGGTCTCTCTACATAGTCAGGGAACAATGAGTATCACCGACGTCCTGAAGGCGTTAATGCTCTCAATCTTATGGAGAACCGCCAAGTCGTTCTTCTATGTAGAGGAGGGGTATCTCTATGTAGTCAGGGAACAATGAGTATCACCGACGTTCTGAAGGCGTTAAGTTCTCAATCATACGGAGAACCGCCCAATTATGTTATTCTACATAGAGGGTATGATGAAATGCGAGGCATCGAACGCTCAGCTAGTGGAGGCTTTTCGAGAAACATATTCATCATGGCTCGCAAAACACGAATCGTCACATGCATTCCTGAACCCGTGTCAGAAACATGCAATATCATGATTTTACGATTTTGACCTTTGTTGAAAATCCACCATCAACAAGTTCCAAGAGAATCAACTAGACAGTCAGACTCAATCAATGGAAATATATCCAAGAGTTGTATCTCAATTTCTCAATTAAATCTGCAATCAAACAAATAGGAATTTCCGAGACCGGTTGAATATAAGAAATAACTTGGACAATATCAAAACCCAATATCCAAGTGTCAATCAATTTAATCAACAACCCAAAGGTGAGATTCACAAACTGATTGAACTTACGCATAACCTGTGATATTTCAATTATATAAACAAATATAATGCGGAAAAGAAATAACACGGACACCAGAAATTTTGTTAACGAGGAAACCGCAAATGCAGAAAAACCCCGGGACCTAGTCCAGATTTGAACACCACGCTGTATTAAGCCGCTACAGACACTAGCCTACTCCATGTTAACTTCAGACTGGAATGTAGTTGAGCCCTAACCAATCTCACACTAATCAAGGTACAGTCGCGTTCCTTACGCCTTTGAATCCCAGCAGGACTCTGCACTTGATTCTCTTAGCCGATCTCACCCACAACTAAGAGTTGCTAAGACCCAAAGTCGAAGACTTGATAAACCAATCTGTCTCACACAAAAAAAAGTCTATTGAATAGATAAATCTGTCTCCCACAGAAATACCTAAGAGTTTTGTTTCGTATTGTGATAAATCAAGGTGAACAGTAATCAATTGATACACCAGACTTATATTCCCGAAGAATAGCCTAATGATATCAATCACCTCAAAATAATCTTAATTGTATGGTAGCGAAACAAGATATTGTGGAATCACAAACGATGAGACGAAGATGTTTGTGACTAATTTTTATCTTGCCTATCGGAGATTAAATCTCGAGCAAATACTAGAGAAGATAGTACTTAATCACGATAGAAAACAGCAAGATCAAGACACACAACTATAGAGAAATAGTTGGGTCTGGCTTCACAATCCCAATGAAGTCTTCAAGATGTTAACCTACGGGGTTTTGGAGAAAACCTAAGGTTAAAGGAGAATAGACATTAGTCGCAACTAGTATCACAAAGGAAGTGTGGGGATTAGGTTTCCCAGTTGCTAGAGTTCTCCCTTATATAGTCTTCAAATCAGGGTTTGTAATCAATGTTACCTTGGTAACAAAGCATTCAATATTCACCATTATATGAAAACCTGATTAGACTCGAGCTAATTCTTTCAACCGTTAGATCGAACTTAGATTGTTACACACAAATGAAAAGTGACTTCATTTAGATATGAGTAACCGTACCTAAACGTTTACACCTTGTTGGCTCAATAATAGTTAACCAAAGTTAATCATATGAACACTTCCATATCAACCTTATTCATTTTAACCATAACTAGTTCAAATGATTCAAATGAAACTAGTTCTAGAGTTGTTCAATTGTTTATATTCTCATAGAAGTATACAAGAAACAATTGAAGCAATATCGATTTTGATTCACTCAAATCAATTCATGAGCATTATAGCCACGGTTTACAAAAGATTGCATTCCTTAATATATAAATGTATTAGTTCATGAACAGCCCGATTTTAAAACATAACGTACTCAAGTATGCAAACGGGTACGCATACTTAAGTGGCCTGACTAAGTTTGGGTTCGCCAGTATGCGAACGTGTATGCATACCTTCCAAACTGAGTTAAATCCCGAAACTTGAAACTCACGCCAGTACGCATACCGGTATGCATACTAAGTTCACGGACTTCCATTAAACAATTCAGTACATATACGGGTATGCACACCATGTTTCTCGGACTTGGAATAACTTGCAACAGTTAGCATACAAGTACGCATATTGTGCTATATCCAATCATGGTTAATAGTTCTAAACTCTCATTTCAATCATTTAAATATTCTCGGAAGACGACAATAACTATCTCACACAAACTATTAGCTTCAAAGCAATTTTCAAGTGATCGAATGATCAATACGAAACATTCCGAGTCTACATCAAATGACTGTCTTACCCAAATCATGTAAGATGTTACCAGGAAATTTTCACATGATCATCTTTTGACTTTCGTCAAGAATATAAGATGAACTTGGTTAAAGTGAAAGCTTACTAACACATATTTCGATAAATATGTAAGGGAGTTAAACTCAGCTCGAAATATCAAATGTGTATAATTGAAGTCTATATAGGTATACGAATTTTGTCTCAAATAGGAGACAAAGTAGATAGATTTTTGAGTGATAAATGAGTTCAAGTCTCCACATACCTTTTGCTAATGAAGTTCCACAAGCTCCCCTTAGTAGTTCTTAGTCTTCAATTGATGAACGTCGTGAAGTATAATGCTAAACTACACTTTCTATCCTAATCCGAGACTTAGCTATAAGTAGACTACAAATCAAGACTTATAGTTTTGGCAATTAAAATTGATAACAAGCTTGAGATAGCAACGCTTGCGAGTTCGACCGAGCAGTGCTCTAACAAATGGTTTGAGTCCTTGGGAAAGAAGCCTGAAGATGATTTTATAGGTAATGTTGCATAAGGATATGGGTCTGAAGTGGGCTGGGGAGGTAGAGGATTCAATTTTTGGAATGAAAGATGTGAAAATTGAATTTATTTTCTTCAGGATGAAACTAGAGCTGAAGTGGTTTTGTACCATTTGCACGTTGTATTCCCCCACCATATTCCAATTGGCTTGGAAGAAGTTATATAGGAAGCTATTAGGGTCATGAACTTTGTCCCCTTCGATACTAAATAAAACAATCTTGATCTCCGCACTATCATGAATAAAAAGCAGATTAGCAGTAAAAAGAAAGGTTTTCATGTCTAAACCTTAGAACAAAACTAGAGAAGTAAAGATTATATTTTTCTGAAAGTATCACTTTTCTGAAACGGAGTGAAAGTATCACTTTTCCTGAAATGGAGTGAAAGCATCACTTTTCCTGAAACGGAATGTGAAAGTATCACTTTTCCTGAAACGGAAAATTAGTCGATCCATAAACCAAAGTATGGTTGCATGATGTGTTATGCATCCTTTTTGGTGGTTTGCATAATGGTTATGTATTCAATTTTCGAGAAATGTATCTAAAGTGAAAGTATCACTTTTCCTGAAACAGAGGGAGTACATTGTTGTTTTAGTTGCAACAGAAAATTATTCGATGCATAAACCAAAATATAGCTACATAAAGTATTATGTATCCTTTGTGTTGGTTTATATAATGGATATACATTTAATTTTCTAAAATTGTGCCTAAAATGATAAATACCTCCGAATTTTTCGTAAAAACTCTAAACTTGATATTGTTGTTTGTACTCATTGCGCAGATTTTTTTATAACTTTTCCAACGAGATAAAAAAAATTATATATAAAAATCCGTGCTTTGGAATTTTACAAATTTTATCTCGTTGGAAAAGTTATAAAAAAATCTACGCAATGAGTACAAACAACAATATCAAATTTAGAGTTTTTACGAAAAATTCGGAGGTATTTATCATATTAAAGTTTGATTTCCAATTATAACCCTGAAAAGATAGGATACACAAGAAGTTATAGTAATTTAACTTATCTTCAAACACCAAAATAATGATACATACACAAGTTGAGTGTGAGCAGCAAATTTAGGGAAACCAACTAACTTATTACATGAAAGAATTGTCAAAATAATCTAATCCACAACCTATGGGCCCATGCAATTAGTATTGTTCCCATCGGCAGGTCTTTATACAATGTTAGAGCATTGCTCGGTCGAACTCGCATGCGTTGCTATTTCAAGCATGTTTGTCAATGTTAGTGATCAAAACTATAAGTCTTGCTTTCTAGTCTACTATAGCTAAGTCTCGGACTAGGATAGAAAGTGTGGTTGAGCTCAAGGAATTCATGGCGATTCATCATACAAGTAGAAGAACTACTCAAGGAACCGGTGGAACTTCTCGACAAAAAGGTATGTGAAGACTTGAACTTATCTGTCACTCAAAATTTTATCTATTCTATCTCCTACTCTTTGAGACAAAAGTCGTATGCTATATATATATAGACTTAGATTATACACATTTGGTATTTCGAGCCGAGTATACCTCGCCTGTATCGAAATATGTGTTGGTAAGCTTTTCGCTCCAACCAAGTTTATCTTTACTTAGTGACGAAAGTCATGATATGTTTCAACCACTTTGAAAATTGCTTTGACGAGAAATGGTGTAACAATTGTATAACGTCCTCTAAGAATGTTTCAATGATTGGCATGAGAGTTTAGATTACATAACCAATGGATTCCTTGAACCGAAGTTTTCAAACTTTGTTGATCAAGAGAACCGGAAGGATGGAAAGTGCCAAGTCCGCGAACTGCCGAAATTCTCAAACCCGAGAATTTCTGCTGAAGTTGACAAACTACTTACGTGAGCTAAGTCCGCGAACCGGCGAAGTCTCATCCCGAGAATTTCTGCTGGACTTTGTAAAATCTGTCCGGTGTCTTAAGTCCACGAACCTAGTATGCGAACTTGAGAAGGTTATATAGCTAAAGATGATTTCTGAACTTAAACTTTAAAAAGGCTAAGAAATGTAGTTTGCAAACCGTGCCTATTAAAGTTCATGAACCGATTTGAGTGAATCAAATCATCTTTGCTTCAATTGTGTCTTGTGTAGTTACATAAGATTTACTTGCAATTGAACAACTCTCTAACTAGTTCATTTGAGTCATTTGAACTAGTTATGGTGAAGAAGAACATGGTTGGTATGAAATGCTCATATGGTTAACCTTTCAGTTAAACTATTGTTGAACCAACAATGCACATGTTTGGGTATGGTTAACAAACCTAGAAGCGTGCAGTTCATTTGTGTATAACAAGCTAAGTTTTCGATCTAACGGTTGAGAAATATTAGCTTGAATCTGAATCGGGTTTTCATATAACAGTGAATATTGATTGCTTTGTTACCAAGGAAAAACCCTGATTTGAAAGACTATATGAAGGAGACATCTAGTATTGTGCAAAACTAATCCCCACACCTTACGTGTGATACTAGTTTGCGTACTAGAGTCGGTTCTCCTTTAACCTTTGGTTTTCTTCTTCTAAAACCAGGTTAACGACTTAAAGACTTCATTGGGATTGTGAAGCCAGACCGATACTACTTTTATCGTAGTTGTGTGATCTGATCTTGCATCTTCTATCGTAATAGTACAATCATATTGATTGGCTTGAGATTGTTTGATTTCTCCGATAGGCAAGATATAAAAAGTAATCACAAACATCTTCGTCTCATTGTTTGTGATTCCGCAACATCTTTTTTCGCTACCATACGATTAAGATTGTTGTGAGGTGATTTATTAATCTAGGCTGTTTTTCGGGAATATAAGACCGGATAATAAATTGGTTCCTGTTCGCCTTGATTATTATCAAAAGACGGAACAAAAACTTTAGGATTTTTCTGTGGGAGACAGATTATCATTTGATAGACTTGTCTGTGTGAGACATATTTGTTTATTGTCAAAGCCTGCGATTTTGAGTCGTAGCAACTCTTAGTTGTGGGTGAGATCAGCTAAGGGAATCAAGTGTGCAGTATCCTGCTGGGATCAGAGGCGTAGGGAGTACAATTGTACCTTGGATCAGTGGAAGACTGATTGGGGTTCAACTATAGTCCAGTCCGAAGTTAGCTTGGAGTAGGCTAGTATCTGTAGCGGCTTAATACAGTGTGTATTCAATCTGGACTAGGTCCCGGGGTTTTTCTGCATTTGCAGTTTCCTCGTTAACAAAATTTCTGGTGTCTGTGTTATTTCAATTTCTGCATTATATTGTTTTATCTTTATAATTGAAATAATACAGGTTGTGCGTTAGATCAATCAATTGGAGAATCCGACCTAACGGTTGTTGATTGATATTGATTGACACTTGGATATTGGTCTTTGGTACCATCTAAGTTATTCCTTGTATTTGATTAGTACTCGCAGTTTCTGTTTGAGGAAATCAAATCAAGAGAGAGATATAAACTCGTTGATATACTTTTAATTGATTGAGTCTTGTTGATTCTCTTAAAAGTATATTCGAGTTTGTCCATACAGATTGCTAAGCGAAATATTGGGTGGTGTTGTTAGACCCCCGCTTTTTCAATTGGTATCTGAGGATGATCAGTCTAAGGGTGATTTTTCAGATGAAGATCTTGACAAATCAGTCTCCTTGATCACAAGACAGTTTAGGGATCTTCTATTGAAGAGAAGTAAACGGTTTTCAAGAGACAAACCTAGGTCATCAGATTAACCTCACAATCGTGTTCCTCCTAAAAACAGGGATGCTGACGAGGCTGATGACGAGGCTGATGACGAGGATATGCCACAGTGCCTTAAGTGTAAAGGTTTTCGTCATTTTGCAAACGAGTGCCCAAATCGTAGAAAATACACTGGGAACAACGGTCTTGCTGTAACACTTGATGAGATGTCTGAGATCTATGATTCTGATGAAGACAGGAAATCAAGTGTCGGTCTTCTATGTGAAAACATTGATTTTGATAATTATAGCAATACATATATCAACCTTGATGGTTTCAGCGAAGAGGAAAACCCAATCAAGCTGGAAGAATCAATTGACCCATCCTTTGAAACACTGGTTTTAATGTTTCAGGATCCACTATGTGTCTAGCTGCGTTCACACCACAGATGCCTGAATACTGTCCAAGTTTGACGTGCTCGTTTTGTTCTCAGAATGGTAATGAACTATCAAGATGTTACAAGTACAATCATCAAGTGAGTCACGCCAAAAAACTTCAACGAAGAGCAAATCGATTGGCAAGGAAGCTTAAACTTGCCCAGAAGACTGCTGAGGTATGTAGGATTTTATCTTCGTCTAAGAAGTTGGTTTCCAAAACTAGACCATTAGAGAATAAGGTATGGTCAAATCATTTTGATAGACAGAAGTCTGAGGATTCCTCTCAAGAGGAAAATGGTGGACAAATTGTTGTTCACCACAACACAAATTAATTGTGTTGTTTGGTAAATCTTGTCTCATGTGCCTGATCAAAAGAGATGAAATTGTGTACTGCTCAGGCTTCAGGAAAAGTTTTTTTTTTTTTAGGTTTGTGTTTCTTGTCTATCAAATAAAGTAAAGGGTTATTATCGACGATTCTACTCTTTATAGGGTTTAGAATTGGGCGTCCACGAAACTGTGTAAAAGGTTGCGAACTCTACATTCCTTTTTCCTCTTTGATATCCTTTATATCTTAAGACTGCTTGATTGTGAATTCCACTCACAAAAACCAGTTGTTTATAACTTTTCTCCAAGAATCATGTCTTTGGATGGAAAAGATGTTAACATGATTGTTAAGCCATCAATCAAGGAAAAAGAGAAATCTCCAGCAACTCCTTCCCTGAAAAGAAAAAGGAGAAATACATGAAAGCCAAGGGCTTTCCCTTCTAACTCTCAGAAGTTTTCCGATGTTCTTGATGAGTTGAAGGAAGTAAGAAAGGAGATTAGTGAAATAAAGGCTTGTGTTTTAAGATCTTTGGAACTTCAGAAAGCCCTGGTTCGACATCATTAGCCAAGACGGTTTGTTGGTATTGACTCCTTCCTCCATGAACCTTATATTCCAATGGTTGTTGACGACAAGGAGTTCGGGAATGATAAAGAATTTCTCAAAGACATTGTTGCCTAGTATGTCTTCTTTTTGGATTAGTTGGAAGAATAACTAGTGCTTGAATAGCAATGATTGTGACTACACATAGCTATTATTTTTCATCTTCTTGTGTTATTTTTTAGGTTTATTGGTATAAAATTCTAATAATATTTGGAGGATGATGTTTTTGCAGTATTAATCTTTATGATTTGTTATATTGTAACTTGTTATGGGATATGTATGTTTGCGTCCGTGAACTTGAAGGTCCCATACTTTGTCAGAAGTAAAGTCGTTCGTGTTCGGTATTCACGTACTGGTAAAAGGATGAATGGACTTTTGAAAAATACAAAAGTTAAGCCTATGTTGTTGATTATATTGATGGAAGATAGGTTAAAATCTTTTGTTTTCAAGGATTATGTCTATTATTGTTGTTATGCAAATAATGATTGAAGATAGAATGAATCCTTGTGTATTACGCAGTATTGATCATGCCTGATCCATATTCGTATGTATTACTGTGAGGCTCTGTAATGTGTCTTATGTTGAGCACGATACAACCAAATTGATTATTTTTTATTAGCTTTGTTGGTTGTTCGGTAAGGTATTTTATGTTGAGCATTTTGAACTAAATTAATCATCTTGTTTGGTTATTTAGTTATTGCTCGGTAAGTTTTCTTATGTCAAGCAAAACATTTGACAATTAAATTGATTACTTTCACAATTAGTTTGGTTATGTATTCCAATTGGATTAATTATGGGTTCTCTTGTAATTAATCTAGTCGAGTATTCTTGTGTCTTCATGAGTTTTCTTATGTAGAGCACAAACAGTTGAATTGATCACTTTTTGTGTTTGATTTGACTGTGTATACCAATTAATTTAGTCATGGGTTTTACTTGTGATTAATTTTATTGAGTTTTTGGATATAAAAATCATTCTTATGGTTTTGGTGTCCAGTAAAATCCTTCTTTTCTTTTGAAATTAAGGTCGCTCTTGTTGTTCTTTCAGGAATGACATCAAATGGGGGAGAGTTCTTTTGAACTTGTGCTTAATGATCATATCTTGAGGGGTGTGCGGCTGTGGAATTTTAGAGGGGTTATCTTGTATATTTAACTCCTTGATGAATGCTATTAGCTTCGGCTATATGATTGCATCTAAATAAGATGATGTGTGTTCCTTCTTTTTAGTCATGAAATGTCTCTTATGGAAATTTCATTATGATCCCGTTCTTTTACCTTTGCCAATTTTATTGACAAAAAGGGGGAGAATTAATATGTAGTTCACACTACAAATACATATGGTCTTCGGGTCATTATGTAAGGGGGAGTGGTTTCCATGTGAGATAGAGTATTGACTAAGAGGGAGTGATACATATCACCATAGTATTATTGTTGAAGTTGTGATACAATTGAACTTTGACGTTGTGTAATAATACTATGACACTGTATAACCACTAGTGGAAAATGAGATTTTTGAGTCTGCCTAGGCCTTGAAAATAGTCTTCCCATGGGCTTTCTTAAAATAACGGGCTTCAGTGGGAGTCGTTTTAGATGGATTTATGTAAGAAACCTATTTTGAGGCATACTGAATTTTTTTGAGGCATACTGAATAATGTCGAAATAGGGTCACTGAATAAAAAACATCATCACCCCTTATCTACCCTTTTTGATAATGGCATAACAATCCTTATTTAATTGGTATTAATGATTGTGATTAGTTTTAATAATAATGATTAATTAATGATATTAATGATTGACTAAGTTAAGTTGTTAATTAGTGTTATATTTGTTGAAAAAAATATGATTTTTGAGTGAGAGAGTGGGGTTTTTAAGAGAGGAAGAAGAAGTGGAAAAAAAACTAGGGTTCTTGAGATTTTGAGGATTTTTTTGATTCGAAATGCATGATTCATTAATGAAGAACCTTCTGCGAATAATATACAAGTATACCCGTATACGACGTCTAATCTCTCTTTTTTAGCACCATAAAACTGAATTTTTCCAAACTTCTTATGATTTTCAACACTTGGTTCGGCTGTAATATAAGAACCGAACTTTGTGCGAGAAGAACGGTTCGACCAGTATATTTTAAGCCGAACAATATAGTTTTAAAATATACATATGGTTCGGCATGTGCGATCTCTTTCAGTGGATAGCCGAACCTATTGTTTTTTTTTGTTTTTTTTTTCCGAGTTACAGTGTATTGTTCGGCACACATTATGTCAGTCGAACATTGTGGTGTAACTTATGTTTTTACCTAAGTCATAAATTCGGCTTTAATTGTACATCCAAATTATTAGCCGAATTTTGGAAAGCTAAATGTTCGTTTTTCGGGCCGAACTTCATTAAGTGAACTAGAAGAACCAAGTTCGGCCGAAAATAAAGAGAGTCGAATGAGACGAACTTACCATCGTCTGAGTTCGGCTCAAAATGGAAAACTAATTTTGGGCCGAACTGTTCTTCCACAGAACAAAAAATAAAGAACAAAACTAAGTTCATCTCTTTTTGTCGCAATATTTTGGGTCGAACCCACTTCTGAAAACCCTAAATTCATCTAAGAAAATCCTATGTTATCGATCAAACATAGTAAAAAAAATCAAACGATTAATCAGTTTATGGAAGGGATTCGACTGCAATAACGAAGAATAAGTAGTGTTGACTGATTTAGTTTTAGTTTAGTCAAAGGGTAACCTAGTAATTTTTGTATGGATAAACACCCCTTATAAAGATATCCTAGATGACATCATAATTTAGTATGCCTCAAAAAAATCCAGTATGCCTCAAAACAGGTTTCTTAAGTAACGACTGCGAGGGTCAGAGTTTTCTACGGGAACAAATATCAAGAGAGTCAAGAAAACCATGCATTGTTTCTCGAGTACCCTTATCTTCTGTCCATTCTCTCGTTCCTCTGCTCTCTTCTCATTTTATCTCCTGATGAAACCATCAAAGAACAAACCCTAGACATCTACTGAAACCATTAAAGAATAAAAATGATTCTCTATAAACCCTTGCATCTACTACAATCCAGTAAACCAAATCAATCTCTTCTCCCAACAGATCCATTCTAGGTCATCTTCTTTTAAGGCGAATGATAAGAGAAACCCCTAATTTATTCTTCAACTTTCTCATAATACTTATTTTATGATTGTCACAGCCATCTAATATCTTCAATTTAAATTTTGAGGGTTTTGTAGTGAACAACTTATCTTCAATTGGTCGGGTGGTGATGTCAATTATCTTGATATTATTCGAGGTGATCCCGGTGATTAAAGGTATACACAGATGATTACTTCATCTGATTTCAATTTCTCCAATAAGGGTTTTTGTGAGGTTTAGATACGTGGATCTGGGTTTTTTTGATTGATTTTAATTGTTTATAGTAGTCATTCAATTTTGGTATGGGTTTTTCATTTTTCGTCTCATTTTCAGTTATTGGTTTTATTTGAATGGTTAGGTTAGGATTTTGGGTGAAATAGCATGTTTGATGTGATAAAATTGATATAAAATTGCTTTCTTTTCTGGATTTTTTTTTATTTATAATTTTGGGTTGGGTTATAAATCATGAGATTGACATCTTTAGAACATAGGAAGGAATATGGAAGTTTGATTCTTGATCTAATAAGAATTCTGGATTTATTGGTTAAATCCAACTTTGGTTATGAGGTCAGTTATCCTAATAGCTATCACTGAAGAATAGATGATGATCAACATTTGTATGTATGATGATATCTGATTCAAAAATGGGAAGAATTCTAGCCCAGATTGACCTAAGATTCAACCCTGTGAAGCTTGTCTCTATTAAGAATATCTTATGTTGAAAAGCTTATAATTTTTCCTTCTGATCAGTTTCTCAAGTTGTAATGGGAATTTCATGGGGAACCTTATCTATGGGGAGTATTTAGAAAGAGAATTGTTCATGTTTAATGCCTCCTCCATGTTCATGTAAGTACCCGTGGTGACTCTGTAGGTGCTTTCCTGGGAAGTGAAGAATGTTTCCTGTGTTAAGATCTCAAGTGTTTGATCTTCTTTTCTATTTCTATGGTTGTTTTTGAAGTTTTCTTGTGTGTGTAAACTTTCTAATACGTTTCCCTTTTGATCTGTTATAGGTAACAGTTTCTGAGCTGAAGTACTGATGAACTGAGGTAGTGATGATTGATCAACTTGATGCTGTAGAATCTTCCGTTGTGATGGGTAAGGGAGGATAAGGCTACTCGCATATATATTTTATGGCATGCTTGTTGTGTTTGTAGAAAATTTCCATTAACATTGGTCACTGTAAACAAAAATTGTAGCTATTAGATTCGCGTGCTATTTGAGTCGATTGCATTTGACACTTGCATTTGCAGTCACCTTGTTCAAACTTACGTTCAATCTGACCGAGAATTTGAAATAAGTGAACTAAGTAGCTTTGATTATTCAGTTTAATTGTGTTTCAGTTTTGCAAGTTTTCTTTCATTGTACAAGAACCAACAGTTACATGATACATTGTGCCCACCTTTTGTGCTATTCAGGGGATTCTTTTCCTAGTTAAATTTCCATGCCAGTGTAGATAACTTCAAGACTCTAAAGATGCATTGATATCTCTTGTGTATTAGTCTTACAAAATCTTTATACTAGTCTTCATAGTTTTTAAGCATTGACTAGTTCCTTTTGGAATGATTACTGATAAGTGCTCAAATACATTGATGCAGGTTCAAGTCCATTGCCAGCATTAACAGTTGCCTCGATAATTGATTTCATATTTAACTATGGCAAAGGAAGCGCTTGTTCTACGTGTAATGAGGTAGAATCGTTCCAGATAGTTTTGCTTGAAAAGGCATAGTTAGAGGTTCATTATGTTGCTTTCAGACACGATTAACTGTTTTTGTTGCGTGTTTCTAGATTCCTTGCACATTAGCTTCTGTCGATGCCCTTTAAAGGTACACACAGCTTTCCAGCGATCCCCTTTGCAGAACTAGCAAACCTTGCATTTTGTCCGTTGATATAGATCAATCCAAGGTACAACTATATGCCATACGATTGCAGTAGTAACTCTGTTTATGAACCTTAACTAATATCTTGTATGTGTGTCTGTAATTTGAACCACATTTTGTGATAACATCATTACTCTGTTGCATCTATGTTGGGGTTACGTTTCATTTTAATAATTCCATTCATTAAGTTAAACGTTAACCAATGTAGGAATAATTTCAATTTTGTTTGTTGTTGTGGCATGTGGTGCCTCCCCCAACTTGTTTGGGAATGAAAGCTTGGTTATTGTTATCTGGAAAGGGTTGATGCTTGCTGAGATAATGAACTATTTTGCAGTCACTACATTAGTTGAAGTCGATGAGACAATCACACTATTTTGTAGTCATTACAATAGTTTATTTGCATTTAGTTACTTATTTGTTAGTCACTACAAGTCCTTGTTTAATCTTTATTAGTTTGTATCTAGTTGTCTCTTTGTTAATCATCGATCACTGGATATTTATGACTTGTTTTGCGCTTTCAGGGATCATAAAATGCAACAGTAAGCTAATTGACCTATTAGTTTCTGACATGAAACCAAGTGCGGAAGCTTCCTATTTCAAGTGTTGCAGATTCCTCTTCTTTAAAGACACCACCTGACAAGTACTGGAACTATGGAGAAGCATTATGGTGATGTTAAATTTCACTCATGTTGCGGTGGTAGTTTTTCTATAGTGATTTATTTTTTAGATTTCTATATCGTAAATTATTTTCAGATTCGGAACTGATTGTAGTTTGTTATTGTAAAACGAAATCCATGTGTTTAGTGAATTTTTCGCAGATTTAAAACCTGTGTAATTGTAGTTTGTTGGGGTTGTATAATGAATTTAGTGAATATAAGTTTAATTCAATTTCAGTTCTTGTTTGTTTCAATCATATTTTATTTTAGCTACAGATTCAGTTGAACCAAATATTTTTTTTTTGTATTTATAAATTAATGAAACGTCTGTTTCCACCAATTTCCTTTTATGGGCTGTTCAAGTTAATTTGAAAAAATCTAAGAATCTCAAAAGCAGACGTATTGAGAAATAAGACTACACTCTTAGGGCTCCCAGAAACAGTCTTTTTTTAGAGGTTTTAAGTGTCTTTTTGGCAGACTTTTTTTTGCATTTTCCACTAGTAAACAATGATCGAGACCGATGCTTTCTCATTGTTATAACTACGGATCTTCAACAGCGGTGATGCTAAACTTACAACCTTTGGGATCATAGGAGTACTTGGAAGTGACGAAGTTTTCGAGGAATGTTGAAGATTAGACATGTGGAATATGAGATACTTAAGTTTCTTTATCTTTTTTGTATTCCATATGTATTGATAGTTTTGTCACTAAAATTGACAAAGGGGGAGATTGTTAGAGCATTGCTCGGCCGAACTCGCATGCGTTGCTATCTCAAGCATGTTTGTCAATGTTAGTAATCAAAACTATAAGTCTTGATTTCTAGTCTACTATAGCTAAGTCTCGGACTAGGATAGAAAGTGTAGTTTAGCTCAAGGACTTCATGGCGATTCATCATACAAGTAGAAGAACTACTCAAGGAACCGGTGGAACTTCTCGACAAAAAGGTATGTGAAGACTTGAACTTATCTGTCACTCAAAAGTCTATCTATTCTATCTCCTACTCTTTGAGACAAAAGTCGTATGCTATATATATAGACTTAGATTATACACATTTGGTATTTTGAGCCGAGTATACCTCTCCCTTCTATATCTCGAAATATGTGTTGGTAAGCTTTTCGCTTCGACCAAATTTATCTTTACCTAGTGACGAAAGTCATGATATGTTTCAATCACTTTGAAAATTGCTTTGACGAGAAATGGTGTAACAACTGTATAACGTCCTCTAAGAATGTTTCAATGATTAGAATGAGAGTTTAGATTACATAACCAATGGATTCCTTGAACCGAAGTTTTCGAACTTTGTTGATCAAGAGAACCGGAAGGATGGCAAGTGCCAAGTCCGCGAACTCAGTCCGCGAACTGCCGAAGTTCTCAAACCCGAGAATTTCTGCTGGAGTTGACAAACTACTTACATGAGATAAGTCCGAGAACCCAGTCTGCAAACCGGCGAAGTTCTCATCCCGAGAATTTCTGCCGGAGTTTGTAAACTCTGTCCGGTGTCTTAAGTCCGCGAACCTAGTCTGCGAACTTGAGAAGGTTATATATCTAAAGATGATTTCTGAACTTAAACTTTAAAAAGACTAAGGAATGCAGTTTGCAAACCGTGGCTATTAAAGTTCATGAACCGATTCGAGTGAATCAAATCATCTTTGCTTCAATTGTGTCTTGTGTAGTTACATAAGATTTCCTTGCAATTGAACAACTCTCTAACTAGTTCATTTGAGTCATTTGAACTAGTTATGGTGAAGAAGAACATGGTTGGTATGAAATGCTCATATGGTTAACCTTTCGGTTAAACTATTGTTGAACCAACAATGCACACGTTTGGGTACCGTTAACAAACCTAGAAGCGTGCAGTTCATTTGTGTATAACTAGCTAAGTTTTCGATCTAACGGTTGAGAAATATTAACTTGAATCTAAATCGGGTTTTCATCTAACGGTGAATATTGATTGCTTTGTTACCAAGGCAAAAACCTGATTTGAAAGACTATATAAAGGAGACATCTAGTATTATGCAAAACTAATCCCCACACCTTACGTGTCATACTAGTTTGCATACTAGAGTCGGTTCTCCTTTAACCTTTGGTTTTCTTCTTCTAAAACCAGGTTAACGACTTAAAGACTTCATTGGGATTTTGAAGTCAGACCGATACTACTTTTATCGTAGTTGTGTGATCTGATCTTGCATCTTCTATCGTAATAGTACAATCATATTGATTGGCTTGAGATTGTTTGATTTCTCCGATAGGCAAGATATAAAAAGTAATCACAAACATATTCGTCTAATTGTTTGTGATTCCGAAACATCTTGTTTCGCTACCATACGATTAAGATTGTTGTGAGGTGATTGATTAATCTAGGTTGTTCTTCAGGAATATAAGACTGTATTATCAATTGGTCCTATTGGCCTTGATTATTATCAAAATACGGAACAAAATCTTTAGGGTTTTTACGTGGGAGACAGATTGATCCTTTGATAGACTTGTCTGTGTGAGACAGATTTGTTTATTGTCAAAGCCTGCGATTTTGGGTCGTAGCAACTCTTAGTTGTGGGTGAGTTCAGTTAAGGGAATCAAGTGCGCAGTATCCTGCTGGGATCAGAGACGTAGGGAGTACAACTGTACCTTGGATCAGTGGGAGACTGATTGGGGTTCAACTATAGTCCAGCCCGAAGTTAGCTTGGAGTAGGCTAGTGTCTGTAGCGGCTTAATACAGTGTGTATTCAATCTGGACTAGGTCCCGGGGTTTTTCTGCATTTGCGGTTTCCTCGTTAACAAAATTTCTGGTGTCTGTGTTATTTCAATTTCCGCATTATATTGTTTTATCTTTATAATTGAAATAATACAGGTTGTGCGTTAGATCAATCAATTGGAGAATCCGACCTAACGGTTGTTGATTGATATTGATTGACACTTGGATATTGGTCTTTGGTACCATCCAAGTTATTCCTTGTATTTGATTAGTACTCGCAGTTTCTGTTTGAGGAAATCAAATCAAGAGAGAGATATAAACTCGTTGATATACTTTTAATTGATTGAGTCTTGTTGATTCTCTTAAAAGTATATTCGAGTTTGTCCATACAAATTGCTAAGAGAAATATTGGGTGGTGTTGTTAGACCCCTGCTTTTTCATATATTTAACACCTTCTCAAGAACTACACTATAAGCCAAAACCACTGTTGCAAATTGCAAACATTCTCATTCTTCTCTCCTTTTCATCTTCTAAAGAGTTCCTAGATTTACTCCTTCCACTATTTTAATCTTCAAACTTGCTTTTTTGGGTCTCTTTTGTTTTTCATTTCTTGTTTTTCATTTGAATAGACCAATTTCCTTCTCTTGTCGGTCTCTTTTCTTTTTGTTCACTCCATTTTGGAATCTTTTACTTGTTTTAGTTAGATTAGATAAGCATGTTTACTATTAGGGCGTGACAAATTAATGCAATAGAGAAAATGTTCCCATTAGCACATAATATGCTTTGTACATTCCATATATGGTGTAATGTGATGAATATGTGCAAGTCTCAAATTTGTCCACCAAATAGGAAATCATTTGAAGAGATTAGTAAGCTACCGGAAGATGAACAAGAGGATGCAAAATAGGAATTTGATAAACAATACATTCTAAATCACGTTAAATGGGTTGCTTTCTCTGGTAAATGGGAGTCATTCACTTAGTCTCTCACTGAAGAAGAGTATAATATAAATCTTGCGGAGTTTATCGAATATTAGTTTATCCCCGATTACCCCGAGGATATTGTAACGTATGTGTGCTTGATCATTGGTTGGAACTACACAAATAGCGCTTTGCTTATACATTTACCAACCACCATAAACATTTTGGGAATCAAGCGACAAGTTTAGTAGAGTCGGTTCACCAACCATTGAAGAAGAATCTTTTTGGATGTGTCAAAAAATTTGTGATCATGTTTAATGCTATGAGAAATTACTTCAGCCACGAGATTGATATATTTAAAGAAAAGTTTCAAAAAATTAGTATCATGAAGTACAAGAAATGGGGCAACCTTCGGTTGTTCAAGGGAATCCATTATAATGTTTCCCATGCTTGTATAAAGAAGTTGATTGTAGAAATGGAGTTGATTGAGAAATAGGGAACCAATCCGGACGAGATATGTTTATAACATGATGAAGTCTACGGGACTCCCTTGTCACCATATAATAGTTAATTATGAAATGACCTAATCCCTTTAAGCGACATAGATCGATATTGGAAATAAGTAAGTTTTGTCCCTCCTCCAAAGGGAGATGCCGGAGTAAAGTTCAGTGTTAACGAAATGGGAAGAACCGTACTCTAGATGTACCGAAACATGAACAAACTTGAATGGAAAATATTTTGGGATGACATTAGGACAATCGTTTATCCACATACTTCGGAGAATGTCCACGAACTGGAAAAAGGCAAGCACAAAGGTAGGCCAAGCACCAAAGAAACAAAAAAACAACTAAGACAATATGTGAAGGTGTTGATTGGATAGGAAAGTGAAATGCACGCTACTACTAGAGATCCTTCGGCGCATGAGCATACCGAGGCGAAGTACCAAAAGGATTCTAAGAAACGGGCTAGGAATAGTATGGAAAAAGGCGAAACAAGTGAACGAAATTTGAAGAAAAATGGTACGATATTACCCTCGCCACCAACCCAACCACCTCCATCGACACCGAGCCAATCAACTCCACGAGACGAGAAGCTTAAGGCTCCAATGTGCCACATCCAACAAAAGAGACGACCAATTGATGATAAGCCACCACTTATTAAGAAAGCTACTTGGAATAACTACCTCCATACATTAGAGAGTACGTCATATCCACCGACGACGTCCTTTAGGATGGTAATTGCAGTTTTCACGTTGTCATACAACAACTAGGGCCCTTCACTCAAGCCAAGCTATATAATGGGTGTGCAATCAATTATGTTCGTCAAAGGTTGTTAGCAAAACTAAAGGAGAACCCGACATTTTACAAGACAATATTGTACGATGGAGATATATAGTAGTCTCACCGAATAGTTTATTAGTGAAAATAACGAGGGTATCCGGGTACACCACAATCTTTTTGTTTCAACCTATAAGTCTGATACCTTGAGTGATCATTGATAAAGTCGAGACAATACAACTTCAATATATTCATTTGATAATAGTTACGGTTCAAAACCGATTTACTATGTTGTAGACTGGCAATAGTGATAGAATGTGGGAATCCAACTCAAAACCAATTAGCAATAATTGGAGTGGTCCCTTCAGCCGAACCATTACTGACCGACAAAAGTACCTTTTCTTGTTAAAATAATATGGATTTTTTTTTATTTACAATAGTGACAGAATGTGGGCATCCAACTCAAAACCAATTAGCAATAATTGGAGTGGTCCCTTCAACTATACGAAGAATCTAGAAAAGGGATTTGGTTTATGTGGGATTAAGGACTACTATCCTAAACATACCCCTCCACGTGTAGGGCGTGAGTTTGGAGCCCCTAGATCATGTAGAGGCTAGCTCCCTACACGGTGGGGCACGAGTTTGGGGCCTCTAAGTCGTGGGAGAAACAAATGTAAATATAACTGTTGGGCTTACTGTAACTGTCGGGCTTACTATACCTTCTAGATCTTTTTTCCAATTTGTCGAGCTCGGTCCAGGATCGTATCATCATTTTCAGGTTTGTTTCATCATTCCCCGAAAGGGTTCATCACTCCCACGTGTTTTGGGGTTTTTCATTGGTGGAGAATCAATCTTCTACAACATTTTTCAGGTTAGTCGAGCCCGGTTCAGGGTCGTTACACCACTTTCAGGTTCGTCGATCCTGGTTCAGGATCGTCACATCCATTTTCAGGATCGTCGAATCATTTATCCTCCCTACCAAGGAGATGTGTTCAGGGGTAAATATGATTTTCAATAGGTGAGATAACTGCCACCTAATATTTAACTGGATGAAAACTGTTACATGAAGAAAAAAAAACTGTCAAAAAAATGTTACTTTATAAAATTTGTAAAAAACGGGGATACTTCAGAAGTTTCACTTTTCAAACAGGGGTATTTTATAAAATATCCCTTTTTATTACAACTTTGATTTTCAACTAGAATTCAAAATTTAATTATTGGTTTCAATTTATTATAATTAAACGAATTCATTATATGTGGAAAAAAATACTAAAACAAATCATATCTCATTGAAATATATATATATATATATATATATTCAATAATAGCTTTGATTTTAACTAAATTTTCTTTATATCTAAATAGTCTCATTGAAGTTTTTATACATTATTGGGCCGACGGAACGAAGCGAGAAAGGACTTTTATATGGTCACTTTGTTGTGAAATCTAAATCTAAGTGATCAATTTAACAAAAAAGATTGGAAATGGTCCATGCTGAAAAATCAAAAATGCCCTCTTGTAGCTGGATTTTTGGACAAACTGAGCTAAGGGTCGCGGGATCGAATCCTGACCGCCTCTATTTTTTTTTCCTTCCTTTTTCCTTCTCCTTCGTGCTTCTTCCTTCTCCTTCATTGTTTTTTCTACTTCGTCCCCAAACTCACAGAGAAACTCTCGTCCCCAAACTCAACAGACATACTTCAACAGAGAAACGTCACCTCCACCATCACCGTCGCCGCAACCAGATTTATTTTCTCTTTCAAGTTAATTCCCCTCTTAAGATTGAAATTGGGAAATTTCAGTGACCTAATTTGAGGTTCTATTGATGAAGATGGTGGTTCAATTGATGATAAATTAGGTTGTTTTCATCTTCTTCAATAGGGTTTCAATTGGTTTTCATCTTCTTCAATAGGGTTTCAATAGAGAATTGAGTCGAGATAAAACTCAAATCGGTTCATTCAAAATCAAATCAGGGTTTCAGAATTACTCAATTCAATCAGGTCGCGGGTTCAAAGGTTAGTTGCTCAATTAACCTTGATTCATTTTGTCTGATGAAGGTATGTGTTAGATTTCCCAATTTCAATCTACTGCAAAACCGGGAAATTTCCCAATTTCTCTTTGCTGTTTACTGATATTCCAGCTCTTTGCTTGATTTATTTTGTATTTTTGATATTCATAGTGTTCCTGTTTGATGGTTGTCCTGTGTGCAAGTGAATGAATCTATTGAAGTGTAAGAATACTTAAGTGGTTGTGAGATATCTGACTGCTTATATGTGTAATTTGGGTGAATACATGTCAAAGCATCCTGTAAAAGAGAAGCATGGGAATCTCACCCTGACAGTTTTCCTGCAAATGAAAAGTTCTGGGACTAAGTTTAAATTGGTAAGTAATTGAACTGAACCTTCTCTTATGCTAATTCTTCAGGTTAATCATGATTAGATCCTTATTTGGTTGCATTACAATAACAATTTGATTTACTACTTGACAGAAAACGATGTCCAATTGCTAAGTGTTTTTTTTTTTTTTGGCAAGAATTCAACTGCTAAGTTTGTGAATCTTAATTGTTAGAATAATTGTATGTGAAACAAACATACTTAGATAAGATGGTGAATGCGTGTTTCTGTAAGGGGAAATTTGGCAGCAATAGCTTGTGTGAAGGAGAAAAACATAAGTAGAGAACAATGTAGAAAGAAAATAAAACATCCTTTAAAGTGACATGGTAGCTCTGTAACTGTATTCAAAACGGTCCTATCACTATCCATTGACAGATTAATGCAAGCTACCTTGACCATCCATCTTTTCTGGTTACTACTAATCTGCTTTTTGTGATTTGACTATCACTTGGCATCACCAAAGTAGATGTTTGTTTTCCTCCATTAATTCTAAATGATAATGGAGATGAGCAAGATTGTAATATATCATCATAGTTGTTAATGTCTCACTGTGCCTAGTCAAATAAAATTCCCTTGTTAAGAAAACGGCGATGTGAAGATGTAACTAAATAAAACTCCCACTTTAGAGAGGGGGAAAATGTGAGTTTCTGTATTAGCGTTATATTCGTGTTATTTTAAGATTCTTTCTTTTAGAGAACCAGTCTAGGGAACTTACTTTCATTCTACTATTATATAGGAGGCACTGCAAAGGAGAACTCTAGCATATACTGCTGCTATGCAGCTCCGAAGAAGCATCTATCACTGATTCCATCATCAGGAGTTTAAGGTAAACAACTGAAGATAAAATACTATATGTATTTTTCCATATGACTGGTTCTATCATATTTGTCCTTCTAAAATTAGCTCTTTTTCATATTTCTTTTGTTGTCACGACATGTTCTCGGACCTCTATTCTTCATTTAAGATTGCTCCAATTCCAACTACCATTTCCTATCAATTTATGAACCAGTAGGTTTAATTGGCAGCGTGTAGCTTCCTTCGATAGATGATGTGCAGGAGGTTGACTCAAAGATAGTTGTTTAATGATGAAAAATACTTCAGACAGAAAGTATCACTTTTTGACCTAGATGAATGTTAGGACAGGTGACATGACTATAATGGTGCTGGTGGATCGATGTTCACAGGTGGTTGCTGTATATGAATGAAGTGAAGGAGCTTGGGCTGGTAGTTAAGCTGAATTGCAGGCGTTGTTGGTGGTAGTGAGCTGGTGTTGTGTAGAGGAAGGAGCTAATGATGTTGTTGTTAGTTGAGCTGAACTGCGGAGATGGAGCTGGCGAAGAATGGTACAGCTATGAAGTGTTCCAGGGAAGAATGACAGATTGCAGTTTGAACACATGACTGAGAAAGACTTGGGGGTTGTCTGTGTTGTATGTTTGAGCACAAGAGCAAGGACCTGATATGTTGTTGGATTTGAGTTGCAGCTACTGTTTGGTTTGACTGCAGGTGAATGAGAGTGGTGTATGAACTGTAACAGATGGAAGAATGGCTTGACTGAATGAAGGAACGAGTAGATGAATTTTTAGTTTGCAGTTGTAGTTGATGTTACAGGGAATGGTGCTGAAGAGACGGAGATTGAGCTGCAACAGGGGACAAAGAAGATAATTAAGAAGCAGTGGAGGAGTACGTGGTACTGTGGACAGTATGGAGTGATTTAAAAAGGGAATTGCAGTTGGAAATTGGTGACAAGATTGAATGCAGAACTGAAGCTGCATATGGTGGAAGTGAGCGCCAGCATGGATGGAATTGAAGCAGTGAAGCGCCACAATGGTGCAACATAAAGCAACACACAGCTCTGGCCTGTGCAAGAAGCAACGGCCTGCAACACCTCAAGCTATGACCATTCAGACGAGTCAGTTAACTGAAGCTGACTCACATTATGAGTCAGACCGTGACTCACTGAGTTGAACCCACTGTATCGGTCTGAGTTTGACCGAGTTCTGTTGACTCGCTGAGGTGACTCGTTTGACCCACTGGTTTGACTTTACCGGATACCTGAACTGTTTTCGGGCCAACTGTCGGCCGAATCCCGGTCAACTGAACTGTTTTCGGGCCAACTGTCGGCCGAATCCCGGTCAACTTTTGGGACTACTTGTGGTATTTCTGTATTTCTCTTATGGATCGACTAATTACATAACACATCATGCAACCATATTTTGGTTCATGGAGCGATTAATTTTTCGTTTTTGAAAAACTGATACTTTCACATTCCCTTTCAGGAAAAGTGGTACTATCACTCCGTTTCAGGAAAAGTGGTACTATCACCCCGTTTTAGGAAAAGTGATACTTTCAATTTGTTTCAGAAAAAGTGATACTTTCACCTCGTTTCAGAAAAAATGATACTTTTCTGAAATGGGGTGAAAATTTCACTTTTTCTAAAACGAGGCATAGTGGTGTCGTTTCGTCAAGTTCTTCAGTCGGCATTTCCACCGTGACAACAGTTGTACTAGTAATACGATGGAAAGTTGGTTATACATTATTCTGGTTTTTATTGATTTTTTTGGTACCTGCACTAGATTATTTTGTTATTTTGTTTTCTTTTTTTGTTTTTTTATAACGTCAAACCAAAAGCAACTGTCTAGACTTGGTTTTTCCGGTTTTTTAATATTTCTGTGTTTTGTCGGTTTAAACAAATTCGGTCAAGGTTGAAAACCGAACGGCAGTCCTAATACGGAGGTTCTAGATTAGGGGTTGGATGTGGGACTATTATCCTCAACAAATAGCTGCTCAATTAGTAAACTAAATCAAAGAAGTTGGGCTTTGGAATTAGATGGCCAAATCAAAGGAGCTGCAAACTATCCTCGATAAATTGTCAGCAGCTTTTTGACATCTGGAGTCATGTTTTCAATATGGTTAAGAATGGAGTTCCATAGTTAATTGCAGGCAAAGGGACATTCTTCTATGTGGTGATTGATAAGAGAATGTTAGAGTGCAGTTATCAACAAACAAAAAAAGTCTTCGGATGTTATTAAATATGCTTTAATGAATGAATTGTTTAAGCTCAATAATACAAGAGCGATTTACTCACAAAATCAATCCCATTAGACGGAAAATCTATTGTATGAAATAGAAATGAATGGATAATAAAGACGGGGATAGAGCCAAGCCATGTGCACAATGGGGTCAAGGAGTAATGCTCAAAAGTTTTTTCCTTCAGAAAAATATAAGCAGTGGCAAATGAAATGTAGATGAACCATGAATGCCATGAAAATGAGGAAGAAACCTTTCACAATCTAGTCCGCAGCAGAGAAGAATGAAACGAATTGGCATTACTGGAATGAAAGCTCTAATGCATACAAAAGCCATCAGTATTAGTCGTCAAGTACAACTTGATTGAGTTTAAGTCTATGGAACAAGGAGGCTTTTGGTGCAATCTTGGACCACCTTGGAGAGAAAGACATCAGCTGGAATGTAATCTTGAGGAAGTAAATCGTCTGTATTACTACGTGGAACAAAGACGACCAAGCCTTGAAATAACAATGCGATTAAACGTGGTTGGCCTGAGAAGTAGCCTGTCACCAATCAAAACAGTAAACAGCTTGAAGTAGGATATGGAATTAGAATGTTTCAAAAACTGAGTTCCTAGCAGTACTAATTGAGTAAACATAACGCTAAATGTGCGCTAAATCTGTAGTTGTTGTGTTCAGCTAGAGACCATTCTAGCTCTTGGTTTTGATTGTAAACTTTTTTGACTTTTTTGTGTTGTCAATTTTAACCTATCTTCAACACCAAAATAATGGTAGATACACAAGTTGAGTGTGAGCAGCAAATTGAGGGAAACCAACTAACTTATTACATGAAAGATAGAATTGTCAAAATCTGATCCACAACCTATGGACCCATGCAATTAGTATTGTTCCCATCCGCAGGCAGGTCTTTATATATTGAACACCTTCTCAAGAACTCCACTATAAGCCAAAACCACTGTTGCAAATTGCAAACATTCTCATTCTTTCTCTCCTTTTCATCTTCTAAAAACTTCTTAGATTTACTCCTCCCACTATTTCTTTTCTTGGGTCTCTTTTGTTCTTCATCATTTCTTGTTTTTCATTTGAATAAACCAATTTTTCCTTCTCTTGTGGGTCTCTTTTTCTTCTTCTTCACTCCAGTTTGGAATCTTTTCCTTGTTTTTCTCCCTTGTTTCAAGCATACACTAAAGACTCTCAATGTTGTACTCATAGCTAGTTCACAAGTAAACTCATAAAAAAAATTGTCATTCCTACAAGATATGAAGTCACATTGAAGTCTTCTCACCCAATCCGATTCGCTGTGTTTTCTTCGATCTTCAAAGAATTTTCTTTCTCTTGAAACAATTCCATGGCAACAGTTACTATACCACCAGCTTGCAAAGCAACTTTATCCTTCCAAAACAGTAATCCGGAACTTCGTGATCCGTCATTCTCTTCTTATCTTAGTAATGCTGCTGAGGAACCTTTCGTGCTAAAACTTTCTGAGGCAAGCTCCAAACCAGATACCAAGAGCATTAGTATTCCTCGAGAACCTATATATCAAGTAAATGCAGGCAGGAAGAAGAGTGAAGATGGTGAAATCGGCATTTTCGGTGCTGAAAAATACTTTGATGGTGTAATGGATGTGGATAAGACTAGAACCAAAGAGAATGGTGCAAGGAAAAATCATAACATGAAAGGAGAAAAAATGAATTTACGCCGCGGTCCCAAATCTAAGTATGGAACTCCAAGTACATGTTCAGAGTTGAGTTCAAACAGCCAAAAAGCATTATTAAGAACTCCCAGTCGTCTAGACAGGTCGAACAGCAAGAATATTTTTGCGGCACTTGGTTGCAACTGCTATTGTTCTGACAAGAAATCTGTTGATGTCGATGAAAGCATTGGAGATTACAATAATAATGATCCGCCAAGCTTCTTTGAAAACAAACGATCTAATTCTACTAAAGCCAACAGCAAAGCTTTAAGAAAACTACCAATGAAAGTTGAGCAGCAACCAATTGGTTTTGCACAAAGAATACAAACTTCACCAGAGTGGTTTAAGGAAGAACTTCCGTCTCAGAAGTTCGATAAGTTGGGTCTTCAGTTTAACAAACAAGAGTTTCTTCCTCTACCAAATTTGAATGCTGGAGTACTGGAGAATGTCGTAAACTTTGGAAGCAAGGATGTGAAAGAAGAGCACAAAGAAGAAAATAAACCACGAAAATCTTTGGATGTGTTCAGGGCTCCTATCTTCAGCAAGGAAGAATTGGCGCTGAACCTGCAAAGCAAGTTAACTCTGTTGAACTGGGATGACAGTTGTCCAAAAGCAGAGAGAATTCCAGCAGTGCTGACACGCATCGAAATGGACGACGACACTGCCAGTGATACAAGTTCTGACCTATTCGAGATCAAGAACTTATCTGGGAACCTTAACAACCCGTTTTTCCAGTCTAGTCAAGAATCAGAGGATGAATCTACTTGTATGTCTCCCACTACATGTTACGAACCTAGCGAAGCGAGTATTGAGTGGAGTGTTGTCACTGCGAGTGCTGCTAATCTTTCAGTAGTTTCTTATTCTGGTGAGCAAATGCCAGTAACTGAAACCAAAACCCCGAACGCGTCAACAAAGAATGTCATACGCAAGGAGGTGCCAAAACGTTCGCTGATAGGATGTAAGAGTAGCAAAGCCGTGAAGGTGGTGACAGATGCACATCGCATTCCTAATAGACTGAACTCTGAGAAACAGATGCAACATACGACTAGGTTTCAAGCTGAGAGTGTTAAGGTGAAGGAGTCCGACTCTGTAAGCCAGCAACATTCTACTCTGCCACGGTCTGCGCGTGTTTCACATTCTATGTACATGAACTAGGCATATTATCTATTTCTCGCCATCACCGGATTCAGGAGTTCATGTGATTTTATTGTATGTCTGAATGGTGAAACCCCATTCTTACCTTCCAGTTAAACTGTCTGTACTTTTGTGTATTGTTTTTGCTCTAGACAAGTCAGTAGTGTTTTCCAACATTAAATTTGAGCCCACCAAATATAGGTGGTATAGCTTGGTACTGAAAGTTATGATATTCATCTAAGAGTTTCTACCACCATGTGAAGAAATTTCTGTCTATCAAAATTTAAATTTCAGCCACAAATCAAGTTGATCTGATGGAATGCGACATTCTAATGGACCCATTCACTGTTAAATGCAAAAAAAAAAAATCTTATTTATTCTGATCAAAGAATTTTAAGAAGTCTATTTTCTGGGTCAGGATCTCATGAAGAATATGTGTTGTTCACCTTCCAACCAAATGTCAGCAATGTCAGACTATTTACACCTTGTAGGCCCTTACTAACAGACAAAAACTGCCTTTCCCTTCAAAAACCATAAAAGCTTTTGCCGACAATAGCTGTTCAACTAGTGATATAGTTTGGCGTTTGCAAATTACAGATCTCTTGTCCTGCTTATGTACGTAATTGGGGTTTGAATTCTGAACAGTGTTTTTGAGATGCCTAAGGATGGAAGTCCATAATTCATTGCAGACAAAATGACATTCTTCTAAGTTGTGGTTAATAAGAGAATCATCAACAGACAAAAACAGTCTTTGAATGTTATTAGTTATGGTTTTAATGAGTAAATCATTGTCATTCACTAACAAAACCAGTATTGAATGGATAATAAAGAGGGGGAGAGGGCCAATCCATGTGCACAATGGGGTCAAGTAGTAATACTGTACAGTTGTTTTCTTATACAAAAATAAGTTGTGAAAAGTGAAAGGTAGATGAACCATGAATGCAATGAAAATGAGGAAGAAACCTTTCACAATCTAGTCTAGCTAAGCAGAAGCAGCTAGAGAAGAATGAAAGGAATTGGCGTTACTGAAATGAAAGCTCTTAAAGCATATCAAAGCCACCAATATTAGTCGTGAAGTAGATCGACGTACTTGATTGAGTTGAAGTCTATGGACAAGGAGGTTTTCAGCAAATCTTGGACCATTTTGGAGAGAAAGACGTTGTATCGATGATCTGCTGTCATGTAATCCTGAGGATGTAAATCGTGGTACGTGGAACAAACAAGACGAGCCTTTGAACTATTACGGCCGGGATAACGATGAGATTGAACGTGATTAGCCTGTCATCAATCAGAGCAGTAAACAACAACAAGTAGGATATGGAATTATAATGTTTCAAAAGTTGAGTTCTTAGCAGTACCAATTGAGTAGAAAAACCTGGCTCAAGTATCATTTTCTATTGCAGTCATGTAGACCACCTATCTTGCATTTGCTCATACAGGCAACTGTCAGCCAGGAGTCATTTCCATGTAGCTTAGGGGTTTTCCCTTAACTTCCATGGGTCGAGTCTCAAGAACCTGCACAAAGTTAACATTCCGACTTGTTATCCATCAAGATTTCAGCATGACATCAAAAAGAAAATTGTGATTCTTTCTTCTGACCTTGTTTTACTGACAAGGTCACAAAAACTGTCTCCTCTGTTTAAGAATAAATGTTTTGCCTTGTGCATCTGCTGCAGTGGTGCTTTACCTAGATCTTTGCACCTGAAATACAGCATTTTTTGGGCCAAAATTGACACCCAAGTTCTTTTTCCAGGTGCATGGTATTATATGATATATCTCAAGATTCATGAATCGGCTGAAACAAAACAGTCTGACTAAGTAATGGACTATTGCTTAACAACCTTAAAAACCCAACGCAACATTAAATGAACAATTGAACTACAATCAATGAACACAATGTCAAAAACAGAGTATCAGGGGAGAGACTGTAACTCCAAATGCATAATTCTTTCTTCAGAAGGATCCTTACTCCATGACAAAGTTTCCTTTCTATATGTACTTTCTTGAATACTAGTTACTACATTTGCAGATGATTTCAGATGAAATATTATATGAGGAAAAACACAAAATTTTCACCAATCAAAAGATCTGAATGTCCAAAGTTTTCTATAACCACTCTTGTATGTTTATAACCAGGTTGATGTGGTTTCATATACTGATTAGCTAGAATGAAGTTTCTTATGTAACTAGTAAAAAATTTCCACCAGAAATGTATGTTGTATGAAGCATCAATCTCTCTGGATGTATCAAATATGTGTTACTACCGCTTGAATAAAACCAGATAAACATATTTTCCTAAGGTGTGCAAACCCGGACATTGGAAGTCTCAGTAAACTTCGTTTGTTTACCCATTGATGCATTGCTGAACTTATGTTGCTGTGCCAGAATGCATTACCAAAAATGCTTGAGATTACTTCACATTCATCCACTGGGATAAGAGAAAGTCCCATCTTGCCTAATGATGATATAGTGAGCTTAAAAAACATCGATGAGTTCGTGCAACAAAGCGATGCAATATGGAATGCAGAGACATAACCTCCCAAGAGAGCAATATGAATTGCTAATCCTCCAGCACAATGAGCAACTACATCAACTTTTACTGAATTTCCATGAAGCTCAAGTATCTGCGAGATCGCTGCAATATAAACAGCCAATGATGTTAGATTTTGTCATCGCAATTCAGTATGATGGTAAATTCATTCTGGAAAATCTAAGACAAATATTTTACCAGCAGCAATGTCAAACTTCCCAATGTCTTCAATTGTGAAATCATTTAACGGATGAATTGGATGTAATCTTGTTTGAAGTTTCTAATTACATCTTTTGGTTCAGTTGGTAACCAGAAACTATCAGTGGATGTACCCTAGAACAGGGTTTCTCTGCTTCCCTTGATTCTGAGAGAACGTTCACACTTTCATCGTCTACAGCTGATAGTGCACCCATCCACTGGATAATTTACAGAAAGTACCCAAAGCAAAACTAGTTAACAGTACATTACAAGAAAGAATTTGATGTTAGCAAGATTAGTTTACTATTTGACTTGCCTGTTTTTATGTTATGAAGATCACTGGGAGGATAAAGTTTCTGCTTTAATTCTGATGAAGGTAATAAGCATCTAATTTGGGTAGGAAAATGCTAACCTCATTTGGCCATCTAGTCAGCCAACACTTCACAAACTTCATCCGACAAAGGATGGGATTTATCACAAGCTACAAACTCTTCAACCCTGCCGTCTATTTCAATTGAACTTGAACCAGGAAATTTCTTTTGAACTCCTTGTTCTTTCATCATCCCCCTAATTTTTTCAGCTTCACTCCATTGATTTGCTTCCACATACATACTAATTAGAAGACCATAAAACCCACTGTTATCTGGTTCCAAAGATAACAATTTTTCTGCCGCAACTTTAGCAATTTCTAGGTTTCCATGGAGTTTACACCCACCAAGAATCGCAGCCCATATCACATAATTTGGTTCAAACTTCATACTTCTAACTAGAATCAATGCATCTTCAATCAACCCAGCTTTGCTTAGAAGATCAATGACACAACCATAATGTTCAATACTAGGAGATATTGAATAATCTTGAGTCATGCTTAGGAAAATTGCACGTGCTTCTTCTACTAAACCAGAATGAGTACAAGCACTAAGAACACTAATAAAGGTAACCTCATTAGGTTTAATTTTCTCCTTTTCCATTCTCCTAAACATATCCAGTGCAGCTTCGCCATATCCATGAACCGCAAGCCCTTCAATGATAGAATTCCAGCAATACAGATTCTTCTCTCGTAACTTGAAGAATATCACTAAGGATCTGTCTAAATTTCCACACTTCGAATACATATCAATCAATGCTGAACCAATATAAACGTCAAGACTGAATCCATTATTCATTACGTAACGATGTAATTCGTTTCCTAATTCAAGAGCTCCTATATGTGCACAAGCCGAAATAACAGTAGCCATCGTCACTTCATCTGGCCTAAACCCTGCATTTTTCATATCTTGGAATACTTGTATTGCTTCCCTACACCTTTTGTTCCACGCATAGCAAGTGATCATTGTTGTCCATGATATAAGATCCCTCGCTGGCATTTGGCCAAACAAACTGGCAGCAGAGTCAACCTCCCCTAACTTCGAATAACCATCGATCAATGTATTCCACGAAGCCGTATTCCTTTCTGGCATCTCATCAAACAATTTCCTTGCAGAACTCAAATCTCCTATTCGGACATAAACTTTAATCATACTAGTCCATGCAACAACATCTCTTTCAGTCATTTCATCAAACACATTCTGAGAATCACTAATCCTGTGCAAACTTAAATAAAAACCGATCAATCCAGTTTGTACAAACATATGAGATGAAAACCCAGTCTTCCATATCTGACTATGAACTGCTTCTCCATACTTAACAGATTGCAATAAACTACAAGCTTTTATCAAAGCCGAAAAAGTAAAACTAGTCTGCAAAACCTGATTTTTCAACATCTTTAAGTACAACTCTAACGCTAAAATAGGCGAAGAACACTGATTATAAGTTCTTAACAACGCATTGTATACAAAGGTATTTGGTTCTTCCATTTGATCAAAAGCTAAAGTAGCAAAATCTATTCGATCAAATGTCGCACAGGCACTAATGAATTGGTTAACTAAGAAACAATCTTGATGAACACTAGTTTTTATCATTGAAGCATAGATAGGTTCTAAAACATACTGATTTGAGCAATTCCTAAGGTGAGTTTCGATTTGATGAAATGGGTTGGGTCTTGATGTTGTTAGTATTGAAGTGGAAAAGGAGTGAACCAAGAACTTGGTTACATTTCTTCTGACACTAAAGCTTATCATTGTAGACGAGAAACAGAGTGAAGGTCTAACACTGAAAGTCTGACATCGTTAAATTTTCTTCTTCTTTTTTGATCATGACAAAAGGCCTGACCGCTGGCACGACCTAACCAGATGGGCCTGGTATCACTACCAAGCCCAACCTCCTAACTCCCTTGAATGCCTACCGTTCAACCATCATTTATGAGATCATTGAGATGAGAAAATCCATCTCCAATGGATTAGTATCGTTTTCTGAGATCAAAATTTGAAATTTCAACTTCTCTGATAGAATCTCTTTGTCAGAAATGATTAATCATTTTTTTTTTCAATCATTAGGGAATTAATGTTTCTGCAATTGAAAAATGTAATTTCTAGTTTGTTGGAGAAGTCATTTTTAAACGAATTTCTTTCAAAACTTTAAATTATAGCCTGTTCAGAATCTTCTTTCTTTCTCATTCATTAAGATTATTAAATTTTATTCTCTGTTGTTCTAATCGTAGCAGTTAATGTAATTCATATCTTCCTCACTAACCTAACCCACTACATTATCCCCATTATCATCATCAACTGCCACGTTAACTGATTACAACTGCTAGTATAACTGAACCTTTTTATCAGTTCTTCACGAACTTCTTTATAAACCTTTTGGTTATTCTACCAGAGCATTTTCTCAACTCATATTTTCATCATGTCTTCAAATCAAGAAAACTTTGAATCAAACCTTCATAATGACCTCCTTCAAAACTTTGCAAATCTCATGGCCCAAGAACAAACTTCATCCAACATCTACATCAACACTTACTTCCTTGGATCGAAACTGAATCACAATATGTGTTTGGTTTTCAAAATTATTACCAACAAATCCCTACAAATTACCGTTGTGAGAGAGATACTTCAAAAATTATGGAAAACTAACCATGCCTTCTACATATCTGTATTCACTGATGACACCTTTTTAATAAAGTTTGAATCTCGTGCGGATATTGAGATGATAACGGATGGAATACCTTGGATCATCAAGGAAGATCTACATGTTTTACAAAGATGCATTCTGGGAAAACTGCCAAGTGATTACAAGTTTGAAACTGTGGAGTTTGGTCTACAAATTCACGGCCTGCCGGTAGAAAATCTGAGTGCCATGTTTGTTCATGAATTTATTTCTCAGATTGGTGAAATCCGTCCAATCCCGGTATATGAAGCAACAACTTGGGGAAAATTTTCTAGAACAAAAACTCACATCAATCTTAACCGTCGTCTTCCTCAGGAAATTGCATTCCCCTTACCAAATAACCCAAAGTATGAAGTAACTATCAAATATGAGCGACTGCCAAAGTTTTGCATCTTCTGCGGTTTCATTGGTCATTTGATATTGCCCAAAGGTTAATGATTACAAGGATTTTATCTTTCAGAATCACCCAGAATATCTTCATCAACAAGCCATGGATATGATTAAGCATGTTTATCATCCATCGATCAATGTATCTGCTAAGTCCCAAAATAAAGAAATTCCAGAATTTAAAGACATATACATTGATGGCGAATCACCTGTATCTGAATCAAGAAAGAATTATTTCTCCTCTTCGAGACAAGATCGTTTCATCTCATCTACCTCAAGGGGTTCAACCTTCTCTAATACTGATAAAAGATATGAAAGAACCAATTTGATTATTGGTTATCAATGAGAATGTCGTGTTAGATCTGAAATCATTGATCCTAATAATAATGGCTATCGTGGAAGTCTGAATGTCAATGCTGGTGCTATGCAGGGTTCTTCTGTCATGGAGGAACTACAAGTAGAAGAAAATCACATGAATATGTTGATGTCGAGAGGTAAGCAGATCATAGGTGATAACACAAGCAACAATTCTTCAATGGAAAGAAACCTCAACATCCCTGGTCCGTTGACTCTAGCTGAGCACGATCAAATTGTTACTGAAAGTCCAATTTGTCTCAATCCTATTGTAGCATATGCGAAAAATCATCCAGTGGGGGAATGAAAAAAGTTGTTGCTAAGCCAAAACCTTCTTCCGGTCCTTATCTGAATGATCGAAAGATACAAGCTAGGTCTCAGGGACAATCTTCTGTGATCCTTACTGAAGGAAATTATGGTGTACAAAGCTCTAAAAGAGGTCAAGATGATGACTATATTAGGAAGAATTCTCCTCAACCCAAAATTCAGATAAAATCTTCTTCAAAAAAATCAACTGATAATGTTGATCTTCTCTTGGAATTGTTGGGGTTTGGGGAATATCCCAACAATTAGGACACTTCATCCATTCCTCAGAGGTACTTCTCCATCCATTCTGTTTTTATCTGAAACTAAAATGTCAGAGTCAGTATCTACTACAACAATCAGACAGTTTGGGTTTGAAAATCATTGTATAGTTTTTTCAATAGGTAGAAGTGGTGGTTTACGGCTATTATGGAAAGAAGGAATAAACATTGAGATAATTTCCCGATCTTCAAATTTGATTCACGCTAAAGTTCAAAATGGTGAATTCAATAATCCTTGGCATTTATTTTGCATATATGGCCCGCTTGTTTCGTGTCAAAGAGATGCTTTTTGGTCGTCTTTAACAAATTATGTGCAGAACTTTGAAGGATGCAAGAGCTTTATTGGTGACTTTAATGCAATTGTATATGGTCAAGAAAAATATGGAGGGATGTCGGTTCTTAATTCATCTATATTTGCTTTTAATGAATTCATTCATAAAAACCATTTTTTGGGTTTAGGTTTCTCAAGACCAGCTTATACTTGGATTAATGGTAGAGCTTTAGAGAGTCTCATTAGACAGCGTCTAGACAGAGACTTGGAAAATCCGGAATGGTGTATTGCTTTTCATTGTGCTGTTATACTGCATTTACCGAGAATTTCCAGTGATCATGCGCCAATTTTTTCAAATACTTCAAGAAGCATCCCTAGAACTCAACCAAATTACAAATTTGAAGCTTATTGGATTACGCATCCTGAATTCCTGGATAAGGTTGGGGAATGCTGGAGTGAAGATGAACATGAGGATATCTTTTCGAAACTGAGAAAACTTGGAGTATTCTTATCTGATTGGAGACGCAATAGAATTGGTTGTTTTAAGCATAAGATCACCATCCTGAAGTCGAAACTTCTTCATATTCAGTCTCGGAGACCCAGCAGTGCCACTATCCAACAACAGAAGAAGATCACTGCAGAGTTAAATGACTATTTAGTGATGGAAGCCACATATTGGGATCATATGATGAAACAATTATGGGCAAAAAATGGTGATAGGAATACAAGACATTTTCACTTATCTGTTCAGCAACGAAGGAGGAAAAATAACATCAGTCATTTACGAAAAGATGACACCTCTTGGACTTCGGATCAAAGTGAGATTTCGTCTATTCTGGTAAACCATTTTCGCTATCTATTTCAACAAGATATTTCTGCAGATCAGCATCCTTTCTCTCTTCAGAGTCTAAATACTTCTCTGCAAGTTGATAATGTTGAAATAGCTAGAATACCATCTCAAGAAGAAATATGGTCTTTTTTAGTTAAAATGGGTTCATATACTGCACCTGGTCCCGATGGTTACTCTCCTGTGTTTTTATAAGAAATGTTGGACAATAATTTGTAATGATGTTGTGAAGTTAATTAAGCATGTATTTCAGTATGTCTCACTTCCAGATCTTTTAATCACACACACATTACCCTAGTTCCAAAGATTAAGAACCCTAAATGCCCTTCAGATTATCGTCCTATTGCATTATGCAATGTGCTGTATAAAATTGTTGCTAAAATCCTTTCGAATAAAATTAAGCCATATCTTGAGTCACTTATAAGCTGGTCCCAAAATGCATTTGTTCCAGGAAGACAAATACTTGATAATATTATTATGGCAAAGGAATTAATTCATTCAATGAACAACTATTATGCTACAAATGGTCAATTTGCTCTGAAAGTAGATATGGCTAAAGCATATGATAGGGTAAACTGGAGATTTTTGGGTGATATGCTTCATTTAATGGGTATACAGGGTACGACTCATTCTTTGATCATGACCTGTGTAATGACTGCTTCATTCTCCATCAACATTAATGGTTTTCCACAGGGTGTATTTAAAAGTGAACGTGGGATTAAACAGGGATGTCCATTATCCCCATATCTCTTCATAATTTGTTCTCAAGGACTATCGATTCTTATGCATCGATATGAAGTTCAAGGATTATATCAAGGTTACAAGATCAATGACTGGGCTCCTACCATCAGTCATCTAATGTTTGCGGACGACTTATTTTTCTTTGGAGATCATTCTAGGATAAATATCCTTAATTTGAAGAAAATCTTGGAGGAGTATGCAAATCTGTCAGGTCAGTTTATCAACTACACTAAATCCGCTATTCACTTCAACAAAGGTGTTTCTGATATTAGAAAACAATCCACAATTCAGGATTTAGGTGTTAGGGAAATTTCAGTGGATGACAAGTATCTAGGTATTTATCCATTGAAGTCGGATTACAGGGTTGCCAGCTTCAATTTTTTGACTGAAATGTTTGCTAGTAAACAATCTGGTTGGAGACAACATTTTATTAATCTGGCGGGCAGGAATGTGTTATGTAAAACTACTTGTTCTGCTATTCCAATTTATGCAATGGAATCTGTTTGTTACCCAAAGGAGTCACAAATAAAATTGATAAGATAAGAAGATGTTTCTGGTGGGGTCACTCGACGGCTGAAAGGAAAATGCATTTCATTAACTGGCAAAAAATGGGGTTACAAAAAGATTCTGGTGGTCTGGGTATTCGCAGTGCTGGGATGATGAATATTTCTTTGATATGTAGACTGGTTTGGCGTTTTCTTGAAGAGGAAGATGCAATGTGGGTTCAACTTCTTGATGCAAAACATTTAAGGGAGAATTCATACTGGACTGTTGAAGTAAACAACAAAAGTTCTTCGATTTAGAATAGCATGGTTGAAGTAAGACATCGCCTAGAAAACAAAATATTCTGGAAAGTGGCAAAAGGAAATAAAATTAAGATATTTGAAGATCCATGGATTCTAAATCATATTGAGCATCTCATTCCGAGAAATGGGGATTTGACAATGAATCTGGAATTTGTATCTGATCTTATTAATCAAGAGGAGAACACATGGAATATTGACATTCTTAACGATATTTTCACTCCAGATATCGTGGAGAAGATAACTTCTATTATTCCAAATGTATAAGAAGAGGATATCTTGACTTGGAAGTGCACATCGACATGAAAATTCTCTACCAAATCTTGTTACCATATGATGGCTAATGATATCCCTGTGACTTCGTCCATTAGTCAATTTCCATGGAAAAGTTTTTGGTCTTTTACTGAAATTCTACCTAAGATACATATATTTCTTTGGAAAATGCTTCATGGGGGTATAACATTGAAGATTAATGTCAATAGATATAATTTCCAGAGAGATAACTCGTGCACTCTGTGTAGAGAAAAAGATGAATCTATTTTTCATCTCCTGTTTGAATACTCTTACTCTAAGATGGTTTTCCGCCAAGCTTCATTGGAATTTGACTGTTCAGGGTTTAATGATTGTCCACTAAATATCATTAACTGGTGGATGGAGCAGAATATGGATAATAGCTTTGTATTTAGAGTTTGCATTCTCTGGAATATTTGGATATGGTCTTCTCTGGACATAGTTTCTCTCAAGATGTTATCCTTCGTAAGGCTAATCTGGATTTCAATTTGTGCATGGAAAATAAATCGTCGTCTCCTCTCAATAATCAATTAAATTCAGGACATCATCAATGGTCTCCTCCATAAGATAATTTTGTGAAGATTAATGTTGATGTTGCCTTTATCCCAAATAATGGTGCTGCAAGTGCGATTGCTCGTGACTTTGAAGGGAGATTTCTTGGCTGTGAAACTATTACATTTGATGCTACGTCTGTTGTGTTGGCTGAATCAATTGCTTGCAAACTGGGAGTTTCTCTGGCAAAGAACTTAAGTTTACAAAATGTGGTAATTGAAGGAGATGCAAAAAATGTAATGGATGTTGTTAAAGGTATTTCTAGAGATATCACGTGGAGTATTCGATCGGTTATTTTAGAAGTGAAAAGAAAAGCCTCTTTATTTCCTTGTATAAGATTTGAACATGTTCCAAAAAAATGTTAACTTTCTGGCTCATAAACTTTGTCAATATGCCATGAAAGAAAATGTAAGTTGCAGGTGGAATGCTAATTATCCACCTAGTTGTATTTCTTCAAACCTCAACATCAATGAGGTATCTAAATAAAAGTTTCGGGCTTTCTTAAGCCCGTCTTCTCTTCAAAAAAAAAAAAAGGTAAGGGCATCTCCAATGCCTTGTTTGTGAAGTCCTACATTTTAAACAAAAAACCAATCTTTAGAGCTTCTCCAATAGAATAGACGTGATAAAAAAATTATCTAACCTCAACATGAAAAGGACATGGCTTAATTTTTGGTAGACATTCATCTTAAGAATGCCAACCTATCTTAGTAAACTTTTGCTCGACTAACGGATGCGAAGATGAGTCGCGGTTAAGAACGCATCTTCCAACTCATCTTCAAACCAATCAAAATAACTAAAATCAACAACCTAAAAACTCAATACCATCCCTCACTCCAGAATAAAAGTAGAACTGGTGGATCTTACCCTCTCTCACATTGGTTGGTGAGCGTAACCTCGCACTCTCATTGGTTAATTGATAAACCATTTGTATTCGTCGGATAAATTTTTTTTAGATATGGTGTGTGTCATGTGGTTAAGTTTAGGAGGGTGTACTTAGTAAAACCCTGGGGTGCCTTTGTAATCTCTTTTCCTTTCTATTTTTGGGCCAGTCTCATTTGTACACGTGTGCTGCATGGATTGCTTCTTCCTTGGGATGTCTTGCCCTATTAAATGTGTAAGATAGGCGGCCGGCTAGTTAATGAATTTTGTTTATCCAAATAGAACTTTTGTTCTCAAGCTGATTTTCGAATCAGAGTTATCAAATCCGGTAATCCTGTTGTTTCAAATTTTTCATAACAGAACAATTGGCATCAGAGCCGTTCGATCCTGTCACCATGGGAGGACAGGGAGCTCAAACTAATAAAGATTTATAGTATACTCAGGAGAAACAACAAACCCAGATAGATAAAGTAAATCAAGATGTATTAGAAATGAAGGAACAGCTGAATCAAGTTCTTCTACAATTATAGAATCTAAATAACAAAGAAAGTAATCAGGGGGAATCATTCGTTGCACCAGCAGAGGGAAGTACTGTACCAGTTGTTAATCAACTCACTGAGAATCGAAGTTTCAACAACTACAATCGATTTCCTAAGCTAGACTTTCCCAGGTTCGATGGATCTAATCCAAAAGGGTGGGCTCAAAAGTGCGATAGATTTTTTCCCCTCCACAACATCAGAGAAGAGACTCAGAAGGTGCAGATGGCAGCGATGCACATGGAAGGCAAAGCCGAGAGGTGGATTTCTAACTTACAAACTTATAGATCTATCTTATGTTGGTTTAAATTAGCTGAATATGCCTGTTTGCGTTTTGAGAACCCATAAAACGATAATATTGTGGGTATGTTTAATAAACTAGCTCACACAACTACAGTAGATGAATATTTTGATGAATTTGAGGTTGCTAGATATTTAATGATGAGCACTCATCTTGAGTTTACAGAGAGCTATTATGTAATGAGCTTCATTGGATCCCTTAAAGATGAAATCCAACACAATGTCCTGATGTTTCACCCCACCACCCTCATGAGAGCTTTTACTTTGGCAAGGTTGCAAGAACAATCATTAATACACTAACAAAAGACATCAAAACCCACCCAAAAAATTTTCTCTAACTCTTTTTCCATGGGAAAACCTGCCTACCAGTTCAATTTCCAACAAAAGCCATTAGGCCTCCCACCAACAAATTCGAAACCACCACCACCACTACTTCCTAAACCAAAAACACCCACCCACCCTCCCATAAAAAGGCTCACTCCTGAACAACTCAAACTCAGGAAAGCACAAGGGTTGTTCTACAACTGTGATGAAGTCTATAGACAAGGTCATATCTGTAAAAAGCAACAGTTATTATGGATAGTTGGTGATGAGGGCACTACTGAGTTACCTGTGGAAGAGGATTTAACTCAGGAAACTGAGAATGATACTTCAGAAGAGAGTGATGTTGAAATTTTTGTTCATGCTTTAACTGGTTCTCAGTGTGGTGAAACGATACGAATCCCTGAGCTTCTTAACAATCACTCTATTTCTATCCTCATAGACACAAGCAGTACTCACAGCTTTATTGATTCATCTCTAGCTCACTAGTTGCACTGCAATATACAACCTACTCCTAAGTTATAGGTAACAGTAGCCAATGGTGACAAGACAGCTAGTTCTGGCATTTGCAACTCCTTAAAATGGTCCATGCAGGGTCGGTCATTCTCTGTAGATCTTAGACTGCTCCCCCTTGGTAGCTGTCATATAGTTCTGGGTGCTGATTGTCTCAGACAACTGGGTAATGTGCTCTTCAACTTCACTACTTTAACAATATCTTTCATTTACCAGGGCATTGAGATTACCCTTATTGGCATCCAAAACTCTAATATCCTAAAACCAATCAGTAACAAAGAAGCACATAAATTCTTTCAAAAGAATCCACATGGATTATGTGCACAATTATGCTCCATCTCTGCCACTCAGGTACCTACTCCTCCCTCTCCAGAAATTGCTGCCTTATTACAAGATTTTCATGAGGTTTTTGAGGAACCCTCCACCCTACCACCTCATAGAGGCCTTGACCATACTATACCCCTCAAACCCAACTCCACTCCAGTTAACCAAAGACCTTATAAGTGCCCTTATGTTCAAAAATATGTCATTGAAGATTTAATTCAACAGATGCTCTCTCAAGGAATAATTCAGCCAAGTCATAGCCCATTTGCTTCCCCCATTTTATTGGTTAAGAAAAAAGATAATAGTTGGAGATTTTGTGTAGATTATAAAATATTAAATGATATGACCATAAAAGGCAAATTTCCCATTCCTATGATTGATGAACTTTTGGATGAGCTACATGGTGCTGCAGTTTTCACTAAGATTGATCTCAGGCCTGACTATCAACAAATCAGACTCTTTCCTCCTGATATTCACAAGACTGCATTTAGATCTCATCAAGGTCATTATGAATTTCTAGTCATGCCATTTGGCCTCACCAATGCCCCTGCCACCTTCCAAGCTCTGATGAACGATATTTTCAAACCATTTTTGAGGGAATTTTTGTTGGTCTTCTTTGATGACATTCTTGTTTATAGCCCTGACATGGAAACTCATCGGCAACACCTCCAGCAAGTCCTTTCTATCTTGCAACAACATCATCTCCATGCTAAACTTTCTAAGTGTTACTTTGCTCAATCTGAATTAGAGTATTTTGGGCACATCATCACAACACAAGGAGTGGTAGCTGATCCAAACAAGATACAGAGCATGACTTCTTAGCAAATTCCTAAATCTATAAAGGAACTGACAAGATTTCTAGGCCTCACAGGCTATTATAGAAAGTTTGTTAAAGGATATGGACATATCATCAAACCATTAACTGAGTTATTGAAGAAAAATGCTTTCTTATGGTCTGAAGCTGCTACTACAATCTTCAATCAACTCAAGGTGGCCATGACTACTACACCTGTCTTGGCACTCCCAGATTTCTCCAAAAAGTTCATCTTGGAGACAGATGCTAGTGATAATGGTATAGGTGCATAACTTATGCAGGAGGGGAGACCAATTGCTTTTCATAGCAAACCATTGGGACATAAGGCTATGGGACTCTCTACCCATGAGAATGAGCTCATGGTAGTAGGATCAGCTATTACCAAATGGAGACACTACCTCCAAGGAAATCATTTCACCATCAAAACTGATCACGAGAGCATCAAATTCTTTTTGGAGCAGAAGATCACTACTGGACTATAACAAAAGTGGCTCATGAAGCTAGGGAGTGACAAAAAGTTGTTGATGCATTATCTAGAAGGGCACACATTGCAGCCACTCTACACGCCATCACTATCTCCAAACTTGTGTAGATGCAAGAAGTTTCTTCTAGTTATTCTGATGAACCTAAAGCTCAGCAAATCATTGCTCAACTACTGGTTTCTCCATCTACAACTCCAATTTTCTCTTATCACCAAGAGATTCTTAGGTATAAGTCCAGACTGTACATTGGAACTGCCAACAATGTAAGATCTTCTATCTTGTCTTCCTTGCACTCATCAGCCATTGGAGGTCACTCTGGTATATAGGCTACTTATAATAGGGCCAAACTTCATTTCTTTTGGCCAAAAATGCAGCAAGATATTATCTCTTTGGTCACCTCTTGTGATATTTGTCAGAGGAACAAGCATGAAAACACCCTACCTGTTGGCCTCTTACAACTTATACCTATTCCTAATCAAGCATGGCAACACATCTCCATGGATTTCATTGAAGGCCTACCAAAGAGTGAGCACAAAGATGTCATTTTGGTGGTATTTGATAGGCTCACAAAGTACAACCACTTCATTGCACTTCAACACCCTTACACTGCAATTACTGTGGATAAAGCATTCTTACATAACATCTTCAAGCTGCATGGTTTACCCTCATCCATCACTTCTGACAGAGACAAAGTCTTCACAAGTAACTTCTGGCAAGATCTTTTTCATCACTTAGGCAACAGTCTCAAACTCAGTACTGCATATCATCCACAGACCGATGGACAAACATAGAGGGTCAATGCCTGTTTGGAGAATTACTTAAGGTGCATGACAGGTTTTCAACCAAATAAGTGGTTCAGCTGGCTGGCTCTTGAAGAGTGGTGGTACAATACTAACTACCATACCAGCATTAAAATGTCCCCATTTAAAGCTCTATATGGATATTATGCTCCCCATCTAGCTTTCCTACTAACATCACTACTTCTGTGGCTGCTGTTGAGGAGTATCTTGCACACAGGAAAGCTATGCTTGACATTCTTAAAGACTCATTATCTGTTGCTCAAGCAAGGATGAAGTTTTTTGCAGATCAAAACAGAACTGACAGATCTTTTAAAGTGGGAGATTCAGTCTACCTGAAGTTACAGCCATACATACAAGTCTCTGTCTCCCTTAGGAAGAACTTCAAGTTGTCAGCTAAGTACTATGGTCCTTTTACTGTAATTGCTAAAGTAGGCAACTTAGATTATAAACTAAAACTTCTACCAGAGGCCAGAGTGCACCCTGTGTTCCATGTTTCACAGCTCAAGAAGAAGATTGGTTTTACTTATGTACCTTCTCCTACATTGCCACTGGTTGATCATGCAGGCCAAGTCATCATCACTCCTATTTTTGCCCTAAGTTACAGAACCATTACAAGGGGAGATCACACTGTTCAACAGGTCCTCATTCATTGGTTTGATGCCATAGCTGAGGAAGCTACATGGGAAGATATTGCTACTATCCAAGCTCATTTTCCAGCTTTTGTCCTTGAGGACAAGGACAATTTGGAGGGATAGACAATGTCATGTGGTTAAGTTGAGGAGGGTGTACTTAGTAAAACCCTGGGTGCCTTTGTAATCTCTTTTCCTTTTTATTTTTGGGCCACTCTCATCTGTACACGTGTGCTGCACAGATTGCTTCTTCCTTGGGATGTCTTTCCCTATTAAATGTGTAAGACAGGGGGCCGGCTAGTCAATGAATTTTGTTTATCCAAATAGAAATTTTGTTCTCAGGATGATTTTCGAATCAGAGTTATCAAATCCGGTAATCCTGTTGTTTCAATTTGTTCATAACAGAACAGTGCGTTGATCTGACAATATGCGGTGTAGATTGGGTGGATTGTTGGGACATACGCGACGGACGACCGTCATTATTTAGAAAAATTGGTATATTAATTTCGTGTATTTATTGTGAAAATCCAGAAAATAAAGGAAACTACTATATTAATTTGGGACATTTATGATTGAAATAAAATAAAAAATAAATTCTACATATTTATGGAATAAAATAATAAAATATATATTTTTTTGAATCTTTTATAATTTCATGTATTTATTATAAAAAATCCAGAAAATAAAGGAAAATACTATATTAATCTCGGGCATTTATGACTAAAAAAATAGATAAATCAATTCAACATATTTATGGAGCACTATATTAATTTCGGGCATTTATGATAAAAAATAAAAAAAAATACACTCTATTACCTGATCTCCACCAAAATACTATATTAATTTCGAGTATTTATAATAAAAATCCAAATGATTAGAGTAAAAAAGTCAGATTTATATTTTTTGGATCGTTTGGGGCTCAGCTTGTTGCTCGGCTACCAACTAAAAGTTCTGTAGATTGATTAATTATTACCATTTTTATTTTTATTTCCTTGATACAAACATTTTTTCGTAAGGTAAAAAAATCTATGAATAATTATTAGTATCATCTTAAAAAATTTAATCCGTGATTATAAGGTAAAAAATCCAGTAAATATAAGAAAAAAAATCTGAATTTATATTTTGTGGATCATTTTTAACGTAAAAAATATATGGATAATTAATAATTTCATTTTAATATATACAAAAATTGTTTAGGCTGGATGTTCAAATTAATTAAGGTAAAAAAATCTTTAACATTGATAATGAGTCATAAATACTTCCCTTTGATATAAGGTTAAAAATGAACGCGAAATTGGGGGATAAAAAAACTAATTGGGGGATAGAGAAAAAAAAAAAAAACTGGATCCAAATATCAAATCAGGGTCACCCCTTATCTAAGTATTTTTTAAATCCTAATGTACCCCTCACTAATCAGGTTTAGTGGTTAATAATAATTAGTAAAAATCTTAAGTATTTGTTAAATGATTAGTGTGTATTTGTATTTGTATTTGGGTGAATGAGATGAGAGTAGAAAGATGGAAAAAAATTTTGAGAGGGAACTTTTTTTGGTGAAAGTGGAGGACGATTGTGAAGAGAGAATTGCTGCTAAGAGGTTGAAATTTTTTTTTTTTTCTTTGAATCCACCATTGTTGCAGCTGAAATAGCTCGGTGCCGGCATTGTATTCAACTGGAAAAACCATGCCGGCATTGTATTCAACTGGAAAAACCATGCCGGCATTTGTTGGGAATTTTCATAAATGTTTGCCACTATCCGGGGGGAGGGGGACAAAATTTTCTGGTTTTGATCTTCAAAACCTAGATTTTTTGGTTTTAATCAGTCCACTTCCGGCACAGTCAGTTAATTCTCGAGCATGCCGGTATCTATGCCGGCATAGTATGTTGCTTAAATTTCTGTGCCGGCACATGATGAAAAGTATCCAGGAAACTTCAATTTTTTTTCACTTGACTACCGGCATTGATAGATTTCTATCGAGCATGCAGGCACTCAGTTCCGACATTGAATGTTAGTTACCAAGTATGCCGGCACCATTTTCCGGCATGGTCATCATCAATTCCGGCATGATATTCATCACTTCCGGCGATGTAATTTTTTTTATTTCCGACATGGTCTTTATCACTATCGGCATGCTCTTCATCTATGCCGGCATGGTCTTCTTCACTAACGGCATGGTCTTCATCTATGCCGGCATTGGTCTTCATCACTTCCAGCATGTCTTCATCACTTCCGGCATGGTCTTCATCACTTCCGGCATGGTCTTCATCAATACCGGCATGGTATTCATCACTACCGGCATGGTCCTCATCGCTTCCAAATGCTAAAAAAAAATCGTTTTCAAGGGAGTGGGGAAATGGGGAAAATTTAAAAGGGAGTGGGGAAAATTTAGAGTTTGAAAGGGAGTTGGGAAACCTCTAATTTGAAAGGGAGTGGGATAAATGGGGGATATGACTTTGTTTTTTGATTTAAAGTTTTTTAATTTTTATTTTGAGCAAAGGGTATTTTAGTATTTTCATATCCAAAAATCAACCCTTAGCACACACCATGGGTTGGGGGAAGTAATTCATATCCCCCAATTAGTTTTTTTATCCCCCAATTTCGCGTTCTTAAAAATCCAATAGATATTATTATTGTTATGATTTTTTATTTTTATTTTTTTTTTTAAAAAAGAGGAATTTATTGCAAAACAAAAAAAAAAAGTTTACAAGTGGTTAGTTGGCAGCCTAGCGACAATCTGGGCTCCAACTCCTCTATGAATAATAATACCTAGTATATGGAAGAGTAAACTTCCAACTTTGTAGTTCACATCGTGACTAGCAAGGCGGTTACTCAACCTCTTTAGAAAAATAATAAAATCACCACTCAACTCTCCTAAAGCAGTGGAAGACCAAGGCACCGAAACCACAACCATTACTAATGCACTTGTCAAGATATTTATTATTTTTGCGTGTGACATCAGCGGTAATGGCTTGTCAAGGGGTGAACAGTCGAGTACGTGCACTAGTGAAAGGTGAGACTCCTGTTATGTCAAGTAATTTTATTGGGATACATAAAAAAACAAATGTATTTTTAGAAATTGTTGATATCACTTTGAAAATAAGCACACAAGCGAAACATCATTCATTTGATATCGATTCTGCTCCGGAAATGACTTGATTTTCTTTGTTCTTTTCTTAGGGTTAAGATTTAATGATTTTAGGATATTTCGATGTAGATGTGATCGGCGTTTGTATGTGGATTTTATTTAATTTTATTCTTCTTTTTAATTTATTTTTTTGTTTTCTGATTAGTGTTTGTTGTTTGTTCCCGTACGTCTTAATTGGCAATGCAGATATTTTTCAGCAGGAGTTCTAACAGGTTGATGTATGAAGGATATTGGTAAATCTCTGTCTCTTTTTCTATCCTTGTGTATCCATATTACAAAAAGCAATGGTTTTTTTTCCAGTCTGACAATCCAGCTTCGAAAGTGTAAAGATAGAAATAGAGGTAATAATTAAAGATTGATTAGGAAGAATAGTTTGATACGAAGGATTCCTACATTAACTAACAACCTCACATTGATATCACTGATTTTGTATCCGCATCATATTCTACCAATCCAAACAAAGAAAAATATCAATTTGAATTTGCTTTGTTCTCAAACTTTATTTTAAGAGCTTAAGAACTTATTGATGATGGTCGTATGAATAAAAATGATCATGTTTTCGCTCAAAACAAGTGTGAATTCAGTTTGATACTTTTCTCTTTCTTAATACTTGGGTATCACAAGTTTACTTTGTCACATTTACTGACTACTGTAGAAACAAGTACAAATTCAGTTGGATGCTTTTGGCTTAAAACAGGTACAAATTCAGTTTGACGCTTTTCTTTTTCTTGGAACTTGGGTATCACACGTTTACTTTGTCTTGACTGTGTGACCCATTATTATATTGTGGAGTAATCAAATAAAGTTGGACCTCAAACTGCAGATTAAGTGAGTTAGCACCCACAAAAAAAAACATACATTGTTGTTTTGGACAGAGCTCGATATGCGAGCGGATGTAGCACCATGAGTAAGATTTCTCGTTTTTTCATTTTATTTCCCTTGGTTTACTTTGTTCTCACACTCTATGGACTCAACAAATGGGTAGATATGTGAACGAGCTATAGGAAACTATTCATTTCTAGATAGAAGACAGGCGTTCATCATGTAATGGAGAACCTTATGATATGTCGCTTGCATTTTATTTCTATCATGCAAGAATGATTGACACTTTCAAGATCCCACACATTATTTTTTGTTTATATCTTAAGATTAAAAATTGATTCAACTCTCTTGATTTCTAGGTACCGGGCTAATGTCGTCCTCGGGTACTGGGATAATGTCGTACTCGGATTCGATTCTTGAACCATATTTGGTGGGTTCTAGATTTAATTGCGGATTTGATTTTGATAACTTTTGGATCTTTATGTGTGATTTTGATTTTTTTTCCTAACTGTATCAAAATGCTTGGTGTTTTTCTTCGGTTACCTTGTGGGTCAAGTTGCAAATAGAATTAAAGATGAGAAGTTTACTCTCAATGAAATTGAGTATTCTTGGTCCATAAGCCTCCAAACAGTATGCATGGTGGTAAGACATGGCAACAACATATATGTTTTTTTTTTATTGTAGGCAAAAGTTTATATATGCTATTATTTCTTTACAACGCGTAATTTAGTGTTCTGGTAAGATTCATGTTCTATAGAATGAGGCTTACATGATATGATAACATAAATTAGTTACGTCAGATGTGCATTTTATGTTAAGAAGTTTGCATCACGGGTATATTTATAACGTATCTATTACATACTCAGCTTTGTTCACTTTTTTTTTGATGAAGAAGAGAATCAAATAGAAAGCAAAAGAATGTACAAGGGGCGACTTGTTAGTAGGCAAGTAAGATTTTTTTTCTTTGTCATGGAGAAAGATCCAGCCAATTTCAACCTCATTAAAACATATAATGATATTTAAAGCCTACGAATAATCTTTAATTCACATAAACATGGTAACTGCGGATTCTATTAGAAAACACTTTTGATAATAGTCCATGTGAACTTTATTAATATACTAATGAATCATTTTTTGTGTCATTCGTTGTTAGCATCGTTGGTTAGGAATACATTATATATATACATCAAGATGGCCAATATCATAGCAAAATTTTTTAGTTCCTGTCTGTTGATGGTGGATTTTCATTTAAGGCTAAAATTGTAAAAACCTAAAAAAATATGCTTTGACATCCTGCAAAGGATAGAGCCACTGATAAGTGATGAATACTTCTCCACTTTACTAATTCATCTAGGTTGGAGCATGTAGCAACAATCCCATGTACCCTATGAATTTATGCCATCATGACCAACCTTGTATTTCCTGTGTTGTTCCCACTGAACTCTCATTATTGGTGCGGCATGACGACTGAGTGTTACTCTCAGCAGAGTAACACCAATCTCCAAGTGTCACTAATGAGGCATGCACGAAATACCTGTACAGGATACAACTCTCGGTGTGTTATACTAGCCCGATTAAGCATATTTGAATCTGGACTGTCCATATCAGTCTCAGAAATAATCACGGCCACGCAACTCGGCCGCATGATTTAACCATCCTAAACGATCCTCAGCAGGAGCAGGCTACCACCTTAATGATCACCAGCGGTCCCACTTACGCCCTGGTCGGTCGAATATCTACCATGCCACCCAAACTACCACTGAACACCAGCCTGAAGTTGGATGTCCAGGCTGGTATGAAGCGGCTTGGAGGAGACGTGTGAACAAGGCCGCCTATGGCAGTCTCAAAATCATCACTTCCGTCCAACATCACCAGCATGGTTAGACGGCATAGATCGTCCCATGATCGGATGGACAAACGTGTCCTGCACACCGGCGGGCCCCCTTCACACCTGCATAATTTGATCCTCCCCTGACCTAGCCACAGAATCATGTACGGTTGCCTGAAGTTGGGCCGGCGTGAAAGCTTAAAGGGTCGCAGGAAATTCCACTAAAGCTCCCAAATTGATCACGACCATCCAACTTCACCGGCATGATTGGATGGCTTAGATCAGACCCATAGCCACCAAGCAGGTATTGGCGTGTTCACCGCCGGCCCAACGTGGGCCTCACATGGTCGGCCTCCCCAAAAGAGAAGTGTGGCTTGCCAATTCGTTCAGCTAAAGCAGCGTGGATATGAAACCCTAATTAGGGTTTGCGGCACATAACATGTGTCGCAAATCAGTCTCAACCTTCCATCTTCGCAGGCATAGATGGAGGGTGTAGATGTAGATTCAAAGGGCCCAGAGCATGTCAACACAATCACCATGGGCCCACTTACATACATGACTAATCGGTCAAGACCAACTATGGTTGGTCGTCTCGATTCGTGCGCCCAAACTAGGCATGGCCGCACGTTTTTAGTTGCAAATCGATTGCGACCACTCAACTTTGCCGAACAAATTGAGTGGCTTAGATCACATCTTCACTGGACAGTGAGGTACGGACGTGTACACTGGCCTGCCAACTGCATGTCTGACTGATCGGCGAAGACCGACCATGGTTGGTCGTCTCGAAACGCGTGCCCGAAGTAGGAACGACATGCGTTCTTCAATTCCTTTGCGGCATGGGATTTCTGTCGCAAATCAATCTCAGCCGCTCCTCTTTGCCAGACAAATTGAGTGGCTTAGATCGCATCTCCATGGGACAGTGAGGTACAGACACCTACACCAGCATGCCGTCTACACGCATGCCCAATCGGCCTTGCCAAAAACGTGTCCCATGCCTGGATTCGACCAAGCTAAAGGTTGGTGTTCGAGCACCTCCTAAACCCTAATCTGACGGTCGCAGATATGGGTCGCAGACCATCTCTTCCGTCCAACTTCACCAGCCTGGACGGACAACCTAAGACAGGAGTTAGGCGACCCGTGAGGTATCACCACAATTACCGTCCACCACTCTTCCACACAGAGTGATCGGTCAAGTCAGAGCTTACCTATACAGCCTCCAAACGATCACTCGAAGATGGTTGGACGTGATGCTATGCTTAATCCGTGACTTACTCCCTTAAGCCTTAAAACAGTGATGCTTCATACACGCTGAATATAATTGATGTGTTACATGCATAGATGCACACGATATTTCATAAATATCGACTTCCTAAATAACTTAGTTATTTAACCTAGCATCACATGCTTTCTGTGGGTCCCACGATCCACACAATCGAGACATTAATCATGTCACGAATAGGGGGATACATACTGGGGTATTGGTCTGGCGGTTTACAGCGTGCAGCGCACAACGCGCCATCACAAGAACGTGTTAGGAAGACATAGACGGTTAGTGATGATGAAAGAAGTGGGAAAGAATGATCGTGTGACACTAACACACGCAACTCCACTACTCCACTTTCTCCACTTCCCATGAGAGACGTGGTTAAGTCTCAATGACTTGTATAAATAGGTTCTCCTCCCTATTTCCAGAACAAGACAACAGAAACCAAGTGTTGATACAACCGTATCCAAACAACAGAACTGATAGCTTACATTCTGCAAGCCAGTTCATCTTTCTGATACAAGTTATACACAGCCAACACCTTCACAATCTCAACACCTTCTTCGCTTCCCTCCCTAAGATCAACCCCATCTCCTTCACGTTGTGACCTAAGCAAGTCTGGAACGGGCATTTCTTGGTTTAGGACAGAGTTGTACAGATTGATTTCTCGAATCGAAAGCACTCCCGTGCAGTGCATTTGTTTAGGGTTTAGATTCGTTTCTCATCCACACACCCACATTTACCAAAAATCGCAGAAACAGTTTTACCCATAAACAATTGGCGACCACAGTGGGAAGTTAATCTCTCGGTTGTAAAGTCAATTTCTTCAATACCATTCGATCGGTTTCAAGATGGTTGGTCTTAGGACCGCCTCAACGGCCTCAAATCCTGGTTATTCCTCCAACGGAGATACCCCTCCTCCCAACGGCGTACCTGATGGTATAATCAGGAGACTTCCAACGTTGAGTGAACTAGCGCGGGTACAAGAGATTCATACGAAGAACATGGAGCTAATAAAGGAGGCGATAAATGGCATACTTGATCTCCTCATCAAGATCACATCAGAGATGAGTGTTCCGGAGACTTCTACACCGGGGACTGGTCCCTCTCAAATCAACAACTTTACTACGAACCAGAGACCAGTGGATCAGGAAGCGGCAACTCTAGTGGAAAGTTTGTGTAAAATTTTACACCTCTCGAAGAATCAGCGGGAAAAGACGTTTTCTGCAATTAACCAGATAGCCCTGGACGTATACCTGACTCCTTCACGTCCATAAGTCCTAAATGCATCGGAAACATCTGTAAATAATGTCACATTTACAGAGGACAACATGATAGCGGAGGAAGGTCACAATCGGTCCCTGCATGTTACCGCACACATCAAGGGTTCAGAGTTCAGGAGGGACCTCATCGACACAGGTGCATCTTCGAATGTGATTACTCTCAAGACTCTTAAGTCAGCCAAGGTTCGCCCATGCAAGATCGTATGGCAGCCTACCACAATGATATACTTTGAAGGAAACCAGACCAGCACATACGGGTATGTCAATTTGAATTTATCAATAGGGCCCGTTCAGTCAAAAATGAAATTTAAAGTCATAGAGAAGGAGTCGGACTATCATATGATAGTAGGGAGACCGTGGCTTCATGAAAATTGGGTCGTCCCTTCAACGTATCACCAGTGCCTGAAGACCATGCTGAATAAGGAAGTCATCTATATTCCTGCATCATTGTCTCTTTACGCACCAATATGCGGAGTGGAACTGTTCGAGCCAAGGGAAACTCTGCGAGAAGGATCAGACAAAGTCCTGTGCACCCCACTCCCCACGTGGGCGTCAATCCAAAAGGAGGACCGAATTTCATCATTGAGGGCTATCCACCACGACGCACCTTTGCTGACCAGACACTCTTCTTTATTCGGTGAAACCGCAACCCACGTCCACACCAAGAGGGAACGAGGTTTCAAGGCAAGCCGTGATCAGAAGAGGAAAACGATATACCGACGTCGCTGTTAGAAATTAGCAGGGGAGACTGGTACCCAGTCTCTCCGCCCAGTTGAGTGCTTCAAAAATGACGAGCTACAAGAGGAGGTATTGGACGCTCCGCTACAGCTACAAGATGACACCAACTCCACACTTGACGAGCTCGAGATTGTTAACATCGGGAATGAATAATCTCCCAGGCCTGTCTCTATCAGTTCGACTTTGTCCACGGACGAACGCGCGAGTCTTGTCCAACTTCTCAAGGAGTATCAAGATGTATTTTCCTGGATATATGAGGAAATGCCTGGTCTGGATGAAAAATTGGTCACCCATCATCTACATGTCGTACCTGGATCCAATCCGATCAAACATCCTCCGAGGCAATTTATACACGAAGTGGAAGAGCAAATCAAAACCGAATTTCAGAAGTTGCTTGTTGCCGGCTTCATCAAACCTATTCATCATCCGACCTGGTTAGCTAATGTGGTTCCGGTAAAAAAGAAAAACAGACAGAACCGGTGCTACGTGGATTTCAGAGACTTGAACAAGTGCTTCCCCAAGGACAATTTTCCTCTGCCCAACATCGACATGTTAGTGGACGCCACCAGTGGACACGACATGTTCTCCTTCATGAATGGTTACAGTGGCACAATCAGATAAGGATGTATGAGCACGATGCAAGTAAGACAGCCTTTTGAACCCCTCTTGGAAATTTCTACTATACCATTATGCCATTCGGTTTAAAGAACGCCGGTGCAACGTATCAACACGCTATAACGGCAATCTTCCACAACATGATGCATAAACAAGTAAAATACTACGTGGATGATATTGTGGTCAAGTCAAGAGCTCGAGCAGACCACACAGGAGTCTTACGACAAGTGTTCAAGAGGTGTCGTGAATACAAATTAAAGATGAATCCTCTGAAATGTGCTTTCGGTGTCTCTTCAGGCAAATTTTTGGGATTCCAAGTGACTGCAGAACGGATCAAAGTGGACCCGTCCAAGACTCAAGCCATCCTCACGATGCCGCCACCACGAACTGTGAAGGAACTCCAAAGCTTCATGGGAAAGGTGAACTACATTCGACGTTTTATACCTGGCCTGGCCTAGCTTGTTGTCTCATTCACCCCCTTGCTGAAGAAGGGAGCAAGCTTCGTTTGGACCGCAACTCAACATGAAGCGTTCCGAAAGATTCAACGAATATTGTCATCTCCAGCCATCATGAAGTCTCCCGTCCAAGGGAAGCCGCTTTGTCTCTACACCTCCTTCAGTGACACCACCGTCGGGGCCTTGCTCGCTTAAGAAGACGATGAGAGACTCGAACGTCCCATATACTAATTCGGTCGAATATTAAGAGATGCTGAACTCAGATATCCCAAGGCGTAGAAATCATGTTTAGCTCTAATCCATTCCATTTAGAAGTTCAGACATCACCTGTTGTCCAACAAGGTGGTACTCATATCTAAATCTTACCCTGCGAAGTTCTTACTTTCAAAACCAGTCTTGATGGGAAGGACGACCAAATGACTTCTCCAAATTTCAGAATTAGACATAACGTGTGCATCACCGAGAGTTATCAAGGGGCAAGCAGTCGCAAGCTTACTAGCATCATTCCCTGGGGAAGGCACTACGGGACTACACGAGGATCTTCCTGGAGAATTTCCAGACATCTCCGTTGTCGAGGAATAAGTGGGCTATTGTATTTTGACGGCTCCGCCACTCCTAGAAGTAACACCGGAGGGGCAGGCGTAGTCTTAGTATCTCCAACTGGGGAAGTATTCTCGCACTCCTTCAAGATGGACTTCCAATGTACCAACAATTCAGCATAGTATGAAGCCTTCCTCATAGGGCCGTCAATAGCCAAGCAAGCAGGAGTCACGCGCCTGGAGATAAGAGGTGATTCCAAGCTACTAGTGAATCAGATGAATGGAGTATATGCATTGAAGGAAGTGACATAGATCCATACCGATCAGAAGCACAAAGGTTACTAAACTACTTTGATGCAACCATAATCCATGTTGGTCGCACAACAACAAACACGCCGATTGTCTAGCACGCTGGCGTCAAATTGAAGTTCGAAGGATTAAAGAAACCTGACAGTAAAGAGGAGAATAGAATCAACATGGCTGTCACAATACAAAGACACCAAGATTTGCGATTGGCGAACTCCGATCATTCAGGAGCTCAGCAGCTCACTTTCCCAAGGAAAGGTCAGTCTCAAAACCCTGCAAACTTCTTCATGCTTCATGGTATGCTATATCATCGAAACCCGGATGGTTCCCTATCAAGATGTTGGGGATGATGAAGCACACTCAGCTTAACCGCGTTCACAATGAAATTTGTGGACAATCACTGGTGGTAACGCTTTACGCGACTTCAACGCCTGGGCTATTACTGGCCAGAGATGGGGACTCAATCCCGACTACTTCAGAAGTCCTGCTCGAATTGTCAAGCGCCCCACACCAATTGGAGGTTTTTAGTGTGACCACACTGGGGACTGGAGAGAGCCGTACTTAGTATCTCCGCGACGGGGCAACTCCTGCTAGTCAAAAGGATGCGTCAAGATGAAGCAAAAGGCCAACGGTTCGTGTTTCACGAAGGGATCCTGTATCGCAAGAGCTTCGGAGGTGATCTTTTGCGGTGCCTGGCTGGGGTAGAAATCCCGGTTATGCTGAAGGAAATGCACGAAGGGGAACATCAAGGTAATAAGAAACTATTTCTCCAGATACACGAGAAATACTATTGGCCGACCATGGAGGATGACGCAGCCACTTTTGTTCAAAGCTGCCACAGATGTCAAATCCATGGGAACCTTGTTCACGCGCCTTCCACCCCTTTACACTCGATAAGCAGTCCATGGCCATTTTACATTTAGGGACTGGACATTATTGGGAAAATCAATCTGCCATCATCGAAGCATCACGAATATATCATAACCGCAACAAATACTTCACTAAATGGGTGGAGGCCATTCCTCTGCGAGGAACTATAGGAGCAACAATTGCGACTTTCATTAAAGAGTATATCATTTGCCGTTTTGGTGTGCCTAAGCATATTATCACTGATAATGGCACTCCCTTCGTCAACAAACAGGTACGAGAGTTACTTGAAGAATATGGAATTAAGAAGGTCTTCTCCACTGTCTACTACCCTCAAGGAAACGGACAAGCTGAGAGTACCAACAAGACGTTGATCCGGATTATCAGTCGAACAGTGCATGACAATCCTAGAGAATGGAACGACCAGTTACCAATGGCGCTATGGGTATACCGGACGTCACCCAGAATCTCCATTAGAGTTTCTTCATACTCACTTGTTTACGGTGCGAACGCAATTCTCCCAGCAGAGATCAAAATCCCATCAGCAAGGGTTGCAGCAGCAACCGGGGTCCACTGGAACGAGGCTGAAGTATCTAACTCCAGAGTAGCTGAGTTAGACACTCTGGATTTCAGAAGAAGCAAAGCAGAGGAACACATTCAGGTGTACAGGACTAGAATTTCCAGGGCGTATAACAAAACTGTGAAATCACGTGTTTTCAAAGTGGGAGATTTGGTCTTGAAGACGTCCAAGCACATCCAGCAAGACATGTCTGCACCAAAATTCTCACCGAAATGGGAAGGTCCTTATACAATCACTAAGGCTTACAGTACCGGCTACTACAAGATCATCAAGGTGGACGGGGGTAAGTTAGAAGCAGTCATCAACGGAAAATGGCTCAAGGCATATCATGCTTGATCATTGTCCGCTTCTGTCTCATGACACAACAATACAGGCATTTATTTCATTACACGTTCGAATTATCAATTTTGCATTAATGAAAAAACCCATTTTCACCGATCAAAAACCAATGCAATTTATTCCACAAAGATGTTCAGAAATCTTCTTGACATGAACGTCATTAAAAATAAGAGAATACAGCTAAATGCGTCTTAGAAGAGGCCATCCAGCAGGTTATAGTTCCTTGAGAGCATCATCTTCAACCTAGCTTGATATCTCTCTGTCCTATTCTTCAAGTTCTGTACTGCCTGCTCCACCTTCTCCGATTCAGTGTCCAGAGCCTTTTCTTCTTCCAAGATAGCCTTCGCAGCAGGAACTACGTTCGCAAGGATACCGGCTCGATCAACCTTTATGATGTCAAGACGCTGCCGTAGCCAACCCACATTGAATCCCATCGATTCACAGGTAGACACCATGTTCTCCCACTCCTCAAATTTTGATTCGGAAACGTTACGGATGGAGATACCTTCCATCTCGGCAATCAGGGGAAGAAGGCAGTTTACCGTAGTAACCAAAGCAGATGCATAGTGTTGAACTACATTCCTGGTTGCAATATGTCCATACCTCTTCCATACTTTTGTGTATAAGGCACAAACTCCTTCCGCACCAAGAATCCGTCGATGGTTCGATAGATGGAAGACAGACATTTCATGTGGATATCGAATGGAAGACCTGCGTTGGGATATTCGTAAGACGAGATACCTAAATATGCATCATCGAGGTCAGCAGGGGTGGTTGTGTTTGAATTTGAAGGAAGAGGAATGGTCAAATCATCATCATCGACTACTGTCACACATGGGCGTCTCTGCAAAAAGGGGGGAGAACAAACTGGTACGACCTTCCGGCGAGCACGAACAGGAGAGTCATCGCAAAGTTGTTCATCTTGAACCTCAGATTAGCATGCGCGTTTAACAGAAGATCCCGGGTGATACGAAGAAGATGATCTGCTGTTGTTCGACATGTTGAAGAGATAGAGTTTCTGCAAGAAAAGCCTATCAATGAATGGCGGTTTTAAACCCCGCATACATGTTGAATAAAACCCTAAGAAAGACAGAATCAGCTACAACAGAGCTTATCCTGAGGTCTCAATGCCGACCAAGTCGAGCTTTTCTCCCAAACCCTAGTTTGACCAGCTCCACCTGGCGATGTTTATGCGGTAAATATGTATTTACTCTAGCTTGGTCATTTTAGTATACAAATTTGTCACCATCTCGTGCCTACCCCACAATAGTGTAACCATTATGTGCTAGGCAGGGGACTTAATGTTGATGGTGGATTTTCATTTAAGGCTAAAATTGTAAAAAGCCAAAAAATTATGCGCTGACATCCTGCAAAGGATAGAGCCACTGATAAGTGATGAATACTTCTCCACTTTACTAATTCATCCAGGTTGGAGCATGTAGCAACAATCCCATGTACCCTATTAATTTATGGCATCATGACCAGCCTTGTATTTCCTGTGTTGTTCCCACTGAACTCTCATTATTGGTGCGACATGACGACTGAGTGTTACTCTCAGCAGAGTAACACGAATCTCCAAGTGTCACTAATGAGGCATGCACGAAATACCTGCACAGGATACAACTCTCGGCGTGTTATACTAGCCCGATTAAGCATATTTGAATCTGGTTGTCCATATCAGTCTCAGAAACAATCATGGCCACGCAAGTCGGCCGCATGATTTAACCAGCCTAAATGATCCTCAGCAGGAGAAGGATACCACCTTAATGACCACCAGCGGGCCCACTTACGCCCTGGTCGGTCGAATATCTACCATGCCACCCAAACCACCACCGAACACCAGCCTGAAGTTGGATGTCCAGGCTGGTATGGAGCGGATTGGAGGAGACGTGAGAACAAGGCCGCCTATGGCAGTCTCAAAATCATCACTTCCATCCAACATCACCAGCATGGTTGGACGGTATAGATCGTCCCATGACCTGATGGACAAGCGTGTCCTGCACACCGGTGGGCCCCCTTCACGCCTGCATAATCGATCCTCCCCTGACCTAGCCACAAAACCATGTACGGTTGCTTGAAGTTGGGCCGGCGTGAAAGCTTAAAGGGTCGCAGGAAATTCCACTAAAGGTCCCAAATTGATCACGACCATCTAACTTCACCGGCATGATTGGATGGCTTAGATCGGACCCATAGCCACCAGGAAGGTATTGGCGTGTTCACCACCGGCCCAACATGGGCCCCACATGGACGACCTGCCCAAAAGAGAAGCGTGGCTTGCCAATTCGTCCATCCAAAGCAGCGTGGACGTGAAACCCTAATTAGGGTTTGCGGCACATCACATGTGTCGCAAATCAGTCTCAACCATCCATCTTCGCAGGCATAGATGGAGGGTGTAGATGTAGATTCAAAGGGCCCAGAGCATGTCAACACAATCACCGTGGGCCCGCTTACATACATGACTTATCGGTCAAGGCCAACTATGGTTGGTCGTCTCGATTCGTGCCCCCAAACTAGGCATGGCCGCGCGTTTTCAATTGCAAATCGATCTCAACCACTCAACTTTGCCGGACAAATCACATCTTCACGGGACAGTGAGGTGCGGACGTGTACACTGGCCTGTCGACTGCATGCCTGACTGATCGGCAAAGACCGACCATGTTAGGTCGTCTCGAAATGCGCACCCGAAGTAGGCACGACGTGCGTTCTTCAATTCCTTTGCGGCATGGTATTTATGTCGCAAATCAATCTCAGCCTCTCCTCTTTGTCAGACAAATTGAGTGGCTTATATCGCATCTCCATGGGACAGTGAGGTACAGACACCTACACCAGCATGCCGTCTACACTCATGCACAATCGGCCTTGCCAAAAACGTGCCCATGCCTGGATTCGACCAAGCTAAAGGTTGGTGTTCGAGCACCTCCTAAACCCTAATCCGACGGTCGCAGATATGGGTCGCAAACCATCTCGTCCGTCCAACTTCACCAGCCTGGACGGACAGCCTAAGACATGAGTTAGGCGACCCATGAGGTATTACCACAATCACCGTACACCACTCTTCTACACAAAGTGATCGGTCAAGTCAGGGCTTACCTATACAGCCTCCAAACGACCACTCGAAGATGGTTGGACGTGATGCTATGCTTAATCCGCGACTTACTCCGTTAAGCCTTAAAACAGCGATGCTTCATACATGCTGAATATATTCGATGCGTTACATGCATAGAATGCACACGATATTTCATAAATATCGACTTCTTAAATAACTTAGTTATTTAACCTAGCATCACATGCTTTCTGTGGGTCCCACGATCCACACACAATCATGTCTCGAACTGGGGGATACATACTGGGTATTGGTCTGGCGGTTTACAGCGTGCAATGCACAACGCGCCATCACAAGAACGTGTCAGGAAGACATGGACGGTTAGTGATGATGGGAGAAGTAGGCAAGACTGATCGTGTGACACTAACACACGCAACTCCACTACTCCATCACTCCACTTTCTCCACTTCCCATGAGAGACGTTGGTAAGGCTCAATGACTTGTATAAATAAGTTCTCCTCCCTATTTCCAGAACAAGACAACAGAAACCAAGTGTTGATACAACCGTATCCAAACACCAGAACTGATAGCTTACATTCTGCAAGCCAATTCAGCTTTCTGATACAAGTCATACACAACCAACACCTTCACAATCTCAACACCTTCTTCGCTTCCCTCCCTAAGATCAACCCATCTCCTTCACTTTGTGACCGAAGCAAGTCTGGAACAACCATTTCTTGGTTTAGGACAGAGTTGTACAGATTGATTTCTCGAATCAAAAGCACTCCCGTGCAGTGCATTTGTTTAGGGTTTAGATTCGTTTCTCATCCACACACCCACATTTACCAAAAATCGCAGAAACAGTTTTCACCCATAAACACTGTCGTAAATGTAAAGGAGGATATTTTATTCTATTAGAAAACACTTTTGATAATAGTCCATGTGAACTTTATTCATAAACTAATGAATCCTTCTTTGTTTCATTCATTGTTAGCATCGTTGGTTAGGAATACATTATATATACACATCAAAATGGCCAATATCATAGGCAAATTTTCTTAGTTCCCATCGTAAATGTAAAATATGAGATTTTATTTTCTAATTCTTTTGAAAAATCAGTGTAAGAATTTATATATACACATCGAATATGCCTAATTAGTACTCAAGGAATGATTGTGTTCGGTGGAGAAAGATCCTGGTAATTTTAAATATATGAATTCTGAAAATCGGTGTATGTTTTCAACCTCATGGAGAAAGATCCTGCTAATTTCAACCTCATTTGAACGTATTATGATTTATTTATTTTTGGTATTGTATAGTGTCTGTTAGAATGTAACCTTTAATGGTACTGTATAGTGTATGTAAGCAATGTAACCTACAAAATGTAACCTTTAAGGGTGCTGCTATACAGTGTTTGTTAGCAATGTAACTTTCAAGTTTTTTTTTCTACCTATAGATAAATGAACATGAGAATTTTCTGGAGGTCAATGACAAAGAATCAAAGATAGATTGCAAAATGTGGGGAATAATGGGTGAAGGAGAAGAAGAAACACTACATCAAAGAGTTGGGTTATTTTACTTTTTTATATAATTTTTCACCAACTTAATCTTTCTTTGTTGGTTTGATCAATTGAAGCTTTGATATCTATGAAATTTCTTTTAATTGTTTTAGCTCGGATTGTATACTTATTGCGAGTGTGTCAGCTTCTTGCATTAATGTTATTTGTAATAAGTACAAGTTTGGGGAGAAGGATTTATTATGCCTGCTGACCAAGCTTGGTGTTGTGGCATCGCTGCTTTTTTTTACTTTATGTGTTATCGCATTTTCTTTTCCAACAAAAGCATGGTTTATTATCATTAGTCGGAAATCGAAATCAGCAAAGTGTAGTTTTTCATCATGTCACTGAACTTATGCATCACGCTTGGATGATTATCATTTTAATTTACTTTTTGTTATTCCTTGAGAAATTACAATTTGGATTCAATTTGATAATTTCTATCACAATCTGGTTAGTCCAGCTAGATGAATTTAATAATTTTTGGGAGTAGCTAAATGTGAAAACGGCATCACCTAGAGAGAAAAGTGGAGATGGGTTTGCAGTTGTAGGTAATTATATATATATATACTCCCTCTGTTTTTGGAAAATAGATACTTTCACTTTTTCATTTTAGCCTAAAAATTGGCCAAATTGAAAAAGTGGAAGTATCTCTTTTCCAGAAACGGAGGGAGTAGTTGTTAAATCTCCTTTGTAATATTTGTATAGCGTCGCGTGTTGATGTTATATTTATTTTGGCATTTAGTTGAATCTTTCCTGATGAAAATTACCAGATGCATGAAAATGCAGTCATAAATACCTGACAAAATAAGATTTGGACGGAATATTCACCTGCTTGAGAAAATCTATTGCTCATTTGTGAATCATTTTTGTATATTAAACTAAGACTTAGTAAAACTAGGAGAAAATCGATTGATTGATTTTGTTAGACTATATGACCAAGAAGGCATCATGTGTATTTAAGCCTAGAATATGATCATTAATAGTAGAAGTAGAATCTAGGATTTGTGACATTTATGAAAGTAATAGAATACAAAATCGACCCAAACAATCCACTGAAATGATTTTGCAGAGTTCAGCTGCTGCCCTTGATATTTTTGAGTAATATACAGTCATGATATTTTTGAGTAATATAAAGTCATATTATATTTTTACATTCTTTCTCTTTTGTTCTTTAACTTTAGGGGAAGTCATTTTTTCGGGTTTCTTTACTCTTTCTAATTCCCGTATCTTTTTTATTTATAGTTTCCTAATTCACGTATCCACTTAAGAATATAGCCTCTGAAATGAATGAGGTCAGTAATTTTGTATTACATAGTCTTTTACTTTAGGGGAAGACATATTCTTCCGCTAAATTGACTCTCTAATATTGTATAATATAGTGCATACATTTTAACTTATTGTTTTATTGATGTTAATTTAACAAATGATTTGACGTGGTCTATTATAAATCAGACTAGTATCTGCATGGTAATTGGAGATCGATGATGTTCGTATGCCAATAATTTTAGGTAGTTTTGCTGATCCATGATTTTTTTTTCCACTTATGTTCTTCGTTTTTATTGATGTTTGTTCTCTACCTTTCTGTGTATAAGTATTTATGTTGTTTCAGGCTTTTAGTTATCCATGCTCAAGTAACACAATCAGTTTGTTTTTGGGATGTATTTCTTGATTTTTCCTACCGTTGTTAAAGGGTAGTGGATCACTTTAGAAAATTAAAAGTTATGTATCATGGTGTAATTGTATTGCATTGGTATAGTTTTTAAATGTTAAGATAAAAACTTCTTATGTTTTCATGGAATATGAATATTATTGAATCGTTAAGTTTCTTAACGAAGCGTTTTTTAATATATTATATTTCAAGGGAGAGTGCTTAAAGATCGTCATCTTTGTCTTTGAGATGGACTTGGATCTAGCATGTTCCGCACTTATAGTTGAAGCGAGGGTAACCCCAGTCCTAGTATATCTATTTTTTTCCTGATCGATTAATTAATTTTTCCAAGTGATGAGTTATTTATATACATTTCCTTGATCAAATCTTCTATGACGGGAAGCATTTCATATAATATGTACTATTTAGAGCAAGCAATCTATTTTATATATGTATTGTGTTTTTTAGTGTCTTTAATATCAGATATTGATGCAACTATATACTGAGTGTGATTTTTCATTTAAGTACAGGGAATTGGAGCCTAGAAGAACAGTTGAGTTGCACGATTGATTCTTAACGATAGTGTATGATTTCTGAAGAAAGTTAGATCAGTACATCATCTTCGAGAGGAAGCACTTTATACGTATTCCTACTATTTAGATTTGTCAATCTACTTTATATTAATATCATCTTATTTTTGGGATAATTGATGTTTGGTACTCAAGTTTAGACCAACACTAGGATTTGGTCTAACATTTGTCCAACGTTAGGCTTTGGTACCTGGACTATACGTTGACCCGCATTGACTAGGTTAAGTCTTAACTTCTGTTTACTAATTATTAGAAAATTCATATAAAATTTAATTATTAAATAGATTACTATAATACCCTTTAGCTTTCCTAATATTTACAAAAATATAAAAGGTTCGTGGTGGTATAAGTTGCCGAGAGAGAAAAGAAAAACCGATAGAGAAAAGAGAGAAATCGAATCTGAAATTGAGAGATGTCCGTGAATTGAGAGCAGAATAGGGGAAATGAGATCAATTAATGAAGAACAACAGATTCAATTAGTGGCGGTATTGATCGAGAGATGGTAGTATTTACTAAAAGAAGAAATCAAATGCAGATCGATACAGATGAAGAGATGATGCTGCTGTTCGGAGATAGGTTTCGATCCGAGAAGATTCAAATGGGATTTGAGATGATTGAAGAAGTCTGTGATGGTCTGTTGGTGCTGCAATTGAGAAGATTGAATCTCAGTGATGTTGTTGAGGAAATGGGTTTGTGATGGTGATCAAATGGGTCATGTTGAACAGTGAAAGAACTGGTTAGGGTTTGATGTTGAATCAGTAAAGAGAGACGGGGTTTGGACCGAATCGATTAATGGAGGAGTTTTGGGGCTGAATTTGTGTTCAAAATGATGGAGAAGGTTAGAAGCTGTAGAAGTACTGTAGGATCCAAATATCGCACAAGTATTTGTAAGTGTGCGAAATTCATAAAAGGCTGTGCGATAATGTCGCACGGAGAATAGGAAATAAAAGGAAACATGAAATAAAAGGAAATATGAAATACAAGGAAATATGAGCTGTCATCCACTAGGTAGCATCTTATATAAAGAGAAAAGTAGCAGAGAGAAAAGTAACTTGTATTATTATCTTCTTATTCTTCCCCTAAAACCAGAGAGAGAGAGAGCTCCAAATACTCATTAATGGAGTCTCAATGTAATTCATACGTAATTCAATGATCATAGTGAAACCTAACCCCGTGGATGTAGATCAAATTGATCGAACCACGTAAATCTTGTGTCTTATTTTCTATTTTCATTATCTTTGTCTTTATTTTCATATCAAATAAGTTTAGATCTAGAAATTATAGTCATGATAATACAAGGGGTGTGTTGTGGGATTTCCTGCAACTACATTTTTGGCGCTAGAAACAGGGATTATTTCGCAAATATTCATTTCGCAGGGTTGATATTTGATTACTTCACACAGTCTTTGATTATTTCGCAAGAGAGGGTTAGCACAGTTGGTCGGGAGGCATGAATGCAAGCAGCAGGTCGCGGGATCAATTCTTGCTTCTCGCATGTTTATTTTTATTATGCGAAATTTATACAGAATAGCCTCTTACACAGTTGGAATTTGATTACTTCGCAAGAACTTTGATTATTTCGCAAAAGAGGCTTAGCACAGTTGGTATGGTGCGAGAAAATCCAAGAAGCATATCAAGGGTTCAAGTCTCACTTCTCACACTTCTTTTTGCTGCGCGAAATTCATACATTTCAAGGCATTTATTCACTTCTTTGACAACAACAGCGATTCACATGAAAGATAAGTACCACTTCCTTGAACATTTTACTTTATACTAAGAACGAATAAAAAGATTTTTGTTTTGATTTACAAAAAAACGATTCAATCGCACGATTACAAAGATTTCAAGATTTCAAAGATTATAAAGATTACTAAGATTTCAAAGACTTCAAAATTACAAAGATTGCGAGATTTCAAAATTACAGAAAACTGAGAAAATTTAATTTATATGTTTTTCTAGAATATTTCTTTTACAGAGAATAAAAAGATTTTTGATTTGATTTACAAAATGTGAAACAATCGCAGAATTACAAAGATTTCACAATTACAAAGATTTCAGAATTATAATTTATTAGAACTTCTCTTGAATATTTACTTTGCTTCAAATGATATGATATTATGAGAATGAAAGAATGAATGAAAGAATAAAAGAACAAAGAAACGCAAAAATTTCGCAAGAGACAATCTAAGATCCATAAAAATCTAAGATTAGAATGGGGCGAACCTTTATGGCGTACACCCTAGTTCGCGAATAAAATTTCGCAAGAGGCAAATGTAAGACCTAAAGTACGTCATATAAGGAGGTACCTGTAGCATGACTCAGGGAAAAGGTTACACCGCCCCTGGAACCTGAGTCATGGAGATTTGGGGTCAATAAAGCCCATCCGTGAGAGGCACCTTGGATTCTCAGCCTAAGCATATGGCTTAGGTTGGGTGACTAAGGTAATAAGGACTCTCCCAAGGAGTGCAGAATCTGATCAAGGCGCCGAAGTACACGGTTGAGTCAAGAGTGCCAGGGGCGTTTGAAGCGTCCTTGCCATTCTTGACAAGTCTTGGCTTATACTGCACTCGGCCCGAAGAAAACCCCACTTAGGGTGCAGTCTCGTAACCATAAGCCATATAGGTAAAAGGGATAAGAGGCTGTGAAAACAACTGGTTGTTGTTAAGACCGGATGGGAGGAGCTAACCTTGTATGGTAGAAGTACGCCTCCTTGAAGGGGCAACCAGGGGGGAGATAAGGGCGGCACCCTCCATTAGGGAGCTGATAAGTGTCTTAAGACGCAAATGTCATGAGGCTTTTTACTCGCAAGGGTATTAAGGCTTGTCATATTTGTGCAACAATCCTGAAGAGGCAATAATACTAGAGAAAAAGATAAGACGAGATCAATGGGTCATTACATGAAAGTGTGAAGACGTCCTGCGATTTCGTCGCAAGACGACAATGTCATGGGGCTTTATTTTCGCAAGAATATTTAGGTCTATCATATTGTTGCAACAATCCTTAAGAGGCAATAATACAAAAGAAAAAGTTAAGGCAAGATCAATGGGTTTTTGCATGAAAATGCAAAGACGTCCTGCGATTTTGTCGCAATGACAAGAGGTGGCAAAATAAGACCTTTAACTAGGAAGGAAAAATGAGACCACATAAGAAAATGAATAAGCAAGTAAGCTTGCGAGAATGATTATATGTAAGAAAACAAGCTTGCGAATATGTACATGGAAATGAAACTGAGGCAGTGAAAATGCCACAGACTTGATATTATGATCATACTGTTATGAGATACTAATAGTGCAGGAAAAAGGAAAGATGAAACACAAGTAAGAACTTGTGAGGAACATAACTACACAAAGAGGAATGCATACACTAAAGGAAAAGCCAGAGAAATAGAGGCAATTTAAAGCTACATCAATTTTAGCGTGCAAAATGAGCTAAGTAACGCAAACATTATCTATACATTGCAATAGATAAGCATTCTCATCATACAAACATCATATACATTTCATAACATAATCATCACATAAGCATTATATTCTCGCAAGTACTTTACAAAACTGTACGGAATAATATTGCAGAACTTCGCAATAATATCGCAGAATTTCGCAGAATGTGTCAGAATTTCGTAGGATTATTCAGAATGTGTCAAAATTTCGCAGAATGTGTCATAATTTTGCAGAATGTGATTATTTTGCAGAATGTGATTATTTCGCAGAATGTGATTATTCTGAACGATATGATCATTTCGCTCAATTATTTCGCACAATTATAAGCAACTTGAAGAGATTATACTATTGCATGAGCACAAAACATGAGACAAAGGAAAGATGAGAATGAAAAAACAATTCTCACACTCAACATTTTCTCAAAGATTCTACCCTCATAGATAAAGAACAGAGGCAACTATGGATTACCAAGAAAACATTTTATGTTCTTTATCTTCTCGGAAAGAATCACCAAAAATGGAGTAATAATTTCGCATGAATAGAGGCAATACTTATTATTCTCATTCACGGACGGATACTTCTTACATTTCGAGAATTGAATATTTCTTATACTTCATCAAGGATACTTCATGCTTCTTATACTTCTTCAAGGATACTTCATACTTCGCATACTTCAAAAGATGATACTTCTTATTTACTTCGCAACATTCCGGAACTTCACAAAAGAATAGAGGCAAGTACGTACTTTTCAAATCCAGTATTCTTTCGCTCGTTCCTTCATCAAGAAAGATCAGAGACTACTCCAACAACACATATCTCGCTCCAACAACTACAACAACGGATTTTTTTCCTGAAGATCGCTCTTCAAGCAATATTCAAGAAAAAAGAGGCAAGATGTAGGATCCAAATATCGCACAAGTATTTGTAAGTGTGCGAAATTCATAAAAGGATGTGCGATAATGTCGCACGGAGAATAGGAAATAAAAGAAAATAGGAAATAAAAGGAAATATGAAATAAAAGGAAATATGAGTTGTCATCCACTAGGTAGCATCCTATATAAAGAGAAAGGTAGGAGAGAGAAAAGTAACTTGTATTATTATCTTCTTATTCTTCCCCAAAAACCAGAGAGAGAGCTCCAAATACTCATTAATGGAGTCTCAATGTAATTCATATGTAATTCAATGATCATAGTGAAACCTAACCCCGTGGATGTAGATCAAATTGATCGAACCACGTAAATCTTGTGTCTTATTTTCTATTTTCATTATCTTTATCTTTATTTTCATATCAAATAAGTTTAGATCTAGAAATTATAGTCATGATAATATAAGGGGTGTGTTATGGGATTTCCTGCAACTACAAGTACAATTGTTGAGAAGAATGGGTTCGATCTATGTAAAATGATACTGAATCTGAGAGTTGTTATTCATGGGAAAATGGGTGCAAATGGTGATTACATACCATGGAGCCGATCTTCTCTTGATTGCAAGAAGAGAAATGAGGTGTTGCTGCTGCTATGAATATGTGTTGATAAATGAAGGCTGAATTGAAGTGCTGAATTAGATGTATGTTAGGCTTATTTGATGAATTGTGTGAAGGTATGAAGCAAAGAAGTGTAACCAAGAGTTTCAATCTGAAATTGAATCTGAGATAGGGAAAGACAGTGTTGCTGCTATTGAAGTCGAGAAGATGAAATTGAATCTGAAATTGAGAGATGACCGTGAATTGAGAGTGGAATAGGGAATTAAGTAGATGCATTAATGAAGATCAATGATTCGGCTATTGGTAGTATTGATTATGCACAGAGAGAAAGAAATTAGGGTTCCGATTGTCTGTAATTGAAGAACATAAATGGAATTGAGGTTGGGGTTGGGGTTTTGTCAAATCTGTAGAGATTGAATCTTAGAGCTGATGTTGATGGTATAAGATGGTGCTGGTGGTGGAATTACTGGATCGAGAAGATTACTTGGGATTAATGGAGTATGCGCTGATTGAGTTGTTGGTGATGTTTGAACTGTGAAAGAAGAATTAAGAAGGGACCTAGTTTCAGGGAAGAAACCCATCTCAAGGATACATATGTAAACTCGCTATTTTTACAACATTTTTATTTTACAAAATTATTAAAGTCTGGTCATAAACGGTCAACCTAAGCCAACGTCTAGTCCAGGTATCAAAGCCTAACGTTGGACAAAAGTTAGACCAAAGCCTAGTGTTGGTCAAAACCTGAGTACCAAACTCCAATTATCCCTTTAATTTTTTTTAGTTTCTTTAATATTTAGCGAGGTACAAACAGGATTTGGCTGAACTGGAAGCCATTACTAGGGTTTTGAAATATTATTATGACTGTGCTTTTTTACTTTTAAGTTGCAAAAAATTATTAGCCAAGAAATGTTGAATGTATAGGTATTTTAAAATCTAGCAAGACTAAGGGTAGTTGTGATGCTACTTTGAGTAGAAGACATCAAATCTCGCATTATCAATTATCTTTAGAGTACTGAAATTGATAGTGTTATGAACTACTTACTAATTTTAAAGGTTGGTATAATTTTTCAGAAGTACTTTCATAAGAGGATATCTAATTTATCTCAAACACTTTTACCAAATGTGATTGGTGAATTTGGTTCCAATTGTTAACCTACTAAATAATAATTGTTGTTTCCATTATACACTGCAGTCGTAGTCGTTAATAGTGACCCTTTCTGGGACGGGTGCGGAGTGAAGCCCCGCCTCTCCAAATGGGGGTTGAATTCTCATCATACTCGGTGCATAGCACGGGTTCCATGCTAGTAATAATAGTTTCATAAAATAAATTTTAACCAATTAATGTCTCCCAACCAAACTTGTACAGATAAACAAGAATTCCATTGGAGATGATTTTCCTAAAATGAGGAAGCACAGAATTCAATTGGAGATATTTAAAACACTCAATTTTTTTACATTACAGATTTTTTTTCTTCAAAAGTTGGTCCTTTATTTTCTGACAGTAACTGGAAAGACACCCTGTTATCTATGATGGTATGTAAATACAACATGGAGGCATGGCTGGTAAAAAAGAAAATGACACCCACCATTGCATCTTTGTCATCCGATCATCTCCACATCTTTGGCTTCCTCCGCTACATCCTCCGAGGAACCCAGGGATGCAACTAGGTCTTCGATTTTTAGGGGAGAATGCCGGGCAGTGTACTGAAACAGGATCTGCAAGTGCATTTCAAGAAAAATGTTTAATCCATATAAGAATTTCAAACTGATTGACAAGATAAATAAAATTTGAGTTCTGACATTTGAGCCACTCCCGCAGCCCAAGCAAGAACAATAAAAGAAGTTTCAGAATAATTACCCTACCCCTATATAGACCTAATCATTTGGATTTCTTGATTACAAAGCTTGTATCCATTACTAGGATGAATATAAAATAAACTGAAAGCTCCTACCAACCTTAGAATAACTGTCTGCAGAAGCGCGTGCACGGTAAGCCTGGTTGGTGTAGTGTAAATCAGCCCTTTCAAGTTTCCCATCAATGAAAGACATGCCTTCATCACCAATTGTAAAACGCAGAAAATTTCCTGGTTTAAGATCAGACTGCACCAAATTGGAGAACCATTAGTTCATAGGCCCGATTTGCAACTAATGGGATGTAAAAGAAGACTAACTACAACAATTCGACCTAGATTTGCTACTTATTATGTTTAGATAAGAATTCTCACTAAATTGTGTGACCTCACTATAACGTAAATAATCTTTTAAAGAGCAAACCTTTAGGATAAACTCGTGACTTAAGCACCCAAAGACAATGGGAGGATCATCTGATGTAGTAAGACTTCCATCTTCATTCAAAACCAAAACCACCTGATTATATAAGAAAGAAAGTCATTACGTTAAACTATAACTTTAATAATTCAAGATTAAAGTCATTAAATAAAATAAACAGGACTTCCATCTCATTAATTAGAATTAATAACGTATGACGGCACTATTCCCTATTGACACTCGAACTTCAATTGTGAATTTTCCTGTACAAAAGTGGGTGGAGGAAACAGAAATCGGAAAGCGAAGGAAGTGGTGATACAAGAAGCTATTTCTTAAAAGTTATACATGAGGAAGATATCAAGGAAGCTTCAATACACGATTGTAAGATAAGCGTACCTGTTGATGAGGAGGAATTTGTCCTTTACTATCTGTGTCGATTACGTATTGGCTACAATTCTCATCTTTCCAGACTAATGCTAGTGGTGTAGTTCCTGTATGATAATGGGCATGCCTAAGAGAGAAAACAAACCATCAATAAGTACCACGAATGTCAAAAGCACCGTCAAACTGAAATGTCAGTTTCAATGACAGGAATCTTACTTGTTGTAAAACGACAGTCCATCTTTGATATATGGTACAGTACCCAGATATGCTGTCTGCAAACCCATCTGATCACAGTCATAGATGGGAACAACACTAAATTTATATTTATGATACGTTGACGGTGTATTACAAGCCCCAGTCTCCACAAGCTTGGAGTTTAACCAAAAAAATCTGAACTCAGCAGTGCAGTCATATAACGAATAACCTTTCCAACAAATCATATCAATCACGTAGTAAGTTTGATCATGCTGCAAAGAAAAGTCGGCTATAAACATTAATCGGGTAAATTTAGACTGAAAAAAATATATTGATTAAGAAAATTTGAACTACTTCAGTCGCACCTCATGAAATATGCAGTCCAGGAGACAGTAAGACTGTGCAGAACCAGAATTATCCCTTGTCCTGGCTCCATTTGGCAAGGAAGATGGGAAATGATGTAAGATCGAACCATTTCGAAGCCTACTAACTGTTGTTCCATCAGAAGAAACCACAAAGCATCGTTTACCAGATGGTCTTGTGTAAACATACCTACAAAAATCCCAATTTTCAACATGAAAAACATAAGCTTCAGAACTTTTTAATGTCTAAAAACATATCATATCATATCATAAACCTCAGCAATGTCTAAGAACTCATGATTGTCAGGTGCTTGGTACCATCTCTGGAGGCCTTGGAGTAGCAACAAATTACATTGCTAAGGTTATGGGCTGTTTTATGGGCAATTGAATGGGCAGCAGTCCTACAATGTAACAGAATTATCTTAAATTCTGATTCTAAAGCAGTTGTATAAGATTTTAGAAGAGGCAATATACCTTGGTTTGTCAAATCCAGATGGTTAAAAGCTTGTAATGCTCTGTCAGAAATACACTAAGTACACTGTTACAGAGAAATCAATTTCTCAGCTGATATACTTGCTAAAAAAGGAGCCAGACTGAATCTTGGAGAAGTAGTGCATCATGATTCATGAAGGAAGGCCAGCATTCTTAATCCAGAATGAGATGCCTGATAGAAAATATTATAGATTTGTTTAGAGAGTCATTGTTATTTTAGCTCTATTTTTTTGCTTTCCTTTTAGTTCCTTTTTGTATAAACTTCAGTTTTATCATTAATAAAATTTGTGACTTACAAAAAAAAAAAAAAAAAAACTTCGGCAAATATGGTGCCAACTGCCTTTTATCTATTTGAGGTTTGACAACTACTGTACATTGCATTTGCATCAAGTTATGAGAGTCGTCAAAATAACTGAATAATGACCAACTAGAATATGTAGGAGTAAAAATAAGAAAGGAAAAAAAAAAGGACTTGACCACACAGACAATGTTTAAAATAAGCGTTATAGACGCGCCACAAGTTATCTAACAATATAAATAGATTAATGCTAATCACAATACTTGCACTGCACATACACCAACGGTTCTCCTTTCTAAGTTGGACCTTGAACTTAAGTTTTATTGCTTCAAAGTTGTACTAGTATATTTTCAGATATTAGGGCTATCTGGCACCCTAATTCTTTAATATCAGAGTGTTAATGACCACTGAGGATCTGGTTTCCACCCAGATCAATAGTCTAAATGATGTCCACAGCAATATCCACTTTTAATGATCCCGTAAAATGTAAACATCTAGCATACACCAGCATTCTGATACAACCTACTGAAGTTTATTCAATATTTTAGGAAATCTGGCGTCTGGCATCCTTATCACACTACTAATCTAAATATCCAATTCCACCAATAAAGTTCAATTCTTTAGCTTTCATAAACCCTAATTTTCTCCAAAATTCAAAATTTGTTCTTTTTTGCCCTAAACCAATTTGGGTATGTTTAGTAGAATCAATCAAGCTTAAATTAAATCAGAAAGTACATTACCAATCATGATTCAAACGAGGAGGGATATCAATCATCCATTCAGGAAGCATAAGTTGACGAGAAAACCATTTACGAGCTTCAGCTCCTTTAAGTTTAGAAGCTCCAAGGACATCAAAATCCCTAGTTGATGACGACGATTCTTCTTGTGGTTCTTCTAATTCTTCATGAAAGGGTTGCTCTTCTTGTTGTTGATGATTATGATGAGATGGGTTTGGAAGAGAAAGAAGAGAAGAAGCTAAAGAACGAGCATGATTTTGAGAATCTCTTCTTTGTTGAGATTGACGAAGTAATGCTATTTCTCTTCTCCTTTGTTGGTCTGATATCGCCAATCTCTTAAACCCTTGTCTTCTTCCTTCCATCCCTCTCTCTACTTGAAATTTTATCAAAGTGAAGAGGATTTCGGGTAATAATCAATTATAACGGACACTATGAAACGGGGTATATCGGCCGATAGATACATCCTTGGAATGACGTTATATCATGGTTTATCGGACATTTGCCGACACGTATCGGTATCAGCTTGAACAAATTCAGGTAACATTTCTTAAATGAACAATTGAATTACAATCAACAAACACAAAATCAAAAACCAAAACAGTATCAGAGGAGAAACTGTAACTCCAAATGCGCAGTCCCTTTCTTCGTAGGGATCCTTACTCCATGACAAGGCTTCCTTTCTGCACTTGCTTTCTTCAACTCTAACTTCTTCATTTTCAGAGGATTTAATATGAGATAAAATATGTGGGAAAATAAGTTTCCAAGAATTTTCACCAATTAAAGATCTGAATGTCCAAAATTTTCAACAACCACTCTTGTATGTTTATAACCAGGTTGGTGTAATTTCATATACTGATTAGCTAGAAATGAAGTTTCTGGGGTTACTAGTAAGCTTTTGCCACCAGAAATGTATGTTGTATGAAGCTTCATTCTCTCTGGATGTATCAAATATGTGTTGTTACCACTCGAATCCACGATAAAACCAGATAAACAGATTTTCCTCAGGTGTGTGAACCCGGACATTGGAAGTTTCAGTAAACTTTGTTTATTTACCCATTGATGCATTGTTGGACTTATGTTGCTGTGCCAGAATGCATTACCAAAAATGCCTGAGATTACTTCACATTCGTCCAGTGTACATCTTTCGCACCGAGGAATGATTCGGGCAATTCGTTTCAGGAGTAGATGGCGGAGACTGATTGACTTTGAAGTTTCAAATGGTAGGATTGTGTTCTTGCCTAGTATTCTCATTGAGATCTGCAGGTTGACAAAAAGATTAGTTTTTGAAAACATGTTGGAGAGAGTGTCAGAGTGAGAGAATTACTGGGATAAGGGGAAGTCTCATCTTGACTAATGAAGAGATGGTGAGCGTGAAAAACATCGATGAGTTCGTGCAACAAAGGGATGCAATATGAGATGCTGAGACATAACCTCCCATGAGAGCAATATGAATTGCTAAGCCTCCAGCACAATGAGCAACTACATGAACTTTTACTGAATTTCCATGAACCTCAAGTATCTTCGAGACGGCTGCAATGTAAACACCAAATAATAATGTTAGATTCTGTCATCACAATTAGTAGGACAGCAAATTCATTCCGGAAAATCTAGGACTTACCAGCAGGAATGTCAAACTTGCTGATGGAAGGATAAACTTCCTTGAGTAATCCCTTAATCGGATTCTCAATATATATTATTATCATATGAAAGTCATTAACTACAGAGAATAATATCTTGACCGGAAATCAGGCCAATAAGGGAAATAATCTCTTTTACACCCCCTTAGTCTTAGCGTGAGAGGAGCAAACGCTTAGACTAGAACGAAAGCGAATAAAGAGTTGTCTAGGGAGACCCTTGGTGAAGATATCGGCATATTGATTCTCAGAGGGAATGTGCAAGACACGAATATCACCAATACGAACGCGCTCACGAACAAAATGTATGTCAATTTCCACATGTTTAGTACGTTGATGCTGAACCGGATCACCAGACATGTATATAGCACTCACATTTTCACAATAAACCAAGGTGGCACGTCGTAGTGGTATTTGTAACTCAAGAAGAAGATTCCGAAGCCAGGTTGTTTCAGCAACAGCATTGGCAACCCCTCGATATTCTGCTTCAGCACTAGAGCGGGAAACTGTTGCCTGACGCTTGGAGGACCAAGAGACTAGGTTGTCTCCAAGAAAGATACAATAACCAGAGGTAGACCGACATGAATCTGGACAGCCCGCCCAATCAGCATCAGAGTATGCAGTTAAGCCGGAAATATTGGAAACGGAAAGAAACAAACCGTGATCAATAGTACCCTGAAGATAACGAAGTATGCGCTTGAGAGCGTGCATGTGAGGCTCTCTAGGATCGTGCATGAATAGACAAACCTGCTGAACTGCATAAGATATATCTGGTCGAGTAAAAGTGAGATATTGTAATGCCCCGGCTAAGCTTCTGTATAACGTAGGATCCGCAACTGAAGGACCAGATGCAGCACTGAGCTTGGATTGAGTGTCGACCGGAGTAGATACCGAATTGCAATTCGTCATGGATGCACGAGCAATGATGTCCTTCGTATATAATGACTGAGATAAAAATATTCCTGAGGATGAGAGGGTAGCAGAGATACCCAGAAAATGACGTAACGGACCAAGATCAGTCATAGAAAATTCTCGTTTCATCATGTCAATAAAACGGCACAGAACAGCATCAGTGGAAGCAGTGAGGACAATATCATCAACGTATAACAGTAAGTACGCGATGTCCATCCTTACTGAGAAATAAAAAGTGAGGGATCGCATATACTACCACGAAAACCACAGCGAGTGATGAAGCTCGCAAATCTCTGGAACCACGCCCGAGGCGCCTGTTTGAGACCATAAAGGGATCTGCGAAGACGACAAACATGGTCAGGGCGAGTTGGGTCAACAAAACCTGGAGGCTGATGCATATACACTGTCTCGGTCAAATCCCCATGGAGAAAAGCATTCTTGACATCCAATTGGTGTATGGGCCTAGATCACGAAGTAGCTATGGTGAGAATAGTGCGAATAGTTGCAGGTTTAACCACCGGACTAAAAGTCTCAAAACAATCAACCCCAACCTGTTGAGATTTACCATTAGCAACAAGTATAGCCTTATATCGTTGCAGGGAACCATCAGCATGAAATTTGTGGCGAAAAAGCCACATGGAGCGAATAATGTGAGCACCAAGAGGTCTCGGTACTAGATCCCAAGTGTTTGTTTTTAACATAGCACTGTACTCATCTTGCATGGCTTGACTCCAGTTAGGATCCCTAAGGGCATAGAGATGAAACCTAGGTAGACTGGATATGTTCGTTTGAATGTGAAGATTTAGTTTTTGAGTTGGTCGGAAGATACCACGAGAAGCTCGTGTTACTGGACGAGAAGGAGTAGAGTTAGGTGCTGTAGGTAAGATAGGAGTAGTGGTAGAGCGTGTCACTGGACGAGAAGGAGGAGAGGTAGGTGTTGTAGGTAGGACATGAGAAGATGATGTAGGTGATGCAGGAGAAGTTGTAGTGGTAGGTGCTGAATTTGCTGTAGGGAGCAGAGACGGAGTGACATCAGGAGATTGGAGGGTGCTGTCGTTAGGAGATGATGCAGCGGAAGTAGTTGGAAAACGACGATGTGGGGGAGTATACAACTGTTGAGTAGTGGGAGAATGAGTTCCAGAAGAGGTGGAGGATGGGTAGGCCAGAGATGCCGGAATTAAGGGCGAAGTAGGTGACAGAGAATTCTCGGCAGTGGAAGGATTACTAAGAGAAGATTCACTAAACGGAAAAACGTTTTCGTCAAACGTTACATGGCGAGATAAAATAATTTTGTTGGTGGATAGGTCGAGGCAACGATAACCACGATGGTGAAGAGGAAAGCCAAGGAAGACACATCTAGATGAACGAGGAGCCAGTTTGTGTGGGATAGTAGCGGAAAGATTGGGATAGCAGAGACAACCAAACGTACGAAGATGGTCATAGGTTGGTTGGCGTTGGTAAAGAATAGAAACGGGGGAAGTGAAGTTGAGCACTTTAGAGGGGAGAATGTTGTGGAGATAGAAAGCCATATGAAGAGAATCGGCCCAATATTTAGAGGGTACGGAAGCATGCGACATGAGGGTGCGAGTGATGTCATTAATACGACGAATCATTCGTTCCGCCTTCCCATTTTTAGATGAAGTGTGAGGACAAGAGAATCGAAAAACCAAGCCATTTGTTTGAGAAAAATTAAGAAAAGAGGAATTATCAAATTCACGACCCTTGTCGGATTGAAAACATTTTATATCCCGCTCAAATTGAGTTTTGACAAAAGAGCGAAATTCTAAGAACTTGGTATAGACTTGAGATTTTAGTTTTAAAGGATATACCCATAGATAATTTGTATAGTCATCCAACAAGATAAGGTAATAGCGAAAACCAGTCTCAACATGTACGGGAAAAGTCCATAAATCACTATGAATAAGAGAAAAATGAGAAAAAGTCATGGAATGTGATTCAAAAAATGGGAGACGAACATGTTTACTAACTTGACAAGAATGACAAAGTTTGGTAGACTGTTTCTTATTACACTGAATATAAGAATTGGAACGTAAATTATCTAGAATAGCATGGCCGGGATGGCCGAGGCGTGCATGTCAGATATCAGACGAGCACACAGCAAGAGACAGGGGAGGAGATGCGGATGATTTTGAAGGTGACACGACAGAGATGTTGAGAGGATAAAGATCCCCAGAGCTATTACATCGAAGAAGGATCGCCCTCGAACTCAAATCCTTCACAGAAAAACCAGATGGATCAAATTCAACGGACACATGATTATCAGTGGTGAATTTACGACGGAAACAAGATTTTTGATTATATCAGGGACAACAAGGGTATTTTTTAGGTGGAGAGTTCGGGAAGGGAGATTTATAGATTTAGTGCCTCTGGCTGTAACTGGGATGGAGTTTCCATTGCCAACTAAGATGGATTATACATTACTAGTGTTAAAAACAGTGTGTAGCGTACCTGAATCCGCAGTGATATGAGAAGTCGCACCAGTATCCATATAGAATGTATCATCAGGTGGCTGTAAGGTCATCGAGTTGTATGCTTGAGCAAAGTCAGTTGGCTGTAGCAGCTCGTTGGATGGAGCAAGGTAGGCTTGAGGCTGGTCGTAAACAGGGGGCCTAGGACGACTCTGAGCAGCAGAAGAGCGGCCATGTGTTGATCCACGTGGGGAGAAAGATGACTGCCAATGAGGAGCTGTTGGGTAAGGACACAGAGGAGCTTCCCAGTAAGAGTTCCATTGAGGGTAATACGCTGCTGGAGGTCTGTATGCTTGGCGGAATTGCTGCGGTGTTGGCAGTAGGGGTGGATCCATCGACGGAGAGGCTACTGTATGAACAGGCTGTGGTTGTCGAGGTCCGCGTTTGCCTGATCCTGAACGGTGACTACGGTGAGTCCCACGATCAGTCGATGAGGCTGTGGCAGCAAGAGCAGCTGATGACGACAGACTAGTTTGTTGTGCACGACGAATCTCCTCAGTGCGCAATTGAGAACGAGCAGCGTCAAAAGTAGGCATGGACTGTTGTATAAAGGATGCAACAGTGTTGTATTCCTCCGGGAGTCCATTGACAAGTTGGATAACCAATCGTTTGTCGTTCATGGGGAAATCAAGATCGGTCAGTCGATCCGACAACGATTTTAGTTTATCGCAATAGTCATCGACGCTAGCACAATCAACAAACTTTAGATTGACAAATTTACTTTCAAGGGTCGCAGCACGATTACCTTTGTTATCTTGAAAAAGCTTTTGAAGGTGATCCCAAAGTTCTTTAGCAGTTTTTCCCGATTTTAGAACCGTGAGCATTAGATCCTTGGCCATGGTGGAGAACATCCATTGACGGCAGAGAGCGTCTAGTTGTTTCGAGGTATTGGCGTCAATTTCTGTTGGTGTTGTTGATCCGTCGATGAGGAAAAGGAGTCCGTGAGCCTGGAGATGGAGTTCGAAGAGAAAAACCCACGATGAGTATTCATCTTGTTTGATTATCAAGAAGAATGGGGATTAGGGTTTTTATGTTATTGACAGTAAAAGCTGGATGCAGGGATTTTTTATCACCTGCCATGGATTTTTTTTTTTTTTTTTTTTTAGAAGAAGAAAATAGGGTTTGAAGAAGAAGGAGGATCTCTTTTAGGATGATACCATGATGGAAGGATAAACTTCCTTGAGTAATCCCTTAATCGGATTCTCAATATATATTATTATCATATGAAAGTCATTAACTACAGAGAATAATATCTTGACCGGAAATCAGGCCAATAAAGGAAATAATCTCTTTTACTTGCCAATATCTTCAATTGTGAAATTGTTTGACGGATGAAGTGGATGTAATCTTGCTTGAAGGAACCATGTTTCATATCCCTCTTCAACTAAAGTTCTGACCAGATCATTCGGTTCAGTCGGTAAATAAAAACTATCAGTAATGTACCCATTAATCAGTAGAACAGGATTTCTCTGCTTCCCTTGATTTTGTTCGCATTTCCACTGTCTACAACTTATAGTACACCCATCGGCTGGATAATTGACAGAAAGTACCCAATAAAAAACTACTTAACATTACAGGAAAGATTTTGAAGTTCGCGAGACTCTCATCTAGAGTACAAAACATTTGGAAATGAGTGTGTGAATTACCTGTTTGTATCTCATGAAGATCACTGGGAGGATAAGGTTTCTGCTCTAATTCCGATGAAGGTAATATGCATATAGGATTCCCTCGAGGTGTCTGTAAGATATAAGTTGTCCAGAAGGATTGTAATAGTAGACACACAAATCTTCCTTTCTTGTTACCTTCCAAGCTTATCAAGCTCTTTATGAGGTTGGCGAAAGTGAGACGTAGCTCGCCTTTTAAATCTACCATCTCCACTTTTGAATTGTTTCGATTAGTTTCCGTGAGTGTCACATGCAGTGTTGTCGTTTCTTTCCACCCGTACAACGCTAGAAGATATGGATTCATTATCTTCTTCCCAACATAAATGCATTCATCAAGCCAACTTTTATAAGAAAATTTAGAGAGTGAAAGGAGAATATATGCTGCCCTTGTTTTTGTCATACCTTGAGCCAGATGATGATGCGAGAATGAGATGGTAGTGCATGTATTGTGTGTAAGGAGTCTTGTTGTCAACTCTACACATATCAACTTCTCCATCGATAATATAAAGTTATCCTTCTCCACAGCTTTGAATACAACATATCCACCGACCCTTCCTCTAAGAAGTAAATGAGGTTCTTCTAAAGCTGAATTTGCTTCATGTGATTCCATGTTATTTCTAGAACTCATTTTCATTGTCAGATAAGCCTTGCATAGCATACCACCCAAATAACCAGTCATTGTCTCCTTTATGATGACTGCCACAGTTTCCAACTTCTGCCGCGTCCTCAGTATCTGATTTGCAGTTTCAGTGCTGGGAAGTTGAGGAGGGTGAGTAGAATTCTTGTGCCTAAGAACATCCTGAACTAGGCTTTGGCTTATATGCTCTGCAGCCGTAGCAATAGTAAGACACGGATTAATGCCAATAGAACATGGAATCAATGATGCGTCACATACGTAGAGGCCTGGATGCACTGCTGAAGGACAAGCGGGGTTAAAAACTTGACCGTTGGAGTTGCAAACGCCTTGGGAAGGATTTGTTGACGCATTGCACCCACCTAAGAGATGAACAGATGTGCTTCGATACCTTGACATGAAGAGAATTCCTCCTAATCTCTTAGTAAGTTTTTGAAGAGCTTGGATCTTTTGATTCAGTAGTGGATCATGTGGCGGATAAAAGGAAATATTATTTGTATTTTCTTCAAAGTGTAATTCTCCCATCACATTCGTCATGTCCCATAACATTAAGCACCATTTCTTGACTATCTTTTGCACACATCATGTGCTTCGTTTTGTCTAATAAACCTTGTAAGAACCAGTAACCAGTTGGCCATCCATAAGTTGTTATTCCCTTGAATAGCAGAGATGGGAAAGCTGCAGGAAGTACTGCACTCTAAAGATAAAGAGAGGGGGGGGGGATTCAGGTAGTAAAATCATTAAAACGCTTTCGGTTTTATTTGTGCAGGAACCAAAAAATTTAAGAATTTTCAATAAATGTACAGAAAGATTATACCTGGAAGGTGAACCCCAATGAAGAGGTGTATGATGAAGAAATTGATGGTCCTGGTCGATCTTGAAAAGGTATTTTTGAGAATTGCTCTTTATTGACTCCCTGACCATTCAGTGGAGCTGCACTAGCAGCAAGATAAGCTACATTATTCCCATTACAGCTGAACCCGTAACCAAGACGATCCGAGACTGTCAGTCCTCTTCTTTCTGACTGAAAAAGAAGCTTTTCTGTACCGAAGACTCCAGCTGAACAAAACATAATCTTGTTATTTTGCCATATGTATCTCACAGTAACTCAAAAGAAATACTGCAATAATACGTACCTGATATAATTACGAAATCAGCAGTAACATAATCGATGTCATTAGTGTAAACTCGCCATCTACGCTTTTGTTTTCTGCTAATCTCATTGCTACTTTCTTCCCAATATCTTACTAAAAATTGAGCCTCACATTCGGTGTTCATTATACAACCAGCCTGCATAAACAATGTCATAAGAAGAAACAAAAACATTAAGTGTAAACTAAAACTAGAGTGATCTAAAGATGAAGTACCTGAACTGCTAAAGCCAAATAATTCTTGTCTGTTGAATTCTTGGCATTATAAGGACATCCCGTCAGACAATTTCCACAAGCTAAACAGCTACCCATCTTCGTCGAAGATTGTGATTCTTCAGCATTGAAGTTTATGCTTAGCTTGAAAAAACTCGGGTAACATTCTTCAATTTCTTCTTCTACTATTTCCTTCATGACTTTGGCATTTGCAAATTCATTTGGAATACTTTGGGCTCTCAACATAGATGAAGCAGCTGCTTCAGAGATATCCCAATCCTGCTCCCATTCCTCTGGCCATTTTGGGCTCCGTCTTACACGAACTGGAGTTGGGATCATCACTCCAGCATTTATAAATGAGCCTCCACCTAGACCACAGGAAACAGCCGCTACCGAATCATCTTGTACGTGTAACTACATGTTTGCATAAGATAATAATCTTTTTTCAAATTGGTAATGAAAGATGATACCAACTGAAATAACAACAAAATCAAAGAATGGAAGCTAGAATTGAAGGAAATGAAAAAGAGAAGTACTAGAACTAGAGTGCACCTGAAACAAAGCATCTTTTGGGCCAACATTGACACCCAAATTCCTATTTTCCATTCTTAGTTCAGAAATGAGCTTCAAAGTGTTAGTTGGAAAGTCCTGAGCTTCCCATTTTCGTCCTTTTTCAATTAAACAGACTTCAACTCCAGCCCTGGATAACCGACAAGCGGCAACAGCACCACCATACCCTGACCCAATAACAACAGCATCATAACCAACTTCATCTCCATCCCCACACATCGTTACTTCACCATTTCCACACCCCATTTTCTACAACTGTGAAACTCGAAGAATTTGATCAAATTCAAACAATGATATTCAATGTTCTGCTGTTGGTTAAGAAGTTCCAAAACTTATGGACTTGGTTCTACGAGACTACAAACTTGACTATATATATTGGCGTTCGAATATTTTGCTTACATCAGAAAGATAAAAGTTATGCTCGTAGGCTATAGCGTTCATTCTCAAGACTGCCCCTATTTTGGCTGTCAAGTCTACATAATAAACACTGCGATAGAGACGTACGAACTCCATTGAATCTGTCCTCAGGTATACCCTGACTTCGAGAACTCAATGAAAGGGCTGGAGAAAAGAAAAGAAAGTCAAACACGACAAATCCACGCTGAGAAAAACGCAGTAGAATGTTTCTCAAACTAGACCAGGTCAATTCAATTCTTAGCCTAAGAATAACAAGAAAGCCCTGTGTCCATACCATCCTTTTGAGATCAAGAAAATTCAAAGCAACCAAGTCCATCTTAGAACTGTGTACATAAACAACAGTAAAACCATCATTAAACTGGCTGAAAGAATACACCCCAAGGAACCCCTGACTGACAGTTTAACAGATTTGAAACTGTGAGTTTTATTAAACCTGTACTGAATTCAAAATTACAATGAGAACTGAAGTTTCTAAGACTATTAACTCCAGATTTGTGTTTCATTTGTTTTCATTACAATTCATAACTACTTTTATCACTGAAAATCATGTCTGTGTGGGAGAACAAGCTTCCAGCTTAGGTAGGAGACTACGCCAGCCATTAGCAATCTCATTTGCAAGATGCGCCTGGCCTTTAGCAAGTTCATGGAAAGCAAGGCCCAAATCTAATGTCTTTTGCTCTTGAAAACGAACAATCTCTTCACTCATTAGCCGCACTATCGTCTCAAATTTTCTTGTTGCTTCTTCACCCTCTGCCTTCAACTGAAATAGATAATCCACATTAACCACATTGTTAGGATGGAACAGGTATCACTGTGGAAAACCCGTGATAACATAAAACTCAGTCTAGAAACTTACTTGGTGATATTCAATTTCTGCTTCTCCTACCTTGTCTGATCGAGTTAGCATCAGTTTGTCACTGCAAAGCACAATAGTGAAAATTATCATATAGGAATTCCAGAATTACTTTTAAAGAGTCAAGGTACTATTTGACTTGGGGATTACTATTTCCCTTTGCAAAGATGACATTTCTTTACAAAAATGAAAAGAAATAAAAGTTGAAGCAGAATTGGTAACCATACAGGTTTATCTCCTTCAGTTTTATTGTTTCAGCCAGTTCGCATTGGTGCTTGAAAGCACTGGCTCTCTCTCCCATTGTGGCCTGTTTAGGAAGCAGCATATGTATTATTAAAAGGAAACCCAAGAAATGAAACAGCTAAAAGATTTCAATCAGCTCCGACCAATCAACTGACGTATCGATTGTTCAGATGGTCCGGTTTAAAGAAACTGAAAGAACCAATTCACCTTAATAGATTGGACTGATCGAACATATTCTTTCAGAGGTTCTTCAAAATTCATCAAGAGATTGTATGCCTGCAGCAAAACAGAATCAGAAAACTAAAAACTAGATGCACAAAATTAAGGTAAGGACATCATGTTTGAGAGTGTTCATACCTCTTTCTCCAACCTAACTGACAGTGCTTCGGATTTCGTTCCAAGGTCTGTAAATGCCTTACCAAGTGCTTTTCCTTCACAAGCACCCAAAAGCTTGACCGCCTTGCCAAAGTCTGACAGTGTCAAACCTAACTCTGGAACAATAAAGACAAATAAATCATGTGAACACACAAACCAACCGGAACCATAAAATAGATTGCATAGCATCCGAATAGGAAAAGAAAAGAGAAGTTAATATTTTTGATGTGTACGAACCTCTGTGCCTCTTTACTAGACGGTAAGCATGTTTTTGTGCTTCCGCTAAGTGATCTTCAAGCTCAAAGATGTATCGCTTAAGTTTCTCATATTCAGGGTTTGACTCTTCCACTGGTTTTTCCTTTCCCATGATAACATCACTGACTTTAGATTGCACATCCTGTATTACCAAATATTAAAACTCATCAGCTAAATGCAGAATCGAGTAAAGGACTGCAGTTCTTGTTACAGCGGTTTCTCTATAGGATGTGCAGTAAGAGATGTCGCACGAAGAGATATTCTAATCAAGCAGAAAATGATTTTTATGTACGTAATTTATGCACCAAGAGCAGAAGAAATATCAGAAATAGAAGGAGGAAAAGAAAAAGGATTCTGAACAGATCTGAGATAATTTGGCAATTCGTATTGTCATATTTAGCAAAAACCTTGGGAAATCAAGGATATGAGAATGTTCCCCACCCTATAAATACACTGGTCCAAGACATACGATTTCAGGAACACCTATTTTAGTTGTATTCAAAGTCGGTAACTCTGTCATTTTAACTTCTAAGTTACCTTCTCAATAAAGGAAAAAATAATAACATATTTGTTCACTCTGTTTATAATTACAAATTACTGCGACAAGTTACCTTGAAAATTTGCATCAAGTCAGCCGGCTTCTTTTTGAAAATTCCAATCTCTTGAGACCTAGCTCTCTCCATTCTCTGTACAAAAATGGGAAACGAAATACAAGATAACATCAAATAAGTACAAAAAAAAAACATCGTAAAACACTAAAGATAACCATAGAGCATCCTACAGACATCAAGCAAACAAGTCCCCTGGTAACTTGCACGTACTGAATGATTTATAATTTCAAAAAATGAAAATCACCACGATTGAGATATAATTTTTTGTATTTTTAACCGTACGCATAAGATACATAACAATTGTAATTTTTGTTCAATTTGCATCTTACTGACTCCTAAGTTCTTATCTAGCTCTTCTGGGATCGGCTTAAGAAAGTTAATAACGAATAAACACGAGAGGAAAATTGAACAATGACACATTTTCTTTCAATCATCTGTTTATCTCTTCCATGGAATATAAGTACATTCTAAGGTCAGCGAATAGAAACTAGTTCCTTCATTTCCAACAAGCAGACTCATGATTAAAGGTTAACTAGACATGGCCAACACTTTTGAACTAGGGAAGACGATGTGAAAATAACTTGCTCTAATTCAGCTTTCCAGTTTTAGCATTTTACCTCTTCATCCACCTGCAAGAATGTCCTCAAATCTTCACTTTGCTGAAGATCAGGATGGGAAGCTATACGATTCACAAATATATCTAGAGCTTGACGTCGCATCTCAATGAACTCCGCACTGAACCGAAACTTCTCTGAAAATGAAGAAGAGCACATTCAGTCAGTGACATTGAAGAACGGCATGCTCACTTCAAACTCCAGTCAACCCATGTTTCCAGTATGTTGTCTAACAAGAAAAAAAAATGCTGGGTGCCTAAGAGAAATACTGAGACTAGGCGTGCACAAGACGCCGGAGGAAGAAACCAAGAAGCTATATCTGCTCATTCAGGTGCATCCAGCAGACTATATGGTTATCAAAAGCAACAGATCACTATATTGGGCAATAACCAAAAAACAGAAATTGAGTCTATATAGTCAACAACAACTGTATAGCATCAGCACACTGGGTGGGGAATGGACGGGGATCCTTTCCTGACTTCACCATCATTATGCAAGCATATTATATACTGAAACAGATTGTTTTATAACCAAGGAACGTATTGTAAATTACTCGTGCCGGCTTAAATTTAACTTATCGGGGAACAGGAGCATTTAAGAAGCTTCAAGCATGTTACCTACAGCACTCTTCTCAGGGACTGGAGGAATGAAAATTCCCTTGTATCTTTCAAAAAGTCTATCATGCAACCACACAAAATCACTATAACGGCGGATAACAATCTTCTCTGGCCCTTGATAGTCAGGGAAATTAGTCTGCACAAAGTCAAAATGTATTTCCAATATAGTCAGTCAATCAGGGAAATTAATGTGAACAGCGTAAACTTTGATGGGAACTGTTTTACAGATCCTTATTTGGAAGATGTGGAGAATGGTTGAACCTTTAAGATCTCCACAAGTTCTATTACTAACATGAATTTTTAATATGGCAACTAGAGCATAGCCACCTGGGGAAGGAATAATACTACTCCTATGTTTCGGGGAGTTCTTCCCATATGGTTGTTTCGAACCATAGGAGGGACTCAATGAACTCTTTGTATCTTTAACATTTTGATTATCGAAAAAATACCAACAAGTAATGAAGTCTATATAAGCACGAACCTAAAAGTAAAAAAGAACGCAGGGGAAATGTATTTATAGTCACCATTACAACAGCAAATATATTTTCCATCATTCAGTGGCAGGAATCTTTAAAGAAGTTCTTTTTTTTTTGGCATCAAATCTTTAAAGAAGTTATCATGCTGTCCTAGACTATACAACTTTTCAACTAGTATGTATGGTGAACAATGTACTACATCTGATCTTGATCTGTATCATCTACTAAAACATGTTCTTGCTCTCTTCCGGTGCCTTCTTTCGACAAACAAGGGAAACTATAGTTCAAAGACCTGTATAGTTCTGACATTTCTGTTCCTACACAAGATCCCCAAAACTACAAAGAATCAAGGGTTTTTGAATTCTTGGTAAGCAAGAATTCAAATTGATTAACCTAACACTAGTATAAACAGGATCTGATGATAATAAAATCAACTCAATACTAGGTTCTAACTTAAAACCCTAATTTGAAATCCCGAGAAAGAAAAAGATTAAGTGAGTACCTTAGTAATGACTCTGTAAGAGATGTAAGCTTGAACTCCATTTCCTAATTTAACAGGATCAGTAACAAAGACTGATAAAAATGGATGTGAAGATGGAGATCGAGGGCTTTGAATACTCCCCGAATGACTTCTCTGCTGTAAATTTCAAGAAAATCAATCTCAAATCAGAAAACAAAGGTGCATGTAATCAAAAGTATTATCAAATTTGATGAAATTTACCGTGGTATTCATGGTCCTGATGAAGAATTAGGGCACCGGTTTTATTTTGATCGAGTGGAAAATTAAGCGACTTCGTTGTCTGTGGAGACGTGGAAAAAGAGATGAACCTCTCCAACTGATTAACACTGGAGAAGAAGACGAATAAACGAGAAAGGTTGGTGCTTTAGGATTTTGGTCTAGTTGGAGCTAAAATACGCTCTTGTGTATTTGTACGCACGAGGTGATCCGGTTTTCTGATGTGGCAAGGCGTCGTTACAACAAAATAGGATACTAGCCAGGATTTGACCATGGTGGCCTGGTGTGAGTTGGGGCAACTTTTCCTAGATTGCAGCATATCTGTGGCAAGAGCAAGCATGCATGGCCCTGGTTTGGCTACCATTAGGGTTTCTACTTAAGCCTTGGTTATGGGAGAAAATAACAGCTATGAAGTTTGGTTCTATTTACCCGGACGCTCGGTTTTCGTTTAAAAATATTTGATAGAAATTGAGTATTCGACCGGTTAGGATTTGACCTTGACTGAGTTGGACACTCAATTTCCGAGATTATCATTAAACTTGCATAGGAACTCGCTCGTTTTTTACTTATAACATCAAATATAAAAGTTGTGAAAATAACTTGCTCAAATTCAAATAATTGAATTTAGGGTTTCTCACTAAAATAACAAGTTTACTAAACTAATAATCAGTACAAATTATTATTAATAAATCAAATTCGGAATTAAATCAATCAAATGAAACATGTAAGAACTTAGGATTCATTGATAGTAAGCTTCAAAATCTTAAAAATGCACTCTAAACTAAATTTTCTTATCTAATGTGGATTACTTCATCATTGGTTGGACCGTCAATGTCGATTATTCTTTTTTCGATAGACTCACTGAATTGGGTTAATCTTACTTATTAGATAACAGATTTCTCATGAGACTACCATCTAATCCATAAATACGTGAGACTCTTAAAAGCATTGAAAACTAGAGTGCCCTTGGACCCGAGGGATTCCAAGCAAGTTTTTACAAGAGTCAATGGGACATAATTGGTGATGATGTCTGCATGATGGTGACAAAATTATTTGAAACTAAAAGCATTCTATAGCAGATAAACAAGACCTACATATCTCTCATTCCTAAGAAGAAAAAGTCCATTTGTGCAGCTGATTACAAACCAATTAGTTTGTGTAATACTTTAGATAAGATCATATCAAAAACAATTCTCAACAGAATGAAGCCATTAATGGTGAAAATTCTTAATAAAAGTTCTTAAATATTTTGGTTTGGGGGCTCTAATATACCAATGCATTAGCACTACTTCATTATTAGTCATGCCCAATGGTTCATCATGTGAAGAATTTTCTCTTACAAGAGGCATCAGACAAGGTGATTCGCTTTCACCTTATTTATTTATTCTTGCCATTAAATTTCTTTCAAGGCATCAAATTGTTGCTCAACAGAACAGCTCCATAAAAAATATTAAAGTGGTTGCACAATTCCAGCTATTGATCTTTTTTTTTTCTTTTTTTGCAGATGACTGCTTGATTTTCACTCAGGAAAACCTTACTTCAATCAACAATCTACTGGAGTTACTTTACAACTTCAACAATCAATCAGGCTAAGTAATAAATGTTTGAAATGTCTGCAGTCCATTTCAGCAATACACTAAACCTGAGATAGTTGAAACACTGACTCACATCCTTGAAGTTAAAAGTATGAGTTATAGAGAGAATTATCTTGGCTCTCCACTTATTCTTGGTCACTCAAAGCAAAAATCTTTCAAAACCATCAGGAGTTTTTTTTGAAAACAGATTATCTACTTGGTCTTCCACTTCACTTACTCAAGCAGGGAGAGGAACTATGATCAAGCATGTTCTTAATTCAGTGCTAGTTTATCAAATGGGCGCTTTTAAATTACCTAATAATCTCATCTATAAACTTACATTTATTGAGAGGAAATTCTTATGAGATCATAACTCTAACAAAGGTACTAATCATTTTGCTTGGCATAAAGTGTGGAAACCAAAAGATATAGAAGGTTTGGCATTCAAAGATCTGGAAAAGCTTAACTTACCCTTACTCACTAAGTTAGCTTGGAGAATATGTATTAAATCAAGTTATCCCATGGTTCAAGTTCGTAGCAGTAGATACTTCAAAAATGGAGATATAATTCATTAAAATATTAAAACAAAGAACTGTTCTTATACTTTTAATGGTATTACAAAAGGTCTTCGTATTGTTCAATAACATTACTTCATGGAGATCAATAATGGCAAGAAAAATAGAATTTGGTTGGATAGACGGATGTCTGACATGGATCATCGGCCTACTCCAAACAGTGGTACTTTCAGTTCTATGAAGAAGTTGCACAACTACTTATACTTTCAGTTCCAAGCAAAGTGTTTTATTCTATGGGCAGTGTTAATCCATAAAGTTTTTCATATTGATGAGTTGACAGTTATCTCATTGACTTGAACCTCTATGTTGCACAAAGTTAACATCTTGTATGTATTTTTGACTGGGAATTTCTCATCTTTTGAAGGCATCCATATCATGAGATCCTCATTGGTATAGGCAACATACAAATTCTGTATTCTTGCTGAAGTACCAACATCAAAAAATACCCATGCTTCAATCATCAAAGTATGCAACCACTTTTCTTCATCATTATATCTACAAAAGAGATACTTTCATTTATATTAGGTTGAACATCCAAGATTATCCTTCCCCATACTAATGATAATAATGGCAATTGTGGTAATTAAATGGTTTTTTGTGGGTTTTTATTGAAGGTGGTTTTGGAAATAAACTTAAAAAAATTACTCTTTCGCATACTTGCCTTAAAAATTGTGCAAATTGGAAAAGTAACTCTTTTCCAGAAACGGAGGGAGTAGCATTTGATGTTTGAATGTAGACATGCAATAGAAGTTTGGAGAAGCATCAACATCAACATTGATGTTGTCATAAATAAGTTATTGTAGAGAGTATCTCTTAACACATACAATTAGTACATAAAATTCATTATCACTTATATTCTCATATGCATGATGGTGATCAAAATTTGCTTATGTGTAGCAGTAACATAAACTCATAATGGAAACCACCTTTAGAGGGAATTCTTAAGCTTAATGTTGATGCATATTTTGACCATGCAACTAATCAACTTGATAAGGAATTGTTTTGCGTGATGATACAGGTGCATGTCATGGGATCAAAGGATGTTTTGCAAATAGAGTATGGATCTAAAAGCAGGGGAATACACATGGTTGTGTGTGAAGCCTTATCGTGGACAAAGGAAAAACAACTTTCAAGGATTCATGTTGAAGCTGATGCAAAAGTGGTCATACAATCTATCACAGATATGTGGGACCACTGTGAATCATGTTCTGTAACAACATAATCCTAAAGATATGTGGTAATATGGAACCCTATAAAGAGGTGGGTTACTCTCTTTTTTCACCGGGTTGCATAGGTAGCAATAGGTAGGGCTTATGTCACACCTCTTTTTATCATATTATCAACAGTTGGTAATGCATTTTGAATAGTAAACCAAGTAAGAATTTGTATTGTAGTAGGAACATATGACGAACCCATACGAATTTCAGAAAAATAGATATTGGAGTTGATCGATTCTTGCACATCTATTGATAGAAATATTTTATAGTAAATTCATAGGGAAAATTGTGTATTACATGGTCTTCTGCCTGTTAATGCTGTCAAAAGAACATTGAATTTTCCTTTTTCTTCTTTATCTGGATTTTTTTTTAACATGAGTTTTCTTCTAAACAATGGGACTTCCCACCTTGTCAAATTTGTTTTTAACAAGTTTAAATGTTCTACGAAAAGAGAAACATGATGATATATATCTGATTTCCATTTGTCATAGAAAAACTTAACTACAAACCCGTTATTTTTTGAAATACCGTTCACATATCTATTTCTTTGAGGTTTCATTGTCTCCTTAGACTATAAGTCATTCACTCCTGACATTATGTTTTGTTGCACAATAGTTATCCATATAGTTATTCATTGTATACCTTCAATTTTATCTTGCAAGCATAACTTTATATGTGTGTCGTAATCTTATGAGAAAGATCAACCATCTTCTTGGATCTATACAACTTGTCTCATGCTACTCAACATTTTTTTTTATTGTTACCTAGAGCCCAAAAAAAAAATCCTTCATTATCTTGATCATTTTCTTTTCAAACCCCAGTGACATTTGGAATAAAAACATAAAATACACCAGCAAGCTAACTAAAATACTATTGATTAGTGAGATCCTCCATGCTTTTATGAGAAATTTTTTCTTCCAAATGACAAGCTTCTTCTGGAACTTTTCAAGTATCACATCCCAGATTAAAAATTGCCTCAATGTTGAACAAGAGGCATACCCAAGTATTTCACGGGAAACTTCTCAACTACGCAATTTAATATTTTTACAAAATCCAAAATCTTATGACTAGCGCAAATGCGCACCTGAGCTTTTTTCCACATTGTTAGTGAACTGATCGGTTGAACCCGCCAAGCGTTCGTATGTCAAGATTGGTTGCCATATTTTAGTATCAAACTCAAGGTCGCTTGACTAGATTACTAAAGTCAACTTCTTTAGGCTGGACTAGGAAGTCATGAAATGTTGATACATACAAGTATTACTCTGAAGACCTGGAGAATCCGAAGACGTATCGACATCAACAAACACATCATCCTTCTGCTCGAGGTTAGTAATACAAGTGTTTGTACCCTAATACTTCACACCAAAAATGGGCTCACTTAGACCTAATATAATCCTCATATTAGCCAAGTATGGCCAAATTTAGGCCTTGCAAGCACTCTATGTACAAGGCCATGTGCAAGAAAGTTTCAAATCAGCACACAATAACGTCAGCATGATGTCAGCGACAGTGACGTCATCATGGAAGTGACTAAGTAGGAATATTCCGTTACAGTTATGACGGCGTCAGAATATTCAAGAATATTCAGTTACTGTTTTAACGATGTTAGCATATTCTGTCAAGAAGGGAATATTCCGTCAACTTCAATAACACCGTTAGCACACGTCAAACATACGCATCATCGTCTTCTCTGGAAACGGTAGTACAAGCAGTTGCCGTCGACGGCAGTCTTATCCGGTGATGGTAGCAGCAGCAGTTTCCGGAGACGACGGTCTTCTCCGGCGTCGGTAGCAGCAACAGTTTGCCGGCGGCCATCCCCGACGGCTCATCCTGGAGGCTTTTCCCGGCGTCCGGCCATCTCCGTCCGACATTGGTGATCCCGTGCATTGCTAAGTAAAAACGCTTCAGTGGTCCCTGGATGTTTACGCCCCACTACGTTGCACTAACGGATATTTACCCCCAGCTAGCCGAACTGAGTCGGCTCAGTGAAACCGAGTTGCTAGTTGAGTCGAGCCATTGACTCGCTGGTTATTTCAGCGCACGTTCATTTGGCTTGCGGATTGTTACGCCCCCCTGTGGGCTTAGGCAAACTATTCTTCTTGGGCTTGGAATTTGTACTCATTTGTTTGGGCCAACCCTTTGCACCATTTTGCTTGGTTAATTCCATAACCTTACAGGAAGTTTCTGGAAACATCTAGAAGGGTTGCTAGCCAGGTCATGCAGGGAATGTTGTTGAGTATGTCAGGAGGCATGCAGGGCCAATTAGTGCAATTTATGCCAGGAGTCAAATTAAGAGGATTCAACTCACCTCGAAATTAGGGTAAGACCCTAATTCGCATCATATAAATACAGGGTTTCACAACCTAAAAAGGTAAGCAATCTTCTCTAGACAAAACACCTGTGAAAACTCTAGCTAACTTAAGCATCAGAGAGTTTTTTGCAGGTACCCAAAAAAAACAAAACAAAAAAAACAAAACAAAAAACAGAAAAACAGTTCACGTGAAGAGAAAGGCAGTGTTTATATCATCAATTCAATCACTGTTTGAGGTAGAAATATTTTACCATTCAAACATTGGTGCCGACCAAGGGGAATCGAGAAAAGATAATCGTGCTTTTCCAAATCGAGCTATGTGTTAGAGCATTGCTCAGTCGAACTCGCATGTGTTTCTATCTCAAGCATGTTTGTCAATGTTAGTGATCAAAACTGTAAGTCTTGATTTCTAGCCTATATAGCTAAAGGTCTCGGACTAGGATAAAAAGTTTAGTTGAGCTCAAGACTCCGTGGCAATCATCATACAAGACGAAGGACTACTCAAGGAACTGGTGGATCTTCATCGACTAAAAGGTATATGGAGACTTGAACTTATCTGTCACTCAAAAGTCTATCTACTCTATCTCTTATTTTTGAGACAAAAGTCGTTTTGACATATAGACTTTCATTATACACATTTGCTATTTCGAGTCGAGTGTAACTCGCCTATCTATTTCTCGAAATATGTGTTGGTAAGCTTTCGCTTTAGCCAAATTCATCTTTACCTAGTGACGAATGTCATATTATGTTTCAATCACTTTGGAAATTTCTCTGGGTCTATGAATAACGGCTATATAACGTCCTCTGAGAATGTTTTAATGATTGAAATGAGAGTTTAGATTACATAACCATTGGTAGGATATAAGCATTGTTGTGGAAACACATATATGTATAAGTCTTTATTCCTTGAATCAAAGTTTGCGAACTTTGTTGATCAAGAGAAACGGAATGTGGCATGAGCCAAGTCCGCGAACTCAGTCCGCGAACTGGCGGAAGTTCTCGACCCGAGAAATTTTGCTGGAGTTTGTGAACTCCTTTCGTGAGCTTAAGTCCGCGAACTTGAGCAGGTTATATCTAAAATCGGTTGTTCTTTAACTCATGTTTATATAAACTAAGAAATGCTTTTGCAAACCGTGGCTATAAAGTTCATGAACCTATTCGAGTGAATCAAAACGTTTTTTCTTCGATTGTGTCTTGTGTAGTTACATAAGATCTAAGAAATTGAAAAACTCTCTAACTAGTTCATTTGAGTCATTTGAACTAGTTATGGTGAAGAAGAATATGGTGGATATGAAAGCAATCATATGGCTAACCATTTGGTTAACTATTGTTGGACCAACACATGTCAATGTTTGGGAACGGTTACATAAACCCAAAATTGGACATTTCATTTGTGTGTAACAAGCTAAGTTTTCGATCCAACGGTTGAGAAATATTAACTTGAATCTAATCAGGTTTTCATCTAACGATGAATATTGAATGCTTTGTTACCAAGCTAACATTGATTGCAAACCCTGATTTGAAAGACTATATAAAGGAGAAATCTAGCAACTGGGAAACCTAATCCCCACACCTCACGTGTGATACTAGTTGCATAGATAGATTCGATTCTCCTTTAACCTTTGGTTTCTTCTTCTAAAACCAGGTTAACGGCTTAAAGACTTCATTGGGATTGTGAAGCCAGACCGATACTACTTTTCTTGTAGTTGTGTGATCTGATCTTGCATCTTCTATCTTTACGAGTACGATTGTAATAATTAGCTCGATATTTATATCTCCGATAGGCAAGATAGAAAAGTAATCACCAAAAACTTCGTCTCATCGTTTGTGATTCCACAATATCTTTTTTCGCTGCGTCGATTATGATTATTGTGAGGTGATTGATAATACTAGGTTGTTCTTCAGGAATATAAGTCCGGTTTATCAATTGGTTCTTGTTCACCTTGATTTATCAAAAGACGGAACAAAACTCGTAGGTATATTCGTGGGAGATGGATTTATCTATTACCGTAGACTTTTCTGTGTGATACAGATTTATTTATTAAAGTCTTCGACTTTGGGTCGTAGAAACTCTTAGTTGTGGGTGAGATCATCTAAGGGAATCAAGTACGTAGCATCCTGATGGGATCAGAGACGTAGGAGCATAACTGTACCTTGGATCAGTGTGAGATTGATTGGGGTTCAACTACAGTCCAGACCGAAGTTAGTTTGGAGTAGGCTAGTGTCTGTAGCGGCTTAATACAGTGTGTGTTCAATCTGGACTAGGTCCCGGGGTATTTCTGCATTTGCGGTTTCCTCGTTAAAAAAATTCTGGTGTCTGTGTTATTTCTTTTCCGCATTATATTTTGTTATATAATTGAAATATCACAGGTTGTGCGTTGTTCAATCAATTAGAATATCCGACCTTTTGGTTGTTGATTTAAATTGATTGACACTTGGATATTGGTCTTTGGTACCATCCAAGTTATCTCTCTAGTATTTGATAAAGACTCGCAGATTTCTATTTGCTTGAGTATATATCAAATCGAGAGATTGAGATATAAACTCTTTGATATACTTTTTATCTAGATTGAGTCTGACTGTCTAGTTGATTCTCTCGAAAGTATATTTGAGTTTGTCCATACAGATTGCTAAGTGAAATATTGGGTGTGGTTGTTGTACCCCTACTTTTTCACTATGGTAGTAGTCAAATAAACTGCGCGAAGGGTCGATTCTGTTAGCAATCCTCGACAGCACACGAGACGCGAAGCTGAAAGGCACGAGATTGAGGTTAAGTTAGCACCAGCAATACCTACTGGAAACATACAGGGTCGAGATCGTGTTCGTGACAGAACCACAGATCGTGGTCAGGATCGAGATCGTGTTCGTGACAGAACCCTAGATCTGAATAATCAGAGAAGCGAAAAAAGACCGATGATCGAAGACGAATGGATGGATGTTGAATCCATACCTGGTGGAGAAAACTCACGAGTTCGAGCAGATAGAGGGCTTGTATTCGGCATCCCGTCAAGGAGGAATAACGATTGACATGACCTGCGAGATGGATGGTGTGAAAATGGAAAACACACAAAAACTCTTGCAAGTATACAAGGCCAATTTTTAGTATAGAAAGTAAGAATGGGATCAGTCCACAGGGAGTGGGAGCATACAAGAAATTATCCTAAGCTATCAATGGGTGCAAAGCACTATGGCAGTGAGCAAGGCAAGGTAATATGGCAGATGCAAAGAACCAAAACAGTTAACAAACCAAAGCAGTTAACACAAGATGGCAAAACAGCAAAGATTAAATGGCAGAGGATATAAAATAAAAATAGCAGGGAACCAAGGATGTAAGCCAAGGGCAGGGGGAGTTTGTGCACTGATTTCAGTGCACAACAGCTACAAATTGCAAGAAATTAAACAAGCAAAACAGGTAAGGAGATAAACTGAACAGGAAGCAAAACAGAACTGAATTTAAGTGACTGTAAAAGGGATTGTGGCTAAGCTAAGGCTTAGAATCCACCTTTGTGTCCTAGCCAAGCAGTGTGATCCTAGGTTGAGTTGAAAATCCTATGCATACATCTAGAATGGGAGGAAAACTAATTTGCTCACTAGTTTGCCCCTATCATTGACTGTCTTTTGACAGAACAATCAATCACAGGCACTATGAGCATTAATCTCTTCCCATTGCTCAATCAAAACATACATCAGGATAACTATCCTAGCAATTCACCATTTGACAATGCACTAGGCTTCATCTGAGCCTCATCCTAATGCAGTTTAGCTCATGCTAAACTTGTGAACAACAATAAACATCATACAGGATAATTCAAACAACACACACATAACATTCAAAATAATCAACTGTGATAAAGGGACTGAATTTGAAATTGTAATTAAAATTTCTTCAAATGTCTACTGGCTAGTCCAGAGATGCCGAATTTTACAACCCTAACACCCTTTTATAGTTACAGCCAAAAAAAAACTAAAATCCCCAAATCAGTGAAATTAGGGTTTTACAAAAAATCCTTACCTAATCTCTGAAAACGATTGATAGCTCTCACCCATGCTTCCTTGTCGTCTGCTGATACTACCCATGCCTTCGATTTATTCTCTAACCTCACCTATTTCATCAACTCCTAACCTAGGGTTCCTGTGAGATGAAACGATTAGGAGGTGATGTAATAAGTGGCTAGAAAAGTAGGTCTAAGTGATGATGGCTCGAGTGGTGATGGTTGAATGATTTGGGGGGAGAATATGGTGGAGTGATTTGGGGGAGAAGATGGTGGTGATGGAGACAGCGTCGCTGTTTCAGAAGAGGGGAAGAAGGAGATGGCTCGATGGGTTTTGGCAGAAGGGTGCGTTTGGTGCGGGTAATAGGGTTAGGTTGCTTAGGTGTTAAACGGGATCATCAAATTTGATGTTTTGTGAAGGGAATCCGTGGGATGATAACTTCTGAAACGGATCTAACGGCGAGATGGAGACAGATTATGAGCGACCGTTGGATGCAAAAATACAACGAAACTAACGGCTCAAGATGGAGTTAGGTGCTGTAGTGTTGGTAAGGTGCATCGAAATCTGATGCATGATGACGCAGCGGCCGTTGGATGATGGAATGGATCCAATCTTACGGTTAAGAAGGAAAACGGGTTTGGGTATTGAATTTTGGGTTTAGGATATGGATTTGGGCTTAGGAATTGGATTTGGGCTTAGGTAATCTTGAGCCCACTTCTTCTTTAAGAACAATTTCTTCCTTTTTAAGCCCATTTTTATCCTTGAGTCTTCCATAACACATTCTTCACTTCTTTTCCGCTAGAGATTCCACCGGCTTTCTCCCGTGTCTTTACTCTTTTGGCTCCGCAACTCATCTAGTCTTTATTTGGTACCTAAAAATACAAAATTAATTAATAAAAATATTTATTCTTGAGAACAATGAAAATACAGAATATGGGATAAAATGTAGAATTAATGCACAAAAGATGAGTTAAATGCCAAGAAAAATATATAGAAATATGCACTTTTTAGCACTCATCAAATACCCCCAAACCTGAATTTTACTTGTCCTCAAGTAAAACAAAACTAAGGAAATCCTACATATACCACTGTCGCTGGTCTCTCGAATGCATTTAGCATATGCACTAAGCCTTTTAAACCACTAAGTGTCCCTAGTGGACGAGTTAAGTCTCGTGAAGGTTTGCTTAGAACGTACCTACAAAGTTCTAGGTCAAAATATAAGCTCAGATTCCATCAAATGTAACATGTGCAAGTCAGTTTAAGCTCACAGCAAAATGGAGATGTCAATCTAGCTATCAAAGGCACAATCCTAGCACTGATAACAAATAAAGACATGTGATAAGAGTGTAAAGTGTATCTACACATGTGTAAATAAAGATCGGATGTTATGACTACTAATCACCAAGAGATAGTTTCTCAGGCTAAGAACCAAGGTCGAAATCTAGCTAGCTGTCCGGACTTTACGAGAATTGTGAATGAGTTGGAGGTATTTCACAATTACTTGCGTTGTACATCAATGGCATACACCCTCCTTGCTTATTACAATGAAACAACAAAATGACTATTTACATGACTCTTATTTACATTGACTACTCTCTTTTTTTTTGGAACAAGAGAGATGATGATAAATACTTGATTGATTTTTTTTTTTTTTTTTTTTTTTTTGAATATATACATCTTTTTTTTTTTTTTTGAAAGGAAACACTTTTGATATATAAAAGGAAACAAAAATTACATGACACTTTGCAAGAGGTAGCCCTTTTTGATGCACCCAGTTAAATTCGATGGTTGTCTTTCTTAATGTAACCTCCACCTTCTATCCCAACCAACCAAAGAACAAGCTAGTCAAGTTTCGTTCAGTATTCTAAAGTGATTGGCAATCGTAACTTCCTAAAACACCTTGAAGATCGAGGCTATACATGTATTGGTAGATCGTGCGCGTGCAATTTCTTATCACTATGTGAATTGTGCTAGAATCAGGGTGCCTAAATATCTAGACTAAGACTCCTAATAATTACATATTTGCACAAGAGTCAACATTTCAAGGTAAATGAGCTCCATTTTTATGTTTTTTTTTTTCAATTTTTAATTTTTATTTTGATTTTTCAATTTTTTTGGAATTTTTCAATTTTTTCAAAAAGATGGAGTTTTGTTTTCAATTATGGCATATTATCGTGGTATCTACTCTATACCCCCAAACCTAAACTAAACATTGTCCTCAATGTTTAAAATATGGAAAGAATTAAAATACAACATATGGAAAGGGACATGCTGAGTAGAGTAAAAGGAGAGAGAATACCCGATTTCGGCGAAAGCAGAATTAAAACTCCGTTATCCAAGGCAAAACTCCAACATATTCGGAGTCACAATGGATGAGCACAAAATATATACAAAAGGAAATTTAACTAACACATTATCTACAAGAAAATTTGGTTTTTAATGGGATTGGACTTTTTGGGAAAAATTTGGTTTTGTCGGGAGTGAAAACTTTTTGGTTATTTAGGGAAAGAGTGGACCAGTTTAGTCCACATAGACCGGGTCCTCCAGGTTGGTTGTTTCAATGTCGGGTGGAAATGGCTCAAGGAATGGCTTTAATCTCTGCCCGTTGACTTTGAAAACGTTCTTGTTGGAAACATCCTCCAGCTCTACAGCTCCATGAGGAAAAACTGTGCGTACTAGGTACGGACCCTTCCATCTGGAACGCAGTTTTCCTGGAAAAAGATGTAATCGGGAGTCATACAGCAAGACTTTCTGACCAGGAGTGAAGGATTTGCGTAGAATACGCTTGTCATGAAATATCTTCATCTTCTGCTTATAACCTGGCACTGTCATAAGCCTCATTTCTCAATTCTTCCAACTCGTTGAGTTGAAGTTTCCGTTGAATTCCAGCTTCGTCCAGAGAAAAGTTCAGTTGCTTGATTGCCCATAAGCTCGATGTTCTAATTCCACAGGAAGATGGCACGGCTTTCCATACACTAGACGATAGGGGGACATGCCAATTGGTGTCTTATAGCTGTTCTATAGGCCCACAAAGCATCATTCAATCTTATGACCAATCTTTCCTAGACGGGTTAACCGTTTCTAGAATGTGCTTGATTTCCCTATTAGACACTTCCACTTGTCCACTGGTCTGAGGGTGGTACGGAGTAGCAACCTTGTGAGTTATGCCATACTTGCGTACTAAAGACTCAAAGTACTTGTTGCAGAAATGTGAACCACCGTCACTGATATAGCTCTAGGGGTACCAAAACGTGAAAATATGTTTTCCTTTAAAAGGAAAGTACCACCTTGTGGTCATTTGTTCTGGTTTATGGCTTCTACCCACTTAGAAACGTAATCAACTGCGACTAGGATGTACAACTTGCTGTCAGAATGGGAAATGGACCCATGAAGTCGATCCCCCAAACATCAAAAATCTCCACAATCAAATGGGGTTCAATGGCATCATGTTTCTCCTCGAAATGCTTCCTAGCTTTTGACAGCGTTCACAAGCAACACAATAATCATGGCAATCCTTGAACAATGATGGCCAATAGAATCCACACTGCAAGATCTTTGCAGCGGTTTTCTTGGCACTGAAATGGCCTCCACATGCTTGGTCATGACAGAAAGATATCACATCTTTCTGTTCAGTGTTGGGGACACATCCTAATGATTTGGTCTGGGCAGTACTTAAACAAATATGGGTCATCCCAAAGGAAATGTTTAACTTCAGCCAGGAATTTAGCGGTCTTGTCTCGACCAACGTGAGGGCATCCTACCTGTAGCGAGGTAGTTAACAATATCAGCAAACCAAGGAAGGTCTGAGATAGACATCAGCTGTTCATCTGGGAATGATTCTCTAATCAGCTCAAATTCATCAATAGACTCTAAAGTTAATCTAGACAAATGATCAGCAACCACATTCTCACAACCTTTCTTATCACGGATTTCGAGATCGAATTCCTGTAATAATAGTATCCATCGAATAAGGCGAGCTTTAGCATCCTTCTTGGAAAGAAGATACTTCAAAGCCGCATGGTCTGTGTATATGATGATCTTAGACCCTATCAGATAAGATCTAAACTTGTCTAATGCGAAAACGACGGCAAGCAATTCCTTCTCGGTAGTTGAATAATTGAGTTGGGCATCATTAAGGGTTTTGCTAGCATAGTATATCACATATGGTAGTCTATCAACTCGCTGTCCTAAAACAGCACCAACAGCATAATCAGAGGCATCACACATAAGTTCGAACGGAAGCTTCCAATCGGGTGGTCGGACTATAGGAGCGGTGGTGAGAAGGGTTTTTAATTCCTCCCATGCCTTCACACAAGCAGCATCGAAATTGAAGGCAACATCTTTGGAGAGAAGACTGCACAGAGGTCTGGAGATTTTGCTGAAATCTTTGATGAATCGCCGGTAAAAACCAGCATGACCTAGAAATGATCTGATCTCCTTCACAGAGCGAGGTTGTGGTAGATGTTGAATGAGGTCAACTTTAGCTTTATCCACTTCAATTCCTTTTTCTGAGATGATGTGTCCTAGAACTATTCCTGAATTCACCATAAAATGGCATTTTTCCCAATTTAGAACAAGGTTCTTTTCTTTACATCTGGATATCACGAGGGCAAGATGCTTCAAACATTCGTCAAACGAGGAACCAAAAACAGAGAAATCATCCATAAAGATCTCGAGAAAACTATCTATCATGTCAGAAAAAATGCTCATCATGCAACGCTGAAAAGTAGCAGGTGCATTACACAACCCGAAGGGCATACGTCTATAAGCAAACGTCCCAAATGGACACGTGAATGTAGTTTTTTCCTGATCTTCCGGAGCAATGTGAATTTGGTTATAACCGGAAAAGCCATCTAGAAAACAGTAGTGACTGTGTCCAGACACACGTTCTAGCATTTGGTCAATGAAAGGGAGCGGGAAGTGATCCTTCCTTGTTACTGTGTTCAACTTCCTGTAGTCGATGCATACTCGCCATCCTGTGGTTGTACGAGTAGGGACTAATTCATTCTTGTCGTTCTGAACTACAGTAATGCCTGACTTCTTAGGCACAACTTGAATGGGACTAACCCATTTGCTATCGGAATTGGGTATATGATACCCGCATCAAGTAGTTTCAGGATCTCCTTTGACTACATCTCTCATGTTAGGATTAAGTCTCCTTTGCATTTCCTCGATGGTTTGGCATTCTCTTCAAGGTTAATGTGGTGCATGCAAATGGTGGGACTAATTCCTTTGAGATCTGAGATGGTCCATCCTAAGGCCTCTTTGTGTTCCTTAAGTACTTCTAAAAGCTTACTTTCCTGTTCCGTGTCTAAACATGATGAAATAATGACAGGTAAAGTATCAGAGAACCTAGGAATGCGTACTTCAACGTACTAGGCAATGTTTTCAATTCAAGCTTGGGTGGCTCAACAATGGATGGAATGAGCTTGGAATCAGAGAGTAAGGGTGGTTCCACTTCATATTTCCTTTCAGTGACGTCCATTTGAGGTACAGATTCGAGCAGAGATAGGACGTCACTACAGTATGCATCATCATAGGAATCTGAGTTAAAGTTCTCCATACATGCTTGAAAGGGGTCGACGGATAGAATGTTAGTCAACGAATCTTGTATTAATCCTTCAATCATATTAACTTCATGCACATCATCATCATCAAGATTCACAGGTTGTTGACTAATATCGAACACATTCAATTCTACCGTCATGTTGCCAAAAGACAGTTTCAACACTCCATTACGACAATTAATGATTGCGTTGGACGTAGCCAAGAAAGGACGTCCTAAGATGACAGGAATGTGACAGTCTGGGTTTTGTACAGGTTGAGTGTCTAAGACAATGAAGTCTACGGGAAAATAGAATTTGTCAACCTTGATCAAAACGTCTTCGACCACTCCACGAGGAATCTTGACAGATCGGTCTGCCAGTTGTAGAGTGATAGATGTTGGCTTCAACTCCCCAAGACCTAACTGCTCATAAACAGAATATGGCAGTAGGTTAACACTTGCACCTAGGTCTAATAACGCTTTATTGACCGTGTGTTCTCCTATAGTGCAAGAAATTGTTGGACATCCTGGATCCCTAAACTTGGGTGGAGTTTTGTTCAGAATGATGGAACTCACCTGCTCAGCTAAGAAAGCACGTTTGTGCACATTGAGCTTGCGCTTTTGAGTACACAAGTCTTTGAGGAATTTGGCATAAGCAGGGATTTGCTTGATTGCTTCAAGAAAAGGAATGTTGATGTTGACTCTCTTGAACAGATCTAACATCTCATTGTAATGGGTACTTTTCTGTTGATAGATCAATCTTTGAGGAAATGGGGCAACAGGAGAATGAGTTGGCAAAGGGACATTCACAGCAGTAGAATTGTCAGGCTTTCCAACTTGCTCAGATTCTTTGGTTTTCTGGGGTTGTGGAGACAGCGTGGAATTTGTATCAGATTCATTAGGTTCGCCCACTTTGTTCTCGATGACTTTACCACTTCGGAGGGTGGTAATGGCATGGACTTGATGGAGAGGTTTCTTGCAGGATGATGAGCCTGTTTGAAATATACTCTTTGGATTTTGTTGGGGTTGGCTCGGAAGTTTACCCTTTTCTCTCTCACTATGGAATCACAGATTTGACCCATCTTTTGATCAAGACTTTTCTGACTTTGCACCAGACTCTGGAACATTTCCTCTAGGGGGATAATCTCTTGTCGGTATTGTGTTGAGGATATGATTGTTGTTGAGAGTTTGATTGTTGTTGAGGGTTTCTCGGGTGTTGATAACCTTGATTGTTCTGATATCCCTGATTGTTTTGATAGCTCTGATTGGGTTGAGATGGTCCTCCCTGAGTGGGTCCTTTTGACCATGAAAAGTTAGGGTGGTTTCTCCATCCTGGATTGTAGGTCTGTGAATAGGGGTTATGTTCTTGTTTTTGAAACATGGCATGTGCCTGTTCAAGCCTAGATTCCTGGACTGCAAGCAAATCGGGACAATTTTGGAATTGATGGTTGGGATCGTTACAAGCGGCACATACAGACGAAGCGACATGTTCTCGGAGAGTAGTGGTGGAAGGTTTTGAATTTTTATGTAGTTCTAACTCTTCTAATCTCCTAACTATTGATGCCATGTTTGCTCTTCCCTCGAAATCTGCTTCAATCCTAAAAGCCTTCGCTTCGGATGTAGTCTTTCTGGGTTCACGGATGGATTCCCACTGTTGCGTCTTTTCAGCTACTTCAATCAAGAAGTCCCAAGACGCATCAGCAGTTTTGTCTACGAATAGACCATTACACATCGACTCAACCGTTGTTCGGGTGGACACATCTAGACCTTCATACAAAATTTGCACAAGTCTCCATTTTTCAAAACCATGATGGGGACATTGGAGCAATAATTCATTGAATCTCTCCAAGTATCTAGCTAAGGTCTCACCCTCTAATTGCACAAAGCTATTCAGACTTTGACGAATTGTCGCAGTCTTGTGATTCGGGAAAAACTTTTTGAAAAACTCCTTTATGAGGTCATCCCATGTCATGATGGATTGAGGCTGTAAAGCATAAAGCCAGGCCTTTGCCTTATCTTTCAGGGAGAAAGGAAAGAGCCTTAACTTTAGGGTTTCGTCGGACATTTGAGTGAAACGCAGAGTTCCACAAATTTCCTCGAATTCTCTCACGTGGTGGTACGGGTTTTCATTCTCAACACCTCTAAAAATAGGAAGCATCTGTATTGTGCTCGATTTCAGCTCATAATGGCCATTATCCTCGGGTAGCACAATACAAGAAGGTTGACTGGCTCTAGTTGGGTACATATAATCCTTGAGGGTACGGGGTTCTCCCATTGTTTCGGTTTGATCTGGGCTGTCTACCTCAGAACTCAGAATTTCGATAGGTTCTTCTTGATTAATTCTAACAAGTCTGTTTGTTTGGTCTCTATAGGTCACAGTCATGTCCTTGTAGGTACCTCAACTAACATGTTGGTCAGACAGAGCAATCGGAAACAATTTGGCCCACAAGGGTTACGAAGATTTGGTTTTGAATGGGTGTTTGGAATAAGGGATTTTGTTTTTGGTTTAAAATTGGGCTTTGGAAAAAATTTTGAACTAAACCTAGCATAAATTAGCACAACCCATAAAAGAAAATAAAAACAATAATAATAATTAAGACAAGCCCATAAAAGAAAATGAAAAAGAAAAAGAAAAAATAAAGAAAAATAAAGACAAAAAATAATTACAGTCCCAAAAAAAAAAAGAAAAAGAAAATAAAGGAAAATAAAAATTATTACAATCCCAACTAAATAATTAAATTAATTATTACAAGCCCGAATTTGAATTTAAATGAGGCCCAAGTGGGTTAACTCATGGGTTAGGCTTACTTGATTTTTGGAGGGAAGCCCAAAAATAGGCTTTTGGTCCCCTTTTAGTTGCACAACCCAGTTGGGCTTTAGGATCATCCTTAGCAGCTTCGCGCTCAAGCCCAGCAACAACAGGTGGAACAGAGCCCAGCAGCAGAAGGTGCACAAACCCAGCAGCAACAGAGCCCATCTCAGGAGCAGCAGACTAGGAGCCCAGTTCGCAGATTAGCAGCAACCCAGCTCAGTTGTACGAGCCCAGCAACATGTTGAGATGCAACAGCCCAGGAGCAACAGCAGCACAGCCCAGCGGCAGAGATGCACTAGCTTTGGGCTTGGTCTGGCAGCAGCAACAGCTTCCTTGGCCAGGTTCAACAGCAGCAGAAACTCACCAGTCCCAGCTGCAGCAACAGCAACAGTCCAGAAATTGGCTGCAAAGATTGTGTGCAATGATTGTGTGCAATGATAGCAGGCTACAAGTGCAATGATTGCAGGGCAGGAATGAATGGCATGCAGTGATCTTGACAGAGATGCAATGGTAGATGAAAGACAGCAAAGGAAATCAGCAGATGGCAGCACCACTCCCCGGCAGCGGCGCCAAAAACTTGGTGTGCTTGGGAACGACACACAAAAACTCTTGCAAGTATACAAGGCCAAGTTTTAGTATAGAAAGTAAGAATGGGATCAGTCCACAGGGAGTGGGAGCATACAAGAAATTATCCTAAGCTATCAATGGGTGCAAAGCACTATGGCAGTGAGCAAGGCAAGGTAATATGGCAGATGCAAAGAACCAAAACAGTTAACAAACCAAAGCAGTTAACACAAGATGGAAAAACAGCAAAGATTAAATGGCAGAGGATATAAAATAAAAATAGCAGGGAACCAAGGCTGTAAGCCAAGGGCAGGGGGGAGTTTGTGCACTGATTTCAGTGCACAACAGCTACAAATTGCAAGAAATTAAACAAGCAAAACAGGTAAGGAGATAAACTGAACAGGAAGCAAAACAGAACTGAATTTAAGTGACTGTAAAAGGGATTGTGGCTAAGCTAAGGCTTAGAATCCACCTTTGTGTCCTAGCCAAGCAGTGTGATCCTAGGTTGAGTTGAAAATCCTATGCATACATCTAGAATGGGAGGAGAACTAATTTGCTCACTAGTTTGCCCCTAGCATTGACTGTCTTTTGACAGAACAATCAATCACATGCACTATGAGCATTAATCTCTTCCCATTGCTCAATCAAAACATACATCAGGATAACTATCCTAGCAATTCACCATTTGACAATGCACTAGGATTCATCTGAGCCTCAGCCTAATGCAGTTTAGCTCATGCTAAACTTGTGAACAACAATAAACATCATACAGGATAATTCAAACAACACACACATAACATTCAAAATAATCAACTGTGATAAAGGGACTGAATTTGAAATTGTAATTAAAATTTCTTCAAATGTCTACTGGCTAGTCCAGAGATGCCGAATTTTACAACCCTAACACCCTTTTATAGTTACAGCCAAAAAAAAACTAAAATCCCCAAATCAGTGAAATTAGGGTTTTACAAAAAATCCTTACCTAATCTCTGAAAACGATTGATAGCTCTCACCCATGCTTCCTTGTCGTCTGCTGATACTACCCATGCCTTCGATTTATTCTCTAACCTCACCTATTTCATCAACTCCTAACCTAGGGTTCCTGTGAGATGAAACGATTAGGAGGTGATGTAATAAGTGGCTAGAAAAGTAGGTCTAAGTGATGATGGCTCGAGTGGTGATGGTTGAATGATTTGGGGGGAGAATATGGTGGAGTGATTTGGGGGAGAAGATGGTGGTGATGGAGACAGCGTCGCTGTTTCAGAAGAGGGGAAGAAGGAGATGGCTCGATGGGTTTTGGCAGAAGGGTGCGTTTGGTGCGGGTAATAGGGTTAGGTTGCTTAGGTGTTAAACAGGATCATCAAATTTGATGTTTTGTGAAGGGAATCCGTGGGATGATAACTTCTGAAACGGATCTAACGGCGAGATGGAGACAGATTATGAGCGACCGTTGGATGCAAAAATACAACGAAACTAACGGCTCAAGATGGAGTTAGGTGCTGTAGTGTTGGTAAGGTGCATCGAAATCTGATGCATGATGACGCAGCGACCGTTGGATGATGGAATGGATCCAATCTTACGGTTAAGAAGGAAAACGGGTTTGGGTATTGAATTTTGGGTTTAGGATATGGATTTGGGCTTAGGAATTGGATTTGGGCTTAGGTAATCTTGAGCCCACTTCTTCTTTAAGAACAATTTCTTCCTTTTTAAGCCCATTTTTATCCTTGAGTCTTCCATAACACATTCTTCACTTCTTTTCCGCTAGAGATTCCACCGGCTTTCTCCCGTGTCTTTGCTCTTTTGGCTCCGCAACTCATCTAGTCTTTATTTGGTACCTAAAAATACAAAATTAATTAATAAAAATATTTATTCTTGAGAACAATGAAAATACAGAATATGGGATAAAATGTAGAATTAATGCAAAAAAGATGAGTTAAATGCCAAGAAAAATATATAGAAATATGCACTTTTTAGCACTCATCAATGGACGAGCCGCGACTCCTAGTACGGAGGAAGAACTGTTGCGTCATCAGCTGGACGAGGTGGAGAAAGAGAACGTTATCCCGAGATTAGAACGTGAGAACCAGTCTCGACCGAGGACTGGTAATCTGAACAACCAGAAGGGTCGGTCTGTATGGGAGCGTCTTGGAAGTCGAGTTAGCCCGCGGGATGTAGACTAAAACAGAGAAATGATCGATCTTAATAGACCATAGAAAAATATGTTGGTCACTGGAGATCTACCTAGACGAAGGCGTGTACGAGAACGACGAGCAGGGACCCGAGCACGACCAACTACAACTCAGTAGAGTACGTACAGAACTACCAGCCTCTCAAAGCGTCTTAGGAATGACGAAGATGAGGTTCGAGATCGGCACGATGTGAGAGAATTTTCGCACGATCACTATGCTCGTTAGGAGCAAGGCAGAGCTGGAAAAAGAATAAGATCCAAGGTTGATATTCCAGAGGATCGATACTATGAGCAGGAAGACAGTTCCTTTGATGGTGACGTAAGCGCAATAAAGGATGCTCTCCTCTGCAAGATGATCGAGAAAGTAATGTCGAAAAAGCGCTCCATAGAGGAAAGGATAGACATGTTGCATCGAGCCGCAGGATCTCCTTTCAAACTGAATATCATAGAATTCCGGTCGCCAATGAATTTTCAAGTTCCCAAGGTGCCAGAATTCGATGAGAAAAAAAATGATCCAGATCAACATGTTTTACACTATGAAACTGCCATGACTCTGTGGCAGTACAACGATGAGTTGATGTGCAAAATGTTTCCACAGTCATTGACTGGTGGAGCAATAACGTTGTTCAATTAGATCCCGACACAATCGATCAGGACTTTCCATAGGCTGGTTGACAAATTCTGCTCTCACTATAAATACAACAGACGTGATCGGAAGGGATGTCACGCACTATTCCTTCTAGGAATTCGGAAGGAGGAAAGCATCAGACAGTTTACTTGACGCTTCAAGTAAGAGTTGGACGATGTGGATGTTTCCAACGATCAAGTCGTCATCGCAACTTACAAACAGGCATACCAGTATGGTCAAAGAGGTGTGTACGGTTCCTTGGTCAAGAGACCACCAAAGACTCTGGAAGAACTGTATGATCGAGCAGAAGAATATGCTCGAGTGGAGGATGATTCTAAAGCTTGAGAGACAAGAGAAGTTAACAGATCATCCAATCATCCAAATGATGGGAAGAAAGACATGTCAAAGAACCGTTCGAGTGGACAACATAACGATCGAGGTGAAGTTCGAGAGAAAAATCAAGGGGAACGAATGGAAACTGGATATCAGAAATATCATGATATGAAGCTGACACCATTGAACATACGACTTATAGAGTTGTATGAAAAAATAAGCAAGGATTTGATCCCCCCACGGCATTTTCCAACGGAGACACGTGATAAACGTGATAAGAGCAAATACTGCAATTATCATAAAGATCATGGTCACAAGACTGAGAATTATCGCTCTTTACATATCGAAGTCCAGCGAATGATAGACGCTGGAAAGCTACAAGAGTACGTGAAAAGGATTTTGGGAAAGGTTCGGGAAATTTGGCGCAAAACATGTGATAAATGCACATGTGATTAATGTCAGTCATGCCAGAATCCATTCAATGACCAGACGGGCATCAGAAGATGAGATCAGGATAAAGCTCAGGCAATTAAAGGAATGGTACGTGACAAATCACATCGATTTTGTCAGTGGAAATGGAACAGAAATTCTGGAGCTTGGATGCACAAAGATCGAGTTTTCTGAAGCAGACGTGATAGATGTATATTCTCCCCACAATGATGCTATTGTTATAACAACTTGGATTAGCATGTTCCGTGTACACTGTATTCTAGTGGATACGGGAAGCTCAGTGAGCATGTTGTTTTCAGGAGCCTATTCATGTATGAATCTCTCGCAGGACTTGATCGAGGAGGACGAAAATCCAACTATCGGATTCAATGGCGAAGCTACAAAGGCGATTGGGATAGTAAAGATGCCTATAACATTGGCTGACAAGTCCATTCTAGGCAGTTTCTTGTTGCTGGATTGTCGAGATCCTTATAATGCGATCGTAAGACGAGACTGGCTGCATGCGATTGGTGCAGTCACATCCTCGTATCATCAATGCCTGAAGTTTACTACCCCTGAAGGAGTCATGAAGGTTAGAAGTGACCAGATGGCCGCCCACAAGTGTCACGAGAATGCTATGGATGAACACAGGAAATCAGAAGTTAGCGGGCACCATATCATGTGAATCGAACAAAAATAACAATTACAGAATCCTCTCCTTCCAGAATCATCATGGGAGAGGACGCGGCTGAACCCCCAACAGTAGAGAAACTGATCGAGGTCCAGATTGGGGATGAGAAGCACAAAACCACGTTCGTAGGGCAGATCTACCCACACACGAACGTGATGGTTTGATTACATTGTTAAGAGCAAACATTGACGTTTTCGCCTGGAGTTTTGATGAAATGCCTGGGATTGATCCGAACGTAGCCTGTCACATGCTAAATATCGATGAGAAGTTCCATCCAGTTCGTCAGAAAATTAGGAATATGGCACAAAGCAAAAAAGACGGAGTTGTTGCAGAAGTCGAGAAACTGTTTGAAGCAGGCTTTATACGACCGATACAGTATCCACGATGGTTGTCCAATGTCGTCCCGGTTCCAAAGAAGAATGGTAAATTCGTGTCTGTATCAATTTTACTGATTTGAATAAAGCATGTCCAAGTGATCCATACCCACTTCCGCGGATCAGAGATTTAGTGGATGCAACCTCAGGGTATGGAAGACTGTCATTCTTGGACGGTTTTTCAGGGTATAACCAAATACCTTTATTCGAGGGAGATCAAGAGCATAATGCCTTTGTGACTAACAGAGGAGTTTACTGTTATACTGTAATGTCGTTCGGACTAAAGAACGCAGGGGCGACCTACCAACATTTGGCAGATCATATGTTCAAAGATTTGATTGGGAAGACGATGGAAGTATGTATCGACGATATGATAGTGAAATATGAGCAAAAAGAGTCTCATTTTCTCGATCTACAGAAGACGTTCGATATCTTGAGGCGATATCGTATGAAGCTCAATACAGCAAAATGTTCATTCGGACTATCCTCGAGGAAAGTTCCTTAGGTACTTGATGACGCACATGGGTATCGAGGAGAATCCGGATCGAATCAGAGCCATCAGAGAGATGCCATCCCCAAGAACAAAAAAGGAGGTCCAGAAACTATCGAGACGATTAACAGCTTTAAATCGTTTCATTTCACGCTCGTCGGATCGATTCAAACCATTCTTTGACGTTTTGAAGAAAACAGTGAATTTTGGTTGGACGGATGAATGCGAAAGAGCTTTCAATGAAATCAAACAATATTTTTCAACTCCCCCGATATTGGTGAGTCCAAAGACTGGGAAACCTGTCGGAGTTTATCTGGCTGCAACGCAGAATGATGTAAGTGCAGTGTTGTTTGTTACGAATCCACATGAAAAGCCTGTTTACTTCGTCAATAAATCTTTGACGGGGGCTGAAACACGGTACAAAAAATTTGAAAAGATAGCACTTGCATTGTTGCATGCATCTCGTCGCCTCAAACCATATTTCCAAGGGAGACAGATCGTAGTCTACGTTGAATATCCACTGAAGAGATTCCTGGAACGTGCTGACGATTCCAGCCGACTAGCCATATGGTCGAATTTTCTGGGGAGTATGAAATTAAGTACGAAACCAGAACTGCAGAGAAGGGACACGCTCTGGCTGCACTGTTAGCATATTTCCCTGTGGACGACATAGAAACATTTACTGAAGAAGAAGAGTTGTTGAACAAACCCATAGAGTCAACCACTAATCAGATTGGGGGAGAGTCCGCAATGGAGATTGATACACCTGAGCCATTATGGACTGTGTTTACTGATGGGTCATCAAATGTTGGTGGAGCTGGAGTTGGATATGTCATCCTTACTCCCGAAGGTTCGAGGATCGATAAAGCGACTAGATTAGGCTTTCGAGCATCAAATAATGAAGCTGAATATGAAGCAGCAATTATCGGTTTAAAAGATGTCAAACAGTTAGATGCGAAAAACGTGAAGCTGGTAAATGATTCTATGCTAGTAGTTAACCAGTTTTTGGGGACCTACAGAGCCAAGGAAGAGAGGATGGCCTATATTTAGATCGTATGAGAGAGCTGGAAAATGAATTCCACCAATTCTCTATTGGGCAGCGACTACGGTTGGAAAACAGGCACGCAGACGCTTTAGCATATCTGTCTTCCGCAGTCGAAACTGATACCACCTATTTCGTTGTAGTGGATTTCCAAGATTTACCTAGCATCTTTGACAACCACTTTGTTCTGGCTCTCGAACACGCTGGTGGGGGCGAGAGGGTAACTACATCAGGATAGGAACATGTTGAAAACGTTGACAGCAATATGGATGTTGACAGTCCAGTTATAGACGCTTCAGGAAATCCTGCTGAAAACGCTTCAGACTGGCGTTAACCTTATATTCGGTATTTGACAACCAGTGAACTCCCAGAAGATGAGCAACTCGCTTCAAAAGTGAAAAATAATGCATGGAGATATTCAATGATCGAGGGACAGTTATACCGCAAACCTGTAGCTTTGGATCCATTCTTACGATGCATATCAGCCGAGGAAGGACAACAGATATTGGCATAGGCTCATGAAGGAATATGTGGCAACCATTCTGGAGGACGCAGTCTCGCGCACATGATACTTACCCAGGGGTAATTTTGTCCATACATGCAGAAAGATGCTAAAGAATACGCGCAGAAATGTGTGCCATGCCAAGAGCACGCTCCAATTCCTAAAAGGCCCGCCAACGAATTGCATCTAGTTTTTAGTCCTTGGCCGTTCGATAAGTGGGGACTAGACATCGTCGGACCACTCCCCCGAGCTCCTAGAGGAGTGAAATATGTACTGGCTGCAACTAATTATTTTACAAAATGGGTTGAGGCAGTGGCATTGGTACATGTTAACAGATACGACGTAAAAAGGTTCATATGGGAGAACATCATCTGCAGATTTGGAATCCCACGCGAGCTGGTCTCAGACAATGGAAAGCAGTTCAATTCCGGAGTGATCAAAGAATTCTGCGAGAACTTGAACATTCGCCATAACTTTTCTGCTCCATATTATGCTCAAAGCAATGGCCAGGCGGAAGCAACAAATCGCGTTATTATGGACAATCTCAAGAAAAGGCTAGAAAAGGCGAAGGGAAAGTGGACAGAGAAGTTCCCTAGAGTCTTATGGTCTTACCGGACAACCCCAAAAAGATCCACTGGATTCTTCCCATTCACATTGGCTTATGGAACAGAGGCAGTCATACCCACTGAGGTACACCTGAAAACTACCAAGACCCGTGTTGTTGAATCCGGAAACAATGAAAGCGTACTAGCTATAGATAAAGAGTTGTTGGAAGTGTAGACACCCCAATTTTGCATGGGCCCAAAAACTATGACGCGTAATTGTATCCGAAACCTTAATCATAAAAGAAGCCCAAAACTAGGTCCACCTTGTGTTACTGCAAATAGGCTTGCCCATCATTTTCATCCGTTAGGAATGCACCCAATCATAGTGCCTTGTCCGCAGGTGGAAACAGGTCCGTGCATAAAACATTTTCACAAGGACCCAATATGTGTCCAAATGTTCTAGAGATAAATTGGTGTCCCACCAACCAGTGAGTAGACGACCACTAATGCCGGTCATGGTTTGGAATTTGAACATTGGATTCATTTACTAAGACTCGCCCATTAGCATTACCCAAAGACCAAAGTCCACTACCAAACGTTAAAGGTAAGTTAGCCTTCCTCCGTATCTAAATGTCGACACCATTAGCTTTGTTCTCAAGTCTTTCCATTTAACAAAATCCATAGAATTAAATGATTTTTTTTTTGATTTCGGTAATAATATTAATAATATGAGTATAGTATTTTTAAAATGGGAAATGATATTTAGGTTTTTAATGTGAACGGTCCGATCAAAATTAATTAATCCTATGATTATGGTTAATTGAGAAACAATACAAATAGGGAGCTAGTTTTGATGTCTAGGAGGAGGATAACTTTCGGTAGAAATCTAGAGGGAAATTTTTGGGAAAAATCTAGGAAAAACTTTAGGAGAATCGGAGAGAAATTAAGAAAATAATATTCTAGGGAAAATCAGCCTTGAAGGAGAAGAAATTAGGAGAGGTTTGGTAGAATAATTTTGAGAGAATATTTTGATCGAGTACGTTTGGATACGATTTGCGGAAGTGTTGTTCTGTTGGTTAATAATCTAAGAGCAACCACAATGGGCGAGTATAACCAAATATTTGGTCAAAAAACGAGACACAACGGATAGACTATCGATTAAAATCAGGATCAAAGACCAAATCCCAGACTATATTTGGTTTGGGACCAAGACCAAAACCAAATACAGTCGAGCGAACGTATAGTGTTCGTCCCACCACCAGGCGGGTATATAATCTACGCCCCTCACCAGGCGTGCATAAAGTCCACGCTCCACACCAGGCGTGCTTTATACCTCCGCCCCATTTTTCTTTTCTTTAGTGTGGGGTGTGGTTTATACCACCGCCCCTTTTTTTCTGTCCATTTTTTTCTTTAGTGGAGCGTTAACTATACCTACGCTCCATTTTTTTTTTAATTCGTGTTCCCCATCTGGCGAACTTATAATTAACGCTCCACCAGCGGGCGGACTTATAACGTACGCTCCACCAAATTTAGTCTTCCATCGTAGCGTTGCAACACGGACTAAACCCAAATTTTAATCTTTTTTTTTTGGTATTTGATCTTTGGTTATGATCGCACCACTGAAATTGGTCTAAGTAACATTATCACAACCCTCTTGACGGAAACAGGTCAATTATTAATCTATTTCTTTTGCTATTTTTGCTTTCTTGATATGATTGTCTTATCGAGTTTTGTAGCAAGTGTCTGGCTGATTGATTCAAGGCTAATCATATTATTTGGGAGCAGTGCGTTAACTTCGACCCTCTAATAATAGTATTGTATATGAGTTCATATGGGGATTTATCATTCATGAGTTAATTGAATACATATATATATATGTCTTGCAATTGTTGGCTAACGCACATTAAAGTGGTTCTTTTTGTTTTGAAAGCGCTAGCACGACATGCAAACTAAGGTGATAACGAACTATTAATGCTTTCTAATTAGACTTAGCTTCCATTAATCTAATAATAATAATTAGTGATAATTTTTAGAACAATAATAATTTTGCATTTGTTTACTTAAATTGATCACGGTTTTAATAATAATAATTTCTTTGGTGATAATGATAACAATTTCTCTTTTGATTTCAGTTTCCAAAGGTTGGCACAATTGATTATTTGATTTTATATGATTAGATTTGAGATATATATTTTTGTCAATACCTTAAAATCCCAATTATAAAGTAGAAGCCGATCTTCGGATTGGACGGGTTAGGTGCCTCACACCTTCCTATCCCGTATTTTGATTTCCGGACTCATCTCTGTAACTAGACCAGTGTTTATTTTGGGTCCAAACTCCCTAAGTTGGGTGGCGACTTCTTATTAATAATATTTCCAAGTGTATATTTCCATTTTAGATATTTAGAGATCTTAACCGATTTCGACGGTATCTACAGTGGCGACTTCACTGGGAAAATTGAGAATCTAACTTGAAAAATAATTGGGATTTTTAGGGTTTTGATTTTACACTACTCGGTATTTGCGCGCACACACGTGCATGCACACATTTGCATATTTGGATTCCATTTCGCATCGTCCGAAGTCCGATTTATAGGACAATCCGTGGCTAGTAAGCTGAACCCACTGGGCGTTATCAACCGAACCACCACAAGCCTTAGCCTAGTACCAAAGAAGACTAGTTTCGACTACGTCTGAGGTATATTATGCTAAGGTAGCCCAATCCTACCCAAAAGTTAGTAAAACCCGCATGCACGTGCATTAATTGTAAATTGCATTCATTGTTGCACAAAATCCGAGGCATACGCACCCTTGTGTTACCATATATTCTTTTGTTTCCTTGAAAAACAGGAACATGTCCATAGAATCCGAAATGACTGGCGACACTGGGGCAATGACCTGGTTGGGCGAACAACTCTGGAAGATGTTGGATACCAAGTTCAATGAATTGGAATCCGAGACCAAGAAGTTGACTCTCGAAACCATTACTGGAAAATATGAAGGGTCAGAAATGAGGAAAAATGACAAGAATAACCATAATCATGAAAAGGTTAAAGAGGATAGTTTTGAAGAAGTAGGAAAGACTATGGTACGAGAAACACAATTAGCCCATCGGCTCAAAAGGATCGAAAGGACCTTGCAGAAAATGGGTGAGGATACAGTAGATACACATGGGCTATATCCTTATCCCGATATTCGTTTACCTCCTGGCTTCAAATTCCCGGATATGGATAGATACAATGGAACTGGGTGCCCGAAAACCCATATTCGTATGTATGTTGGGTACTTGAAACCATTGGGTATTAGTGATGGGTTGTTAGTACAGTTGTTTCAGAGAAGTTTGACCGGTACATCCTTAAAGTGGCTGATGAAGACAAACCCAAGGCTAGTTTCGACTTGGCAAGATATGGTCGATATGTTTGTGAGACGGTTTATGTTGGTCCCTGAAATTCAGTTTATTCGGAAACACTTAGAGGCGGTCAAACAAGGACCCACTTAGTCATTTACGGAGTTCTTTCCACGATGGAGGACCAAGGCATTAGAGATCGACGAGATATTAAACGAAGAAGAGATGGTAGATATTATAATGAATTGTTTGAACCATGAATATTGGAACCGACTGATATTATCTTACCATCCAACATTACACTCTTTATGGAAGGCGGGTTCACATATTGAAAATGCATTGGACACGGGCAGAATGTCAAGGTTGACCAACCCAGATGACTTTAATGGGAATAATTTCGGAAGGGCCACATTTACAGATGAAAATCAAATGAATATTGTGCCAGTTGCATTAGTAATTGCATCACCCACATGACCATACCAGGGGCATAGCCAGATCTGGAATCAGGGAAGATATGGACATCCACAAAGAAATTTTGCATAGGAAAAGCACCCACTACCGTATCATAAAACGGAACCCAGGGTCAATTTTTCTTGGCATAAAACCATACAAATTCAGCCGAGTCAATTTACAAGCAAAAATCTACTGTCAATCGACCTGTTCACATTAGTGAGCTCTTCATGGATCAGGTACAAACTGTGAATTCATCTAATTTAACTAATCGTCCTGTTTTTTTGTCTGAATTAATGGCAGATTATTATGGAGTTGAGCAACCGAGGAACGTGCGAAATGCCAACCGATTCCCAACAGAGCCTGTGCATATCTCTGACCTTCTACCGAAGCGGGTTGCACCCGTTAGGCCTGTTCATATTTCAGAGATCTTGTCTTATCCCGTTCAACCACCCGCGAGTCCAGTCTACCTCTCAGATATCTTGTCTGATCTGGTACATCCAACGAATAAATTTTCGTCTAGGTGGGTGGATCCGTTCAAAAGTGAGGGTGGTGATGGAATTCAAAATGTATCAAGAAGCAAAACCATTTACAAGACACCTCATCTCAGGGATAAAACTACAATGCCTCCTACACAACCATCACCCAGGTTGAAGTCTACGAGACAAGAGGATGAACAAAAAGTGGTAAGAACAATAGAGGCTGAGTCAGGTAAGTCTCTAACTCATTTTGTTAAATCAATCAGACCGGTTAAAGGTACATCACCTGAATTTGTAAATAAGTCGTCTTTTATTTTCAATTTTCAAAATATTTCAAAAAATCCAAAAAAATTGAAAAACTAAAAAACCAAAAAGATTTTATTTGTAGGAAAAATATTTTGAAGAACAATATACTTGGCATAAATAAAGTGTTTTAGAACACTGACAAGCCGTGGGGACTGTAGAACCACCAAAAAGAAAAACCTGAACCGGCTAAAGAAGTAAAGTTTGTCAATCAAAACAAGGAAAATCAATGTTTAAGGGAAACTCAGAGAAAGAAGATGAATGTGACCAAAATGTGGATACAGTGCAAGAATGTGCCAATACAGAAGACAGAAGTAGTGAATTTAATTGAACAGAAACCATTGCAGTTAAGACCAGAATGAATGTGGAAGACCAATGATAAGAAGGAAGTGAATGATTTTCCTAGCAGAAGATTCAAGAAACTAATCAGAAGACAATAAATAATATTCCGAGCAGAAGGTTTAAGAAAGTAGTTAATCAAAAGGAAGTGAATGATTTTCCCATCAGAAGATTCGAGAAGACAATGAATAATAATCGGAGCATATGGTTCAAGGAAATAATTAATCAGAAGGTAATGAATAATTTTCCCAGCACAAAGTTCAAGAAAGATATTAATCAGAAGACAACGAATGATTTCCCCAGCAAAAGGTTCAAGAAGGCAATGAGTGATTTTCCCAGCACAAGGTTTAACAAAACAACTAATCAGAAGGCAATGGATGATTTTCCCAGCAAAAGGTTCAAGAATGCAGTTAATCAGAAGGTAATTAATGATTGTTCAAAGACAGGGTTCAAGAAGATGAAGCAGGCAGAATTTCGAGAAGATCAGAGAACCATACAGAATTAGAAGAATTGTTCAACCATTTGATCGGGGCATCCAACATGATCCAGGCCCAACAAACGTTACTCGACCCAAGAAATACCATACCTAGGTAAGTGCTCAAATCTATCTAAGGGTGGCGAACGCTCATAAAACTTAAAGAGATCTTTTTTAGAAGTCCAATATCTCTCTCATAGTGTCATAGTCTAGGGGCAAAGTCATCATTATGTTAAGCCCTTGTAAAAAAAAGGGAAATATTATTTTTTTAGTTTTATAGTGTCAAAAAAATTTACTAGGGGCAGAGTCGTCATTATGTTTTCCCCTTCAGTCAGTCAGTAAAAAAGAAAAAATTTAGGGGCAGAGTCATCATTATGTTAAGCCCTCATAAAAAAAAATATCTACGGGCACCACCATCATCATACTGGCCCATGTCATTAGACCATTTCGGCTTTTTTTTTTAAGTAATTTAGAGAGAGATATGTTAGTCCATTTGTATGTCATCATTAGTCCTGTAAGTCATCTCCTAAAGTTCTATGAGCAATGGACGTCCAAATGGATAGAATAGAAGGAAAAAAAATTGAAGGAAAAAAAATTGAAAAAAAAATGGAAAAAAAAGGATGAAAAAAATAATAATAAAAAAAATATTAAAAAAAAGAAATGAAAAAAATGGTTATGAAACAGCCACTTGGGAAAATTGAGTAGCACTTAAAAGAAATAGAGGAAAGGAAGAGCCGAGAGGAGAAATTGAAGATTTGAGGCATTGAACGTCATCCTTGGAAGGCAACAAAGTCAAGATTATGGCCGGGAGGATTGAGAGATTTGAAATTTGGATGGGGACGGTAATATTTTTGGTGACATCTATCAGACACGTGGCAGGTCAAGATTCCTAAATCTTTGTATATATTGAGTATTTTGTTTTTCACCTTTTGTTTTTGAAAATTATTTTCTAGGATTTGTTTCTTAATAATAATAAAAAATAAAAAAATAATAATAAAAAAAAGGATTACTCAGCATTATTAAATAAAAAAAATTATTTAAAAAATTGATTAAAAAAATAGTATTTATTAAGAACATGTGCTACTAATAGCTCTTTTGCAAGGTCATCAATTACAGGGTTTCTCCAGATTTTGGACGCAATGCTCAAAGAGGAAGTGAAAGTGAAGGTGTACTTTCTTCGTAAGGATTATGGCAATCAAGAATGCATGGGAAATTCGTATATCCCAAGCTTTTAATGGATCGTAGCAAGGACCAGAGATGATGAAAATATTTGAGCAAAGTCGTAAAGATTGAAGTGCCTCTATTCAGATGATGCAATCGATGTGATGACGTAGCATGTGGTTAGAAGAATTAACGTAATAAAGTGCAACCTGTTTTCGTAATAGTTGGTATGCACGAGTACCGCTTCGTCGTGATTTTTATCACGAGGATGTTACTGGTGCAAAATTAAAATACTTAAAATAATTCGGGTGAACTTACAGTGTCATCCCCGATAATTCATAAGTGATTAATCCAACAAAGTGTTTGAAACTCGTGTTGATGTGCAAAATTGGTGTGTATGTCTTTCGACATTCAGTTGCACGCAGACCTCTGCCAAAGAGGGGCAACTGTAGACAACCCAATTTTGCATGGGCCGAAAAACTATGCCGCGTAATCGTATTCGAAATCTTAATCATAAAAGAAGCCTAAATTAGGCCCACCTTGTGTTACCGCAAATAAGCTTACCTATCATTTTCATGAACGATTTTTTTAAGGACCATGGTTTTTTTGAGGGGACCATGGTTTTATTAGGCCACCTTCACTATAGTTATAAGGGATGTCCTAAAGCATTGAAATGACTAACCTACCCTTAACCTAATTTAATTTAAAACCAACCCAATAACCACTTATATATATATATATATATAACCACCACCTCCTCCCACCACCACCTCTCACCATCGCCGATTACCACCACCACCTCCGATTATCACCACCACCAACCACCGATTACCACCACCGCCGCCGCCCACCACCGCCGATTACCACCACCGCCGCCTCCGATTATCACCACCACCAACCACCGATTACTACCACCACCTCCGATTACCACCACCACCAACCACCACCACCACCAACCACCACCAACCACCACCACCACTATATATATATATAGTTTAATTTAAAACAGTAACAAAGATATTCTCACAAATTCATTACTTGTCATTCGTTTTTGGTTGAATAAATGAGAAGTAATCATTAAAATGAGTTGAAAATGGAAGTTGCAGAGAGGTTTAATGGAGGGTTTTTTTTCAGAGAAAAGTTCGGTTATCACGAATTAATGTTTTCTTAACCGAACTGAGAGTTCGGTTGATTCGCAAAAAAATACTTTTAACCGAACTCCTTGTATTAGAACAACACAAGTCCATAAGTTCGGTTCCTTCGCAAAATAAGGATATCACCGAACTTTAGTTTACGAAAATAATGAGAAGTCCACAAGTTCGGTTCGTTCGTAAAAATGTTAAGTTTTCTTTGTAACCGAATTCTACCTTTGGAACTTCGTAACCGAACTCTACCTAATTCGCCAAGAAATAAATTTCGTAGTAACCGAATGTTTGCCTAATTTCATCGGTTGATTCGCAAAATATGTTGAAGTTTGCGAACCAACCGAACTTCTAACACTAGGTTACTTTTAACCTGCAGTCTGGTTGGGAACTTGGTTGCGTTGAAGTTTGCAAACTAACCGAACATACAAGATGTACCCAAATAAATTGTTAAGTTCAAAGTTCGGTTACCTACCATTTTATCCTAGGTAACCGAACATTACGATGTACGACCAAAACCTCCATTAACGAGCGAGTTCGGTAACCTGCGTGTTTGGAAAACGTAACCGAACTACACTTTCAGGTGTGTTCGGTTACATGTTCTTGATATATGGTAACCGAACTGGCCCAAATCTACATAAAAAAATTCATTTTTTTTTTTGAAAGTTTGGAGCAATTCAACTAACATTATCTAAGTTTGAAGCATACCTGGGTACCCAAATACCCTTCCTCCGGTTGTGGTTGGTAAAATCCATCGTTTTTCATATTTTCCTTCTTCATCTTCTCTAACTTTACTCTCTCAATAATTCCACTTCTTTAAAAAAAAAAACCATCTGATTTTAATTTCACTAATTATCTTTAACTTAATCATCTCACTAATCATTACGCTGACTATTATTAATACTAACTAATCATCACCCAAAATTAATCAGGAGGATAATTTAGATATTAATATAAATATCTAAATAAGGGGTGACCTAGATTTATTTCTAATGTCTTTATCCAAAAAAAAAAAAACATGGTTCCAAAAAAAATCGTTCATTTTCATCCGTTAGGAAAGCACCCAATCATAGTGCCTTGTCCGCAGGTGGAAACAGGTCCGTGCATAAAACGTTTTCACAAGGACCCAATATGTGTCCAAATGTTCTAGAGATAAACTGGTGTCCCACCAACCAGTGAGTAGACGACCACTAATGCCGGTCATGGTTTGGAATTTGAACATTGGATTCATTTACTAAGACTCGCCCATTAGCATTACCCAAAGACCACTACCAAACGTTAAAGGTAAGTTAGCCTTCCTCCGTATCTAAATGTCGACACCATTAGCTTTGTTCTCAAGTCTTTCCATTTAACAAAATCCATAGAATTAAATGATTTTTTTTTTTGATTTCGGTAATAATATTAATAATATGAGTATAGTATTTTTAAAATGGAAAATCATATTTAGGTTCTTAATGTGAGCGGTCCGATCAAAATTAATTAATCCTATGATTATGGTTAATTGAGAAACAATACAAATAGGGAGCTAGTTTTGATGTCTAGGAGGAGGATAACTTTCGGTAGAAATCTAGAGGGAAATTTTTGGGAAAAATCTAGGAAAAACTTTAGGAGAATCGGAGAGAAATAAAGAAAATAATATTCTAGGGAAAGGAGAAGAAATTAGGAGAGGTTTGGTAGAATAATTTTGAGAGAATATTTTGATCGAGTACGTTTGGATACGATTTGCGGAAGTGTTGTTATGTTGGTTAATAATCTAAGAGCAACCACAGTGGGTGAGTATAACCAAATATTTGGTCAAAAAACGAGACACAGCGGACAGACTATCGATTAAAATCAGGACCAAAGACCAAATCCCATACTATATTTGGTTTGGGACCAAGACCAAAACCAAATACAGTCGAGCGAACGTATAGTGTTCGTCCCACCACCAAGCGGGTATATAATCTACGCCCCTCACCAGGCGTGCATAAAGTCCACGCTCCACACCAGGCGTGCTTTATACCTCCGCCCTATTTTTCTTTTCTTTAGTGTGGGGTGTGGTTTATACCACCGCCCCCTTTTTTTTGTCCATTTTTTTCTTTAGTGGGCGTTAACTATACCTACTCCCCACTTTTTTTTTAATTCGTGTTCCCTATCGGGCGAACTTATAATTAACGCTCCACCAGCGGGCGGACTTATAACGTACGCTCCACTAAATTTAGTCTTCCATCGTAGCGTTGCAACACGGACTAAACCCAAATTTTAGTTTTTTTTTTGTATTTGGTTTTTGGTTATGATCGCACCACTGAAGTTGCTCTAAGTAACATTATCACAACCCTCTTGGCGGAAACAGGTCAATTATTACTCTATTTCTTTTGCTATTTTTGCTTTCTTGATATGATGTCTTATCGAGTTTTGTAGCAAGTGTCTCGCTGATTGATTCAAGGCTAATCATATTATTTGGGAGCAGTGCGTTAACTTCGACCCTCTAATAATAGTATTGTATATAAGTTCATATGGGGATTTATCATTCATGAGTTAATTGAATACATATATATATATATATGTCTTGCAATTGTTGGCTAACGCACATTAAAGTGGTTCTTTTTGTTTTGAAAGCGCTAGCACGACATGCAAACTAAGGTGATAACGAATTATTAATGCTTTCTAATTAGACTTAGCTTCCATTAATCTAATAATAATAATTAGGGATAATTTTCATAATAATAATAATTTTGCATTTGTTTGCTTAAATTGATCACGGTTTTAATAATAATAATTTCTTTGGTGATAATATTAACAATTTCTCTTTTGATTGCAGTTTCCAAAGGTTGGCACAATTGATTATTTGATTTTATATGATTAGATTTGAGATATATATATTTTTGCCGATACCTTAAATCCCAATTATAAAATAGAGGCCGATCTTTGGATTGGACGGGTTAGGTGCCTCACACCTTCTTATCCCGTATTTTGATTCCCGAACTCATTTTTGTAACTTGACCAGTGTTTATTTTGGGTCCCAACTCCCTAAGTTGGGTGACGACTTCTTATTAATAATATTCAAGTGTATATTTCCATTTTAGATATTTAGAGATCTTAACCGATTTCGATGGTATCTACAGGAAGAACAAAGAGAAACAGCCTTGCAGCAATTGGTTCGATATCAGCAGGCAATCAAGCTGAGTTACGACCGAAAGTTCAAAGAACGAGCATTTAAACCAGGGGAATATGTCTTGAAGAAAACCCGAGCAGCCACAATGGAATCAAACTGTGGAAAACTCGGAGCAAACTGGGAAGGTCCGTACATAATGGACATGCCAGCATCTCGAGGATCTTACTACCTGAAGAATCTCGACGGTACTCAAGATTCAAATCCATGGAAGCCGTGGAATTCTTTCCACTTGAAGAAGGTTTATCATTAGCTAAATTCGCATAAGAGTAGTTTCCAAAAAATCCTACTGTGCTGCACTCTTTTTCTTTTATGTTGGTTTTATCCCACTAGGTTTTCCACGCAAAGGTTTTAACGAGGCAGCTGTTGTCGGCAGTAGGTACTTATCTTGTTATTTCTATTCATAAATTTAAATCAACATTATTTTGGTACTCCACACTTCATCAACATTGTCCGTGTTTAATTATACTGCGGATGTTTGAATCCGCAGTCAGTCCAAAACGGCTAAGCAGTACAGTTCGAACTTACTATCAACAACATCTCCAACTGTGGCGAACATTTTCTCCTGTCCAGACATGGGAAAGTGTACACATCTCAACTTTGCGCACATCTTGAATAGTAGGATTGGCCACCTACGCGAATTCAAGATAACAGAAAAACTAATTTCATGCGCGAGCAAAATGCAGCAGGGAGGTGCACCCTTGCGCGAGCATTAAGCAACATGACACCGCTACATACTGGGGGAGAGTTATATATCACCTCAGTCACTTGGGGGAGAGATATATAACACCTCAGCGCAAGCATTACAATACCAGGGGGAGTTGCATAACACTCCAAACACTGCGCTTGGGGGCGAGTTGTGCAACACTCCGGAACGATACGAATTCAGTCGCCAGTAGAATTGGGGAACCCGGACTTCTTAACCCGTAACATATTATGGATTAAGAGGGGGCGATATTTGTACCCTAATATTTCACACCAAAAATGGGCTCACTTAGGCCTAATATAATCCTCATATTAGCTAAGTATGGCAAAATTTGGGCCTTGCAAGCACTCTCTGTACAAACCCATGTGCAAGAACCCCCAAACTAGGGTAAGAAAGTTTCAAATCAGCACACAGTGACGTCAGCATGGCGTCAGCTAACGGTGACTCAGTCGGAATATTCTTAGAATATTCCGTTACAGTTATGACAGCGTCAGAATATTTTGTTACTGTTATAACGTCGTTAGTGTATTCTGTCAAGAAAGGAATATTCCGTCAACTTCAATAACGCCGTTAGCACACGTCAGCATCGTCTTCTCCGGCGACGGTAGTAGCAGCAGTTTCCGTCGACGACGGTCTTATCCAGCGACGGTAGCAGAAGCAGTTGCCGGCGACGACAATCTTCTCCGGCGTCGGTAGCAGCAGCTGGCAGGCGGCTCCACCCGGCGGCCAACCCCGGCGGCTCCACCCGACGACCAACTTTGGCGGCTCAACCCAGCGACTTTTCCCGGCATCCGGCCATCTCCGTCCGGCATTGGTGATCCTGTGCATTGCGAAGTAAAAACGCTTCGGTGGTCCCTGGATGTTTACGCCCCACTACGCTGCACTGACGGATATTTACCCCCAGCTAGTCGAACTGAGCCGGCTCAGTGAAGCCGAGTTGCCAGTTGAGTCGAGCCATTGACTCGCTGGTTATTTCAGCGCACGTTCATTTGGCTTGCGGATTTTTACGCCCCACTGTGGGCTTAGGCAAACTATTCTTCTTGGGCTTGGAATTTGTACTCATTTGTTTGGCCAACCATTTACACCATTTTGCTTGGTTAATTCCATAACCTTAGAGGAAGTTTCTGGAAACATCTAGAAGGGTTGCTAGTCAGGTCATGCAAGGAATGTTCTAGAATATTCTATGAGGCATGTAGGGCCAATTAGTGCAATTTATGCTAGGAGGCATGCAGGGCCAATTAGTGCAATTTATGCCATGAGGCATGCAAGGCAAATTAAGAGGATTCATCTCACCTCGAAATTAGGGTAAGACCCTAATTTGCATCATATAAATACATGGTTTCACAACCCAAAAATGTAAGCAATCTTCTCTAGACAAAAAACCTGTGAAAACTCTAGCTAACTTAAGCATCGGAGAGTTTTTTGCAGGTAACCCCCCCCCCCCCCCCCCCCCCCCCCCACCCCCCAAAAAAAAAAAAATATTGTTCACGTGAAGAGAAAGGCAGTGTTTCAATCATCAATTCAATCATTGTTTGAGGTAGAAATATTTTACCATTCAAACAACAAGACTTGACTTGTTTCCCTTTGTATTTACGTTACTTTCAACTCGTTTAGATTGAACACATAACATGCGGAGTTATATATATAAAACTCTAGTATTATATACTTGATCATTTTATTGTGAACAAAGATTCAAGGAAGAATACACAAGTTATATCACAACTATGGTATATCGAATTACGAAGTGCAACGCTTATGTTTTTGAACTTCGTAATTGTGACATAGACACTATATTTATTACTTGTTACTAGATTGTGTATTGAACTTAGGATTGATTTTATACCTAGAAAATTATATTTCATTACATGAATTTAAAGAAGTAGACTTGCAGAACTTGTTCCGTAGTTGAAAAGAATCACTAGCATTGGTGGTCCAATTCCTATTGGGGATGTATAGAAGGACTGATCCCTATTGGAGATCTATAGAAGGACTGATCCCTACCTATTAAGGATCTATAGACGGATTGACCTTATCGGGGATCTCTAGCAGGACTGATCCCCATAACAATATCCCATTTCCGATTTCACCTATTCTTTAGGGTTTGTGTGATTTTCGGAATGTGGGTTTTGCTAAATAAGAAAGTTCAAGATGTTGACAAAGTGAATAATTTGAACATGTGTAAGATCATATATCTTATTTTTCAAAGATATTCCTTAATACTCAAGGTGAGACCCCAAAACGAAATGTTTGAGAATCTTCTATTAAGATTTTTGAATGTATATGTTTTATTTTTCCAGCAAGTAAAACATATCTCTGGAAGATATATTAGTAAATTCTACTCATATACCAACTAATATTGAGTTGTCATCCATGAGGGATCTCGGTATTACAGTTGGAAACTGGTTGGAATTAGACAAAACCGAATATTGGTGCTTATTGCATATCTTGACAATATTTTCGGTTATGGAAATTCATTGGTGTCCAAACTACCTTGGTCTATAAACAATGAAGTTTGTTCATCTTACAAACTTATCCCGAGGAAAGGGAACTTCATTTTGTAGTCACTACTATAGACGGCTAATAGTATTACTTGTAATACTATATTGGAGAGGAGAGTAACCTAATTAGGATAAATCTCATAAGTCAGTTAGTTTAAAGACTTTTGTGGGATCGAGAAGCATTTAGATAGTATCGCTGGTGGGAAACTAGAATTTTTATTGTTATTTTAGTTTTCGATTATTGATTTGTTGCATCTTGATTGCACCTAGTTTGATTATTCTTGAGATCATTTTGTTATGACATAAGGTCACTCAAACTAGATCAAGGGACTAATGATGGTTCAGATATGTATTTAGATATCGTAGACTTGTGATCATCCATTGTTAACATACTTTTTCATGTGTATGGTCGATCATAAGTGGAATCAAGTTTATTTGTGTAGGTAGATTGAAGACATTGTAAATTTGAAGACAAAAAGATTTCTTATTGGTATTGTGATTTACTTCGTGCACATACTTGATCGGTTGGGATCCGACTTAGCTTTGTTTATATTTTGATAGACATCTTATTTATTAGTCGAATGAGATCGACAAACTATTATTTGGTGGTATTCTTCAGTATCTGAATCCGATAGCTTATAGACCTAAATCTGGTTATCTTGATAATCTAGATCTTGGTAGATCAAACTAAACAAATGAGTTTATTAGATTAGATGGAAGAGCCTTTGTTTGACTCAATAAAAAACTCTTATTTACATCTTGAGATTGAAAGAACGGTTATCGAATACAATTTAGTCATTTACTGTTTCAGAATACGATCCAAAGGATTTGAGTGAAAGAATTCTTCGCGGGTGGTGAAGAAACTTAAGATAGTGGACTATATCTTAGGATTCATTGTCTAGACTGGTTGTAAGTGCAGGGATATTGAGGAAACTTGTAACACCCCGATTTCCGGACCAGGGTCAAACCCATATGGAGATCCGAACTCGAAGCGTAACGGGTTGGAATATATATTTCTCTTAGTTAATTTCTTTTATTACAACAAATATAATTTAGCCTTTCTAATATGAATTTAACATATGAATTTGTTAATCATTTGTAACAACATTTCCAGCACACTTATTATTTCAAATTACATTTCAATCAATACAAAATAAACACCCAAAGAATACACCAAAAGAGAAAGGATTTCACATTCTACCTCAAATCCATTAAGGCTCTACTGATTTTATTAATTGAATCTCCTCAAGAACCCTAACTCAAATTTATATCCTTCCTCTCCTTAGCTTTATTCTCTAAACAAAAACCTATATCTCCATCTCTTTTTCTTTCTCCTAGCATTTTGGTTTCTAACTTCTAAAATTCTTTTTGTTCTAAACTTTTTGGTATAAAAATCCTTAATAATATTTTCTCCATTTATATATTTGTCTTTTCATTTTTCTCTCATTTTTATTTAATTATTAAAACTAATAAGGTGACTCTATTTCCACCTAACTTTCTTAGTTTTAATCAACCCAAATAGGCTAAGGCTAAGGAACAACAACCTAAGCCACAAGGTTAACTAATCCGGGTATAACCCGACCCGAAACAGTAGCTAAAAATTACAGGGTATTACAAAACTAGGTAACTAGGGATAGATTATTTGGTCTCGACAATACGAAGTTGGTAGTGGTCTTTGTATAGCGGCTTAATTCTGAGAGTATTCAAAACTGGGATAGGTCCCAGGTTTTTTTTTGCATTTGCGGTTTCCTCGTTAACAAAATATTGTTGTGTACTTTTATTTTACTTTCCGCATTATAATTATTGTTTTAGTTATACTAAAATAATTGCACTTGTACGTTAATCAAAACACTTGGTTTGATCCATATAGTTAGGTTCAGTATACCAAGTGTACACCTTATGGTTGATATGTTCTTGACAGTATCTGTCTATATTAGATCATGCAAGGTATCTGTCATATAGGTTTATATCGAAAAGATTGTGGTGTACTTGGTACCCTCATCATTTCAATTGGTGTAAAAGCTAGCAAACACGAAAAGATCTAAAAATCTATGTTTGGTGCGATCCAACCTATAAAGACATATGTCAAAGTAAGATTCAGAGTGAAAGCCAAGAAAAGATTCAATCTGTATCATAAGAGGTTGTTAAACCACTCTCGGAATCAGAGGTTATAAACAGTGGTAATGGTTCTTCCTCATCTGAATCAAGTTCGAAATGTTCTTTTGATATTATCTTGAATGAGTCCAAAAGATCTCGTGATGAGTTAAAACTAAGTCCTGTAGGCGTGTCCCGTGACTCGAACAGATGCCAGTTCAGGGATGATGCAAGTCGTGTGGATGTATTAACCTCTAAGCTGAAACAGGTTTGTGAGCGGAAATCACCTAAGTATGTATCTTGAAAGGGAAAAGATACTTAAAGTTGATTTACAATCAAAGATCGTTGAATGTGAAAAACTTCGTCAATATCTCAAAAAGTTAAGGAAAAATGATTCTCAACAAATACAGAATCTTGAAGACAAAGCAAGTGCTAGTATCAAGCAGAACTATTAGAGAAAGATCGTAATACTACTCTCCGTTTGTTGGAAAAGAAACTTGTTGAATCTGAAGAAGGGTTGACTCTCAACAAGTGAGTTTTGAAGAAAAAGAAGGTGGATATCTCTCGGAAAAAAAATGCGTTGAGGCAGCTGATCTAGCTAGTGATCTTGAAAATATTAAAAGGTTGGAAGAATAAAATTTGGACTTGAAAATTTTCAATAATAGCTCAAACAATTTAACCTCAATGTTAGAAGCAAGTAAAAGTTATCGTGATACACGAGGATTAGGTGATAAGGGAATGAATGCTTCAAATATTAGAAAAGAGGATAAAATTCGTTAAAGATAGAAATTATCTCAACTAGAGGCTTCCACCGATGACAAAGATGCTCATATTTCTTGTAAAGAAATAAAGTTTGTCAAGACTAAGAATCGTGTTCAACCAAACTCTTCAAGTGCGGCTAATAAAAAAAAGCACCTCTGCTAATGTCAATAAGTCAATGCCTTTATACAAAAACGAGAGGAACAAATATCATCGATCTCCAATGTAAGTGGATCCACAAAAAAATAACATTAAAAATCGCATTTGTTATGTTACTATGCAATTTTATTATTATGGTAATGAAAGACACTTCCAAAGGAGGTGCAAAGTTCGTAAGATGCAAGATGCACTTTATTTTGTATCAAACGAGTTGGCTAAGTTTGCTCCCCTAAAGAACTCAAAATTCTATTGTCCAAAGTTTAGGAAAAAAAATTATGATAATGATAGTTCATGTTTTGTCTGTCGGTCGACGAGGTCATCTCATAAAAGACCTGATAATATAAAGATAGATGACTTTTTAAATGCAAAGACAAGATTTGATATTACAACTTGGAAAAGGGGGATCGTTCTATGGTATGAGTGAGAAAGCAGCTGTTGCGAAACCCGACTATAAGTGGGCCCCGAAGTCTGCCATACAAATAACCAAAGGAAAACCAGTAGTCCGTCACAAGAATGACACTCAAATGTGAAATTGTTGATGACAATAATTTTGGATATCTAGTTGATAGACTCAAGAAAGACCTCTGGTTGTCTAATGCCTCTTGTACGGATGAACGTTGTGATAATGACACTTTTTATCACAAGTCAAGGAACAAAAACAAGAGACTGAATAATAGAAAGCAAACTAAACAAGAGGTCAAGAATGATAATTTTGTCTTAGTTACCTGTGACGAACAAGAGAAATCTTACCTTAACACAACCTAGTTGGGTTTGAATGTGCATGCTCACTCAATCTTATGGAAGGTCATATATGTGTATCCCTTGTTTATACGGTTGAAACCAGCAAAAAATCACTCAATTCGGACATTATAAACAAAAGTTATGCCTAAAACAGTTTTTTGTGTGTGGATCCGTGTTGGGGATCTCTACTAGGAACGGTCCCTAGCATAAGTATCGGTTTGGGGATAGGTCCCTAATCCCTACGAAGGAGTGTAAAACTGTTTTGCCCATAACTTCTTCATCCCAACTCGGAATGACCTCATTCTTTTTACATTGGTTTCGTATTTTCATTTCCTACAAAATTGAGGTAATTTGAATATTTGATTTTCTGCTGAATATTTATGATGTATTGTACTTGATTTCATGAGATAAACCGTTATGTTTCAGTCTCATATATTGACTAATTTTCTTATGGTTAGTGACTATTGAGTATAACCGATCTTAGGATCATATCCTTATGATTGGTAAATCAAAATCATAAGAAAGTTGTGATGGTATAACTCATATGTAATTATATATGTAAAAAATACTAGAACCCCCTACTATATGGGTTCAATATATAGAAGCCCCATAAAATGGATCTTTCATGGTCAACTCCATACTTTAGGAAAATGATATTGCTAGGCCCGATATATCAAATTCTCTTCAGATCTGTCCCATAATTTTATATAATGTATTTTGATATTGACAAAACTACCCTTTTCAATAAATACAAGAGGAATATCAATAGATTTTTTTCATTTTTCAAATTTTCTTTCTCTCTCATCTTATCTCTCTCGGTTGCAGAGAAAAAAATTCTAGGGTTCTTATGAGATTCATTTTCATCTTCTCATTTTAGATCTTCTACTACAACAAAGATGAAGAAGTTTTAGGGTTTTATCTCACCGTTTTTCATCTTCTCCATCGATTCCTCTGTAGTCTCAGTTGTTACGAAGATCAATCGCATCTGATAAAGAGAGATCATATGGAAGATGAAGAAGATCAGCTGCACCTGAAGATTCATCTACAGAATCAAATCGACCTGCAGATAAGTTTCATTTATTGTTACCAATTTTATATTTTGATTTTCGAAGTGATTCAAGCAAATATCTATCTGTATTTGTTCTTGAAAGTTTGATTTTCAGAGTAATTTAGTTATAATCTCACCTTAATCATACTTTTCAGAGAAAATCACTAAAAAAAACAAGAAAAATTATAAGAAATTTTTTAGGGTTCTTGAACAAAGTTCGATCTATAGATTAATCTCTTATCTCGATCGAATTTTTGGTTTTAGATTCGAAATCAGTTAATCGTTATCTCTTCTACCCATCTATTTGATATGAATTTTATTTACTTTGATTTTAGAACTAATTTGAGTTCATGTTTAACGTTATCTGTTATTGATTGATTGTTTTAAGTTCGATCCAGATTTGTTTTAGTTCTTCAAAGTTAAACAACAAGATGAAATACGATTTCAAGACTTAGATTATATATTTAATCGAATTTTTTATTTGTCATCAGCTAATATCTGTTATAGAAACTGATACATAATGCTCATTTCAGAATGAAACTTATTAAGTCTTTGCTTAATAGGGTGAAAGAGGAGCAGATGTTGTTGAAGCTAGGTTTCACATTTGCAAGTGAGAACAACTCTGATTTGGAGAAACAATTGAATTTCAATGATTTTAACTCTACTACGGAGATAAAGGTAAGTGTACAACTTCCTAAATATTTTTGTGTTATGGCAATTGGATAATAAATCATCTTTGTGGTTGGGCTAGTTCAACTTGACTTCAGAGCCTAATGTTGTTATTATGTGATACAGTGGACTTTTCTTCTTGGAGCTGTAGAAAAATTAGGAGCTTCTGTGATGACTTATCCTCTTATAGTTTTGAAGGTAATTATTCATCCTAAGAGCTTGTTTTAAAGTGTGGTATACTGAACTTACAGTGTGGTAGTTAAGAGTCAAGATATTATAGGATATGAAACTTGTTTTACAGTGTGGTAGTTAAGAGTCAAGATATTACAGGTATGGCTTCATAATATGCTGAAATATACGTAGTTCAGGTTATATGGATGTGTAACTAGATGTAGTTGCAGGAAATCCTACACTACACCCCTCATATGATTTCATTATTACTCAACTCATTTTTAGATTTACACTCTTAATTTTATTGATCAATCTTTGAATATTCTTACAAGAAAAGATAAAGGAATCAAGAATGACCTCTACTCTAGACTTTCTCTCTTCTATTTACTTGTTTCTTACTCAAAAAGATTCTCTCTTTCTACATTGAACGACTATTTATAGGGAAATACATAGTGGATGACAGCTAATCTGTCCTTTATTTTCGGATATGGCTTGCGACATTCTCGCAACCTTACAAATGTTAATCTCGCAACTCTCTAATTTTCGCAGGATCATCACATCTTTCTCATGATTTTAGCTGACGTCGTATTATATCATTTCTGAAATTGTTCTGCGACGCTGTTGTGTGTTGTTGTTGATAATTTCGCTGAAACATTATTGCTGCGAGATTCTGATCCTACATCTTGCCTCTTCTCATATCTTCTCTGCAAAGTAGAGAATGATGTGAGAAATGCCGCAGCTGTTCATCTCTTCATATTCTGCATTTATCACACGTATTCTTTCTTCCATCGTTTCTTGACACGTCTTCTGTAACCGCTGCTTTTCAACCGCTCAGTCTTTTCGTCTTAATGGGTTTATTTCTTCGAGTAAAAAAATTCCTTTATATATTCTTCTTACTCTTCTTTCACTTTCTTTTTACTTTCTCTTCTCTTTTATTCTCTCATCTCTGCAACTCTGTTCTTCTGTAAATTCGCTACTGTAATTTTCCTTCTTCAATCTTCTTACTTTTTATTCATTCCCATACTCTATATTCAAATATGCTCCAAGTGGCCATAGACATGAGAAAATTTAAAAGATGTCCAAAAAGATCTTGCTGAGAAAGGTTTCACACTTCCACCATTCCTGGTGAAATGCCAAATCAATTCTTTCTGTCAAACTTTTCTCTGATCATATTGTGATGATCAATCAATCATAATTTCGCTAGGTCAGATTCTCGCAGGTCTCCCCATTCCTCTTTATGACCCAGATATTCCTTATTCTATGAAATTCTCGCTCACGGGATTTTCGCGAGCTATCTTCCAACTGAGTGGGGACTGCATCCGTCTGATGCTAGAGTTCGCTAACCGTGGTGCTGGTAAAGGATCTCTGTACTCCAAAGAACTTAGGGATCCTAAATTCGCAGACCTAGAGATAATTGCTGAGAAATATACAGTAGCGAGTTTCTTTGAGAACTATGAACTGATCTCCATGAAGAAAGAGAATACTCGCTGGGGTATTCTTAAAAAGGAAAGATAACATTGATGAAGCTAAAATTCTCATGCAAGATATTGACTGGCATTCTGGTAAAAACACAACTCCTCGCCAATCCAAAGATGATAAATGGTGTGTTTTTCCTTTAATGCTAAAAGGACCTTACATTGCTGGGTCAAATGTTCTTCCTGCGAATCTCGCTGCTTATCAACCTTGGGTTTTCTCTTGGCCCGAGAAGGAGAAAGAGGTATGTTTCTTATTTACTCACTTTATATTTCTTTATTTTTTTATTTTTGTTCGCTAACTCTTGCGACATTCTGCAGATCCAAAAACTGAAAGATAGTTATAACAGGACTGGGAGCTAGTACTTGTTAGCTCTTCGCTCATACACAGATGAGGTAAGAAATTTTCTCTTATGATTTTAAAATATACTGTTGCTTCCATTTCTTATTTCTATCTGTGTGTGAAGATTATTGCTGAAATAGAAGAACCTCGATGTTGCGAAGACTGGTGATAAAGGAAAGGTGCTCTTCGCAGAGAAAAATCAACTGCTCCTCCTTCAAAGAAAAGGAAAGTCCGTTCTTCTTCTTCTCCTTCAAATATTCCTCTCATGAAAATTCCGAAAGTGACAAGGATGATGAGGACAATGATGATCTTGCGCAAGTGAAGATTTCCACCTGAATCTTCTATGGCTAAGCTCTCTGGCCTCTTTTCTGATCTCTGCAAGGAATGGGAGATAGCCAATTCGCTAATACCTGCAAAGCTCTCGCTACAATTTGCGATGTCCCTTTGCTGGATGGTGATAGTTCTCTTCGTGGAGTTTCTAGATCAGTGACTCCCGACTTCTTGCATTCTCTTAATAGTCTGGTATATTTATCCTTTTACTTCTTCATTGTCATAACTCAAAATTTCTTTCTATATTAATATTTTATATTTTCTCGCAGGCTGGAAAAGCTTCTTTGCTGTTGCCTCAGATCTAGAGAGGAGACGCGAAAATCTTGAAAAGAAGAATCTTCAATTTCGCACAAAGAATGAAGAATTGGAAGCTGAAGTTAAAGGTCTTCGCGAGAAAAATAGACAACTAGAAATTGATTCTTTTCGTATAAGAACAAAATCTCTAGTCTTCAGCAAGCTAATAATCAGCTTTACGGTATGTTACTTTTCTCTTTCCCTTCATTCATTCATCCTGTTGTTTTATCTTATTTAAATGATCCTTTTTGCAGACATTTATGGTCTTTCTGATGAAGCTACCCTTCTTCGTTCATTTCCTAATGCCTTGGATAATGATACCCTTCTTGAGCGTCTTAACAATTCCTTAAATAGTTTCTCAAATGATAGAATTTCATCTCTTTCTCTAAATGAGCTTAGATCTAAATTTCGCCTCTTAGAAATTGACCATAGATCTAGTTTAGGCTTAGCCAACCGATTTAAGCGTCTTTCTTGATTCTAAAGAGAAAACCAATGAGTTAAGAACCAAAATTAGCGGTCTCATAGATGATAAGGATCGCATCTCTGATCAAGGTGCTAAGGCTTTGGCGAAATTCCAAGAGACTCTTCTTGAAGTTCAACTTGAACGAGATGAAGCTACCGCAAAACATCGACTCTGCGAAAGGGAAAACCAAATTCGTTCTCGTCTTCTTATAAGTAATGAGGATGAATTTGTTTGGGCTGCGAAAATCTTAGATGATGCCAGAAAAGATTTAGGTGTAAATGTTAGTCTCCAAGTTGAGCATACAGCCTTGATTAGAGATATGATTTCTGACAGAGAAGGTTACTAACTGCTCTTCTTTACTAATCTTTTGCTTCTTATGAATTTTCATAAAGTTATCAATTGATTGTATTTTGCTCGCAGATTCTGAAAGTAGATATCGTGAAAAGATTGAGGAACTCGAAGCCGAAAAGGAGGAACTCGCAAAGAATATCTCTTCTCGCAACGACAAGTATTCTAGATTAAAGAATCAAATCAAGATCACTGTTGCGAATTTTAAGAATGATGCTATGCATTTTCGCAATCAAACTATCCAAATGGTTTGTGACGATCATAATATCCCTCGTTCTGATTATACTTGTCTCTTGAAAGAGATCCCACAGAATACTTCCAGTCTGATTATTTCTGATAGCGAATCTGATGGTGATGAAGGTTCTGATGGTGATAAAGATTCTGATGGTGATGAAGATTCTGACGTAGACGAAGAAGGGAACAAGTCTGATGAAGATAATGAAGGATCAACTAAGAAGTAGTCTTTATTTCTTTCTTTAATTCTCTGTAATACTTGTACATTTATTCCTTCTTTCTGTATATTTGTGTTTCTTTCATTTTGACCTGCATTCATTAAAACAATTCTTCCTTGCAATACAGTTAATCAATATAATCATTAATTTTTGAATCTTTGAGTAAATCTATCATATGGAGACAAATAACATTTTCTAATTTAATTCATTCTCATACTTGCCTCTGTTATTTGTATCCAAATGAGAGATTTTATAAATTTTTCTTATTTTATTCTTCAATTTCGCAGTTAATTATGTATAATTTCGCTATCTTATGCGAAGTGAATTTTGTTTCTTTTCAAAATCTCATTCCTGTTTGGTCTTATTTTTCCTTCCTAATTAAAGGTCTTATTATGCCACAGCTTGTCATTGCGACAAAATCGCAGGACGACCTTGCACTTTCATGCAAAAACCCATTGATCTTGCCTTAACTTTTTCTTTTGTATTTTGGCCTCTTCAGGAATGTTGCGACAATATGACAGGTCTAAATATTCTTGAGAAAATAAAGCCCCATGGCATTGCCGTCTTGCGACGAAATCGCAGGATGTCTTCGCACTTTCATGCGAAAACCCATTGATCTCGTCTTATCTTTTTCTTTTGTATTATTGCCTCTTCAGGATTGTTGCACAAATATGACAAGCCTTAATACCCTTGCGAATAAAAAGCCTCATGACATTTGCGTCTTAAGACACTTATCAGCTCCCTAATGGAGGGTGCCGCCCTTATCTCCCCCCTGGTTGCCCCTTCAAGGAGGCGTACTTCTAACATACAAGGTTAGCTCCTCCCATCCAGTCTTAACAACAACCAGTTGTTTTCGCAGCCTCTTATCCCTTTTACCTATATGGCTTATGGTTACGAGACTGCACCCTAAGTGGGGTTTTCTTCAGGCCGAGTGTAGTATAAGCCAAGACTTGTCAAGAATGGAAAAGTACGCTTCAAACGTCCTTGGCACTCTTGACTCAACCGTGTACCTCGGCGCCTTGATCAGATCTGAAGTCCTTGGGAGAGTCCTTATTACCTTAGTCGCCCAACCTAAGTCATATGCTTAAGCTGAGAATCCAAGGTGCCTCTCCCGGATGGGCTTTACTGACCCCAAATCTCCATGACTCAGGTTCCGGTGGCAGTGTAGCCTTTCCCTGAGCCATGCAACAGGTACCCCCTTATATGACGTATTATAGGTCTTACATTTGCCTCTTGAGAAATTGTATTCGCGAACTAGGGTGTACGCCATAAAGGTTCGCCTCTTTCTCTTTTGTCATTTTTCTCTGATTATCTTCTGTAAAATTCATTATCTCTGCGAGAGTCTCGTATATCATCATATTGTATTTGCATTTCGCAATCTCAATTTTGTCATTCAATAAAATGTATTCTTGAGAATTTTACTTATTGCGAGAGTGTCGCAACAACTTAATCATTCATACATTTCCTGTTTTTATTACCTTTGCCATCCTCTGCTTCTTTATTATTTTCTACTACTGCTTCCTTGGTAGTGGCATGTTCATCATTTTTATTCAGAGCTAGCATTAGTTTCTCAACATTTCTTCTTCTTTTCTTTCGATTGCATCCACCATCAACCTCTCACTTCTCTGTGTATCTTTGATTTTGTGTCGCCAGTTTTCCCTCTTGTTTGCTCTTCCTTAGCAAGATTCTATCTCAGTTTCGTAACACCTCTTTACTTCAACCCAATCTCCCTTTATGATTCCTACACTACTGGGGTGAGGGAATTTGATGCACTGGTGGAAAGTTGAAGCTACACCTAGAATCCCATGTAGCCAAGGTCGACCAATTAACACATTATAGGGTGATTCTACATCAACGACACAGAATAAGATTTCGGAAGATATTCCCTTCAATGGAATTCGCATAGTAACCTCCCCTTTAGGCTTGTTAGCAGTACCATTAAAACCATATATCTTATATGTTGATGGTATAATTTCATCATCTCTTCCTCCCATAGTTTTATAAGTATGATAAAATAAGGTGTTCACAGAGCTTCCAGTATCGATTAGAATTCTATTAATTGCCCATGAATCTTCAGCTTCATCATCCTCATCTTCTTTCGGTTTTGGATTAATTTCTAATTTTACTACCAATGGATTATCATGCACCTCTTCACCTTCGGGAATCTCTTCTGCGGTAAAAAAAATGATATGTTTCTGCCATTCCTCTAGTGGCGAGATTTTCACAATATTCATAATTTCTCTTCTATCATTATCTCTTGTGAACACTCTACTTAAAACATTGTCATGAAAATCTTCAGTTGTCTTGTATGAATGTACGATAGAGTGACAGAATAGATTCTTTGCTTTTGCACCAACTTCTATGAAGAATGTTTCCTTATTTTTCATTGTGTTTACTTTGTGATGCTCTGGTGGTGGTGGTAATGGTTGAGACTGTGGGTGCCCTACCAAAAAGTGGTTTAGTTTTCCTTGATCTATCATTCTCAAAATAGTTCTTTTTACATTTCTGCAATCATTTGTTGTATGTCCATGAAAATGATGATAGGAACAAAACTCATGACTTCTGTGGTTTGGAGGTGGTTCCGTTCCCAAGTTCCATGGTGTTGGTATATTCTCCATCAAAATTATAGCTTCCCATATTTTCTCCACACTTGCATTTAGAGGTGGCATCTTGATTTCTTCCCATACTACCTTGTGACCTCCTTGTCCTCTATTATAGTTTTGTCTTTGTCCTCCATAAGTTTCTTGTGGTTGATCGAGTCTTTGAATCTTGTTATTTCCACCACGATTGTAGAAATTTCTTTCTCTTTCATACTCATCTTGATCTCGGCTTCCCATAGCCACTAGTTTCTGTTGATTGTTACCTGTTACCTTCTCTTGTTGTACTTGCGAAGTATTCGCTACTGTGTTTATTAGTTTAGATAATAAGCTTGCTTCGCTGTTTGTGAGCTGGTGTTCGTAACTGGATATGATTCCATTTCATTTTTTCTTTCCTATAGAGCAATGTATTCTTCTTGAAGTTCTCGCAATTCAGTCATTGTGATCGTATTCTTGACTCTGAAAATTTGGACATACAATAGGTTTGTTGCAAACATAGCATTGATAAATGATAATATAAGATATCTCTAATCTACACAGCCAGCCATTTCGCTACACATAGTTCTCCATCTTTTAGTCAGGTGCTTCAAACTTTCGCCAATCCTCTGTTTTAATCCAAGCACATCTTCTATACCAGGTCGCGAAGAATTATTACTTATATATGCTCCTAGGAATGTAGTCTGCAAATGATTGAAGGATGTTATTGTATTCTTTGGTAGACCTTCGAACCATTTTAATGCCTCTCAGTTAAGTTGGATGCAAAATATTTGCACAATACGGCATCATGATTTTCCCATTGCAACATGCACCTCACATAGGCTTTAATGTGTTGAATTGCACAAGTTGTTCCATCAAAAATGCTGGTTAATGCGGGCAAATTGCATTTCGGTGGTATTCCTCCTAGTTTTACTTCCCTTGTCAATGGAATTTTCGCAGCTTCTTCTATAGCTTCATCCAATTGTCTCTGCCTACTTCTCCTCTATTATTTAGCATTCCTCTCATTTCTTCCAACTCTTACAAGATTTGTCTATTTACACCTGAATTTTGATCCATTGGTCTTTTTAATTTCGCCTCTCTTCTTCTGCGTTCATGTCTTTCTTCTCTCGCGAAATTTTGCATTTCTTCTTCATTATCCTCATCTTGTCTTCTTCTGCGAGTTTCTTCTTCATCTCTATCTTGAATTCGTAAATGATTATGTCTTTCATTTTCCCCTTCATGATTTTGTTCATTTCTTATTAATTCCATTCGCTGCCTTTCAACCATCCTCTTTGTTCTATCATACTCTTCATTGATATTACCGTTATTCCGGTTTTGTGTACGCCTTCTTTCTCGATTGTCGTGATTGTTCTGGCGAATTGTCTCCTGAAGCTCTTGTTCTTCCATTTCGGCTCTCAATCTTTCACGTTCGCAGATTAAACGTGCTTGTTCAACATAATGTCTTTCAATTTCTTCTTCAATCGTCTGTTGATTTCTTTGAGTTTCTCTTTCATGTAAAATTCTTCTTCCTTCCTCTCGATTTCCTTAGCCATCTTGGTCATTTCGTCCCTGACGTTGTCCGTTATCTTGATTTCTACCATTTTTCCCATCATCAAAAGTTTCATTTTGTGGAACGTAACGATCATCAGTTCTTTCTCCATTTTCGCGTTACTCTTCATTAGGATTTGATATTTCTTCTTGAATATTGTTTCCAGCATTAATTGTGGGTGAGTTTCGCCTCATTTCTCTTCTAGTCGATCTTGAATATGATTTTGTAATACTTCTCGATCTTCTATTCTATAGTCTTATATTTTCCATCCTCAATTCGTCATTTTGCCTTGTTAGATTTGCACGTTCTTCTGCCTCAGCTCTTCTTTCTTCATGTATTCTTCGTCTCAACGTTTCGAACGCTCCAATTTCTTCATCTCCATGAATTATTCCTTCATCTGCTTCTTGATTTCTCTCTACCTGTCTATGGTTTCTGTTTTGTTGCTCTTCTTCTACTTCTTCTGCCGAATTTGATTGCCAAGTGTGTATACTCACCCTATCATAATCTGTATTCCTCCCTTGTACTAGTGTTTGTTGAATTGGTGGTTGAATTTGATTTTCTCTATTACTTCTCATTCTAGTAGATTCTCCCATTTCACTTCTTTCTCTCTCAGTAATTCTCTTGCTTCTTCTAATAGTAGTCGGTTGTTCGGGTGTATTTCTTCTTCTAGCCATTTCTTCAATGTTAACAATATTGCAAGAAATTATGTAAAATTCTTAATCAATCACTCTAAATCTTCACAAATCTCAATATTAATCTTCAATTTTTTCTAGAATAATCTTCAACCTCCCTGTTTCTAGCGCCATTATGTAGTTGCAGGAAATCCTACACTACACCCCTCATATGATTTCATTATTACTCAACTCATTTTTAGATTTACACTCTTAATATTATTGATCAGTCTTTGAATATTCTTACAAGAAAAGATAAAGGAATCAAGAATGACCTCTACTCTAGACTTTCTCTCTCCTATTTACTTGTTTCTTACTCAAAAAAGACCTCTCTCCCTCTTCTCAGTTGAACGACTATTTATAGGGAAATACATAGTGGATGACAGCTAATCTGTCCTTTATTTTCGGATATGGCTTGCGACATTCTCGCAACCTTACAAATGTTAATCTCGCAAATTCTCTAATTCTCGCAGGATCATCACATCTTTCTCATGATTTTAGCTGATGTCGTTTATTATATCATTTCTGAAATTGTTATGTGACGCTGTTGTGTTGTGTTGTTGATAATTTCGCTGAAATATTATTGCTGTGAGATTCTGATCCTACACTAGAAGTTACACAAGCTATATGGATCTGTAACCACTAGTTACACAAGCTATATGGATGTGTAACTGCTAGTTACACATGCTGGTAAAATCACAGATATTATCCAAGAAAACTTGCAAGATGGAGTAGAAGCCATGGAGAATTGTTACAGTTTATGGGTGCAGAGAAGAGAAGATTGAGATGTTTGTTGTTGACTATACTGAATTTCATGCAGTGAAACAGACAGTGGTTGCAATTGAAGATGCAGAATGGACTTGGTGGCGAGCTTAGATGTATGCTTAGGTTGCAGTTACAAAGTTCAGGTGCAAGCTAGTAAGGCAGCAGGATGAGCTGCAGTGATGAAGTTCAGGAGTTAAATGGTTGTGTAACTTTTAGTTACACATGATGTCGTGTTGTAATTTGTGGTTTGTCTGCTTATTTTCTGTTATCTCTCTTGTACTAATGTGATTGAAATTCAATGCTTCAGGACATTGATAAAGAGAAGCTGGAGAAGATCGCATGCAAGGTATGGGTTGCTTTTCATCATATTCTATTAATCAATTGAACAACAATATGCTATTATAATAGTAAACCCTTGCATAAATCATAATTAAAGTCCACTAGTTATCATTATTATAACTCTTAACTACACATCTGACCCATTTATTTCTTGTATTTCCTACAGTATAAAATGAAACATTCAGCTCATCCGCAGTCTGCTGCCATGTGTAACTCTTAAATACACATGCCAAATGCATGTGTAACTTTTAGTTACATAAGCCAGATACATGTGTAAATTATAGTTACACAAGCCATATGCATGTGTAATTCTTAGTTACACATGCTAAGATTAGCATACCTTACAAATAATTACACATGTCAGGTACACAAGTTTATATGGATGTGGTATGACATGAGCAACTTGTTCATTTTCACTTGAAGTTATGGTGTTGGAATCCATGGTGTTCTAATATCTTTTGTCGCATGTGTTTTTAAATAACAATGTGTTTGAAGCGATGACAAATATTGAATTTTACTCTGCATTTTTGAATTTTGATGTAGTTATTATAGTTGCTGATCATGCATTTAGTCGACCTTAAATGATTTTGCTTTGGTCGCCGATAGTTGTTGATCATGCATTTAAGTATGTGTATCTGCTGATTACATTCCTCCATAACGTAACTTCTGGAGTCCACATTATAGTCGACCTTTTACACAAATAAAGGGATGATTAGAGTTGCAGCTACGAGCGGAACTTCTTATGGAATGTAGGTTTTACAAATGTTCCCTGTAATAAAAAAGTACATTTGTTTTTAGATCTTTGTGAAAATTCTTATATGCATATGTTGATCTCAGGTATGAGGCTCTTGAGTTACGTAATGGTGACAATGGGAAATATCTTGGAAAAGGTGTTAGCAGAGCTGTTAAAAATATCAACAAGAAGGTGTCTGAAGGTCTAGTTGGAATGGATCCAACACTGCAGTTCCAAATTGACCAGACTATGATAGGCTTGGACAAGACTGAAAATAAGGTATGAGAGTCTACTTTGTACTTGGGTATCTTTTACATCAAAATAGTTTGATATTTAAGTAGTGGGCTACTATACTTAACAATATATATAGTTGTGGAGACTATTGACATTAGCTTTTGCACACACGAGCAGTATAAGAAAACAGACTTTAATTTTTCATTTTCTAAGTTATTATAGCTAAACTTCAGAATAGCCAACACTCAATCAGCTAGTCATATGCATGTGTAAATGAAAGTTACACAAACTTTTATGGATGTGTAACTGCTGATTACACATGCATATTGCATGTGTAACTATTGCATACACATATATTTTTGTAGTCACCGAGATTTGAAGGTTCCACCAATTTCCCTTCAATTTCAGTGTTTGGAGTTTTAGACCATTTATGTTACATATGTTGTGTTGCTAGTGAATTTATTTGGTATATTGTTGCTTATGTTTTAGACCATTTCTCTTGTGTAACTGCTAGTTACACTAACAAGATGCATGTATAACTGCTAGTTCATTGCCATCGACATTAAGCAATATTTGTTTTTCTCCTAAATATCGAACAATATTTGTTTGCATTTTTGTGTTGTCATTGGTTCATATGTCTGTTCATTGCTATCGACATTAAGCATTCTTATGAATTATTTTTTGTTGTTCTCCTAAATATTGAACAATATTCTTTCGCATTTTTCTATTGACACTGGTTCATGCTTGTTTGTTGTTATATTTCAGGTTTCCGATAACTTCATAAAAGTTAATTGCTTATTTGTGGTATTGATCTCGCTGGAATTGGAGTTGGCGCTGAATACACAAGTCAAATGCATGTGTAAGTCTCGGTTACACTAGATAGATGCATATGTAACTCTCAATTACACTAGACAGATGCATGTGTAACTTCTAGTTACACATGCTAAGAAATTATTGTAAATGAGTATTAAAGTAATACATGCTTTTTTTGTACATTATTTTTTATGTCTATTTTTTTTAATGTGTAACTTCTAATTACACATGCATATGGATGTGTAACTTCTGGATGCACATGTCATATGCATGTGTAACTCCTGTTTACACACTCACATTGTACTTTAATAATTTTGGGCCTAGATTTAATAATTTTGGGCTTAAATTTAAACTTTATTTAATTCGGGGCCTGACAATATATAAAAGGGCATGTATGTCTTTTAATAACTCGGGGTCTAGATTTAAACTTCTTTTAATTAAGGGCCTCATATTATGGGTTATACATGGGTTGGGCCTTAGCATAATTTTCCCATTATATATACTAAATGTTTTTTTATATTCTATAAACTAAATATCTGGTACACATATGAGTGCTTTTGGTTATAAGAAAAACTTTCGGTTTTCATTAATTGTAAGTTTTGATCTCATATCTCTTATGATTTGTGACTTTTTGATTTAGCAGTTTTTAGAACCAACCTTTAGGATTGCTTTATCAGATAATCACAAGTAAAAATTGATTAAACTCATGTGTGAAGTCACGATTATACTATTATGGGTTTATGTTTCATAAGTTGTATATTTTGTATACATATTGATTAAACTTATGTGTGAAGTCACGATTATACTATTATCGATTTATGTTTCACAAGTTGTATATTTTGTATACATATGAGTTTTAGTTTTAGATTTTTACTTTGGCACGTGATAGCTAAGATCTTGTCGACCTTTCTCTGGTAAAGGTTGTCTCTTTTTGTTATTCTTTTTCTTGCATGGAATAACAAAACACATGGGGATAGTTCCATTTTGAATTGGTGCTTGAACGCCATATGTTTGTGGGGTGAGTGGTTTTCGAAACCAAGGGAAGAATTATTCTGATAATCTCTTTCCTGATATGAAAACTTGATCGGTTCGGATCCTAGTTTATCATATCAAAAAGTGAAGTGACGATTTATATTATTTTCCTTAATCGTGTTCCTATTTGGAAAACCTGATTTGATGCATATTTTGTTTTTTCATAGCGAAATAAGGTACAATTGTGTTGTTACAATTGGTTCCAGTTAAGAAAAACTAAGTCAATTATGATTTTTGTTTTTGCTTAACAAAAGAAGGTTCAATTGCTTTAGTCCAATTGATTCCTGATAAGAAAAACTAAGTTAATTTTGATATTAGTTTAGGCTTATGAAAACAAAATACGATCATTCAAGTATAATCGGTCCTTGATAAGAAAACTAGTTATCTTACCTAGTATTGTTTTGTTTAAATGGGATACAATTATTTATGAATAATTGGATCCTGATAAGTAACTAAGTTAATTCTGATCTTAGTCTGACTTATCAAATCAAAGGAAAAATTACTTCGAGAATTATTTCCTTGGTACGAGGATAAAAAAAATTACCTAGGTAGTTTCGGTTTTAGTGATGCTTATCAAAATATGGTATATTGAACCTTTGTACTTAACTCTTGTAGGTTGTATCGAGTTCTTATGAACTTGTAAGATCCTTTCAGTTTGCTTAGTACTTTTTCGTTTCTTTGTCATTTTGTGACAAAAAGGGGTAGAAGTATATGGAGTATACAGGTGACTTACAACCACTGAGAAATGATATATATGCCGAAAAGTATATATCTAATGAAAGAGTATAGCATAATGTAGATGGGAAAAAACGATTCGTTTTCTAGGGAATGAAGAGACGATCGAGCGATCGGAGAATCCTCAACCGAGCAAACTGCTTAACCTCACACAGATGCACTGCACCGGAGTTCTTTGAGTTCGAGAGTTCAATCGATAGGACTCCGGCCTAAACCAAGTCAATGGCCATTCCAGAGTTAATTCGGTCACAAAGAGGGGGATGGGTTGATCTGTAGGAGGGAAGCTGAGAATTGTGTGGGGTCAATGATGATCAAGGATTGTAGATGTGTTGAAGGTTTCTGCAAGTATGAATAAGTTCGAGTGATTGAGAGAGTGTTGCTCACACGATGATTCTTGGTCAGACGATGGATTGTCTGTTCAGTATCTCGTGGATTTTCTGTGTCTTAATCAATCATGTATTCAGAGACTTATTTATATTGTCAGAATAGTAAACGCATTGATCCCTGTAAGTGTGACAGTTTCTTGAGTGAAAGAGTGGGAAAGTGGAAAATCGTGGTAAAATCAGTTCCATGTCATGTGGAGACTTGGTTGTCGTCCACCCACTACTTTGCTAACTCCTTCAACCGTTTTCATGACTTACTCACATTTCTCATCGTGGATGAACACACGTGCCGTAGGCCGCCATACCAAAACCCGTATTGATATCCCCCCATGTGACGTGATTGATATCTCACGAACGTGGAATCTGCAAAGCAGACGTGTATTTGATTAGTCAGTCATTAACTTATTGGACAGTGAGTCTAAGTTTTTTTGAATTGAGCATGAGTGACGAATGCTCAGTGATTCATGGATTGAACATGTTAGACGTACAATTCTTATGTTGATATTGCTCGTCTGAGCAAATATTGTAAATTCTATGAATTATTGAATATTGATTTGAATCAATATTGGCGGAATATTGATAGTTAGATCAATATTCGAGTTGCTCAATTCGACAAATTACTGAATCTTGATAGTTGGATCCATATTCGAGCAACTGAGCAAGTATTGTTCGACTCGACGAATTATCGGTAATATGAGCCAATAAAATATTAATTAAAATTTTGGTAGCCTACCAAATATTATGTGATTAATATGAATTTTAATTACAACATAAAATTATTAGCGTTTGAACTTGCTCAGAATGATGATTTGTGGAGCGTTGTTCGAAACCCTAATTTTTGATCAATTGTTCGTCAATTGACAAATTGCTGAAAATAGGTCAAGAGTGAAGGAGGGACCGACCACATGGGATGATGGACGACCATGTGATGCCAAAGTGCTCGAGTGAGTGTGCACCAGAGTCCTTAGTCGACCGGTTGGTGAAAGAATGATCAAATGCTGGTGTTGACCATTTATTTGAATAATGCCCGTGTGAGCGTTAGGTGATAAAACCTAATTATGGAGAAGTGAGGGACTGACCAAGGGGGCATGAAACCGGCCCTTGGTGGTCGTGGGACAAGTTGATGGTCGTTTGAGCAAATTCCAAGTTGTTGGAAAGAGTTTGGACCCAATATGAGCAATTGAGCAAACTAGGTCAAAATTATAAGAATGTGTGGGGCCGTCTCCTTGCAAGCCTAAGAGATGGACTTGGTCGGTCAAGGAAGAATGCCCGAGTCACCATAATGTCCATGTCTCAGTCCTGAGAGTTTTGGTATTTTCTGGTTTGCGTTTGAGCAATATCTCGGATTTTCAGAAGAGTTCGATCTTTGACTGAAATTTTTGATTTTGCTCGAATGAGCAAGTAGGACTTTGCTCGTTTGATCAAAATTTGGAAAAATTAAAATAATAATATTTTAATATTTGGCGTGAGTAGCCCAGTCGGTCATGTGACCATTTGAGTTTTTGGCTTTTTCATGGTTTGAGCAATATTTGAGAAAATATGAAGAAACCATGATTTTTGCTCAAACGGAGGAGTTTCATGAGATGGGGGAAATAATAATTATGAAAATAAGGGATTGCAAGGTGTGGGACCGGCCACTTCTAGGGCATGGCCGGACGGCTAGGTAGCCCGGTCCCACGACACCTTTCCCTATTTTTTTAATTTTTCATGAAACCGTGAAAATATGGAGAAACCGTGAGTTTCGCTCAAACAAGGAAAGTTGCTTGAATGAAGGAGTTTTCATGAGTTCATGAAAATAAATAAAATAAGAAAAATAAAAGGAAGAGGCGTGGGGGACTGGCCACGGCGGCATGGCTGGCCGGCCGGTGGGCCCGGTCCCTAGGGGCCTCTTTTCTATTTTTTTTTATTATTTTCTCTCTCTTATTTTGTGTAGGATTCCTCATTTTTCTATTTTTTCAAACGCTCGTTCATGCATTTGGGTGCTCGTTCGTGTATCATTGTTGAGTACACTTGCACCATTTTATTGGGTCTTACTCGGTGATAATCCAGATGCCTGATTATTGAGTAATTATTACTAATTCATGAAATTCAGCGGAGAATGATTCATGAAACAGAGCAATAATTATGGATTGTGCATCTATTACTAATCGATGAATTCATCCGGGGAATTCAGGGAACGGGGTAATGAGATGAATTGGTTATCTATTATTAATCCATGGAGTTGGCCGGGGATTCATGGAACGGAGTAATGAGATATAATAGATTATTTTCTAGGAATTCAGTGGCGAATGTCACGGTAGAATTAATCTATTGTAGAATCGAGATATGAGATAGTTGAAGCATCATACTCGTTCTGAAAAGGTGCATAGTCATGGAACAATCGTGCAGCCTTGTTAACGTCCTGAAGGCGTTTATCAACCTCAACAAAAAATTATGTAGGAGAGCCGCCTGAATATATACACGGTCTCTCTACATAGTCAGGGAACAACGAGTATCGCCGACGTCCTGAAGGATTTAAGCCCTCTCAACAAACAATTATGTAGGAGGAGACAATTAAAACATGTTTATGAAGAATGAGTTAAATACTGTTATATTACATTATTGTTTGTTATATAGCCTGCACATAATGTAATATCTTTATCTTTTAATTCTTGTATTCTCCATACGTATTATAGTTTTGTCACTAAAATTGACAAAGGAGGAGACAATCAGAGCATTGTTCGGTTCAACCCCCCAAGCGTTGGTGTGTCGAGATTAGTTGTCATATTTTAATTTCATAACTCAAGGTCGCTTGATTAGATTACTAGAGTCAACTTTGTTAGGTTAGACTAGGAAGTCTAGAAATATTGAGACATACAAGTATTACTCTGAAGACCTAGAGAATTCGAAGAGGTATCGAGATCAACGAACACATCATCCTTCTGCTCGAGGTTATTAATACAAAACTTGACATGTTTCCATTTCTATTTACGTCACTTTCAAGTCGTTTAGATTGAAAACATAACATGCGAAGTTATATATAAACTCTAGTATTAGAAACTTGATCATCTTATTGTGGTCAAAGTGTCAATAAAGAATATACAAGTTGTATCACAACTTTGGTATATTAAATTACGAAGTACAACGCTTATATTTTAAACTTCGTAATTGCAACATAAACACTATTTTTGCATCTTGTTACTAGATTGTATATTGAACATAGGCTGATTCTATACCTAAAAAATTATGTTCAACTACATGAGTTTAAGGAAGTATACTTGCGGAACTTTTTTCGTAGTTGAAAAAAATTAATGGGATTGGTGGTCCGACTCATATTTGGGATCCATAGCAGGACCGATCCCTACCTATTGGGGATCGATAGCGGGACCGATCCCTATAGGCGATCTCTAGCATGATCGATCCTCATAGAAATATCCTTTCCCGGTTTCACATATTCTTTAAGATTTATGTGATTTTAGGAACGTGGGTTTACTGATAGGAAATTTCAAGTTGTCGACATAGTGAGTAATTTTAACATATGTAAAATATTATCTCTTATAGTTCAAAGATATTCCTTGATACTCAAGGTGAGATCCCAAACCGAAATGTATGAGAATATTCTATTAAAATTTTCGAATGTATATGTTTTGTTTTTCCAGCAAGTAAAACATATCTCTGGAAGATATATTATAAAAGTATACATGTATACCAATTAATATCAAGTTGTCATCCATGAGGGATCGATATCACAGTTGGATATTGGTTGGAATTATTATTGCATATCTTGAATGTAATTTCGGTTATGGAAATTCCTTGGTGTCAAAATTACCTTGGTATATAAATAGTGAAGTTTGTTATTGAAAAGATGAGGGACCCAAATATACCTCAATCTAAAACTTTTCCGCCTATAAATCCTTTCTCCGAAAGTGATTGTCTATGGACTGAGTCAAGACAATACAACAAATTGTTCACACTTCGTGTGATAGTCTATGGATACAAGATCGAGACAATACGACAACAAGATAACTTGTGTGATTGACTATGGATACAAGATCGAGACAATACAAAAACGAAGTATGTTTACTTGATAAATGGTTCGGACTTAACCAAACACAATAGGATTACTATCAAGTAAATAGGAATTAACGTTTGTGTATTTTACTTCTAATTATAATAAAAACAATTATAATTATGGAAATAGAAAAGTAAAAGACACAACAATATTTTGTTAACGAGGAAACCGCAAATGTAGAAAAACCCCGGGACCTTGTCCAGAATTGAATACTCTCAGGATTAAGCCGCTATACAAAATCAAACCAACTTCGTGTAGTTGAGACCAAGCAACTAAACCTATAATTCACCTAGTTCCGTCTGTATTCCCACGCCTCCAACTTGTAATAAGTCACGTACTTGGAACAATTCCTTTGGTTCGTATTCCAAACAGTAAAGAAACTACAATCTGTTCGGAAACAACTCTTTTCAACCAAGTGATATGAGTTCGACAAAAGGCTCTTTCGTTTATCCCAATAAACTCCTTTGTCAGGTCCTTAGATCTATCTAATAACAACTACCAAAGTAATTGTCAAGATTTTGCAATCAATACTTTTAATCACAAAGAATTGTATTGATGCCGATCTACTCAACTAATCAATCCAATCTACCACAAGGATAAACCGATTATAGTTGGATCCTCTTTACCCGAAACAAGTATTGTGCACACCAAAGATTATGAACCCAAATCAGAAATCTTCTTCGTCTTCAAATCTTCTTAGATATTCAATAAACACCTACACACGATCAACTTGAATCTCTTGTGATCAATCACACACATAACGGAGTCTGTTAACAATGGATTATCACAAAACATCTTTATATCTACAAACAGTCTAAAGATCCCCGTCGAAACTTCGATCTAGTTCGAGTGAATCTTATATCAGAAGAGAAGATTCTCAAGCATAAACAAACTAGGTGCAATCAAATTTCAACAACCGTTAGTCAATCAAATCAATCGAAAACTAATAATAAACCGCAATTATCTAGTTTCCCACCAACGGTAATAATAGAGCTTCTCAATCCCAAAGAAGTCTTTAAACCGAGCGGTCGTAAGAGATTTCGCCTAATTAGGTTACTTTCCTCTCCGTATAAGCGGCTCCACCAGTAACAACACAACTAGGTAATTTTGCTGGCTTTGAGGATTAGTATGCCCGAAATGTAAACTTTGATATTTATAGACCAAGGAAGTTTGGACACCAAGGAATTTCCAAAACCGAAAATATTCTCAAGATATGCAATAAATTTCCAAATTCGGTTTCCATAATTCCTGGAAATGCTTTGTCCAAATATTGACCAAAATCTCTTAGAAAATCTCCAACTAGTAAATACACATTACTAATTTTTATTTTCCAAATATAAAATTAAAAACCTTAATTAAAAGATTCTCAATTTATATTCGATCCGGGATTCTCCTTTAGCTATTAAGGAATATCTTTGAACAATAAAAGATAAGTGTTACTGCACATGTTCAAAGTATGTCGACATATTTACTTTGTAAGTCCTCTTTCATACTTACAATCTTGGAATCGATTTGTCACACTTCCAAACAAGTTTAGAATTGGTTCATCTGACTTCCAAGAACTATGTGGTTGATTATCCTATCAAATCACCAAACATGGGTTTCACGGTTCTACCAAAACAAGTTTCGGTTCTACCTCCATGTGGGTACTGGAATTAGTCACACTAGCTTTCCAAAATTCGATTGACTAGGTACTAGGATCGGTTCCCACATATATATGGTATCTAACTTATATTTGTTGAACATGTCCATAGGATCGGTTCCTAATATCTAAAAACGTGTTGCACATGTTCATAGGATCGGTTTCCAATATCTAGAAACTTGTTGCACCTCATACGAGGATCGATTCCCTCTTGTGATCGGTTGCACCTCTTACTAGGATCGGTTCCCCTTTGCCTAGAGTTAGTCATACCAATAACACTAAATCGATCATACCATCTCAGGTGATTACTTAAGATCGGTTTCACTAATAAAAGTCATACCAATACAAAAGTCAGACCTTGTGAATAGTTTTACCAAGAACATAAACAAGTCATGAGCGGTTATACTAATCACACATATTGGTAATTCAAAAGATATGCAATGAATAACAATACCAATAAGCCTAGCGATTTCCCTTTCGATTCACAAAACAAGTTCATGAATTTACTTCCTTTAAACGAATGTAAAACATTGTTTCCTAGGATGAAATCTTCACCTCATACCCATACATAATCACGATAGCATTCAAACGATTATGTCGATGTATTATATATGAAGTTCAAAAGATAAGCGTTATACTTAGTATTGTATTCCTTAATACTACGTCTAACTAGAGTATAATCATTCATAGATTCGCAGTTATGTTTTCAATATGCACGACTTGAAAGATACGTTAGGGAATGAAACATTTCAAGTCAAATATTACTAACCTCAAGTGGAAGAATGATGTTGTCGTTGTAGCTCTGTACTTCTTCACATTCTTCAAGTCTTCACCTAATGCTTGTAATGTCTCATATCCTAATACTTGCAAGCTTATTTATACGAAGTTGACTCTAGTACATAATCAAGCGACTCTTTAAATGAGTTTTGGTTCACTAAAATATGACAACCAAATTTGACATACCAACGCTTGGTGGGTTCAACCGAGCTATGCTCTAACAATCTCCCCCTTTGTCAATTTTAATGACAAAAATCTTACATCATATGGATAAACAAATTACAAGAATTCAATACACATACGCTTGATTCCCAAATTCAACAGCACAATAACCTGTATACATTCAATCCTGCGTTGTTGACATTATAATACGAAGCTATACTCCCCCTAAAGGTAAGATAGGTAGATTTTCAAACCACATGTCTTTGTTATTTCCATTATCATATGATATGCTACTCCCCCTTAGTCTATGCTTTACTCTTTCGTTAGATAAAACGTTTAAGCACCATTGTCCTTTCCCTTAGTGATATCAATCAATATAAATCAATACCAATATCACTTGTTTACTCCATATATTTCTCCCCCTTTGTCACAAAATGACACTGGTATGAGCAAATAAAGGACAAACCCAAAGGATCTTACAAATCTCACAAGACTTGCAAACCTATAAGAGTTAAGCACGAGGGTTCCACACACCATTTTGGATAACCAATATCAGAGCCGAAACTACAAAGTAATTTTGTTTTGATATGTTATCAAGGAAACAATTTCCCAAAGCAATTTTCCCTAATTAGTTTAGCAAACCAAAAATCGACTAAGCACCTTAGTTCCTTTGCTAAACCGATTGTACAAATACAATCGCTTGTTCGATAAGACCAAAATAAAGATAACTCTATTTTTCTCATCAGGTTCTAATTATCCATATAACTTAGACCTTTCACTTTTAAACAAATAGGTTAGTTAACTAGCATTTCTTGTTAAGGCATTCGATTAGACTTAAATAACCGAAACCTCCACTTTGATAAGTCTAAATAAGATTAGAATTAACTTAGTTTGTCTTATCCGGAATCAAATTGGACTAAACAATTCATCCCGAAAACCTTTTCTTTTGTTAAGCCATAAACAATTCATACAAACCAAATAAATCAATTTGCATAATTATTTACCTCAACCGGAAGCAATTGGAACAATATAGACATTAAAGCACCATAATTGCACCAAAATTGTGTAAGCTTAAACGATTGATACCAAACAATAAAGAAATATAACAATAGTTTTTCTTAACCGGAAACAATTGAATCACACGCACATCCATACACAAATAATGGAATAAAACATCAATTGTACAGAAATTTTGTTAAGCAAAAGCAATAAATATATGCAATCAAATCAGGCTTTTCTTGAACAGGAAAACGATTAACTAACAAAGTCATTACCTCAAATTTTGCATCCTTTTCTCCAATAATGTTTGCATCTTCTTTCTTGGGAGAATTGATACCGAAATATCATTATGTTGTCATCCTTATGCAAGACAAAATAATAACAACAACCAACCTTTACCAGAGAAAGGTTGAAAACCGGCTTTTAACTATTGCAAGCAAAAGTTGAAAACCCCGAAACACATATGCTTTTATGCTTAACCAAATGATTCAACATATTGTGACTTTTTCACATATTGTTTCAATCAGAACCCCTCATGATCCTTTGATAAAGCCTACCAACATGGGCTAGAACTTAATCTTGCTAAACCAAAAAGTCACCCAAACCATAAGGGTTCACAACATATGAGATCGAATATCAAGGTTATGAAAACCGAAATCAAACATCCCATAACATACATAGCAATAAGATAAAGCATTCAAGCACAGGCTATGTAATCAAAAACTATCACAAGAAAAATTATAAACCGATAATTTTATTCATAAATAAGATAGTTTTATTCATAATAGACCTTACACAATTATTGAAAGAAATCAAAAGTTGATGTATGTTCTCTTTGAACAGGTGTTTAAACTTATTCATCCTTGTTATCCTCTGTTTCCATGATTTCATCAAGGTTTTCTTCAAACATTTCAAGATTGGTAGAGTGAAAACTAATCATTTGAAGATCACGAAAGTCCCTATAAGATGCCCAGCAAACAACATGAAAAATAATTTCCTTTCGAGCAACAGAGGATAATTCCTTCAGGAGTTCCTTTGTTCCTATCAGTTCGAGAACTCCTTCACATAGGCTTGTAGCTCTTACTTCAGTAGGAGAGGGCATGATATGATATGAGCACAAATCAGAACAGATTTCGAATCTTCCTTTATTATAGGAATCCAAAACACTTTCCACTTCCTGGATACAGTATTCTCATGTATGATCTCTTATTCCTAGTGAAAAGAGTTATGTGAATTTTTCTAGTTAATAGATCATGAAATCTACAGGAGTATATCAAATCAGATATAACATTCTTTAGGTCTTTCATTATGGAAAACCATGAAGGATCCGAATAAGAATTAGGCTCTTATAAGATTTTAACCACTTATAAAAGAAACCTTTTATCTAAGGATTTTTCGGTAATCTTTCTCAAAAGGAAATAACTGGAATTACCCATTTTAAACAAAATTCTATAACACAGGATTGCTTGGGTACAGAGAAATTTGTTCTTATGTAACAATGCATTATTTTTGATTGTTCTTCCTCTTCCATATCTTGAGATATGATATGTCATCATAACCGAATAATGGTTCAGAGACTGTTCCTTTTAAAGGATGGGAGACAATTTTTTCCCGTTTAAAATCATTTTTCTTATGCTCCTTTTTAAATGATTTTGGTATATACTGGGTAGACCAGGTATCAACATAATAGTCCTTTACTCTGTTTGATAAGAAGTGAGGATCAAAGTTCATTTTTCCCAATTCCTTTGAAACAAAACGAAGAGTATTTTGCATTTTACGAATCTTGCACATCTTCTGAACATGATTTTTACTACCACAAAAATAACAACGTTTGATATTATGGGAGGTGTAATGTTTGTTGTTACCTGTTTGTGCAAGGTTTTTGAAAGTTTCTTTACCTTTCAGCACTCTTCTTAGCCTCGATCTTTTCTTTTCTTCATCACCTTTCTTCTTCTGGTATGAGTGATCATCAACTGTTTGTTTGTCCCTACAAGTTTCTTCACAGCTGCATTGAGCATTTTCTTTTGGAGAATCCTCTGTTTGAGTACACACTGATTTGACAAACTTTATTTCATTGTTAGGAACTACAGAATTATTCCCTTCATATCCTAAACCACGTGTGTCTCCATGACTTCTTCCTGATTCCAACAATGAGGATAAGTTGTTTGAGCTAGCATTATTTTTTCTCATCATAGAGATTTCCTCTTTTAATGAATTATTTTCATCAAGAGCTGAGTTAAGAGTTTTCTCTAAATAATTTATGTTAGAAAGAAGACCTTTTTCTTTTTCCTCGAAGTACTCTTGTTGAGAATTCAATTTTACTTTAGAGTCATCAAGCTCTTTTTCCAGAAGACAAATCTTTTCTCGAGATTTTTCCAGATCTTTTTCACAAGTTTCTACATGATGACGTTCAATATTCATCATTTTTTCGTAGTCACAAACTTGTTGTGTGATTTCTTTTTTTAGCAATTTATGCTCTTCATAGAGATTTTCAAACTTTAATGTTAAATATCGTTCTCTTTCAAGTGTTGAAAGAAGTTCATTAGAGCAGAAAAGAAATTGTTTACTTAATTCCTTTAGTTCAGAAGTTTTCACACTTGATCTTTCATTAGAGATCTCAAGAATAGAACTCAAAAATGTCTCGTTAGAGATCTCATCAATTGAGCAATCTGAAATTGAAGAACAATCTCCTTTTGAGCACATATCTTGTGATACGTTAATTGAGCCTTTCTTTAGTTTTCGCTCTCGATTAACTTTGCTTTGGCCCATTTCTTATAGGTTGGATCGCACAAAACACAGCTTGTTAAATCTTTTCGTGTTTGTCTGCTCAGATACTAATTGAAAAGGCGAGGGTACCCAAATATACCTCAATTTAAAACTTTTATACCTATAAGTCCTTTCTCCGAAAGTGATTGTCTATGGACTGAGTCGAGACAATACAACAAATCGGTTCACACTTCGTGTGATAGTCTATGGATACGAGATCGAGACAATACGAAAACAAGACAAGTTGTGTGATTGACTATGGATACAAGATCGAGATAATACAACAACGAAGTATGTTTACTTGATAAATGGTTCGGACTTATCCAAACACAATAGTATTACTATCAAGTAAATAGGAATTAACGTTTGTGTATTTTACTTCTAATTATAATAAAAACAATTATAATTACGGAAATAGAAAATTAAAAGACACATCAAGATTTTGTTAACGAGGAAACCTTAAATGCAGAAAAACCCCGGGACCTTGTCCAGAATTGAATACTCTCAGGATTAAGCCGTTATACAAAATCAAACCAACTTCGTATAGTTGAGACCAAGCAACTAAACCTATATTTCACCCAGTTCCGTCTGTATTCCCACGCCTCCAACTTGTAATAAGTCACGTACTTGGAACAATTCCTTTGGTTCGTATTCCAAACAGTAAAGGAATTACAAATCTGTTCGGCAACAACTCTTTTCAACCAAGTGATATGAGTTCGACAAATGCTCTTCCGTTTATCCCAATAAACTCCTTTTTCAGGTCCTTAGATCTATCTAATAACAACTACCAAAGTAATTGTCAAGATTTTGCAATCAATACTTTCAATCACAAAGAATTGTATTGATGCTGATCTACTCAACTAATCAATCCAATCTACCACAAGGATAAACCGATTATAGTTGGATTCTCTTTACCCGAAACAAGTATTGTTCACACCAAAGATTATGAACCCAAATCAGAAATCTTCTTCGTCTTCAAATATTCTTAGATCTTCAATAAACACCTGCACACAATCAACTTGATTCTCTTGTGATCAATAACACACATAACGGAGTCTGTTAACAATGGATTATCACAAAACATCTTTAGATCTACAATCAGTCTAAAGATCGCCGTCGAAACTTCGATCTAGTTTGAGTGAATCTTATATCAGAAGAGAAGATTCTCAAGCATAAAAAAACTAGGTGCATTCAAAGTTCAACAACCATTAGTCAATCAAATCAATCGAAAACTAATAATAAACCGCAATTATCTAGTTTCCCACCTACGGTACTAATAGAGCTTCTCAATCCGAAAAAAGTCTTTAAACCAAGCGGCCGTAAGAGATTTCGCCTAATTAGGTTACTTTCCTCTCTGTATAGGCGACTCCACCAGTAACAACACAACTAGGTAGTTTTGCTGGCTCTGAGGATTAGTTTGCTCGAAATTCAAACTTTGATATTTATAGACCAAGGAAGTTTGGATACCAAGGAATTTCAAAAACCGAAAATATTCTCAAGATATGTACTAAATTTCCAAATTCGGTTTCCATAATTCCTGTAAATTCTTTGTCCAAATATTGACCAAAATCTCTTAGAAAATCTCCAACTAGTAAATGCACATTACTAATTTTTATTTTCCAAATATAAAATTAAAAACCTTAATTAAAAGATTCATAATTCATTTTCGATCCGGGATTCTCCTTTAGCTATTAAGGAATATCTTTGAACAATAAAAGATAAGCGTTACTGCACATGTTCAAAGTATGTCGACATCTTTACTTTGTAAGTCCTCTTTCATACTTACAATCTTGGAATCGATTTGCCACACTTCCATACAAGTTTATAATTGGTTCATCTGACTTCCAAGAACTATGTGATTGATTATCCTATCAAATCACCAAACATGTTTTTCACGGTTCTACCAAAACAAGTTTCGGTTCTACCTCCATGTGGGCACTGGAATTAGTCACACTAGCTTTCCAAAATTCGGTTTACTAGGTACTAGGATTGGTTCCCACATATATATGGTATCTAACTTGTATTTGTTGCACATGTCCATAGGATCGGTTCCCAATATCTAAAAACGTGTTGCACATGTTCATAGGATCGGTTCCCAATATCTAGAAACTTGTTGCACCTCATACAAGGATCGATTCTCCTCTTGTGATCGGTTGCACCTCTTACTAGGATCGGTTCCCCTTTGCCTAGATTTGGTCATACCAATAACACTAAATCGATCATTCTATCTCAGGTGATTACTTAAGATCGGTTTCAATAATAAAAGTCATACCAATACAAAAGTCAGGCCTTGTGAATAGTTTTACCAAGAACATAAACAAGTCATGAGCGGTTATACTAATCACACATATTGGTAGTTCAAAATATATGCAATGAATAACAATACCAATAATCCTAGCGATTTCCCTTTCGATTCACAAAACAAGTTCATGAATTTACTTCCTTTAAACGAATGTAAAACATTGTTTTCTAGGGTGAAATCTTCACCTCGTACCCACACATAATCACAATAACATTCAAACGATTATGTCAATGTCTTATATACGAAGTTCAAAAGATAAACGTCATACTTCGTATTGTATTCCTTAATACTACGTCTAACTGGAGTATAATCATTCATAGCTTTGCAGTTATGTTTATAATATGCACGACTTGAAAGATATGTTAGGGAATGAAACAGTTCAATTCAAATAAAACTTACCTCAAGTGGAAGGATGATGTTGTCGTTGTAGCTTTGTACTTCATCACATTCTTCAAGTCTTCACGTAATACTTGTAATGTGTCATATCCTAATACTTCCAAGCTAACCTATACGAAGTTGACTCTAGTACACAATCAAGCGACTCTTTTAATGAGTTTTGGTTCACTAAAATATGACAACCAAACTTGACATACCAACGCTTGGTGGGTTCAACCGAGCTATGCTCTAAAAGTTATTCTTAGAAACTTATCCTAAGGCATGCACTTCATTTTGAAGTCATTTTTGTAGCCGACTAGTAGTATTACTTGTAATATTATATTGGAGATGAGAGAAATATAATTAGACGAAATCTCTTATGTCCGTTAATTTAAAGACTTTGTGGGATCAGGAAACGTCTAAATAGTACCGTTGCTGGGAAATTATAATTTGTATTATTAATTTAGTTTTTGATTATTGATTTGTGAAAATGCGGGGGTATAACAACCACACCCAACAATTCGTTTGGCAATCTCAGAGGACTTACTTGAATATACTTTATAGAGAATCAACTAGATAGTCAGACTCAATCTAGAGAAAAGTATATAAGAATTTATATCTTTATCTCTCAATTCAATCTGCAATCAGCAAATAGAAATTTGCGAGCCCGATTGAATATAGGAGAAGTAACTTGATCGGTACTAAAGACCAATGTTCAAGGATCAATCAATTTCAATCAACAACCAAAGGTTGGATTTCCTAATTGATCGATACAACGCACAACCTGTGATATTTCAATTATATAAAAAAATATAATGCAGAAAAGAAATAACACAGACACCAGAATTTTGTTAACGAGGAAAACCGCAAATGCAGAAAAACCCCGGGACCTAGTCCAGCTTTGAACACCACACTATATTAAGCCGCTACAGACACTAGCCTACTACCAATGAATTTCAGACTGGACTGTAGTTGAACCCTAATCAATCCCACACTGATTCAAGGTACAGTTGTGTTCCTTACGTCTCTGATCCCAGCAGGATACTACGCACTTGATTCCCTTAGATGATCTTACCCACAACCAAGAGTTGCTACGACCCAAAGTCAATGACTTGATAAACAAATCTGTCTCACACAGAAAAGTCTATTGGAATGGATAAATATGTCTCCCACAGAAATACCTATGAGTTTTTGTTCCGTCTTTTGATAAGTCAAGGTGAACAGGAACCAAGTGATAAACCGGTCTTATATTCCCGAAGAACAGCCTAGTATTATCAATCACCTCACGATAACCTTAATCGATTAACGAAACAAGATATTGTGGAATCACAAACGATGAGACGAAGGTGTTTGTGAGTATTTTTCTACCTTACCTATTGGAGATATAAATATCAAGCCGATCTTACGATTGCACTCAATCAAGATAGAAACAACAAGATCAGATCACGCAACTACATAAAAAATAGTTGGGTCTGGCTTCACAATCCCAATGAAGTCTTTAAGTCGTTAACCTATAGGGTCTCGTGAGAAACCTAAGATTAAAGGAGAATTGACTCTAGATATGCAACTAGTAACACACAGAAGTGTGGGGATTAGGTTTCCCAGTTGCTAGAGTTCTCCTTTATATAGTTTTCAAATCAGGGTTTGCAATATTAGTTACCTTGGTAACAAAGCATTCAATATTCACCGTTAGATGAAAAACCTGATTCAACCAAGCTAATATATTTCAACCGTTAGATCGAACTTAGCTTGTTACACACAAATGAAATGCACCCTTAGTTAGGTTTATGTAACTGCACCTAAATGCGTACACCATGTTGGCTCAACAATAGTTAACCGAAGTTAGCCATATGATCACTCTCATATCAAACTTGTTCATCTTAACCATAACTAGTTCAAATGACTCAAATGAAACTAGTTAAAGAGTTGTTCAATTGCTATATTCTCATTGAAGTACAAGAACAAAATTGGAGCAAAATCGGTTTGATTCATTCGAATCAATTCATGAACATTATAGCCACGGTTCGCAAAGATTGCATTCCTTATTATATAAATGTTTAAGTTCATGTACACAACCGATTTTAGAATTTTAACCTTCAGGTATGCAAACGGGTACGCATACTTGAAATACCCGGACCAAGATTGGGTTTCGCCAGTATGCAAATGGGTACGCGTACTTCCAATCTCAACTGAAATATTCTGACATGAACCTTACGCCAGTACGCGAATGGGTGTGCATACTTAGGTTCCCGGATTTCTCAAGCCAACAGGTACGCGTACGGGTACGCATACTATGGTTCCCGGACATGGATTACATATGTGCAAGAGTACACAACATGTCATATCCAATAATGGTTAATTGTTCTAAACTATTGAAACTTTCTTAGAGGATGACAATAGCCGTTTTCATACACTATTAGCATCAAAGCAATTTTCAAGTTATTGAAAATAATCATAACGAAACATTCCAAGTCTACACCAAATGATTGTATCACACAAACCATGTAAGATGTTACTCGGAAATTTTCACATGATCATCTTTTGACTTGCGTCAAGAATATAAGATGAACTTGGTCAAAGCGAAAGCTTGACAACACATATTCCGAGAAATATGTAAGCGAGTTAAACTCAGCTCGAAATCTCAAATGTGTATAATAGAAAACTATATGGTAACACGACTTATGTCTCAATATAGGAGATAGAGTAGAAATAGACTTTCCAAGTGATAGATGAGTTTCAGTCTCCACATACCCTTTGTTGATGAAGTTCCACAAGCTCTCCTTAGTAGTTCTTCATCTTCAAATGATGAATGCCGTGAAGTCTAAGGCTCAACTACACAGTCTATGTCCTAGTCCGAGACATCTATAAGTAGAATAGAAATCAAGACTTATAGTTTTGATCACTAACATTGTCAAACATGCTTGAGATAGCAACGCATGTGAGTTCGACCGAGCAGCGCTATAACAATTTGATTACACCTAGTTTGGTTAGTATTGAGATATTTCTTTTTTGACATAAGGTCACTCGAACTAGATCAAGGTATTAACAGTGGTTTAGAGATCTGTCTTTAGGTATGACGTAGACTTGTGGTCATCCATTGTTAACAGACTCCATTCTGTATGTGATAGTGTTGATGGTGGATTTTCGTTTAAGGATAAAATTGTAAAAGCCGAAATTATGCGCTAACATCTTGCAAAGGATAAAGCCACTGATAAAATAGAGAATACTTCTCCATTGAAAACTTATAGCATTATCAATTAATGCATGACCAGCCTTGTATTTCCTGTACTGTTTCACTCTTATCATTATTGGTGCGGCATGACGACTGAGTGTTGCTCTCAGTATAGCAACACGAATCTCCAAGCATTAAAAAAGGAGGCATGTACGAAATACTCGTACATGCTATAACTCTCAGAGTGTTATACTAGCCCGATCGAGCATCTGGACTGTCCGTATCAGTCTCAGAAACGATCACGACCATCCAACTTCACCAGCATAATTGGATGGCTTAGATCGGATCCATAACCCCCAGGAAGGTGTTGGAGTATTCACCACTGACCCAATGCGGGCCCCGCATGGTCGACCTCCCCAAAAGGGTATCATATCTTGCTAATACATCCAGCCAAAGCAGCGCGAACGTGAAACCCTAAATTAGGGTTTGGGGCACATTACATGTGTCGTAAATCGGTCTCAACCATCCATCTTCGCAGGCATAGATGGAGGGTGTAGATATAGATTCAAAGGGCCCAGAACATGTCAACACAAACACCGTGGGCCCGCCTACATACATGACCAATCGGTCAGGACCAACTATGGTTGGTCATCCCAATTCGTGCGCCCAAATAAGGCATGACGCACGGCCGACAAAACCTTAATTAGAGCTTGTGTTGCGATCACGAGCGTCCATATTCTCCTGCTCGGATGAAGGGTTTAGGAGTAGACTAAGCAGGTCCGGTGAGTATCAAAATGATCGATGTGGACCTATCTATCTCCACACCCGATTGGCCAAAGACTATCATGCCTGGTTGCCTCGATTCGCACGGCCAAACTAGGCGTGGTCACACCTCCCAATTGCAAACTAATATCGACCACTCAACTTTGCCGGACAAATTGAGTGGCTTAGATCACGTTTTTATGGGATAGTAAAGTATAGGCGTGTACACCAGCCCTCCATCTGCAAGCCGGACTAATCGGCCAAGACCGACCAAGCTTGGTCGTCTCGAAACGCGCACCCGAAGTAGGCTTGTCGCGCGGCCTTTGCGGCACAAAATTTATGTCATAAATCGATCCTAGACACTCCTCTTTACCGGACAGATTGAGCGGTCCGGATCACGCATTCGTGGGGAAGCAAGGTATAGGCGCCTACACCGGCATGCGGTTTACACGCATGCACAATCTTCTTGGCCAAAATTACGTCCCTAGCTTGGTTTCGACCAAGCTGAAGAGTGATGATTGTGCACCTCTTCACAAACCCTAATTCCACCAACGTTCGCAGATGAGTGTCTCAAAGATCATCTCGTCCGTTCAACTTCACCTGCTTGGTTATACAACCCTGGTCAGGAGTTAAATGGTCAATGAGGTGTCGTGGTGATTATCATCCGCCACTCTACCAAACCATGTGGTCGGCCAAGTCAGGACTTGCTTGCGCAGCCTCCAAACCATCACATGAAGTAGGCTGGACATGAAGCTATTTTAAGACGCTCAAACAGCGATGCTTCATACATGTTGAGTATATTCGATGCATTACTTGCATAGAATACACACGATACGTCACAAGTATCGAATTCCTAAATAACTTAGTTATTTAATCTAGCATCACATGTTTCTTTCTGTGGGTCCCACGATCCACACACTCGAGACATCAATCATGTCACAAACTGGGGGATACATACTGGGGTATTGGTCTGGCGGTTTACAGCGTGCAGCGCACAATGCACCATCGCAAGAACGTGTCAGGAAGTCATGGACGGATAGTGATGATGGGAGAAGTGGGCAAGACTGATCGTGTAACACTAACACACGCAACTCCACTACTCTATCACTCCACTTTCTCTACTTCCCATGAGAGACGTGGGTTAGGCTCAATGACTTGTATAAATAGGTTCTCCTCCCTATTTTCAAACAAGACAAGACAACAAAAGCAAGTGTTGATACAACCGTATTCAAACACCGGAACTGATAGCTTACATTCTGCAAGCCAGTTCAGCTTTCTGATACAAGTCATACACAACCAACACCTTCATGTTCTCAACACCTTCTTCGCTTCCCTCCCTAAGATCAACCCCATCTCCTTCACTTTGTGACCGAAGCAAGTCTGGAACGACCATTTCTTGGTTTAGGCCAGATTTGTACAGATTGATTTCTCGAATCACAAGCACTCCCGTGCAGTGCATTTGTTTAGGGTTTAGATTCATTCCTCATCCACACACCCCAAATTACCAAATTTGGCAGGAATAGTTTTCACCCATAAACAATTGGCGACCACATTGGGAGGTTAATCTCTCGGTTGTAAAGTCAATTTCTTCAAAATCCGATTCAAATTCATCAATTTCGAAGGGGTAGATCTTAGATTCAATTTAATCATCAACCTGTTTTAAGATGGTAGAACTTAGGTCGGGATCAACAATCAATCCTGATGGAGCTAGTGCGGATAACACTCTTGGTATGGATGTACCTTTCAGTGGAGCTACTGTGGATAATACATCTCGTGGAACCGTCTCTTCTACCACCAACGCCACCGGAGCAGGAGATATTCCAGTAAGTGTAACGCCTCCTATCACAAGAGCCAGAGCAGCCGCGAACCCTGCATATCTTCAAGTGTAACACCTCCGGCGATCACCAGAACAACAACTTTCATTCCTTCATCATGACGGGGAGCCAGAGGAGCAAGAGGAGGACCATCTCCAATTACCATCGCAGACTTGATGGAGAGGCAGGAAGCTCTTGCTAAGACTCAAACGGATATGGATGCAACTCAGAAAGAGGTACTCACTTTCCTCAAAACCTTAACTGAACGATTTCCACAAGACTCACGGCAACCCTTGGAGCCAACAAGGGATGCCTTCACGCCCAGAACAGGCGTTTCCACTCAGACCCACATGAATGAAGAAACTCGTGTTGTTCCTGAACGCCCAAGAGAGATGGACCGGTCTCCCAACTTCATCACACGTGAATACCTTGAACGACTTCTCCAAAACCGAGGCAAAGGAAGCATGATGGAGGTGCACCAACATTAGCCGTCGTACCCTCAAGATGTACAACGAATTCCTCTCCCAAGAGGATACACCTCTCCTCAGTTCTCTCTCTATGATGGTACTGGTAACGCTCATGAACAGATCTCTCAATTTTTGGAATCATTAGGAGAACATGAATACAATCGTGTTCTCCGCCTGAAATAATTCTCGAAGTCACTTACGGGAAGGGCGTACACCTGGTACAACAACATCGCGCCTAACAACATATCCAATTTGGACGGCATGGTCAGTGCTTTCTAAAAAAGTACTTCTTCGTGTCCGAGCAGATCACCTTTTAAGACCTGGGGAGAATCTCTCAGCGGAACAACGAACATCTGAACGATTTCGTTAAAAGGTTCAGAACTCAAGCACTAGATTGTCATGATCCGAATATCACTGAACGTCAGTTGGTGGAGTTGTGCATCAACGGGATGATACCTATATACCGCACCCTAGTGGAGAATCTGGGATTTCAGATGTTCTACGAACTCCATGAAGCTGCCAAACGTTCATCCACAACTGCCCTAGCGTTACTAGAGAGAACCAGGGTTGTTCGAAACGAAGACCTACGTGAGAGTCGAGGAAGCAAGCGCCTCACCAACAAACAATACAACACTGGTCCTTATGTAAGCTGATAGACGCATTTATGTGTCTAATATATCTCAATTGTATGCGGCTCAAAAGGAAGACGCGTAAAGAGAGTTTCGCAGAGAAAAAAACCTGTAACTTGCTGTGGAGATAAAGGAAAATATTGGGGAAGATTTAGTCGACCTATTGTGTATAAAAAGGTTGTTACGAGTCCAAGATAAGTGATCAAGAGTTTGGGGAAGGTTTGGGACGCAGAGGAGCGAAGAAGGAGGATTAACAGCAATTCCCACCTGCTGCTGCTGCTGCTGCTGCCATTAGAGGACCTTGAAGAACACGAAGAACAGACTGCACATAGCAGTCTTATTTTCCGCAGCGTCAACAGCAGCAGCGGAGTGTCGTTTTTTTACTGCAGTTCCCTGGTATCGTTTCTTTCTGGACGTATTTTGTGGGTCACCAGAACCACTGTTTTATAACTTTTGACTCTTTTGATCACACTTTGATCTTTGAATTAATATTTTGAGTGTATGATTAATATGAATAGCTAAACCCCAATACTGGGATGATGGAAGAAACCATTCTTTATGCATGAGTAATTTTTATTTAATTCTTTTATGACTATTTGCACTATTATGAATGGAATTATGATTTTTATTGATTATTTGTGATTTTGTCTGATGATGTTTGCTTAATCCATGAGATTCTTGATGCATCATGCTTATGATTTACATCTAATACTTTACAAAATCTATTTTTCGCAAAGAAAATAGTCGATATTTGTTATCATTATAAGCTATAATTGTCTAGAATTAATAGTTGATTCGCATGAGTATAAGAATTGGTGGAATCCTGAGTCCTAGTATCTCTTGATCCTGTGACAAATTTTGTATATATTTTTGTTTTAAAAATCTTTTCAAGTCCGAGCAACGAATCCTTATTTACTGCATTAAAATTATTATAACATTTTGGCGCCGCCTACGCGGACTTGTATATAGATTTGTTTTTAGGTTTATTTTTTTTATTATTATTTGTTCCTTTCTACGTTTCTTTTTGTGTCTTTGATTTACAGGTTCGAAGTGGAATACTAAGGACTTGGGAACAAAAATCTTAAAGCTAAAAGCTAAAAGAGAAGAAAAAAAAGACATAATTTTTTAGGATTTAATTTTTATTATTATTTTTTTTTTGTATATAGCTTTTATTTATTTATTTTTTAGAATTTGTAAATAGGTTTTATTTTTCATAATTTTTGTAATTTTTGGACTTTTTATTTGGACTTTATTCTAGACTTTTGGACATTTTTTTTAAAACCCTACGGAAGGGTTATATTAATAATAATAAAAAATATATTAAATTGTGTGCAGAGAAGGACGGTGATTACAATATCACCTCGGCCCCTCGGGTTCGCACACGGCATAAGAGTCGTGGCCCGAGTCGACGGCAACGGTTCATCCCCCGTCTGGTACGGGAGGTAAGTCCAATCGAAACACTCGCGAATCCCCTGCAAGCGAGTTACTGTATTCCTCAAGGTGATAATTTTTTGAGGACGAACCGGACTGTCTTTATTTTCCTAGTAAAGGGCATGGCCTGGCCTAAACAAGATAAGGTTTCGGATTTCATCACCATTCCCTTCTTGCCCGTTTTAGGAAAACAAAACCTAACGCGAACCCAAGCTTTAAAATCTGATTAGAAAGAGACCTATAGGGTATCGAGCTTGTTAGGAAAATTTTTCGAAGGATATTGGTTACCTTTTAAGCAATTTCAAAGTTCATGATGACTTCTGGGAGTTGAAACAAGCCGCCTTGTAACGCCGGTGAGGCCTTGGGTATCAAAGCTCCATTGAGCTTCCCTCGCCTCAGTTTCATCTCACATTAGATCGGATTGATCTAGAGGGGTTGCTCAAACTGTAACGAATTCCCCTTCGAGAGATAGAAGCTAGTCTAGAAACAATCTAAGGGAGCCATCATGCTTTTTGTTTGCTAGATAAAATAGGCTTGTCGTGGTCGAGTCATCCTTCTTTGTGCTTGTTTAGAATTCCCTTGCAGTTAAAATGTCAAACTGGTATTATAATAGCCATCAGAATGAATATAATTATCCAACTGAACAATATGGACATTATTATGACCATAGTGTGAATAGTGGTTGGGAACGCCAACCTTTTGAAGGTTATGGTTCATACCATGGTGAGCCCAATTACTATCCACACGCGAATTTGTCTTACGAGCAAAAATCTTATAATTCCTCTCCTCTAGATGAGGCGCGCAGGCTAATTGAGTCATCACGTCGTAGGTTACTTGAGTCAACATATGAGTCAACTGAGATAAATGACTTAGTTATGGACGAAAGAATCACAACTAATAGTGAACCTTCGATACATGATACCATCAGGAAATCTTATGAGTGGATTGAGAAGCTTTTGTTAGAGGCGCAGAATGCTCGATATAGTGTTTCCGATAATACCCTTGAGAATAGTTATTTCCATAATCAGGATGACGAGGTTAGAATTGATAACACTACTTTAGATGAGGTTCAACCATTTTCATGCTATTATAATAACGATTGTGATGAGGATAGTGCTGATGAAGAATCGGGAACATGTGGGAATAGTGATCAGGAATTTCTTACCCCAATTGAGCCTTATAATGATTATATTATTTCTGGTTCAGATCCTAATAATTTTAACAGTTATTCACCTATTCAAAAGGACAAGGATTTGACTAGAAATATCCCCATTTTAGACGATGTAGTATGTCCTGTTTACGAATCCGATAAAGGTTTAGAGGAACCGGTTTATCTTGAGACTACTGTTTTCGAGTCGAACGATTTAGAAACTGTAATCGATGATGGTTTCGAGGAACGGTTTTACCCTGAGAATACTGTTTCAGAGTCTTACGATTTAGAAACAATAGTATTAGATGAACTCGTAGAGATTAATGAGGATGAACCTGACTTAGAAGAATTAATTGCCCATTTTCAGGAATCTGATGACCTAGGAATTAGGGAGATTGTGACTAGTCTAACTAGAGACACTGAAAACTCTAAGTTTGGGGGTGATTATCATTCTCCATATGATTTAACTCTTAGAAAGGTCCCTCACTTGGGACTTGGCATCAATGCCTCAACCATCTTACAAGATTATCTTCATACTCGCTCTCCCGAACCTCATAATGTCCAAGAAGAAGTTCAGTCGTTAGAAACCCATCCTCTGGTAGATGTGGTTAGCCCAGGAAATAACACCAAGTTTGAATTTATTTTCCCACCAAATAGTTTTCTTCTAAATGTGGGAACGTTTGTATTTAAAATGAGTCGAATATTAAGTTCTGAGACTAAACCTAAGTACTTTAGGTTAATAGAATCGACACATTTTCCTAAGAATGACCACTACTCTCACTGTGGTCAATTATGTAAGTCAAAACTGATTGACTTAGAGGATCCTCAGTTATTTAGGTTATTATTTTGTGATTCTAAGTTCTTATTTGAGTTTTTCCAGACTCTAGGACCTAATAATTTTGATCCAACCTATGAGGAAATGCATCCGAGGAAAATATTCTATTTAGACCCTTTCATAGAACCTGAACCTGAACCGCAAATAGCGATAGTTATCAGGAAACTAGGTAAGGGCATGCTAGTATTGTTCATTTCGTTGGTTCACTGCAGTTTCCTTTTGTCAGCTCTTTTTGGTTTTAAATACCCACAGTTATTCCGACTACTTTTATACTGTTCGAGTTGACTAATCCTTTCCTAAGTCTGGCTGAAGACTTTAAACTTAGCACTTCTTGGGAGGTAACCCAATCTCATACAACACGGTAATATCTTTCCTTAACTCTTTTGCTTCAAATGGTAACAGTTTCTCCTTGTTCATGCTTTTAATTTTATCTTTAGAACATTGAGGACAATGTTAGATTTAAGTTTGGGGGTATGGGAGAAACTTTTTAGTTGCATTATAAATAAACTCCAGAGCCTAGAAATTTATGCATATTAAGGATAGCACTAACCAATCTAAGTGGATGGAAGCATTTTGGTTTTAGGAGTTGAGGAACCAATCTGACTAGATGGAAACATCTATAAGAGTCTATTCATAAAAGCACAGAGCTCAGATGTTAGAAATAACATGATAGTTTCGCCATATGTCGTTGAGTCCTTTTCACTTCTGTTTTTTTATTCATTTTAAACTATGTTTCTCTAAGTGATTAGGTGGGGCTCACGATTCAAGTTGTTACCATTGCTAGGGTGAAATAGAGTGATTGAGATACCCATGAAAAAAAAAAGAAAAAAAAAATGTTATGAAAAAAAAAGTTATGAAAAAAAAAGAGAAAAGAAAGAGAAATTGAGACCCGACCATTAGACCAAACGGAATAAAACTAAATAAAGTCGACCACTGGAACCCTTGTATATGCCAGTTGTGTTGACCTAGAGTTAGGATTATCGACCACTGGTTCCCTTGTATATGCTAGTGAGTTGATATTAGTCAGACTAGTATCTCATTCATTTAGGTTAGGTTCATCTTGGCAGAGGCCTTCAGACAGATATGAGAAACACCGTTCACTTAGTCAACATCAAAACCATCTATATTTTTCTATATCCATCTCTTAATCAATCCATGTGATTTGTTGACTCCGAATATGATGTCCATAGTGAAACTATCTTAGTAGAGATCTGTCACTTATATATGAATTTTAGTATGCTTGAGTGCAAACTCGTGTACAGCAATTGGAAATTCGCATCAGGGTACTTCCTCCTGCAATCAATAAGTATGCCAACCAAGGAGGTTCTTTAGTGCTTTCCAAGGTTTTGCATAGATAGTTAGGGTTTGGAGTAAAGATTTTGTGGGTATATCTCTAGTAAGCCCTCCCGAGACTATAACTCGGCCAATAGGGCCACCTAAGGGTTTAAAGGCTTATTGCATACGCTAAATGCAATCGACGATGCCTGCGAAAGTGAGTTAGGATTTTATTTTTTAGTTTTGATTTGCTCGGGACTAGCAAATAATAAGTTTGGGGGTATTTGATAGACGCATTTATGTGTATATCTCAATTGTATAGATTGTTAGTGCTCGATTTTGTACTTATTTGGTTATTTTATGTTTTTGTAGGTGTTTTTGGAAAAATAAGCTTTTGCGGCGAAATCGGCTCGATATGTGGCATTTGAACCTCCGCAAATAACGTATCAGAAGCACCCCATAAGTGTGTTGGAGACACCCCAGAAACACCCCGGAGGAACCCCGAAAAATTACTGTTTATGCCCAAAAATTACTATTTCCACCCCAATTGCTAAAGGGACCCCCAAAATGGATAAGGGGGGGGGGGTCACCTTCTTCCCAAAATTCAAAACAGAAATTTTGGCGGGAAAGAACTTTGTTGACGGAACAGATTTGGAACTCGATTGTTGGACGTTCTTTGGAGAGATTCAACCGCCAAACTAAGTTGGGATGGACTCGAATGGAGTAAACAGGGTTTGTACATGTGTTTTGATCGATTAACTTGGGCTGGATAATCCGGAATATCGACTAACAGGGAAGAAAAATACTCGGTTCAAACAGAGAAAGAAAGTCGGTTCCTGTTTGGTTTGTTGCCCGAAATATAACATGACTAGAATGCAGATATATCTTCCCACAGATTCTAATATATCTTATAAAGGCTTTGGAAAGTATACGGCTCAAAAGGAAGACGCGTAAAGAGAGTTCTGCAGAGAAAAAAACCCGTAACTTGCTGTGGAGATAAACGAAAATATTGGGGAAGATTTAGTCGACCTATTGTGTATAAAAAGGTTGTTACGAGTCCAAGATAAGTGATCAAGAGTTTGGGGAAGGTTTGGGACGCAGAGGAGCGAAGAAGAAGGATTAACAGCAATTCTCACCTGCTGCTGCTGCCATTAGAGGACCTTGAAGAACACGAAGAACAGACTGCACATAGCAGTCTTATTTTCCGCAGCGTCAACAGCAGCAGCGGAGTGTCGTTGTTTTACTGCAGTTCCCTGGTATCGTTTCTTTCTGGACGTATTTTGTGGGTCACAGAACCACTGTTTTATAACTTTTGACTCTTTTGATCACACTTTGATCTTTGAATTAATATTTTAAGTGTATGATTAATATGAATAGCTAAACCCCAATACTGGGATGATGGAAGAAACCATTCTTTATGCATGAGTAATTTTTATTTAATTCTTTTATGACTATTTGCACTATTATGAATGGAATTATGATTTTTATTGATTATTTGTGATTTTATATGATGATGTATGCTTAATCCATGAGATTCTTGATGCATCATGCTTATGATTTACATCTAATACTTTAAAAAATCTATTTTTCGCAAAGAAAAGAGTCGATATTTGTTATCATTATAAGCTATAATTGTCTAGAATTAATAGTTGATTCGCATGAGTATAAGAATTGGTGGAATCCTGAGTCCTAGTATCTCTTGATCCTGTGACAAATTTTATATATATTTTTGTTTTAAAAATCTTTTCAAGTCCGAGCAACGAATCCTTATTTACCGCATTAAAATTATTATAACATGAGCGTGGTAGGCGAAGGAGGAAAAATGAAAGCTTCAGCAACGGAACAACAATCCAAGCGTGCGGCTCCGGCACAGACGACCTCGTCTCAAAAGGGAGTAGACAAGACTCCTGTACAAGACACCGAAGATGCATGCTTCCCATTCCCCATGAGTGAAGTGATAGAACTCTTGGAGGCATGGATTCAAGACGACGCTATCAAGCTGCCTCCTATCAGACGCCCACCAACCGAGAAAGATATGGCGGATCCCAAGTACTGCCGCTACCATAGTTTTGTCCATCATCCGACTAAAGACTGCAACAGACTGAAGCAAATCTTCAAAGAAAATATATAGGTAGGAGAACTCCAGCTTGGAAACGAAGGTGTCCATAGAGATCCTCTCCCTGTCAAGAACTGCATGATTTACGGGGATTATGTTCGCAAGACTGTACAATCTATGATGGAACATTTGTGAGAGATCTTGTACTTCTCCAAAGCACAGCGTCAGGACATATTTGCAGCCCTCAACCGCGTTGTCTCAGGCAGGCGCTTGTATCTGGAAAAGGAAGCGGTCTCGAAACCTCAGTCCTTACTGGAAGATGCAAGCCAGGGAAACTGGGGACTCTTAACCGTTGCTCGTTTGAGGGATGTCGAGTTCGATAGCACATTGATCGATACAGCCTCTGAATTCAACATCATCACTCTCCAGACCGTGAAAGCAGCAAAGATTTCAAAGCAGGAAGCTACTCACAACCCAACTGTGATTAAGACTCCAGAGGAGAACTTGGAGACGCATATGGATACATCGATCTTGAAGTTAAATTTGGTGACGCCCTAACGCAAGCAAAGTTCTACATAGTCAAGGAGCATCCTAATTACGACATGATCCTAGGACACTCTTGGATACACGACAACAAGGCAACACTGGAAGTTTTTCCTCTACCGGCTTCGGTACCCGAAAGGATATCCAACAAGACGTATGGACCTGGGGACTGTCTGTTTCCGCACCACCTACAGCTTGCCAACGTGATACAACTTCCTGGAGAGAGCCCGTCAGCGTACATTAAAAGGTTCCGAGCCCAAGTAAGTCTCATCACACAATCCTTTTTGCAACCAATCACTCCTCACTCTGACAAGCACTGGGGACTGGTTCCGAATAACAAATCAACCCCGGCTAAGAGATGTGAATGGGAGGCCGGCCCCTTCAAGCGTTTTATCAAGAGCTTAGAGGCTGTCTCGGTCAAAGACGATAAATCCAAGGTACAAGCATCTGCACGACAAAACCCATTTGGAATTGGAGATCTGGTGACGAAGACGACTATATTCAAGGTTGGGAGCATGATGGTGAAAGTAACCAATCCACCTGGCTCACCCACTGAAAGAGAGGATGAACCATACCTGGTAGCAGACGTTATCCTAGGAGGCTACTGCAAGCTCATCAACGCTGACAAACTGGAAGGCGTAAAGATTCACTCGCGATGGCTCAAACCCTACCGTACTTAAGACGCTGTGCTACCACTTTCCAACGTCCTCCACACTTTAAAACGTTGTGCTGTTTTCTCCAGCGTGTCTTTTTACAATTACCTTCTCATGTCATATTTGTAATTCCTCCAGAAAATGATTGCAATACTTGCATTCATAATTAGGGTTTCAACTTTCAATTTCAAATTAATTGAAGTATTATTTCCATCCAAGAAATTCTTTACCCCTAAAGGAAGACACAAAGTCCTGAGTCAGCCTAAACCCATTAGAGCAAAACAGAGAAGGAAACCATAATCAAACATTTCGTAAGAAGTCAAGGAAATAGAATATGTGCGGAAAAGGAAGATGCTTTGAGCCATTCACCCAGCAAGACCAGGGAGATCTCACGTCAGGAGCACATGCAAGTCCGTGGTATTCCATTATGACATTATTTCTTTTATCATAAAGAATCCATACATATGAAGGCACACCATTGTGCCTGAAAAGGTTCAGATGTAATCTTAACAAAGGATTATAACATAAAAACCTTTATTCAAGCAAGCAAACAAAAGATCCTGGACTCAGCCGCCACTGAGTACAAGGAAGATGTTTATGAATTACGGGAATGTATTTAAAGAGAAAGAAAAACAAAAGCCTAGATGTCAACAAGGTCGACAACGTCAGCACCACTACTAGGTCCTGCTTCAACGCCATCACCATCGTGAGCCGTTACTACTTCTTCCTTCGGATCTGCCTCAGCTTCCGCTTCAGATGTTTCTACAGCAGCACTCTCCACCCCAACATCATTAGCAGGAATAGCTTCCATGTCTTCCTCAAAGGCCACAACAACGTTAGGGATTGTATTGACTGCTTTCAGACGCTCAGGTTCATCTGTGTCAGAATCAAGGATTATCACACCATCGTGGATTGGATAATCACATTTATCTTCACCAAGAGGTCGTTTTTGTTCAACCCTCCGCCTCTTTAACCGTGCTGCAAACCTCTCTGCCCTTGCGCTCACTGAGACTTGCAATGCTTCATCACGCCTCCATTGATCCTCCATGTCGATTGCAGCTGAAAGGGCACAGATACGTCCCCTGACAATACGCAGGTGCAGAATGGACATCCCCTGTATAGCACGACCAACTTCGCGAAGTGGGAGATCGATTATAGCCATTACTTCTTCGTGCGCATCATCTCCGGGCTTGTCGACTTCGAAACTTTTTCTGGAGAAGTTACAGAATGGTCATCGCCCACCGCTTCCATGATAAGATGCAAAGAAGAAGAAGTTATGAGCACATAAAAAATGTGTATATCATCATCAATCAACCATAAGATCAGATAAGTGCGGAGAAATACCTGGATATATGACTATGGATGAGAAGAATCCTTGGAATTTATATCTTGCAAGTCAACAGAATCCCAGGAGAATAGAAGTATTTACTGGCCACATATGAAGGCTACTGATTCGGGATAATGATCAACGAAGTTTATCGAATATATCTGGGAAAAGCTTTCGCGCAACGGAGGAGAGTACACACAGTTCAAGAAGTGGTCCAAGCTCTGTTCAGATGTACATGGAGGAAACCAAAAGCGACTCGCCTGAGTCCTGCCTCCTTCATGACCCTAATAAAGACTTCCAGGACATCACCTGATGATCTATGCGGTAAATACGTATTTACTTTACTTTAGCTTAATTGTTTCAGCATACAAAATCGTCACCATCTCATGCCTACCCCACAATAGTGTAACCATTACGTGCTAGGCAGGGGACTTAATGTTGATGGTGGATTTTCGTTTAAGGCTAAAATTGTAAAAGCCGAAATTATGCGCTAACATCCTGCACATGATAAATCCACTGGTAAAATACAGAATACTTCTCCATTGAAAACTTATAGCATTATCAATTAATGCATGACCAGCCTTGTATTTCCTGTACTGCTTCACTCTTATCATTATTGGTGCGGCATGACGACTGAGTGTTGCTCTCCGCAGAGCAACACAAATCTCCAAGCATTAAATAAGGAGACATGTACGAAATACCCGTACAGGCTATAACTCTCGGAGTGTTATACTAGCCCGATCGAGCATCTGGACTGTCCGTATCAGTCTCAGAAATGATCACGACCATCCAACTTCACCAGCATGATTGGATGGCTTAGATCGGATCCATAACCCCCAGGTAGGTGTTGGAGTATTCACCACCGACCCAATGTGGTCCCCGCATGGTCGGCCTCCCCAAAAGGGTATCATAGCTTGCTAATACGTCCAACCAAAGCAGCGCGGACGTGAAACCCTAAATTAGGGTTTGCGGCACATTACATGTATCGCAAATCGGTCTCAACCATCCATCTTCGAAGGCATAGATGGAGGGTGTAGATATAGATTCAAAGGTCCCAGAGCATGTCAACACAAACACCATGGGACCGCCTACATACATGACCAATCGGTCAGGACCAACTATGGTTGGTCGTCCCAATTCGTGCACCCAAACAAGGCATGACGCACGGCCGACAAAACCTTAATTAGGGCCTGTGTTGCGATCATGAGCGTCCATCTTCTCCTGCTCGGATGAAGGGTTTAGGAGTAGACTAAGCAGGTCCGGTGGGCATTAACATGATCACTTTGGACCCATCTATCTCCACACCCGATCGGCCAAAGCTTATCATGCCTTGTTGCCTCGATCCGCACGCCCAAACTAGGCGTGGTCACACCTCCCAATTACAAACTAATCTCGACCACTCAACTTTGCCGGAAAAATTGAGTGGCTTAGATCACGTTTCTATGGGATAGTAAAGTATAAGCGTGTACACCAACCCGGCGTCTGCACGCCGAACTGATCGGCCAAGACCGACCAAGCTTGGTCGTCTCGAAACGCGCGCCCGAAGTAGGCTTGTCGCGCGGCCTTTGCGGCACAAAATTTCTGTCATAAATCGATCCTAGCCACTCCTCTTTACCAGACATATTGAGCGGTCCGGATCACGCATTCGTGGGGCAGCAAGGTATAGGCGCCTACACCGGCATGCGGTTTACACGCATGCACAATCGTCTTGGCCAAAATTACGTCCCGAGCTTGGTTTCGACCAAGCTGAAGAGTGATGCTTGTGCACCTCTTCACAAACCCTAATTCCACCAACGTTCGCAGATGAGTGTCTCAAAGATCATCTCGTCTGTTCAACTTCACCTGCTTGGTTATACAACCCTGGTCAGGAGTTAACTGGTCAATGAGGTGTCGTGGTGATTATCATCCGCCATTCTACCACACCATGTGGTCGGCCAAGTCAGAACTTGCTTGCGCATCCTCCAAACCATCACATGAAGTAGGCTGGACATGAAGCTATTTTAAGACGCTCAAACAGCGATGCTTCATACATGCTGAGTGTATTCGATGCATTACTTGCATAGAATACACACGGTACTTCACAAGTATCGACTTCTTAAATAACTTTGTTATTTAATCTAGCATCACATGCTGCCTTCTGTGGGTCCCACGATCCACACAATCGAGACATCAATCATGTCACAAACTGGGGGATACACACTGGGGTATTGGTCTGGCGGTTTACAGCGTGCAGCGCACAACGCGCCATCACAAGAACGTGTCAGGAAGTGATGGACGGATAGTGATGATGGGAGAAGTGGGAAAGACTGATCGTGTAACACTAACACACGCAACTCCACTACTCCATCATTCCACTTTCTCCACTTCCCATGAGAGACGTGGGTTAGGCTCAATGACTTGTATAAATAGGTTTTCCTCCCTATTTTCAAACAAGACAAGACAACAGAAGCAAGTGTTGATACAACCGTATTCAAACACCGGAACTGATAGCTTACATTCTGCAAGCCAGTTCAGCTTTCTGATACAAGTCATACATAGCCAACACCTGCACAATCTCAACACCTTCTTCTCTTCCCTCCCTAAGATCAACCCCATCTCCTTCACTTTGTGACCGAAGCAAGTCTGGAACGACCATTTCTTGGCTTAGGCCAGAGTTGTACAGATTGATTTCTCGAATCACAAGCACTCCCGTGCAGTGCATTTGTTTAGGGTTTAGCTTCATTCCTCATCCACATACCCCCAAATTACCAAATTCGGCAGGAATAGTTTTAACCCATAAACAAATAGATCATAAGTTGAATCAAGTTTATGTGTGCATGTACATTGAAGATATTGAAGATTCGAAGACAAGAAGATTTCTTATTCGTTTCCTATCTTTATGATTTACTTCGTGCACATACTTATCAACGGGATTTGACTTAGCGTTGTTTATCTTTTGACATATATCTTATTTGCTAATCATAGTATATCGGAAAACTATCATTTGGTGGTATTATTCAGTATCTGAATCCTATAATTTGTAGACCTAGATCTGGTTATCTTGGTAGACCTAACCAAACAAAGGAGTTTATTAGAACGGAAGAGCCTTTGTTTGACTCTAACAAAAATCTCTGATTTACTTATTGAGATTGAAAGAGCAGTTACCGAATACAGTTTAGTCCTTTATTGTTTCGAAATAGGATCCAAAAGATTTGAGTGCAAGAAGTTTTCATGGCTGGTGAAGTAACTTAAGATAGTGGACTCTATCTTAGTATTCACGTGCATCGGCCAGATTGGTTGTAGGCGCAGGGATAGTGAGGAAACTAGGTGATTAGGGGTAGATTACTTGGTCTCAACTACACGAAGTTGGTAGTGGTTTTTGTATAGCGGCTTAATTCTGAGAGTCATCAAAACCGTACTAGGTCTCGAGGTTTTTCTTCATTTGCGGTTTCCTCGTGAACAAAATCTTGTTGTGTGCTTTTATTTTACTTTCCGCATCATAATTATTGTTTTAGTTATAATAAAGTAATTGCACTTGTACGTTAATCAAAACACTTGGTTTGATTCCTATAGTTAGGTTCGGTTCCGGACTTGTACTATATACCAAGTGTATCCTTGTGGTTTTTATCTTCTTAACAGTCTCTATCTATATTAGATCACACATGGTATCTATAATATAAGTTGATATCGAAAATTTTGTGGTGTACTTGGTACCCTCATCATTTCACACACTGACAGTGAGTCCAGTAACTTCATAGATTTGAAGAACCAGGTTTTTAATTATTTATTATTATTATTATTATTTATTTATTTTGCATCCATAAAAAACAAGGTATCATCAACAAAGTGAAGGATGTGACACTTTGATGCTGCTATTAATATAAAATCCAGATATCATTTATAATTCCTCAGCTTTCTTAGGTAATTTGGTTAACACTTCTGCAACTAGGAAGAATAAAAAATGGGGATAAAGAATCACCTTATCTTAAACCCATTTGATGTATAATTTTTTTAATAGAACTTCCATTGAGTAAAATAGAGGAATGAGCATTAGATGTCCACCGTTAGATCCATATGATCTTTACCTGCTATCACACCCTGCACTTTTTAGCAATTCGTCAACATGATGCCAGTTGACATTATCAAATTCCTTCTCAATATCTAATTTCACCAAATCCCAAGGTTGTTTGGATGTTAATCTTGCATCAATCAGTTCAGTTAATATCTCTTTTTGAAACGGTATCTCTTATAATATAGTAAGTTTTTGATATAGTATTTCACTAGAGTAAGTTGTAGATATAAATTTTAATGCTAGTCCCATGATAAACAAAACTTAGTTTCCTTTCGTAACTAGTAATGGATAATGGATTATCATTTTCCATTAAGACATGAGGAATGGATGACTAGTCACGATGGCTACTTAAACATAAGATATAAGATCGTAACCACTTTTGCCTTCATCAATTCACTGTTACAGTTTTTAAAATAAAAATGAGAATTCAGTAATTAATATTATTATGTTTTATGCTAATACAAAAGTAATATAATTAATATAAAATTTTAGTCATTAATCAAATCAAGATAAAACTTTGTTGGAGAAGATGGGTTTATTAGAAAAGGTTTTGATCTTGGTGAGAGTTTATATGGATACTTGTTCATTTCATGAGTTAATGAAACAAATAGAGACTTTAATTCCGCATTGCTAAACTGTAGAGGAACTCTACTATATAGCTTTGCTTATTGATAGTTATATGGGTGAGCAAATAATGGAACAAATAATGCTTGGGATAACCTAGGCATTGGGCTTGCGCGCTGGTGGAATACTTGCCTTGGACTTGTGACGTGTGTCAATTAAGATCTATTTATCAACTTTACTGAATATTTATGTTGATGGTGGATTTTTGACGAAGGCTAAAATCGTAAAAATATAATTTTGTATATTTTTGACCTAGCTTAAGACGAATATATGAAATTCATATTTTAGAATTTAAACATGAAAGCTCATGTCACGATGATCTCTGACTGCGTATGTAGCCTCCTCAGGGTATGCATAATAATGTAATCATTAAAGCCTCTCAGCTGAGTTTTCAATATTTTGCATATTTCATCAACAATGCTGCGGAATCCAGTATTCACTTATGTATAGAATCGAGAATGATTGGACGGATCCTAAATGGATTAACCACTAGTATAGAGCAATAACTTCTTCAGAATATCGCAAATTTTCCCTGAATATGCAGAATAAACATTTAGAATGAGTATAATGCTTCTACTATCTCATACCTCGATTCTCGAATAAATGTAATGCTCCTAGAAAAATTACCTGCTAGTATAGATCCATAAATTAATTGATTCTAGTGCAATATTCATCAATTGAATTCCTAGAAATATTATATTTTCATTACAATATTTCATTACTTCAATTCACGGCTTTTCCCAGCATAATTCCATGGATTATTAATAAATATTCACCTCTCGGGCATAAGGGTCACCACTGAGTAAGCCCCAAGAAAATGATGCGAGTGTACTTAGTAATAATGAACGAACGAGCATCCAAAAATATGGAAAAATGAGGGTATATGGAGATCTATGCAAAATAGCAAAGGGAAATAAAATAATAATAAATAAAAAAAGAGGCGTACAGAACCGGGCCACCGACCGGCCGACCATGCCACGGCGTGGTTGGTCCCACGTTCTCCTCATTTTTTATTATTTTACTCTTATCCCCATAACTCTTGATTTCCCACATTCATGCAAACTCTTAGTTTTTCATATTTCTTCAAATACTTCTCAATTCTCCAATAAAGGTCCCACGACTATTAGGTATTTTTTCACCGATAAATATTAAAATACTATTATTATAATATTCTAAAATATTGTACGTGCGAGCAAAGTCCTACTTTCTCATTCATACAAAAATTGAGAGTTTCGGTCTGTTAGAGTACTGCTCGATCGAACTCGCATGCGTTGCTATCTCAAGCATATTTGTCAATATTAGTGATCAAAACTATAAGTCTTGATTTCTAACCTATTTATAGATGTATCGGACTAGGACATAGATTGTGTAATTGAGCAGTAGACTTCACGACGTTCATCATTTGAAGACGAAGAACTACTAAGGGGAGCTTGTGGAACTTCATCAACAAAAGGTATGTGGAGACTGAAACTCATCTATCACTTGGAAAGTCTATTTCTACTCTATCTCCTATATTGAGACATAAGTCGTATTACGATATAGTTTTCTATTATACACATTTGAGATTTCGAGCTGAGTTTATCTCGCTTACATATTTCTCGAAATATGTGTTGGAAAGCTTTCGCTTCAACCAATTTCATCTTATATTCTTGACGTATGTCAGAATATGATCATGTGAAAATTGCCCAGTAACATCTTACATGGTTTGTGCGATACAATCATTTGGTGTAGACTTGAAATGTTTCGTTATAATTATTTCAATATCTTGAAAATTGCTTTGATGCTAATAGTGTGTGAAAACGGCTATTGTCATCCTCTAAGAAAGTTTCAATGATTGAAATAAAGAGTTTAGAATCAAGTAACCATATTTGGATATAAACATAGTGTGTTCTCACATTTGTGTATAACTTCAAAACCGGGAACCTGAAGTATGCTTACCCGTATGCATACTGGCGGAAGTCTCACGTCCGCGAATTTCTGCGGAGTTTGTAAGTGTGAATTGGTATGCGCACCCGTATGCTAACCGGCGTAACCAAACTCGGTCCGGCTACTTAAGTATACATACCCGTTTGCATACTTGAGTTGTTTACTTTCTAAAATCGGTTGTACATGAACTTAAATATTTATAAAATAAGGAATGCAATCTTTTCAAACCGCGGCTATAATGTTCATGAACTGATTCGGGTGAATCAAACCGATTTTGCTTAAATTGTGTTCTTGTATACTTCTATGAGAATATAACAATTGAACGACTCTTTAACTAGTTTCATTTGAGTCATTTGAACTAGTTATAGTTAAGATTAATAAAGTTAATATGAGAGTAATCATATGGCTAACCTCGGTTAGCTATTATTGAGCCAACATGATGTACACGTTTGGGTACGGTTACATAAACCTAAATGAGGGTACATTTCATTTGTGTGTAACAAGCTAAGTTCGATCTACGGTTGAAAGATATTAGCTTGGTTGAATCAGGTTTTTCATCTAACGGTGAATATTGAATACTTTGTTACCAAGGTAACTTGGATTGCAAACCCTGATTAGAAAACTATATAAAGGAGAACTCTAGCAACTGGGAAATCGAATCCCCACGCCTCCTATGTGTTACTAGTTGCATCAACTAGAGTCGATTCTCCTTTAACCTTTGGTTTCTATCGAGACCCAGTAATTTAACGACTTCAAAGACTTCATTGGGATTGTGAAGCCAGACCCAACTATTTTCTTTGTAGTTGCGTGTTCTGATCTTTCCTGATTCTATCGTTTGAGTACTATCTTCTCTAAGATTTGCTCGAGATTTAATATCCGATAGGCAAGATAAAAAGTAATCACAAACACCTTTGTCTCATCGTTTGTGATTCCATAATATCTAGTTTCGCCATCATACGATTTAGATTATTGTGAGGTGATTGATAATACTAGGTTGTTCTTCGGGAATATAAGTCCGGGTTATCAATTGGTTCCTGTTCACCTTGATTTATCAAAAGACGGAACAAAAAACTCATAGGTATTTCTGTGGGAGACATATTTATCTATTCCAATAGACTTTTCTGTGTGAGACAAATTTGTTTATCAAGTCTTCGACTTTGGGTCGTAGAAACTCTTAGTTGTGGGTGAGATCAGCTAAGGGAATCAAATGCGTAGTATCCTGCTGGGATCAGAGACATAAGGAACGCAACTGTACCTTGAATCAATGTGAGATTGATTAAGGTTCAACTACAGTCCAGTCCGAAGTTCGTTGGTAGTAGGCTAGTGTCTGTATCGGCTTAATACAGTGTGGTGTTCAAACTGGACTAGGTCCCGGGGCTTTTCTGCGTTTGCGGTTTTCCTCGGTAACAAAATTCTGGTGTCTGTGTGATTTCTTTTCCGCATTATATTTTGTTATATAATTGAAATATCACAGGTTGTGCGTTGAATCGATCAATTGGAAAATCCAACCTTTGGTTGTTGAATGACATTGATTGATCCTTGAACATTGGTGTTTGGTACCATTCAAGTTACTCCTCTTATATTCAATCGGGCTCGCATATTTCTATTTGCTGATTGCAGATTGAATTAAGAGTTAGAGATATAAACTCTTTGATATACTTTTCTCTAGATTGAGTCTAATTGTCTAGTTGATTTTTCTAGAAAGTATATTGGAGTATCAGATTGCCAAAAGAATTGTTGGGTGGGGTTGTTAGAACCCCGCATTTTCAATTGGTATCAGAGCGGGCAAACATATTAAAGATCTTATAAGTATGTGTTTGTAGCGATCTGATATGGACAAAAGTGCTATCTCTATAAATGTACCACCAGTCTTCGATGGCTCAATTACTTGTGGTGGAAAATTTCTACGCTGCCTTTCTTCAAGCGCGTGATTTTCAATCATGGGTTTATGTAGTTAATGGATATGATGCTCCCGTTGTGGCAGTAGGAGATGCGACCGCTCCGAAGGATTTTGGTGCATATGACGCTGCTAAGATACTTGCTGCGAAGCAAAATTCCGACGGTTTGAATGCCATCATACATGCAATTACCCCAGATCTTCAGCACCATGTGACTACGTGCACTCGGTCTAAAGATGCTTGGTTTATCTTAGAAACTGTATTTGAAGGGAAAACCAATGAAAAGGAAGCTAGGCTTCAAAATCTAAATTCCGATTAGGAAAACCTTCGTATGGCAGATGAAGATTCATTTGATGAGTTTAATCACAAAGTGTTTGAAATTGTTAATGCATCTTTTGCATTGGGTAAGACTATTCCTGAAAAGGACATTGTGATGAAAAATTCTCAGATCGCTGCCATCCAGATACGATTCTAAGAAGCATGTCATTTTTGAGGGAAATAACCTTGATGCTCTCTCCAGAAATACGTTGGTTGGAAAGCTAAATATCTTTGATCATGAGCATACATCCAAAACCGGAAAGGATGTTTCCTTTAAAGCACAAAAGAACACTAAATTACTTGACGAAAGTAAAAGTGTTTGCGTCTCTGATGATGATTTTTCTGAGGCCGATTCATCAGATGGAGATCTTGACAAGTCAATCTCCTTTATTTTGCTAAATAATATTAATATTAATCACAAAAATTCTTACAGAAAGTTTTATAGTTCAAATGAACTATCACAAAGAACTAAAAAAACTGAAGAAGAACTGAAATACAACTATTAGCTTGTTTTTAGAATTCTAGTAGAATTTAAAATAGTGTTGGTTTGGATTCTCCAGAGTGCCTAAGAAAGTTGGTTTTTGTGTCAAAAATGATCTTCTCTCCCCTGTTAAGCCTATCTGCCTTCTTTGCAAGTTTATCAGCAGAGTGATTCACCTCTCTGTAACTATGAGTGAATTCACAGGTAAAGATACTTGAACAATCTTCTGCCATCTAGATTGTGCAAACCATGGAATTTTCTTGGCATGGATAGCTTTTATCACTGAATTAGAATCTGTTCTGAAGCATAAATGCTGGAAGCTTTGACTTACTACCCATTCACCTGCATTTATGATTGCAAAGACTTCTGCATAGTAATTAGTTGAAACCCCCAATCCACCTGAAACTTCAACTAGGAACTCACCAGTACTTCTTCTTCCAATGAAGCCATACCCAGAAATCCCAGGATTACCTCTGGATGCTCCATCACAGCACAATAGTACTTGGTTTGGTCTAGGGAAAGTAAAGTAAACTTCCTTGATTCTGACATATGTAACTTGTCTACTTTTGAGGTCAAAAAATTTCAGCACCTGCAAGTCAAAAGATGTATTCCAGATTGGAGCTTTCATCCTTATTTGGCTTTCTTCAGTAAGTTTCAGAAAAAAAATCTTAATACTTTCTGCACAACTAGAGGCATCTTCAAATACACATGTGTTTCTCATGTGCCATAGATCTCTCATTGTAATGAAAGAAGCTACTTTCCAAATCTCTTTGATTGCAGAGCTCTTATTTTTTGCCAAAGTTAGGAGTTCTTCAAATGACTTAGGATTGATAAAATTGAAAACTCCTCCCAACCAGCTCCAAATAATTTCACTAAAGTTACAATGCCACAGCAAATGCTCCTTATTCTCTTCCTCCATTTTACACAGTATACATCTTGATGTTAATTGGATTTTTCTTTTCTTTTAATTCTCATCTGTAGCACAAATGTTTCTTGCAAGTTTCCATACATTTTCTGATATATTTGGATGTACTGAGGGATGCCATACCTTTTTTGTCCATTGCAATGTAGGAAATCTTTCTCTATCTATGTTTACTGCAGATGCCACTGTAAACTCTTCAGAGTTTGTTCCTGTCAATATCCTTCTATCAGCACCTCCACTTATTACTGGCAGGTTATTTATTTCTATCATTGTCAATAACTCACTTGGAATAACCCATTCCCCATCAATTATTAAATCAACTACTTTCATTTGTGGAAATTGTAGAAGAAAAGTATTATCTGGATACATCTCTTTTAATGACTTATCCAAGACCCATTTATCATTCCACACTGATATGTCAGCTCCATTTCCTACCAACCATCTTGTATTTTCTTGCATATCTTCTATTACCCATTTTATTTCAGGCCAAATGGAAGATTTCTTATAATAAGATATCCATTCACCATCTTTATTTTGAAGTTTGGCTTGAAATAATTTTTCCCATTCATCTGTACAATTCTGCATCTTCCAAAATAATTTCATTAGAAGAGCTTTATAGATAATTTCCAATCTCCTCAATCCTAGTCCTCCTTCAGTAATTGGTGAACATACCTTATTCCATTTCAATGTAATACTTTTCCTAGTTGCAGGATCTCCTGACCATAAGAAATTCCTGATTATTCTTTCACATTCATTCAAAACTCTTTTGGGACATTTATAAACAAACATGTTATAGACTAGTAAGCTGCAAAGCACAAATTTCACTAGTACCAGCCTCTCCTGAAATGACAGTAGTCTCCCCTTCCAACCAACTAATCTTTCTTGCATCATTTCAACACTACCCCGGACATGAAAAGCTTTAACACTTCCTGGAGTAAGCATAACACCAAGATATTTGTCATGGAATTCTGCCAATGGAATGCATACTTCTTCTGAAATTTGTATTTTTTTTCTGTCGCTTGTGCCACCCATAAAATATTTACTCTTCTCTAAACTAACCATTTGTCCTGATGCAGCTTGATATGACTTCAATGAATCCATTAGTTTTTTGACATTTCTCTTCTCTCCATTGCAAAATATGAAAATATCATTTGCAAAGAAGATATGTGAGGGTTGAGCTCCATTTATGTTAACCATTGTCTTCAATTTTCCTGTTTGCACCATCTGAGTAATATTTCTTCTTAAAACATCTTCTGCTATTACAAAAAGAAAAGGAGACAATGGGTCTCCGTGTCTCAATCCTCTTCCCTCTTTGAAATACCCCTCATGTCCTCCATTTACTAATACATATATTCTAGCAGAGTTGAGTAGAGTTTGTAGCCAGTTAATACATTTATCTGAAAAACCAAATTTATTCATTACTTGAAATAAAAATCTCCAACTTAGAGATCCATATGCTTGAGTAATATCAAGTTTAAGGCCAAAGTTTCCTCCCCTTATTCTTTTTATTTCCGGCTCATTTATCATTTCAGATGCAATAACTATTTGTTCTTGAATAGTTCTTCCTTTTATAAATGCTCCTTGTTGAGGAGATACTATTTTATGGATAATGTTACTCAATCTTGTTGCCCATATCTTAGTGAAAATCTTGAAACTGAAGTTCATTAGACCAATTGGTCTAAATTTCTTTGCTTTGTTAGCATTGCTCACTTTAGGAATTAACTTCAGAAAATTAGCATTCAAACCTGAAGGAATGAAGTCTCTCTGCCAGCAGAATTGTATAGCATTTATAAGATTAGAACCAATAACTTCCCATGCAAATCTGTAGAACCATCCAGCAAATATGTAGAACCATCCAGCAAATTTGTAGAACCATCCAGCAAGTCCGTCTCCTTGATCACAAGACAGTTTAGAGATCTTCTATTGAAGAGAAGTAAACGGTTCTCCAGAGACAAACCTAGATCATCAGTTAAACCTCACAATCGCATTCCTCTTAAAAACAGGGATGTTGACGAGGCTGATGACGAGGATATGCCATAGTGCTTTAAGTGTAAAGGTTTTAGTCATTTTGCAAATGAGTGTCCGAATTGTAGAAAATACACTGATAACAAAGGTCTTGCTGCAACTCTTGATGAAATGTCTGATCACTATGATTCCAATGAAGACGAAAAATCAAGTGTTTCACTTCTTTGTGAATATATTGATTTTGATAATTGTAGCAATACATACATCAATCTTGATATTCTTTCAAAAGAAGACTCAACCAATCTGGAAGAAAAAATTGACCTTTCTGTTGGAAACTCTCTGTCTGATTTTTCAGATTCCACTATGTGTCTAGCAGCTTGCACATCTCGGGCATCTGAATCATCTTATCCGTTGACATGCTCTTATTGTTCACTCAAAGGTCATGAACTTTCAAAGTGTTTCAAGTACAAACACAAGATGAGATATGTCAACAAACTTCAACGAAGAGCAAATCGACTAGCAAACAAGCTCAAACTTGTTCAAAAAACCGCTGAGGTATGTAATATTTTATCTTCTTCGAAGAAGTTAGTTTCCAAAGATAAGACAATACCACTAGAAAAAAGAGTATGGTCTAAACATTTTGATAGACAGGGTTCTATGAATTCCTTTCAAAAAGGTTATGATGGACAAATTGTTGTTCACCGCAACACAACTTGATTGTGTTGTTTTGATGCATCTTGTCTCATGTGCCTGATCAAAAGAGACAAGATTGTGCACACCTCAGGCTTTAGGAAAAGAAAAAATTTGTTTTATTTTCTTAGCCTTGCTGCGTTTTGCAAATTTGGAATTCTTTCATATCTAATTGATATTGGAAGAGACTTCATTGTTTAATCAATAAAAGAGGATTATTCTCGACAATTCTACTCTCTTTAGGGTTGATAATTGTGCGTGCGTGAACCTGTGTGGTTAACGGTTTCGTAACCTACATTCCTTTTCCTTCTCTGAAAATCTTTTTATCTTCAGACTGCTTGTTGAGCTCAAATTGTGATTTCCTCTCATAAACCTATACACGTATGGATACTCCAAGCATCATGTCTTCTGATGGAAAATATGTTAATATGATTGTTAAGCCATCAATCATGAAGGAAAAAGAGAAATCTTTGTTACCTCCAACTTTGAAAAAAAAAAAAAGAAGGAGTGTGAGGAAGCCAAGAGTTGTTACTTCAAATTCTCAGAAGTTTTCCGGTGTTCTTGAAGAGTTGAAGGAAACAAGGAAGGAGATTCAGCAAATAAAGGCTATTGTTATGAGAACTCTTGAAATTCAGAAGGCCCTGGTTCGACATCATCAACCTAGAAGGTTTGTTGGAATTGACTCCTATCTTCACGAACCCTATGTACCTACGTTTGTGGACGACAAGGAGTTCGAGGACGATAAAGAATTCTTCAGAGGTCTCAATGTCTAGGAAACTTCTTATGAGAATTTATTTCTTGTGTTTTTAGAAACTAGGGTTTGGAATAGCCATTATTGTGAGTACACGTAGCTATTTCCAACGTTTTCATCTTCATGTTTTTTAAATTTATTTATTTAAATTCTAAGTTATTTGGAAGATGATTTTTGCAATTTAAATCTTTATGATTTTAACTATTGCAAATTTTTATGGGATATGTTGTTTACGTCCGTGAACCTGTGACTGTCCCATACTTGTTCAAAAGTTATCTCTATTATATGTCAGTATGAAAGTATTGATAAAAGATAGAATGAACTTTTGACAAACAAATGTTAAGCCTTTTATGTCATTATGCAAATATTGATGGAAGAAAGGATGCACTTCTGTTTACAAGGATTAAGTCTATTATATGTCATTGTGCAAATAGTGATGAAAAATAGAATGAATCCTTGTTTATTCCGCAGTATTGGTCTATCTCCGATCCACATTTTTGTGCATATACTGTGGTGCTCCGTAAGTTCTCTTATTTCGAGCATGGCCAATTGAATTGATCATTTTTATGGTTAATTCAATTGAGATTTTTGGATTCAAATCTATGTTTTTCATGTGATTTGGTTATGTCCAAATAGATCCTTCTTTTCTTGTAAAAGCAAGGTCGCCTTTGTTGTTCTTTCGGGAATGACATTTTATGAGGGAGAGTTCTTTTTGAACTTGTGCTTTATTTCCAAATCTTTGTGGGGAGTGCAATTATGGAATATAATAGGGGTTATCTTGTATCTTTATAAACTCCTTGATGAATGCATTTAGCTCCGGCTTTATGATTGCATATAAATAATTTGGTATGTTATTCTCTTTTGGTCATGAACTATCTCTATGAATTCATGAGGATCCCACTAGTTTTCGTACCTTTGCCAATTTATATTGACAAAAAGGGGAGAATTAATTTGTAGTTTCATACTACAAATACATATGGTTTACGGATCATTATGTAAGCGGGAGTTGTTTTCATGTCGATATGCAGTATTGACTAAGGGGGAGTGATATATATCACCATAGTATTGTAGTCAAAGTTGTGATACAATTGAACTTTGATGTTGTGTAATAATACTATGACACTGTATAACAATGATTGAGAGCACTTGTTTTCTCATTGTTATCGCTACGGATCTTCAACAACTATGATGCTGAGTTGAACACGTTTAGAATCATGGAGTACTTGGAAGTGACGAAGATTTCGAGTCTTGTTGATGATGCCAAGGAGATCAAGCATTTGGATGAGAAGCTACAAAGTTTTATTTATTTTGTAATCTATATGTATTGATAGTTTTGTCACTAAAATTGACAAAGGGGGGGATTGTTAGAGCACTGCTCGGTCGAACTCGCGTGCGTTTCTATCTCAAGCATGTTTGTCAATGTTAGTGATCATAACTATAAGTCTTGATTTCTAGCCTATTTATAGATGTATCGGAATATGACATAGATTTTGTAGTTGAGCATTAGACTTCATGACATTCATCATTTTAAGACGAAGAACTACTAAGGGGAGCTTGTGGAACTTCATCAACAAAAGGTATGTTGAGACTGAAACTCATATATCACTTGGAAAGTCTATTTTTACTCTATCTCCTATATTGAGACGTAAGTCGTATTACGATATAGTTTTCTATTATACACATTTGAGATTTCGAGCTGAGTTTATCTCTGTTAGAGCACTGCTCGATCGAACTCGTATCCGTTGCTATCTCAAGCATGTTTTTCAATGTTAGTGATCAAAACTATAAGTCTTGATTTCTAGCCTATTTATAGATGTCTCGGACTAGGACATAGTTTGTGTAGTTGAGCTTAGACTTCACGACGTTTATCACTTGAAGACGAAGAACTACTAAGGAGAGCCTGTGGAACTTCATCGACAAAAGTTATTTGGAGACTTAAACTTATCTATCACTTGGAAAGTATATTTCTACTTTATCTCCTATATTGAGACATAAGTCGTATTACGATATAGTTTTCTATATACACATTTGAGATTTCGAGCTGAGTATATATCGCTTGCATATTTCTCAAAATATGTGTTGGTAAGCTTTCGCTTCGACCAAGTTCATCTTATATCATGAGAAAATTGCCGAGTAACATCTTACATAGTTTCTGTGATACAATCATTTGGTGTAAGACTTGAAATGTTTCGATAATGGTTATTTCAGTATCTTGAAAATTGCTTTGATGCTAATAGTGTGTGAAAACGGCTATTGTCATTATAGAAGAATGTTCTAATGATTGAAATAAAGAGTTTAGAATCTTGTAACCATCTTTGGATATAATCATAGTGTGTTCGCACATTAGTGTATAAGTCCAAAACCGGGAGCCTAAAGTATGCATACTTGTGTATACAAAAAGGTTGTAGGAGACTGGGTAAGTACGCGTACCCGTATGCATACTGGCGGAAGTTCACGTCCGTGAATTTCTGCTGAGTTTGAAAACCAAAACCAAACTCATCTAGTTACCCAAAGTACGCGTACCCGTACGCATACTGGCAGAAAGTTCACGTCCATGAATTTCTGCGGAGTTTGAAAACTAAAACAAACTCAAATCTGGTTACTTAAGTACGCATACCTGTATGCATACTTAAGTAGGTTACTTTCTAAAATCGGTTGTACATGAACCTAAAAACGTTTATCAATAAGGAATGCAATCTTTGCAAACTGTGGCTATAATGTTCATGTATTGATTCGAGTGAATCAAACCGATTTTGCTTCAATCGTGTTCTTGTATAAATCCATGAGAATATAGCAATTGAACAACTCTTTAACTAGTTTCATTTGAGTCATTTGAACTAGTTATGGTTAAGATGAATAAGGTTGATATGAGAGTAATCATATGGCTAACCCCGGTTAACTATTTGTGAACCAACATGGTGTACACATTTGGGTACGGTTACATAAACCTAAACGAGGGTACATTTCATTTGTGTGTAACAAGCTAAGTTCGATCTAACGGTTGAAAGATATATTAGCTTGGTGGAATCAGGTTTTTCATCTAACTGTGAGTATTGAATGCTTTGTTACCAAGGTAACTTGGACTGCAAAACCTGATTTGAAAACTATATAAAAGAGAACTCTAGAAACTGGGAAGCCGAATCCCCACACCTCATGTGTGTTACTAGTTGCATAACTAGAGTCGATTCTCTTTTAACCTTAGGTTTGTTCTCGAGATCCTATAGTTTAACGACTTGAAGACTTCACTGGGATTGCGAAGCCAGACCCAACTATTCTCTTTGTAGTTGCGTGATCTGATCTTGCTGTTTATATCGTGATTGAGTGCAATTATAAAATTTGCTTGAGATTTATATCTCCGATAGGCAAGATAGAAAAGTAGTCACAAACACCTTCGTCTCATCATTTGTGATTCCACAATAACTTGTTTCTCTAGTCGATTAAGTTTATTGTGAGGTGATTGATAATACTAGGTTGTTCTTCGGGAATATAAGTTTGGTTTATCAATTGGTTCCTGATCATCTTGATTTATCAGAAGACAAGACAAAATTTTTTGGGTATTTCTGTGTGAGACAGATTTAGTCAATCCTATAGACTTTTGTGTGTGAGACAGATTTGTTTATCAAGTCTTCGACTTTGGGTCGTAGCAACTCTTAGTTGTGGGTGAGATCAGCAAAGGGAATCAAGTGCGTAGTATCCTGCTGGGATCAGAGACGTAAGGAGCGCAACTGTACCTTGAATCAGTGTGAGATTGATTAGGGTTCAACTACAGTCCAGTCTGAAGTTAATTGGTAGTAGTTTAGTGCCGTTAGCGTCTTAATACAGTGTGGTGTTCAATCCGGACTAGGTCCCGGGGTTTTTCTGCATTTGCGGTTTCCTCGTTAACAAAATTCCGGTGTCTGTGTTATTTCTTTTCCGCATTATATTTTGTTATATAATTGAAATATCACAGGTTGTGCGTTAAGATCAATCAATTAGAATATCCAACCTTTGGTTGTTGATTTATATTGATTGACACTTGAATATTGGTCTTTGGTACCGTTCAAGTAATTCTCTTATATTCAATCGGGCTCGCAGATTTCTATTTGTTGATTGCGGATTGAATTAAGAGTTAGAGATATTAAACTCTTTGATATACTTTATTCTAGATTGAGTATGACTGTCTAGTTGATTTGCTAGAAAGTGTATTGGAGTAAGTCCTCTCATATTTCCAAACGAATTGTTGGGTGTGGTTGTTAGACCCCCGCATTTTCAATTGGTATCAGAGTAGGCAAACACGTTAAAGACCTTACAAGTCTGTATTTGTAGCGATCTGATATGGACAGAGGTGTTATCTCTAAACACGCATCACCAGTTCAGGAAAGCTTGGCTAAAAATCCTGATACGCCTGAGAAATCGGTCACATCTTCTTCATCATCTAAACCCACTCTTAACTGGGAAGCTCGTCTTGACGAACAATTAGATTAACTCTCTGATGGGAGTGATTTGGAAGAGGGACAAGATGTTGAAGAAGAAGTGTCACATGATCGCATTCGTATGCGTCAAAAATAATTTCACTTTCTCAATCTACTAAATATAAATATAATATGTGGTAAGAAAGAGTTCGTTCCCACAGAGAGGCTTTTGTTGTTATAAAATTTCAGTTTCTTAGTAACCAAGGGGGGATTTTGTTTTAGCAAAGCAATAAAAGTAATTGGAAGCAATAAAATAATTTGAATAATCAATAAGGAGGAGATATTGGTCACGGGATAGTATCATTCACAAACATATATTTCCATCAATGACTAGAATTGATATTTTAATCTCTCATTTATTAAAAGACCTAGGGTATCTTGATCGCAAGAGTATCTCGTTTATTTCCCGATTTTATCACAAACAACATTAAAAGATGCTATTATGAAATCTACCTAGAAAGCAACCTAAAGTGTAAAAGCACAATTAAGTTTAACTCCCTAAGAGCAATAAGTTCTATGAAATAAGATTAATCAATGCAAACAAACGTGTAAAGGCACTAATTCGTTTTAACAAAGGTTATGATTCATATGTGACTAGTAGGATATATCACTACAAGCACTACTCACACTATGCTACTTATAATCAGAAATTTATCACTTTTTCGTCCTAATCTAGCAATAGATATGAAGACCAATCTAATTGATTCCGGACTCAATCAAACTAGCACTGAAATCATACAACAATATTAACCATGAATCATAAACAATAAAGTTGAGACAAAACTAATTCATTGAATCAAATATCATGTTGGAAATCAACTTTATCCCATAACCAATAATATGTGTTTAGCTACTCATAGCTTTTGAGTTCATCATAATCATAATCAAAAATAAATTGAAGAAGATGAAAAATAAACGAAAGCAAACCCTAGTAGAATCCCGCTCTCCAAAGTTTCAAGTAGAAAAATACGTGATATCCAAAGTTGTAGAAAACTTTCCCTTTTTGTAACTCTTCTTGTTTCCAAAACTAGGTCTTCAAAGCCAAAAGTCCAATACTAAAATGTCCACCAAGCCCATATGTGAGGAATACCCAAGTGAAAATATGTCCCAAAAGATAGCCGCCGGAAAACTGGTAAAGTGGCCGGAAAATTAGCTCAGGTGACCGGCAAAGTCCACCCGATCACCGGTCAAACCTAACAGTCAACCGTCAAGGTTGAAGGCCGACTAACGGTCAAACTCAGTGAGTCAGACCTGAGTCAGGGTCTGAGTAGGCTGACTGAGCTGAATTAACTGAGAAAGTTTTGGCTTGAGCCATTGGACTAGCTCAAGTTCTGTTGCACAATCATTGTGCTTCAGCAGTACTCTCCAGCCATGATGGCTATGTCTTCTTCACAGCCGCATCTTCGACTCGGCATCATTTCTGCAGTTCAGACCTGCAATGCATAATCTCTACAATTCTTATCTCCAACTGCACCTGCAATTACAACACACTCAGTACATTGCACAGGGATTCAGTTCAAACATCATCGCAATTCCAACATCAGCTGTACTTCCTGTAGCTTCAGTCAACTCCTCTCTCCACAGCTGCACCACCACATAGACAATCATCTTTGCAAACCCATTCACCTCAGGCCATAACTAGCAGCAACATTCTGTGGTAGCAACATCCATTTGAGCTTCAGTCTCAGCTCAATCACTCAACCAACACTACAACACTGCCATTTACATCACCAACAACACCAGTGCATTCTGCTCAGCTCAAAACTCACTGCAGTATCAGCATCACTACCATTTTTCCATGAGTTCATCACCATCACGACCATCTGCATCTTATGTTCACCTGCAATCTCATGCCCTGCACTTCAACTTCAGTCACTGCTTCTTCTTGTTCATCTGCATCAACTTCATTCCATTGCAGCTTGCATCCATCAATCATACCACCTGCAATTTCCTACACATACATCTAAAACACTCATTTCATGCACCTGCAGGTCATAATCACTCTTCCCTGCCATTGTGTCTCTTAGCATTTTTGGCTTCAGTTTAGCAGCACTTCAATTCAACCACACTTGATCTAGCCTGCAACACACAGCTCCATCCAGTTACAACAATCCACAACTGCAATACCCTCTAGCTAAGCTGCAACTGCAACACCAACACAATTACCAGCTCCTTACTCAAACCTGCATTTCCAGTACCACCAATTCTGAAATCCACCACTTGAACTGCAGATGCAACCCTTGACTGTGAATTGACCAACCAACCATGGCAATAATACCAGCATCTTTACCTGATCTTTCACATAAAAGCTTAACCAAGCTACACCCATCTCAGGCCAAATACTCGATCTAAGACCAACCATTTCTCATGGCTTCCTACCACCATACTGTCAACTCAAGGCATCTGCATCTCATCACACACAAACACAATGCTCAAACACTTGCAATATCATCTTCTCAGCCTCTTATAAGCAAAGTCAGTTCCACATTCTACAGCTCATCTCAACGAATTGCAGTATCTCGCCTCTTTGTTGTTGTCGAATGCAACACAATCCCATATGAAATCAGCCACTGAACTACTTGTTAATGTCTCCACTGCAATCTCGCTGCCAAACTGCACCACAACTTCTCCATCTCTTGCTGGGAAACACGAAATCAATGCAGCACAACCCATCTTCAGTCTCTGCCATCACCTAGTCATACGTCTAATTCATGTTCTTCAAGCCTTCTATCTCAGTTGCTTCTTGGCTTCCACACTCAGAACCAGCATTCTCATGAGTACTTAGAAACCCTAATTCCTCCTCAGATTCAATTTACAGCAACAATCATCTTTTATCTCTGTTCAAAATCAAATCCAAACAAAACCAGCCTTTCTAATGCTTAATTCAAACATAACCCATTCATATCGAACCCTAATCTCAGAGCCCTCAATTCTCAAATTATTCATTCCCTGCTCTTGGAGGTAAATTCATCAAAAACCCCATCTCTGCTACCTTTTACAAACCCTAAATTACCATTAATCTTTTCCAATTCGTCACCCACAATAGCAGGTTTGATTCTCACAGCAGCAGCAGAATTTCCCCTTGATTTCTTGTTCAAATCCCTTGTAACTGCCACCAGAACTTTCATCCTCCTCTAAACAGCAGAAACTTGATTACCTCACACTCAAAATCAATATCAATTTCCTCTCTAGTTTCTCTCTGAATCTCTCCCTTTCTCTGCCGCCTTTTTTACTCTCTCAATTTCAGGTGACATGTAATGAAGATGAAAGAAAAATAAATTTGAGTTGTCTGAGAAACACTCGACCTAATGAGGTCTGTCTGTACGGACTGGATATTGGCATCCATTGACTTGGATAAGGGTTGTCCAATTTCTATTTGGCATGTCGGTCTCAGATAACCGACACCTTGAGTCTTCCACTCAACTGTCAGTTATGGGAACTGACAGTTCATTCTTCACCTCCTCCTTGAGCAACCCAGCCGGCTCTACGTATAGCTTGCCCGTGAATTGACATTTCTGCGCTTTACGCTCCAAATGGACGTTTTCTCCTTCATTTGCTCCCAAAGACTCCATTGCACCTAATAACTCAAAACTGAACATAAGAGATGCAATTCACAAGAATAATAACAAATAAAACATAAATACTAGATATAAAATTAGGTGCTTTAGACACCTATCATCACAGTACATCCTCCTCTTTGATCGTCTTCTAAAGAAAAAGAAGTCAACATCCTGCTTGGCTGAATTTCTAACTCCTCTCTGCGTTGGAAACATAAAATTGAGAAAACTCTTTAAGGGTTATGATAGCTTATTACAAGGTACCCTTAAAGATCGTAACAAAGATATATGTTCAAAAATTTCTGAATGTGATGATCTTCTTCAGAATCTCCTTGTGTTGAAAGAAAGGCCTGCAGAAACCGATGCAAGGTATGTCTCTCAACAAGAATGTTTCAACGTCAGAAAAAATGCTTTCTTCACATGGGAAAAACAATCGGAGACTGATCTTAGTACGACTCTTAAAAGGATCAAGGTATTAGAAGATAATTTGAAAAAGTTCAATTCTAGCTCTACAAAACTATCTTCTATGCTTGGAGCTTGCAAAGAACATCGTGATACGCGTGGTATGGGCTATAAAGGTATAAAAGCTCCAAGTACAGGTAAGATGAGTTTTGTTGAGGAAAAAAACCCTTCTACTACCGTAGATATATCTGATAATAAAGTTCGTGATGCTACAAGGATGACTCAGTTGAGGAGAAATAAAAACTCTTCTGTCAACTGCTATTATTGCAGAAAGAAAGGTCATGTTGAAAGAAGATGTCACCTTCGTATACGGAATGAAAAACTTCACAACATTCTTATTTGGATGTCGAAAGAAGTTATTAAACCTGTTCCTCAGTGTTCAGTTAAAAACTCATTCCACAATCATGAAAAAGGCTGCATTGAGGCTTTTTCTGATTATGAGCATAACATTTCTTCTAATTACAATTGTAAAAGGAACAATATTGTGTGATGACTGATAATTCTGAAAGACCTGTAAAAAGAAAAAGGTGTTGAAGAAAGAAAAATTCTTCAAACTTCTCTCTTTCCCTCAATAATGATCTTGCTGATATTCCTGATTACATTCACATTAATAATCGTGTCTCGGAACTCAAGACCAGTATCAACGGTCTCAAGCGCAAGATCAATAAGGCAAGGAAAGCAGCTGATCCAGGTAACTCTTGTCATTCTCCTAATAATTCTAGTATAGGGGAGGAGAGTAAAAAGGAGTGTGTCAACACCACTTATGAACTTCATGTTCATCAATATACAACTTGACTATTCTTTTATGTGTATCCTCTCTATGGACCAATGAGAAGATACACATATCCCTCAACGAAGATCTTCTTCTTGACAAATGGTTTGTGTTGTATTGTGATGATAGTGTTCTCTCTTCCTGTAGTTTGCTCCAAACAGTTTTATTTTTAAATTTTTTTTTCCTAATACCTTCTTAAGATACACTAGTTACTCTTCCTAGAATGATAGTCGAGTCACCTTGTATCAATGATTCCTGTCATTTTCTCAACCTATTTGCTCCATTCGTTAATATACCTCGCCTTGGGTTTTAATCATGTATCTATGCACACTGGACCGTTACCAAACGTTTACAAGAAACCATGGGTTTTTCTTGTGGGATTTTTCCTTTAAATATGTATCAAGTCTTTGATATACATATATACTGGTTCGGTAACGCCAAGAGATTTTCTGGGATTGATTGAGCAAGTGCACGATGGAAGGAAGCAAAAAGGAAGACAAATTTGATGATGTTACCTTTGAACTTGATCATGATCTTATTCCCGTTATTTGCTATAAAGAAATTGATCATGAAAAAGATCTTCCAGTCCAGATTTCTGTTCAATTGGTTGGAAATCTTCTTCAAGATTTTGAGGTCGTGCGTGAACATCTCGAGATTGCATCAAATAATCTAGTGCTTTTGAAGGAGGAGCTAAAGAAAGCAACTGATGAACTTGCTCTTGTCCGTTCCATGGTTGCTAATCTCGTCTGAGTTTATATGTCTAGTAAATCTTCTTTTTATGTTTTTAGAAGAATAACTAGGGTTTGGAATAACCATTATTGTGAGTACACATAGCTATGTCCAACGATTTTCATCTTCAATGTTTTTAGATTTAATGGTTGAAAGATATTAGCTTGGTTGAATCAGGTTTTTCATCTAACGGTGAATATTGAATGCTTTGTTACCAATGTAACTTGGATTGCAAACCCTGATTTGAAAACTATATAAAGGAGAACTCTAGCAACTGGGAAATCGAATCCCCACACCTTCTGTGTGTTACTAGTTGCATAACTAGAGTCGATTCTCCTTTAACCTTAGGTTTCTTCTCGAGACCCTGTAGGTTAACGACTTGAAAACTTCATTGGGATTGTGAAGCCATACCCAATTATTCTCTTTGTAGTTGCGTGATATGATCTTGTTGTTTCTATCGTGATCAAGTGCAATTGTAAAATTGGCTTGATATTTATATCTCCGATAGGCAAGATAGAAAAGTAGTCACAAGCACCTTCGTCTCATCGTTTGTGATTCCACAATAACTTATTTCTCTAGTCGATTAAGTTTATTGTGAGGTGATTGATAATATTAGGTTGTTCTTCGGGATTATATAAGTACGGTTTATCAATTGGTTCCTGTTCACCTTGATTTATCAAAAGAAGGAACAAAAAATCTTGGGTTTTTCCGTGGGAGACAGATCTATTCAATCCTATAGACTTTTCTGTGTGAGAAAAATTTATTTATCAAGTCTTCGACTTTGGGTCGTAGCAACTCTTAGTTGTGGGTGAGATCATCTAAGGGAATGAAGTGTGTAGTATCCTGCTGGGATCAGAGACGTAAGGAGCGCAACTGTACCTTGAATCAGTGTGAGATTGATTAGGGCTCAACTACAGTCCAGTCCGAAGTTAATTGGTAGTAGGCTAGTGTCTGTAGCGGCTTAATACAGTGTGGTGTTCAATCTGGACTAGGTCCCGGGGTTTTTTTGCATTTACGCTTTCCTCGTTAACACAATTCTGGTGTCTGTGTTATTTCTTTTCCGCATTATATTTTGTTATATAATTGAAATATCACAGGTTGTGCATTAAGATCAATCAATTAGAATATCCAACCTTTGGTTGTTGATTTACATTGATTGACACTTGAACATTGGTCTTTGGTACCGTTCAAGTAATTCTCTTATATTCAATCGGGTTCGCAGATTTCTATTTGCTGATTGCGAATTGAATTAAGAGTTAGAGATATTAAACTCTTTGATATACCTTATTCTAGATTGAGTATGATTGTCTAGTTGATTCTCTAGAAAGTGTATTGGAGTAAGTCCTATCAGATTACTAAACGAATTGTTGGGTATGGTTGTTAGACCCCCCGCATTTTCAATCTCGCTTACATATTTCTCGAAATATGTGTTGGCAAGCTTTCGCTTCAACCAAGTTCATCTTATAATCTTGACGAATGTCAGAATATGATCATGTGAAAATGCCGAGTAACATATTACATGGTTTACGTGATACAATCATTTGGTGTAGACTTGGAATGTTTCATTATGATTATTTTAATATCTTGAAAATTGCTTTGATACTGATAGTGTGTGAAAACGGCTACTGTCATCCTCTAAGAAAGTTTCAATGATTGAAATAAAGAGTTTAGAATCAAGTAACCATGTTTGGATATAAACATAGTGTGTTCTCACATTTATGTATAAGTCCAAAACCGGGAACCTGAAGTATGCGTACCGGTACGCGTACTGGCGGTTGTTGGATGTCTGGGCAAGTACTCGTACCCGTACGCATACTGGCGGAAGTCTCACGTCCGTGAATTTCTGCTGGAGTTTGGAAGTGTGAATTGGTATGCGCACCCGTATGCGTACTGGCATAACCAAACTCGGTCCGGCTACTTAAGCTTGCGTACCCGTTTGCATACTTGAGTTGGTTACTTTTTAAAATCGGTTGTATATGAACTTAAACATTTATAAAAGGAATGCAATATTTGCAAACCGTGGCTATAATGTTCATGAACTGATTCGAGTGAATCAAACCGATTTTGCTTCAACTGTGTTCTTGTATACTTCTATGAGAATATAGAAATTGAACGGATCTTTAACTAGTTTCATTTGAGTCATTTGAACTAGTTATGGTTAAGATGGATAAGGTTGATATGAGAGTAATCATATGGCTAACCTCGGTTAACTATTGTTGAGCCAACATGATGTACACGTTTGGGTACGGTTACATAAACCTAAATGAGGGTACATTTCATTTGTGTGTAACAAGATACGTTCGATCTAACGGTTGAAAGATACTAGCTTGGTTGAATCAGGTTTTTCATCTAACGGTGAATATTGAATGCTTTGTTACCAAGGTAACTTATATTACAAACCCCGATTTGAAAACTATATAAAGGAGAAATCTAGCAACTGAGAAATAGAATCCCCACACCTCCTGTGTGTTACTAGTTGCATCAACTAGAGTCGATTCTCCTTTAACCTTAGGTTTCTATCGAGACCTTGTAGGTTAACGACTTCAAAGACTTCATTGGGATTGTGAAGCCAGACCCAATTATTTTCTTTGTAGCTGCGTGTTCTGATCTTGCCCGATTCTATCGTTTGTGAATAGTTTTACCAAGAATATAACCAAGTCATGAGCGGTTATACCAAGCACACATATTGGTAGTTCAAAATATATGCAATGAATAATAATACCAATAGCGCCTGGCGATTTCTCTTTTGATTCACAAAACAAGTTCATGAATTTACTTCCTTAAAAAAATGTAAAACATTGTTTCCTAGGATGAAATCTTCACGTTATACCCATACATAATCACAATAGCATTCAAACGATTATGTCGATGTCTTATCTACAAAGTTTAATGGTTAAGCAATAAACCTCGTATTGTATTCCTTAATACTATGTCTAACTAGAGTATAATCATTCATGCTTCGCAGTTATGTTTTCAATATGCACGACTTGAAAGATACCTTTAGGGAATGAAACTGTTCAAGTCAAATATCACTAACCTCAAGTGGAATAATGATGTTGTCTTTGTAGCTCCTTACTTCTTCACTTCTTCAAGTCTTCGCAATACTTGTAATGTCTCATATCCTAATACTTTCAAGCTAACCTATACGAAGTTGACTCTAGTACATAATCAAGCGACTCTTAAATGAGTTTTGGATCACTAAAATATGACAACCAAACTTGACATACCAACGCTTGGTGGGTTCAACCGAGCTATGTTCTAACAGGTTGAAAGATATTAGCTTGACTCTAATCAGGTTTTCATCTAACGGTGAATATTGAATGCTTTGTTTCCCAGGTAGCATTGAATTGCAAACCCTGATTTGAAGACTATATAAGGGAGAACTCTAGCAACTGGGAAACCTAATCCACACACCTAATGTGTGATACCAGTTTCGACTAGAGTCGATTATATTTTAACCTAGGTTTTTCCTAAAACCATTATAGGTTAACGACTTAAAGACTTCATTGGGATTCTGAATCCAGACCCAACTATTTTCTCTGTAGTTGCATGTTCTGATCTTACTTTGTAAGATTTTCTCGAGATTTAATCTCCGATAGGCAAGATAAAAAGTAATCACAAACACCTTTGTCTCATCGTTTGTGATTCCACAATATCTAGTTTCGCCATCATACGATTTAGATTATTATGAGGTGATTGATAATACTAGGTTGTTCTTCGGGAATATAAGTCCGGGTTATCAATTGGTTCCTGTTCACATTGATTTATCAAAAGACGGACCAAAAACTCATAACTATTTCTGTGGGAGACAGATTTATCTATTCCAATAGACTTTTCTGTGTGAGGCAGATTTGTTTATCAAGTCCTCGACTTTGGGTCGTAGCAACTCTTAGTTATGGGTGAGATCAGCTAAGAGAATCAAGTGCGTAGTATCATGTTGGGATCAGAGACGTAAGGAACGTAATTGTACCTTGAATCAGTGTGAGATTGATTAGGGTTCAACTACAGTCCAGTCCGAAGTTCATTGGTAGTAGGCTAGTGTTTGTAGCGGCTTAATACAGTGTGGTGTTCAAACTGGACTAGGTCCCGGGGTTTTTCTGCATTTGCGGTTTTCCTCGTTAACAAAATTCTGGTGTCTTTGTTATTTCTTTTCCGCATTATATTTTGTTATATAATTGAAATATCACAGGTTTTGCGTTGAATCGATCAATTGGAAAATCCAACCTTTGGTTGTTGATTGAAATTGATTGATCCTTGAACATTGGTCTTTGGTACCATTCAAGTTACTCCTCTTATATTCAATCGGGCTCGCAGATTTTTATTTGATGATTGCAGATTGAATTAAGAGATAGAGATATAAACTCTTTGATATGCTTTTCTCTAGATTGAGTCTGACCATCTAGTTGATTCTCTAGAAAGTATATTGGAGTAAGTCCTCTCAGATTGCCAAACGAATTGCTAGGTGTGGTTGTTAGACCACCGCATTTTCACGGTCAAGATCAAACTCTTCTAAAAATCCAAAATATTGTACAAATGTATAATAAAAATACTTAAAATCTCAGGAATTGGCGCACGTTATACATGGTGGCCCGTGCACCACTATAGCCAGACCTGCCATCATGGCCGGCCGGTCCCACACTCCTTCATTATTTGGATAATCTTCCATATATTGGATATTTTTCCATATTTTTGGTGAATCATTTTCCACCAGTTGGACAATTCTCAATACACCGCTCAGCCGGTCTCTCCACCACCAATGGTAGGTCCCTATACCCATTGGTTGGTCGATATTTCACCACCTATATTAGACAGATCTCCATTTCTTGGATCGAGTTCTCCAAAATTAGGGTTTCAGATTTATGATAATTCTGATAAACATCAATAATTTCCATGTTGATCTATCTATCAATATTTTAATTATTATTTAAATATTCGGTCTTGCTACCAACATTTTTGTTGCTCGGTTATCCGAGATGCAACATGATTTGGACGATCATCCAGTTGGCCGACCATCAATATTTCATTGGACGACTATCGAATCCAATACCGATACTCTAATTCTTACTTTGTCATTTGACAACTCATGATATATTATAGATCATGAATGAGCATTATACAATAACTCAGAAGCTTTCCTGTCGAATACTCGACATATCATAATAGGTCCATGATCGAGCAATCTCATTAGACCGACGTTCGTTGATCCAAATCATCAGAGTGCCTCAGCTAGCACAATAGTATTCACAATTCATCAGACTCGAAGTATATGCATTATTGATTTCCCAACAGACACCTTATTCTAAATCCATGAGTCACATTGCATATCAAGTTCGCCCATTATGCTCGATTCATCAAGGCTAAGACTCATGGTCTAGCCAAGTCAACAATTGACCAATTAAATACACGTCTGCCTTGTAGACTCCACATTCATGAGACATCATTCTTGTCGCATGGGGTGATATTCATTGAGGTTTTGATATGGTGTCCTACAACACGTGTGTACATCTACATGAGAAATGTGAGTAAGTCGTGCAAGCAGTTGAAGAAGTTAGCAAACTAGTGGATCCAATTCTCAACCAACTTTCCCACACATGTGGAACTGGTTAAACCATGATTTCCACTTCCTCATTCTTCTAATCCTCTGCAACCGTCACACTTACTAGAGATCAATGTGTTAACTACTTCTGCAATATAAATCATCAATCTATGATTTGACATCTTAACTTATCGAAAATTAACTCAACGAATCTCAGTCGAACACTACTGAACAGAGCTCAATAAATCTGATCAAAATTCACTAACGGTTCATCAAACTTGAAGAAGTCTCCAACACATCCACAGTCCTTCAATAATCATTGGTTTCAGTTGTTGTTACTTAATCTTGCATTTATAGGTACACAATTCTCAGTTTCCCTCATACAGATCTACCTTCACCCCTCTTTGTGATCCAATTGATTGTGGAACGACCATTGTCTTGGTTTAGGCCGGAGTCCTATAGATTGATCTCTCGAACTCAAAGAACTCCCATGCAGTGCATCTGTTAAAGGTTTAAGTAGTTTTCTCAACTGAGGATTCGCCTGTTGCACAACCCTCCATTTTTCCTCAAAAACCAGCAAATAATTTTCACCCATCAACAATTTATTAGCTTTACTGAAAATAATTATAATTGTTCTTTCATGAAGAAATTAATTACAAAATGTTTTCTTTTGGTATGTAATTATTTTTAGGAGATTCCTTTTTCGTGTTTATCTTGAAAAACTTGTTTTACAAGAAACCCGAAACCCAAAAATGTTTTCGCAGTTGAATATCGTTTGAGAAACAACTATTATCCCACTTTCTTTTCATTATCTTCTCATTTTGTTTTGCAAAAATGTTTTCGCAGTTTATATCCCTTTTAATCCTTGTTGCTAAGTTCAAAGAGTGAGTAACTTGTGTTGTGATGATACAAGCTATATTAGACAATTTTATCCTGAATACATCTTCGCAGTTGGAGTAGCATTATTCATTTTTGAATATGTCAACGAACTATAATGTCAAGGACTACTAGTTCAACCTGTAATTGTGCCCTCATCGAATTGTTTAGCTATAAAGTTTTAACTTTCCCTCCTTGTTAATAAATTTTTATTTGCTGAACAAAAAAAAAGAAGAAAAAGTAGTAACTAGTGATGGATAAAGGACAATCACTACCCACCCGGACAGTAGAAATGGATGGCTAGTCACGGTGCCTACCTAAACATATGGTATATCTTGATAAGATTGTAGACATTTTTATCTTGATAAGATCACGTGTTACAGTTTTTAAAATTATCAAGAAGAAATTTCAGTCATTAGGCTAATCACGTTTCCTACTAATACAAAGGTAATTAGATAATCAAGATGAAATTTCAGTCATTTTTCCAAAAAAAATAATATACTCTATCTGTTTTTTTTTTAATAGACTGGTTTTGTTTTTAGAGAAATTTAAGGAAATTAAGAGAATTAATAATTGAAAGTGGTCCTCATGACACTTGCCAATAAAAAAAGTGAAGTGAAATGGTCTCCATGACACTTGTCAACAAAAAAAGTAAAGTGAAATAGTCAACATGACACTTGTCATCAAAAGAAGTTAAAGAAAAAAATGGTCCCAAAAAATTAAAGTAACATTTGACTTTCCCAATTAGAAAATTGACTTATTTTTTTTTTAAACATTTATTTATAAAAACGAGCCTATTAAAAAGGAACAGAAAGAATAATTACTTAGTATAATGGGAGCAAGATCCGATAACTGTTCAATAGATAAAGCTGAAATTTCCTACCATCTAGTTTTCAATATTCCCAAAATGTAACAACGTACATGGGAACCTGTCATAATGGAATTGCAAATGATTTACACACCGAAAAAAAAGAGAACAGTGATTGCACCGTGAGAGGAGGGTGGGGTCCATTCCTACCCTCCCTATCACAATGCACGTAATGCTCTTTTTGTGTCCGTTGGATCTCCTTCAATGCAAATCACAGTTTTTTTCACGGTGAGTCAAGCAAAACTGTAACGGAACAAGGAATATTCGAATGAAGTGAGGCACATATCAATCGCAGATTCACAATGGCACAACGCATATCCAGTTTTTCTTCTTTTCATCAAATTTGATAGTGAGATTTTGGCAATCACTAAATATAACTTCTAATCCGGTGCTAGGTACACATGAAAGCACAATAAGACCAACTCAGTGACCCGGAAGCTATACTCTCGGCAAACCAGGTCGAGTGACTAGTCCTCAGTTGAAGACCCAGCCGCGTCTTGGTGTAACAAAAAGTTTGTTTCGTGTGTACCCTGTAAAAGAAACAGAAATAAGTGGTGGAACCCACACGTATATTACCTCACAATGAAACATATCTCTCTTTTCCCGAGATTAATCTGCCACGTCACATCACCCACCTATCCACTATCCTTTTCCTTTCTCCTATATAAACCCACACACACAAGCATTTCTCTCACATCTCGTCCAGGTGAATGCGAAGAATCGTAAAAGAAAAAAAGCGAAACCATTTTATCCAAAAACCCGTTACGATATGGAAGTTAACAGTGGTTCTTCATCTTCTTCATCAATAATATCTGTTTCTCGTAACAGAAATTCTCCATCATCAGATCGTTTCATCGGCATGTTCTCAAGATCTCATCCAGAAAACGGAGGAGGAGGAGATAGTATTCTTTCTGGTTGTGTTGATGATGGTGATGAACTAGATGAAGATGATGTTTTCTGGACTGGTGATTTCTCTCAATCTAACGATCTTTCTTCTCAATCAAGCCCTAAATCATCATCATACAACAAGAATACTACTAATAATCAAACAATTGGATTCAAGAATTTCGGTATTCTTGCTGCATTACCAGAAGATGGTAAAAAAGAATCCCCGTTAATTGATCGAGTACATCGGAAAACTACTACGATTCCGTCTCCGTTATCTTCGTCGTCGAGGATGATACCTACGATTCCTAAAGCGCAAAACCCTAGAGATAGGGATTATTATCATCTTTCATTACCTAATGGTAAAATCCAGCATTATCAATCAGCTCCTGTTAATGTACCTGTACTTTCCAAAGCGGCGAAAGAAAGAAGGAAAACTAGGGTTTTATTTGATGATGATGTTGTTGGTAATGATGATTATGATGACGATGAAGAAATGTTACCACCTCATGAAATTGTTGCTAGAGGTTCTGGTAAATCACCAAGAACAACTTTCTCTGTTCTTGAAGGTGTTGGTAGGACATTGAAAGGAAGAGATTTACGTCAGGTTCGTAATGCTGTTTGGCGCCAAACCGGATTTATTGATTGACGACGGAATTGAACAAGATTTCGTGAGTTAGTTTTATTCTTTCTTTGATCATTTTTTATGTTTTTTTTTCAATCCCTAATTTTAAAATCCTGGAATTGTTTTTGATTTTCCTTCTCAATTTTGAATTTGGGGAAACAAACATACATAAATCTGAGCATAATAAAATAGTACCAAAATTTAGTTATGTTATCTTTTTGTCAAATTTGAACAATGAAATAGAATTTGATTTTTATACACAATTTTTTTTTTATATTAGTTCTGTTTACTCTGGCATTGTTTGATATTTCATTCACAGTGATTAGTCTTCTTATTGGTGCATTATCATTTGAGTTCTGAATTTCATTATAAGGAACAAGAAAATCGAGGTGACATTGAGGTTTTAGTTGGTTGCACTCATCACTTAAGAGAGGTATTTGGTTGTGTGCATTTTAGAGGCAAACATGAATGATGCATGATAAGGTAGTTCTAATCTTCAGTTTTGAGGTATGAATGTGATGGTGTTTTCTGAATGTTTCTCATCAGGCTTTTGAAAAACTATATTCATGTGATTTGCACCTTAGACATCTCTGTTAGCTTTCTTCTTTACACCTTAAACTACATTCATGTGAATTGCTGCTGCACTCACTCCTTGGAAGTTGATTATTCATTTTGTGCTGAGTAGGATTGTGAGTTCTGTAATTCAATTATGTTACTGAGTTCTGTAATTCATTAGTGTTAGGATGAGAATGGAAGACTAAGAGAAGGAAAAACTGCTTTTCGCATTGCTTCCAATATACTGCAATTCTGAGGGAAGCTGAATCACAGAGATTCATGGGCAAGTTTAAGAGCAATTACTACTTTTTACTTTTCTATAATCTAACAACTTCAACTTGTTGAATTATAGATTGATTTTTCATAATTAGCTAGCACATCTGATCCATTCTTGTGTTGGCATAATTCATCCGGGCCAACCAATAGATGGTTGTGTTCCACCACCAACTTCTACACATGCAGTTAACTTGGCTTTAGATGATCAGCAGCATGCATAAGTCATTTTCCCTCCTTTGCTTGTGCCTGTGCTTGACCCCAAATAAGATGCTAAGCTAACTGATTTGATGTGAGGTAGTGGTCTGCATTTTTTTCGTTTGCAGATTAGCTTCACTGTTACTAGTATGGTGATCACCCTCACAAACTCTGTTGGAGATCCACATAACAAATGTTCCAAGCCAAAGCTGAAGCTGAAGCTGAAGTGCTCAACCATCCAAATTCAGTGTATAAAAAGTGATTTTGTATTGAAATCCTACCACTCCGCTTATTTGTAAGATAAACTAAAAAAACCTAGAGAGAGTATTATTGCCAACTCTGGTGGGGATATGCCTGTTGGAATTAAATCCAAAGAGACCCCTAGGGACACATGTTTCCTATGCTTTCTAGAATATCATCGGTGCATCGATAATGAGACGGATTAAGTGAATTAATTACTTTAAGTCTTAACAAGCATATCTCTCGAGAGCGGTGCACAATGCGCTGTAATTGTATAATTTTTAGAACAGAGGGACTCATCAGAACAGTTTATTAATCCACTACAGTTCCCTATTTCTTTTGCAATATGCCCAGTTTCTACAAATTAAGAAGATCTTCGGGGATTGTCCTGCTGAATTTGTTTGACATCAAAAAAAAAAAAAAAAAAAAAGAAAATCTAAAGGTCATGGTCCAAACTAAGATCATTTGGTATACTTCCGATGCTCGACAACAGTCGATTTCATTAGGAACTTCAGCTCTTAATTTATTTTTCGATAAATTTACATAAACTAAATTCTTTAATTTTTGTTTTTTTACTCGAAAAGCGCTATGTATTAAGAAAAATCAACTCCACGCCAAGACGATGACAGAGTCGTGGACAAAATACAAAATTAGCTCATTTATAGAAGAGCTAAAGAAAACAAAACACAAAATAATTCAGCATCTCATAAACATTTCAACATCCCATAAGATTTTTCCAATTGTTAGTGAACGTGTTCAAAGAAAAATCCTGAAAGATATTAGTTTCCACGCACCAGTTAAACATAATAATCTTCACATTTTCGATAATCGAGTCCAGGTTCTTATACTTTCCATTGAAAAATCTTACATTCCTTTTAAGACAAATAACCCACCAGATAGCAAACGGATACATATCTCAAATTCTCTTCTTAATAGCAGACGGTTTTCCTCATTTCTTTCTCCATTCCCATATTGTAGTTTTAACTGAATCTTGGAAAATCCATTGTAAAGTATAAAAATTTAAGAAGTAGTTCCATACTGACCTTGTAATCTCACAATGCAGAAAGATATGTTGATTTGTCTCGGCTGCTTTTTTGCATAACAAACAACCATTGACCATGATAGAATTTTTGTAAGTGTCCAGAGTTGGTGCAGAATTGTAGCAAAGAGACGAAACAAAAAAGATAACCTTTTGTGGTATTTAGGATTCCACACACATTTGTAAGGAAACATAAGAAAACCATCATCCTCCAGAATCTTGTAGCATTCAGAAACCGAAAAAACTTTGCTCCCTGCCTGCCAAATACGTTGATCTTTGATCACTGTCGTGGGAGTCAAAAATAATTACACTTTCTTATTACTCAAAATATATAATGAAGCAAGGGCAAGAAAGGATCGTTCCCATAGAGAGGTCTTAGGTTGTCAATATGTTTCAGTTTCTTATGGTAACACTTGGGGGGTTTTCTGATTTTTATAACTAAACAAAACTAAAAGCAAACAAAGCAATAAAGCAAGCAATTCAGAAATATGTGAAAGTATTGGTTTTCATTCACTAACATGTTCTTGTCTTAATAATTAGAATTGATATTTAATCTCTCATTATCAAAAGTCGGAAGATACCTAGTCGAAAGAATATCCCGCAATTTCCCCTTATCATCACACATACATGTAAAACGATGCAAGTATGAATTCTACCAAAAGAATAACCCAACGCCTTGCGCTAATCAAGTTCAATTCCCATGGAGCTTTAAGATTCATGAAATTAGGCTAATCAATGCAATTGAAATACATTGCGCAAACAATTCAAACAAAGGTCATGGTTCTCATATGATTACAAGGATATATCACTATAAACTATAACCATATTTATGCTACTTGTGTCCAAGGATATCGCTCGATGATAAACCCTAAACTATCAATAGATGAGATTACAAGTTCTACCAATTTGCAACTTGACAAAACAAACAATCCATCATGTTGTAATACGTCAATCATACAACTATATTCTCAGAGAAGCATGAACGACAAATATGAGACAAAACTAATATATTGAACAAGAAACATGCTTTGTAAAATCCAACTAACCCATAACCAATAATAAGATTAACTACTCATGTTAATGGAGTTCATAACAAGAATATAGAGAAAAGTTTTCATGTTGTAAACCATAGAACAAAAGTAGTAGCCTCCCTAATGGCGATATCTAGGTTTAGAGAAAGACTTTTCTATTTATATGCTTCTCCCAATCCAAAAGGATACTCTTTCCAAATTTAGGTCTTTTCAAAACCCATCTCCAAGTGGTCCGCCAAGCCCATGTATGAGAAATACACATGTCTAAATCTCTGCTAAATTCGTCGCCGGAATTATGTTGTTGTCGACAGGAACCCGGTCACCTGAGATTGTCGTGGATAGAATATTCCGTAATGACTCTGTTATATTTAACTGTCAGACTAACGGTCTTCGTCAGTCAACTGGGAGTCAAGGAAGAGAAAGTCAGACACCAAATCATCATCTTAGTCGCTAACTGGTCTTACTCAGCTGAGCTGGATCGGTCATCTGAATCTGAGCTGACTCGTCAGAGTAAAAATCCGACAGAGTCTCCTCTGTTTTCTGGGCATTTCTCAGGCCAATTCAAGCCTTTTCTTTCTTCATTTCCCTGTAACAATCCTAGGCATACATCTATTCAATTCAAGCAAACCTTCCATCATTTCCTTTGCAGCAGCAACACTTCTCAGCTTCAAACCCTCTTCAATCTAATGTCAACTTCATCGGTTCCTTCTTTCAATTCTCGATCATTTCCAGAAACCCATCTCTACATCTTCTCATTCGAACTCAGAGAGCAGCAGCAACTTAATTATTCTCAACACTCCTGGGATTCACTCTACAGAAGAAACCCATCTTCAATCAGCTCCTGAGTCACAATAACAACAACAAAACCATCTATCAAACCCCATTTCTTCTCTGCTTCTTGTCAGCTTCAAGAACACCACCTTCTGCATCTTCTTATTCGATTCCATGTCTTCATTATCGAATCTGGACCAAACCCATGACAATCTAATGTGGAACAAGGTAAAAGAAAGCAATACTAGATTTCTATAAGCAAGAAGAGAAGAGAATTCAAGCAAGAAGAGAAAAATAAGTTTTGTGTTTAATAATTTGATTGAGTAATAGATAGTTCTTCCAAGACATAATCTATCCTTTATATAGGCTTGAAGAATAACTAAACTAGGAAACAGAAAACTAAAAGGAAATCTAAAAGAATCCTAAAAATAAGAAAGACTGAAACTAGGAAACCATGGAAGCCAAACCTCTAAGCGGAATCTTCTGGAATTGTAGTATGCCTTGCATCAGTCCCCCCTTCTAGAGTAAAGCTCGTCCTCGAGTTGTCCAAACAAACCAGAAGTTCATTGTCACCATGAAACGTAAAAATCTCTTGAACATTAAATGTGTTGGAGATATTCCAATCATTTGGTAGATCAATAACATAAGCATTATCATTGATCTTCTTTAAAACCTTGAAAGGACCATATTTCTTCATCTTGGTTTTGTTATAAGTACCCACTGGAAATCTCTCTTTTCTTAGATGTATCATCACGAGCTCCCCTTCCTTGAAGGTTTTAAACCTCTTGTGTTTATCAGCATCCTCTTTATATTTAGAATTGGACTTCTCCAGTTTAGATTTTACTTCATTATGTAATTCAGTTGCTTTGTCTACAAAAGAGTCGGCTGCAGTGTTTGTACTCTGTGTGGTGGGTAAGGCTACCAAATCAAGAGTATGATTAGGTACTTTAGAGTACACAATCTCAAATGGAGTTTTCCCAGTAGAACGATTCACAGAAGTGTTGAAAGCGAATTCCATATGTGGCAATAACACATCCCACTGCTTACTATTATCCAGGCACTTAGCTCTAATCAAATTCCCAAGTGATCTATTAACAACCTCAGTCTGTCCATCAGTTTGCGGATGTGAAGTTGTGCTGAATTGTAGAACTGTGCCTAAGCGCATCCATAAACTTTTCCAGAAATAACTCAAAAATTTGGTATCTCTGTCAGAAGTGATAGACTTTGGAACCCCATGCAATCTTACTACTTCTTTAAAGAACAAAGAAGCAACATTAGAAGCGTCAGTTGATTTCTTACAAGCACGAAGTGAGCCATTTTAGAGTAACGATCAACTACGACCATAACAGAATCATTACCTCTAGCAGTACGAGGTAAACCAAGTATAAAATCCATACTTATATCAACCCAAGGTGCATCAGGAACTGGTAAAGGAGTACACAACCCGGTATTTTGAATTGTACCCTTTGCTCTCTGACAGACCATGCATTTTTGTACGAACTTTTGTACATCACGTTTCAAAGATGGCCAGAAATATCTTTCTTCAATCAGGGCAATGGTTTTATCTCTCCCAAAATGACCACCAAGACCACTGCCATGTAATTCTCGCATAAGATGTAAACGTAAAGACCCTTGAGGAATACATAATCGATTCCCTTTAAAAAGAAAACCTTCTTGTATAAGAAAATCATCAACCCCATGAGTTTGAGAACTGCATTGATCCCATAGTTTGCCAAAATCTTCATCTTCTGGATAAATGTCTTTGATATAGTCAAATGCATAACTCTCATTACGAATTGTAGTTAATAGATGACTTCTTCTACTTAAGGCATCAGCAACTTGATTCAATTTGCCACTTTTATGTCTCACGGAGAAAGTGTATTTGTTGAGTGTGGAAAGCCATCGATCATGCATTCTGTTAACTTTAGCAGAAGTATTCAAAAACTTCAAAGCATGGTTGTCAGTGTTGACAACAAATTCCCTATGTATAAGATAAGTATGCCACTGCTTAAGAGATTGAACAAGAGCCAATAACTCTAATTCATATGTAGACCATTTCTTTTGTGCATCTGAATTCTTCTCACTGTAATATGCAATTGGATGACCCTCCTGTGATAATACTGCACCAATACCAACAACAGATGCATCACAATCTATTTCAAAAGGCTTGTTGAAATTCGGAAGTGCAAGAATTGGTGTCGTACAAAGCTTTTCTTTAAGAAGAATAAAGCTTTTATCCATTGCTTCCGTCCACTCAAACTTCTCCTTCTTGAGACAGTCAGTCAAAGGTGCAGAAATAGAGCTAAAGTTCTTCACAAATCTTCGATAGAAAGAAGCCAAACCATGAAAACTACGAACATCACGAATAGAAGTAGGAACTGGCCAATCTTCAATTGCTTGAACTTTAGAAGGATCGACATGAATCATCATAGAAATCACATATCCCAAAAATGTTACTGAAGAAGCCATGAAGGTACACTTCTTCAAATTAACATATAAAGAGTTGTCAGCAAGAACTTGAAACACTTGTGAAAGATGTTGGAGGTGTTCTGGCTCACTGCGACTAAAAATTAGTATGTCATCAAAATAGACAATAACAAATTTACTGAGAAAGGGTTGGAGAACCTGATTCATAAGTCGCATAAAAGTACTAGGTGCATTAGATAACCCAAATGGCATGACCAGCCATTCATATAAACCTTCACGTGTCTTGAATGCTGTTTTCCACTCATCTCCACCTCGAATGCGTATTTGGTGGTAACCACTGCGTAAATCCAACTTAGTAAAAATAATAGAGCCCGACAGTAAATCAATCATATCATCAATACGCGGGATCGGAAATCTATAAGGAATGGTGATGCGATTTAATGCTCTGCAATCGATACACATCCTCCATCCATTGTCTTTTTTACTAACCAAGAAGGCAGGACTGGCACAAGGACTGTTGCTAGGTCGTATCAAACCCTTTGTAAGCAAATCATTTACCTGTCCCTGTAATATCTCATGCTCAGCAGGACTCAAGCGATAGTGTGCTTGGTTTGGTAAAGAGGCTCCAGGAATAAAATCGATGCAGTGTTGAATATTCCGTAAAGGAGGTAATGCAGTTGGTAGTTCATCTGGAAATAAAACATTATATTGAAATAATAAGGGCTTCACCTTTGCAGGCAACTCAATCATAGGCTTAGAATCTTCATGGGAATGTAAAGAATGTTGTGGGTGCAAAGAACGAATAACAGTGGCTACGACAGCATCAGTCTGCGCACAAGAGTTTGAAGTGGAATTGGATGGACTAAGAACCTTGGTTTTCCCATTATGAACAAAAGTGTAAGTATTCTCGAATCCATTGTGAACCGCGTGAAGATCGTATTGCCAAGGTCTGCCAAGAAGAAGATGGGTTGCCGTCATATTAATGACATCACATAGAACTGTGTCTTCATAACCCTCAAAAGAGAATGACACATAACACTGAAGAGTAATCTTCTGTGTGCTAGAGGCATTAACCCATCCTACAGTGTAAGGTTCTGGATGAGAAGTTACTGGTAGTTCAAGCTTCTTAACTACGTGATCAGCAATATAATTATCCACACTGCCACTATCAATTATCATCTTGCAGATTTTACCCCCAATATAACATCTTGATTTAAAAATACTGTGTCTCTGAGACTTGCATTGTTGAGTAAGAAATAATGGACGAATCATCCCAACAAACTCGTCGTCATCACCAGGTGAGTCTTCATCTTCGAACTCATTAAGCGCACCAGTGACTTCATTAATGAACTGAGGTTCACCAATCAAAGCATTGAATTTCCGACAATCACGTGTGCCCCGATTGCTGACATTTATTGCACTTATCTCCACGAAATTTTATAAGCATTATTAGCTCGCTGTTGCGGTGGAAAATTGTTGTTGCCTGTTATGAAACCGATTCCCTGTAGTAGGAGGAGTTGGTTGCAGAGAGTGAGACTGCTGACCCGGCTGAAGATCAACTGGATTGGCTAAGATAGGTGTAGCCAGAGGTGGAGTATAAGGCACAATATGGCTAGGTTGTCGATGTGAATGGCTAACATCATCATAAGGAGGCCTGGGAATATTCAAAACAGTATCTGGAGAAAAGTTTTGAGATGAATTGGTACCCCTGTAAGTATTTTTATAACGCCCTTGTCTGGATGGATAAATCCTAGAAGAACGAATAAGACGATTTTCTATCTTAATAGCTTGCTGCACAGCTTCGACCATAGTAAAAACTGAATGAGTCATACCATTTTGTATTAATCTATTCAGTCCCTCAATGAATCTTGCAACTAACTGTTCTTCAGATTCTTTGAGTTGATTTCGTGCGACCAAATTATAAAAATCTGACACATATTCTTCAACAGTTCATGCCCCCTGCTGAATGTTTTGTAATTTGATGAAAAGTTACTGCATAAAGTCTCTAGGTAAGAACTTATCCCTGATCAAAGTTTTCATACGTTTCCAAGTACGTATTTTCGGTTTGTTAGCGTTTCTACGATCATCACAGATCTTATCCCACCAAGCTGCAGCTCCTCCTTTGAGTTTGTATGTCACAAGTTTAACCTTAGAATCTTCAGGGACCTCCATGAATTCGAAAAAAGCTTCTACGACCAATCAGTTAGTTCTTCAATACGAAAATTTCCAGAGAAGTTGGGAATATCAGCTTTTAGTTTATATTCTGGTAAAGAACTGTAAGGGTTGTGACCAGTTTTTAAACGTCGTTCTTCAATCCAATTCTTTTATAGATCGTTCTCACGTTCATCTTCATCATCACTGTCAAGTGCAGGAGAAACTATCTTCTTCTTTGAATGACCTATGAAACCTTCATACGGTTTCTTAATGTTTAAAGTACGCAATACATCTTCAGGTACTTCATCATTCTGTAAAAACTGAAGTATATCTTCTTTAGTTTTTCCTTCTAAGTCTACAAGCTCAGGCATGTCCAAATCTAGATTTATATGTTTTGCAACCTTCAAAAGTTGATTCTGCATGGTTTCAAGCTTGGTATCTCTTAACCCTAATTTGTCCTCCATGGGCTTCTCAAGAGCTTCAGTAATGTTTTTTGCCAAAATCTCGGTATGAGATTTGATGAGAGCTTCGATTGCTGCTAGAGTAACTGGTTGAGCAGTCATTTTTTTTTATTTTTTTTTGTATACGAAAAGGAACTAAAAAAAAGGACTGAAAGGTGTTGCGGAAGCGATGTAAAGGATCAAGTTATAGGATGAAAACCTAAAACTAAACGGTTGATACCAACTAATGTGGAACAAGGTAAAAGAAAGCAATACTAGATTGCTATAAGCAAGAAGAGAAGAGAATTCAAGCAAGAAGAGAAAAATAAGTTTTGTGTTTAATAATTTGATTGAGTAATAGATAGTTCTTACAAGACTTAATCTAGCCTTTATATAGGCTTGAAGAATAACTAAACTAGGAAACAGAAAACTAAAAGGAAATCTAAAAGAATCCTAAAAATAAGAAAGACTGAAATTAGGAAACCATGGAAGCCAAACCTCTAAGCGGAATCTTCTGGATTTGTAGTATGCCCTGCATCACAATCAACAATCACAAAACCCATTTTATTCACAACATCAGATCTATCTCTTTCTTCTCAGATCGAACTTCTTCTGCAATTTCTCATTTGAACTCAGAGAGCAGCAAAACCCTGAATCAACCACAAACCCATCTTGAATTCATTACCAGAACCCCATTAATTCTTCTTATTCCCTGAGTTTCTCTTCTCCATTCGATGACAGCAACATTTATACCAAAACCCTAGCTCCTGAGATCCCAAATCTCTCAACCTACTCACCAATTTCTTCCAATCTCGAACTCATGTCAAATTTCACTGCAATTTATCGATCATAGCAGCATCAATTTACTTTCCTTCTATTGGTTTCAACAGCAACAACCGCTATTCTTTCTTCTAAATTTCAGATGTACAAAATGATTGAGAAAGAAGAGGATTCTTCTCTATATAAGGTTAGGTTGGATTTGGGTGCTAACAACACACCCATCCTCTGGATAAGGGATACCCAAATTGGCATCCCCTTAATCCTCAGCTGGATTTTCTTTAATGTTCTTCCAAATAGAGTTGCCCCTTAACCTTGGCTTGGCTCCATATAATGTTCGTCCATGAAATGAAAATTTTGTCCTTTTTGCTCAAATGGCTCATTTCTCCTTCTTTCGCTTCAAACGACTCCATTGTACCTAAAACACTCAAAAGTAACCATAAGATACATAATTCACACGACAATAACAAAGAAAGCATAAATACCAGATATAGAATTAGGTGTTTTAGACACCTATCAAATTCCCCCACACTTAGAATCTGCTAGTCCTCGAGCAAATCAAACAAAATAATTCTAAAACATACATACAATTCCGTGTCGCCGAGGATACGGTTACTCTTAGCATGAATAACAGGCCTTTGAACCCCTAGGTGTCCCTAGTGGACGAGTTATAGTCTCGTGAGGGCTTACTAGAGATATACCCACAAAACCTACTTTACTAACTTACTAGTTCTCCGAAATGATAGCATCCAACGCGCTAGAAATGAAGACATAAATATTCTGCACACTAGAAATAAGAAGTTAGACACATAAATGAACACAATCTCATCCTTAAAAGTTGAGAGAGAAATAACCATCCCTTATCGAAAGAAATTCGGGTTCGAAGTGATCAAAAATCTCGACTCTGCCTCATAAGAAAGGGTTTTATGAAGTTGCTCTCAATAATAAATAGCTTTTTATGGGTCACACATGTGTCCAGGTAGGAGTGAAGAGAGAATCCTGCGACACGTTGAATGGTAGGAAGGCAAAACCCTACGAATTGTTTTGAAAACCCACATCTTTTAATCATTTTGAAAACCCTTTTTTTCTGACGATCTATAAGAAAGGAAATCAACCACTTAACGAAGGTGGGAATATGCTTACTTACCTCGTTATCCGTTCGACGTGCAGCTAGCACCACTCTCACAGCATCCATAGAAACGTCTTCGATCTTCAATCGATGTCTTCATCTTCGGTCTTCGGTCTTCAACTGTCGATGATAACTCTTGAACTTCGTAGAATCTTGACAATGTGATTCTTTCCTCTAATTCCTTGTTGCTCGAAACTTCATTATAGGTATTCCTTATTTCCATTGGCTTTATTGAAACAATAAAACTAAAAACAACCCAAAATATAATACAACACATTTTTCTTGTCTCTTTCTTCTTCTTCTTTTTTTATTTTCTTTCCCTCTTTTTTCTTTTCTTTTTTTTTTTCATGAGACAAGAGAAATAAACCAAATACAAAATAAAAACCAAACAACATAATACAATAAAACTAATAATGAACCTAGCAAAATTTTCTCTTGTCTTTTTTTTCAATCTTTTTTCTTTCTTTTTCAATGTTTTTTTTTAACAAGAGACCTAGCATGTTGATGACCATGTCCCAAGTTTTATTTTTCTTTTTTTTTGATTTTTTGTGTGACAAGAGAAAATAAAATACAAATAAAGATAAAATAAAAATGCAAGTACAATGGCCATGGTGTAAGTACTTTAACGCTTGATTCTTCACAACTTGTATGTCTCGATATCATAACTTCTTGAATTCTCATCTTGCTAATCTTCGCTCTTGTACACAAGTCTTCAACTTGTAAAAATCTGCTCCTTGTCTTGTTGCTTTACTTGAATCTAAACTCTGCCCATTTCTGTACCGTTGCTTGTAAACCTAGAACGTATTCAACTTTCCTTCGAATTTGTGATGCTCCTCTTGTTGATGATGATGGTGTTTATATGGACCTATTGGTGTAGAGACAGATAAAGTGGATGGTGCTAACCGCGAACAAGATTACAAGTGGTATGTAAGTTAGCAATTCGATGTCGCCATCACGATTGATAAAATAGCACTCGAGAAATCAAAATAGTGCTTCTATTGGTGGGAGGTTGGGTAGCTCACCCTTCTACCCGGAATTAACGTACGGTGACACACACTCTAAAAGCACATATTTAGATAGGTACAAAGAATTGAAGGTCGGTGCCTCACATTATGTAACATGGGTAGTCTCCACTATAGGGGACCACAACTCTAATACCGAATTCATTCCGCACCTCATTTTCCACTGGCATGGTTAAATCCAACTTTAACTCTCATACAAGTAAGAAACCCGATCACGTTCTCTGTCATCTCTAAGTTCAGTCACTCTTATGAGAATCTCGATGTAATCTTAGAGACATGTATACTATGTGACTCTAAACTAACTACAAGTTGGAGTTTTAGTCACTAATTTACAAAAAAAGTTGAAAAATTTACAATGCAAATGCTTAACCACTTCCCCACACTTAAGCTTTACATTGTCCTCAATGTAAATTGAATCGTCCAAAGAAATCTTATAACGATATGCGACAAGAAATCAAAAATAAAATAAAAACAAGACAAGAAAAAACTAAAAGTTAAGAAATACAAAACCAACGGGTTGCCTCCCATGAAGCACTTGGTTTAAAGTCGTCAGCCCGACATGCAAGTTGAATTCCCCATACACCAATAATCTAAAAAGTTGGTGATCCTCCCATAGAACCTGTTTTGCAAACACTAGCTTCACACAAATGTTAGTAACATAAAACAGAAACGAAGCTATTAACCGATAAAAGTTTCCCCCACACTTATTCTTGTCCATACTTGGAAGTGGGTAAAGAATATAGAATTCAGGAACTTCCACGGTTTCTTGTCCAAACCCTGCATAGTATGAGAATCAAGTATTTCTAATGGCGGAAATCGAGAAACAAAGTCATTCAACAATATTATCGAATCACATACATTCAAATCAATAAGAGGTAAAGGAGAAGAATCAATATGCAAAGGGTTAGACAAACCTCGCACAATCTCTTGCAGCACAGAGTCCTCTTCATCCTTGAAAAATTCAAGTGAACTATTCACCTCTTGTATATCATGGTCATCTATTAAACCTTGCAACCATTCTTCGTCCGCTTCTGCCTTAACCAAAATCTCGGCATCAACATCTTCATTACAAACATTTGCAAGCTCAATTGGGTCTTCCACAATATTGGTCATAACGGTCTCATTCTCAACATACTCCTCTTTGTTGTAAGGTACATACTCCACTGCGGATTCAAGTCTCACCATAAGGAAATTTTTTAGAACACTCATTGCATCATCCTCAAGCTCTACCTTTTGAATAGGTTCTTGATCGTTATAAAGATCAATGCTCGAGTAAGCTACACTAGTGTCATCATATTCCTTTTCATCTTCACCTTGATCACAAAAAGACTTCATTGTACACTCCTCGGAGATGTCACCATAAATTGGTTCAAGTGATGTATTTGCATAGTCATCGTCACTATCATAGTCAACATAATTGGCTACCACTTCCCAAAGATTGGTCTTTCGCAGAATTTTGCATGTCCTCTTTGTATTCTTCAATGCCTTGTCTTAAAATGGAAACACCTTTTTGAATCTCTTGGAGTGATCCATCCAAATTTTGAAAATAATGTTCCATTTGTTGGAAAAGCTCGTTCGACAAGGAAAAAGTAGAATCACTTACTTCAGTATTGTTAGGCCAATTATCTTCCCTTTGAATGGGTGAATGATCATAACTACGATCAGAAATTGGGACAAACATACTATGAGCATATTCGGTCGACGAAATTGGTTCCACGCTTGGTTGTCTACAAACTGACTCCATTCCCACCATAAATTGTTGCATCCCATCTACCAAACTAGAAGAAATATGAATAGGAGCATAACTATTCTCCCCTCCTTGTGGTTGCTCACTTACATACATAAGAAGGTTGATATGTATGAGAATAACTCAAAGGGTACGTAGAGTATTGAACATAACCAAAGGATTGGTTTGATTGTACTCCCAATAAGGGTGATCATTGTTATAATGTTGTTGAGGTTGATAACCGTACCCATTTTTCCAATATGCTCCGTCCATAGTAATTGGTACCTGAAACAAGAGTTCTCAAAACAAGATTAAAAACCAGAAAATAAAAACAAAAACGAAATAAAAAAACAAGACTAAAAACAAAAATAAGAAACCAAAAACAAATGACAACCGCTGCCTCCCCGACAGCGGCGCCAAAATTTGTTCGCTGTCGTAGGCGTCAAAAATAATTACACTTTCTTACTACTCAAAATATATAATGAAGTAAGGGTAAGAAAGGATCGTTCCCACAGAGAGGTCTTAGGTTGTCAATATGTTTCGGTTTCTTATGGTAACACTTGGGGGTTTTCTGATTTTTATAACTAAACAAAACTAAAAGCAAACAAAGCAATAAAGCAAGCAATACAGAAATGTGTGAAAGTATTGGTCAAGGAATTCGTTTTCATTCACTAACATGTTCTTGTCTTAATAACTAGAATTGATATTTAATCTCTCATTATCAAAAGCCCGAAGATACCTAGTCGAAAGAATATCCCGGAATTTCCCCTTATCATCACACATACATGTAAAACAATGCAAGTAAGAATTCTACCAAAAGAATAACCTAACGCCTTGCGCTAATCAAGTTCAATTCCCATGGAGCTTTAAGATTCATGAAATTAGGCTAATCAATGCAATTGAAATACATTGCGCAAACAATTCGAACAAAGGTCATGGTTCTCATATGATTACAAGGATATATCACTATAAACTATAACCATATTTATGCTACTTGTGTCCAAGGATATCGCTCGATGATAAACCCTAAACTATCAATAGATGAGATTACAAGTTCTACCAATTTGCAACTTGACAAAACAAACAATCCATCATGTTGTAATACGTCAATCATACAACTATATTCTCAGAGAAGCATGAACAACAAATATGAGACAAAACTAATATATTGAACAAGAAACATGCTTTGTAAAATCCAACTAACCCATAACCAATAATAAGATTAACTAATCATGTTAATGGAGTTCATAACAAGAATATAGAGAAAAGTTTTCATGTTGTAAACCCTAGAACAAAAGTAGTAGCCTCCCTAATGGCGATATCTAGGTTTAGAGAAAGACTTTTCTATTTATATGCTTCTCCCAATCCAAAAGGATACTCTTTACAAATTTAGGTCTTTTCAAAACCCATCTCCAAGTGGTCCGCCAAGCCCATGTATGAGAAATACCCATGTCTAAATCTCTGCTAAATTCGTCGCCGGAATTATGTTGTTGTCGACAGGAACCCGGTCACCTGAGATTGCCGTCGATAGAATATTCCGTAATGACTCTGTTATATTTGACTGTCAGACTAACGGTCTTCGTCAGTCAACTGGGAGTCAATGAAGAGAAAGTCAGACACCAAATCATCATCTTAGTCGCTAACTGATCTTACTCAGCTGAGCTGGATCGGTCATCTGAATCTGAGCTGACTCGTCAGAGTAAAAATCCGACAGAGTCTCCTCTGTTTTCTGGGCATTTCTCAGGCCAATTCAAGCCTTTTCTTTCTTCATTTCCCTGTAACGATCCTAGGCATACATCTATTCAATTCAATCAAACCTTCCATTATTTCCTTTGCAGCAGCAGCACTTCTCAGCTTCAAACCCTCTTCAATCTAATGTCAACTTCATCGGTTCCTTCTTTCAATTCTCGATCATTTCCAGAAACCCATCTCTACATCTTCTCATTCGAACTCAGAGAGCAGCATCAACTTAATTATTCTCAACACTCCTGGGATTCACTCTACAGAAGAAACCCATCTTCAATCAGCTCTTGAGCCACAATAACAACAAAACCATCTATCAAACCCCATTTCTTCTCCGCTTCTTGTCAGTTTCAAGAACACCACCATATGCATCTTCTTATTCGATTCCATGTCTTCATTATCGAATCTGGACCAAACCCATGACAATCAACAATCACAAAACCCATTTTATTCACAACAACATATCTATCTCTTTCTTCTCAGATCGAACTTCTTCTGCAATTTCTCATTTGAACTCAGAGAGAAGCAAAACCCTGAATCAACCACAAACCCATCTTGAATTCATTACCAGAACACCATTAATTTTTCTTATTCCCTGAGTTTCTCTTCTTCATTCGATGGCAGCAACATTTATACCAAAACCCTAGCTCCTGAGATCCCAAATTCTCTCAACTTACTCACTGATTGTTATTGAGAGGTGGTTAAGAATCTATGTTGCTCTTCAGGAGTCGTAAGTTCCAGATTTGTCAGGTTTGCTGGCTTTGTCTGTTACAAACAGATTTCCAGGCCTTGATTTTTGATCTAAATGGAAATAAAATAGGCTTATCAGTTAGAGGTGGATTGGTATCAAAAGTCTTCACTTTCGCCGAAGAAACTCTTAGGTGGTAAAGGACGTCATCTAAGGGAATCAATTGCGCAGAGCCTTGCGAGGTCCAAGAGACTTGAGGAGCACGACTGCAACTGAATCTCGTGGAGGGTGGATTCGGTCTCAACTACATTCTAGTCCGAATTATGATAGTAAGCTAGTGTCTGTAGCTGGAAACGCAAGGGATGCCAAAAACACCCAACTTTTTTGTTTTTATAGGAGTATGAACGTATGTAGTATTTTTAAAAATCAAAATGCGGAAAATGAATAACGCGCGCGCACACACACATAAGAATTTTGTTAGAAAAGAAACCGCAATAGCAGAATAACCCAAGGACCTCGTCCATATTGAACAACATATTGTATTAAGACGCTACAAAGACTAGCCTACTATCGGACTTCGAACTGGAATGTAGTTGATACCGAATCCACCCTCCAAGCGATTCAGTTACAGTCGCGCTCATTACGTCTCTTGAACCTCGCAAGATTTTACACACTTAATTCCCTTAGCTGACGTCCTTTACCACATAAGAGTTTCTTCAGTGGAAGTGAAGACTTTTGATACCAATCTGCCTCTAACAGATAATCCTATTTGATTTCCATTTAGATCAAAGATGAAGGTGTGGAAATCTATTTGCAATAGACAAAGATACCAAACCTCATAAATCCGGGACTTACGACTCCCCAAGACTATCCTAGATTCATATCCATCTCTCAAAAACAATCTTAGAAAGATCAACTAAGATCGGTCTTTAGATATTTATTTTGAGGGATCAATAAAGTCTGAGACGAAGAGAACTTTGCGATTACTATCTATCTTGCCTGAAACATATCACGAGAACCTCGACAACAGAAAAGAAAGATCAGGATTCACGAACTATCAAGGAAAAGATAGTCGGACCTAGCCTCACGAATCCTCAAACCGAAGTCTTTTAGTCGTAGACCTAATAACGTTTCACAAAGGAAACCTTGGTCAATAGAGAACGACTCTAGATTCAACTAGGACACAAAGTGTAGGGATTGATTTTCCCAGTTGACAGAGATGCTCTATTTATAGTTTCAAAGACCAGGGTTCGCTTAGAATTCAAGCCAAGATAACTTGAGAATCAAGCAAACAACTTAGGACTTCAAAATACAATAGAAGACTATATACATAGGTTCGGCTATGGAACCATGTATAATGACTATTCGGTTTGGCAAGTTAGCCAAACAAATAAAAGCTTATTTGATGTTCATTTTAAACACTTAAGAAATTAATCACGATATAAACACATGAGTGTTTAAGTAATCAATGAAGTCTTAGAAGTGTTTAAGAGAGCTTTAGCAATGCTAAACATAGAACCATGTATAATGACTATTCGGTTTGGCAAGTTAGCCAAACAAATAAAAGCTTATTTGATGTTCATTTTAAACACTTACGAAATTAATCACGATATAAACACATGAGTGTTTAAGTAATCAATGAAGTCTTAGAAATGTTTAAGAGAGCTTTAGCAATGCTAAACATATTAAAATAATAAGTCTTTAAGCACCTGCTAAACATTATCGGGACAGTTGGTACAACGGTTTTAAAACCGTAGGGATTTTTCACGAGTTAGGGTTCTAAGGTTCTTCAACCGTGTTCGGAAACCCTAATAGACTACCAAACTCAGTTGACCATGGTTCGTGACCGGTTTCGCTAACTTCTAGCTTATTTATCCAACCTAAAAAAATCAGTTCACCACGCTTTACCAACCGGGTTCGTGAACTGTTCCCAACTGAACTTGCGGTTTGTGAACTAGTTCGCTAACCTTCCTGTATTTCTGTATCTCAAATATCTATGATTTGCGAACTGATTCACCAACCTACTGTGAGTGGGGAAAAACGATTTTCTGGTTTTTACGGAATTGAAGAGTCGACCGTGTGGAGACTCCTTGAACCGAGCGAAATGTTGAACCTCACACAGATGCACTGCAAGAAGGGAGTGCTTTAAGTTCGAGAGATCAATCTGTAAGACCCCGGCCTAAACCAAGAACAATGTCCGTTCCAGAGTAAATTCAGTCACAAGAGTGGATGGGTTGATCTGTAGGAGGCAAGCTGAGAAATGCGTGAGATCAATGGTGATCTGAGATTGTAGGTGTGTTGTGAATTCAGCGTGAAAATGCTCTAAATGATTGAATTTTTCTCAATTGAGAGTAATTTCTGTGAGTTCGTGTAGAAGAAAGATTGTCTGTATGAACTTTGATGAGAAATTGCTCGTTTTGGCAAATGTTGTTCGATTGTTCGAAAAACCTCTGTCCTTTCAATCAGGATTCAGGGACATTTTATAATGCCGGAGTTGAAAACACCATGATCCCATGAAGTGTGACAGTTGCTGGAATCAGAGAATGGGAAATGGGGAAATCATGTTAAAACCAATTACTCATCGTGCAAAGACTTGGTTAACTTTCCACCCACTACTTTGTTGACTCTTCCAAATGATTGCACGACTTGCTCACATTCTCATCGTGGGTGAATACACGTGTCGTAGACCGCCAGACCAAAACCATAGTTAATATCCCCCCATGTGACACGATTGAAATCTCGTGATTGTGGAGTCAGTTGCTGACTTTATGGGACGATGAGTCCATGTAGCGCTGAGTTGAACATGATTAGCAAATGTTTCGAAACTCATGAATTTAATGTGTCTGCTGAGACGAGGTATCATTATAACCTAAGACGAGCAAAACAGTGTTGCTAAATTGTTGAATGTTGATAGTTAAACCAATATTCTTATATTTGAGCAAAAATTGCTAGTCTGAGCGAATATTGCTAATTGAGTAAATATTGCCGGTTCGAGCGAATATTGCTAGTTCGAGAAAATATTGCTCTTTTGATGAATTGTTGGTAGTTGGACCAAATAAAATGTTAATTTAAGTTACTGACTGCTGAGTCGAGCAAAATAAATATGAATATCAATCATGAAATCAACATAAAATTATCAGAGTGTTCGAATCTGCACAGAATCACGTTTCTGCATAGCTCTAGATTCAAAACCCTAATTTTACCGAAATGATGATTATTGCAAATCAACACGGGACCGGCTACATGGGATGACGGGTTCACATATAACGCTCGTGTGAGCAACAAATCATAAAACCTGATGTAGAAAATATGAGGGGCCGACCAAGAGGTCATCAGACCGTCTCTTGATGGTCATGGGACCAGTAGATGGTCGTTTGAGCGAACTTCCAATTGTTTGGAAAGAGTTCGAACCTAATATGAGCAACTGAGCAAATTAGGTTAAAATCATTAAAACATGCGGGACCAGCTGTTTGCAAGCCTCAGGTTCACCCTTGGTCGGTCAAGGGGATGTTCCCGTGAAACCATAGTGTCCGTGCTTCAGTCCTGAGAATTTTGATATTTTTTGATGCACGTTTGAGCAACATTTGGAGAAAATATGCAAAATCCATAATTTTGCTGAAACCGGCAAAAATACATGAGATGATGAAAATAATAAATAAACAAGGAATCACAAGCTGTGGGCCCGGCCATGGCTAGGGCTGGCCGACCGGCTGACACGCGGTCCCACATGCTTTTCCCAGTTTTATGTGATTTTATGTATTTTTCTCTGATTTAAGGGAAATTCCATGAAACTGGAGAGTTTGGCGAAATTAGGGAACTTCCATGAGATGAGAGACATAAATTAAAATATAAAATAGGGAATGGGAGTGTGGGATCGGCAGTGGCCGTGGCATGGCCGGCCGGCCAATGGGCGCGGGCCCCAAGGCACTCTTCCCAATTTTATGTAATTTTGATGATTTTAGATAATTTTTCATAAAATCAAAGGGATTTGTTGAAAACCAAGATATTTTGTTGAAATCAGGGAGTTCACATGAAATCAGGAAACCAAACACCAAATAATAATAAAATAATGGGCGTGTGGGACCGGCTAGAGCCCGGTCCCACAAGTTTTCCTAATTTTTTTAATATTTTCCATAATTTTAGAGAAAATACATGAAATTAGGTAATTTTAGGGAAAATTCATAAAATCAAGGAATTTTCATAATTTGAGAAGGAATAATAAAATAATGGGACGTGAGGTGTGGGACCGGCCACGGCCAAGGCATGACCGGCCGGCCGGCGGTCCCGCGACACCTTTTCCTAATTTTATTATTTTTTGATAAAATCATGTGATTTAGATAAAAATACATGAAATTAGGTAATTTTCATGATTTTAGGAAAAATTCATAAAATCAAGGAATTTTCATAATTTGAGAGAAATAATAAAATAATGGAGACGTGAGGTGTGGGACCGGCCATGGCCAAGGCATGGCCAGCTGGTGCTCGGTCCCGCGACACCTTTCCCAAATCTTATTATTTTTTGATAAAATCATGTGATTTAGATAATATCTTTGAAATAAAGGAAATTTGCTCGAACGAGAGGATTTTCATGAGATCGTGAAAATAGTAAAAATATGGTAAAATATAAAATTGGGCGCGGGATCAGTCACGGCATGACTGGCCGGTTGGTGAGCCTAGTCCCCTGGCGCTTTTGTTTAATATTTTATTATTATTATTATTTTCCCTTCCTATTTTGCATAGGTTCCTCGTTCGTTCGTATTTTTGAAATGCTCGTTTGTGCATTCAAAATGCTGGTCTGTGCATTATCTGCTAATTACACTTGCACCATTTTTGTCAGGGCTTATTCGATGCTCAAATGCCTGTTCCGTTGAATATTTATTACTAACTTGTGGAATTCTGCTGGGAAGAACCACAGATTGAAGTAACGAAATATAACGAGGAATCGTAGAATATTGCTGAATATTCAGGCGATTAATTGACAACTCGTAGAATATTGCTGGATATTCAGACGATGGCTCGTAGAATATTGCTGGATATTCAGACGATTTAAGATAATTAATTGCTGGCTCTATACTAGAAGGGCTTCCTGTCTAGGAGCATTAATTATCTGAGGGTTGAGCAATATGAACTTGCTGGAGTGTCATATTCCTCTTGCATAGTCGGGGAAAATCTGGTTACATCCCGAAGACGTTGTCGCTCTATACTAGCATACATGCTGTCTAGGAGCCGTCCAATTTTTCGATTCTATACAGTATGAGATGTGTCGTGGCCTCAGCTGAGAGACTGCACATCTTCATCTTCTCTGAGATACTTTCTCCATCAGAGGTTGCATGAGATTTTATGCACAGAGACATGAGTCTCGATACTCATCCGATTGCCGGATCCGGAGTAATTACTGAAATTTCTCAGTATTCATGAGATGTGTCGTGGCCTCAGCTGAGAGACTACACATCTACACGTACTCTGAGAGACAACCTTCTCAGTCAGAGATTTATGACATGAGCTTTCATGCTTTAATGAGAGACATGAGTCTCAATACTCATCCGGCTGCCGAATCTGGAGTATAGTTTTACAATTCTACCCTTTATCGAAAATCCACCATCTACACCTACCCTGGGTACAAAATCAGTAAGTTCATATTTTTCTCTTATGATGTTTGAAATATTCCCAAGTGATATAATCATTTGCATGGGCAATTTTCAATTGATCCACAAATAAATTCATAGAATTAATATTGTTAAGGATATTTGAATATCTAATCGCTAAATCATATTTCGAGATTTTTCACAAGACAAGCATGACTCGAAACATCTTTTTTGTAATTTTACTATAAGTCATACGACGTAGTCTCAATATATCAAAAGAAAGTATAATGAGTAAAATAGAATGGTTTAGTCTTCACATACCTGATACAAAAGTTCTCCAAATTTCTTCATCGCTCTTTAGTCTTCAAGGGTAATCTCTGATACTCAACTACAATTCTAAGCTATCCGAAACTCGACTTAGTATACTAGAAATCAAGATATAGGTTTGATCGTCTAACATTGACAACCAACTTTAGATAGAAAAACTAGTAGGATCAACCGAGCAATGCTCTAACAATAGCGGCTTAACACAATTTTGTATTCAAACCTGGACGAGGTCCCTGGGTTTTTCTGCAGTTTCGGTTTCCTCGTTAACAAAATTTCTAGTGTCTTTTGTTTTTATTTTTCCGCATTATATTGTTTATCTTTATAATTGGATTTATGCAAGATGTACATATTCAACCTTAGTAGATATTTCCATCTAATTGTGATCGATTACGAGACTTGCTTCTTGTAGAATTCGTATCTTGAAAGATATATAAAAGGTTTAATTATTTGGCCGATTGGATTATTTGGATACGACTAGATTGATATTGGATATTGATTTTTAAGATCGTCCAAGGACTCTTCTTAACAATCAGCTTCACGGACTCCTTGTCTATATACAGATTGATTGAGAAGAGGTAGAGAAATAAACTCTATATACATATTGTCAAGGATCAATCAGTTGGTTTACTTGCAATTGTATTAGGTTTTCTCCATAGAGGTTGCCGAACGAAAAGTTGGTGGTTTACTTGTTACACTCTCCTTTTCAAACATGTCCAATTTCATACCCATGATAACAGATCTATCCTGCATTCTCCTTGATGTGTAAACCATCTAATACAAAATCACAATATTATCCTGAGTATGCTTGTTACCGACATATGCAGCTGTAAATGGTGAAATAATGTTGCACACAGTGGTTTCATTATTTTAACAATGATTTTAGAGATGATTTAGTAATTAGTATTACAAAGAGAGATATGCCTAAACTCAGAAGGAGTCGATGGATTGCTGACTTCAAGAATTAGAGTAAGAAACATATGATTTATTTATTTCTGCAGATGTTTTGGAATTCAAAAAGCGTTTAACAAATATTCTAATCTACTTACAAAAGTTCCATGTTTTGCTTGTAGAACCCTGGTGGAAAATCACTACGGCCATGTATTTAATTGTATCTCTAATTTCCCTAAGAGTAATGGGACTAAAAAGTTTGTTATTGTCTCCTCTAGAAATTTAAAAAGAAATCGTTATAAATTAGATTAGAAGTATTACTAGTTGAACTAAAGTGTGTGACAAGAAGTTATGTCCAGTCTGAAAAAGCGGGGTCTAACAACACCACCCAATATTTCGCTTAGAAATCTGTATGGACTAACTCCGAAATACTTTGCTAGAGAATCAACTAGACAGTCAGACTCAATCTAGATAAAAGTATCTCAAGGAGTTAATATCTCTCTCTTGATTTGATTTTTACTCAAGCTAAAATCAATGGCGAGTCTTTATCAAATACAAGGAATAACTTGGACGGTACCAAACACCAATGCCCAAGAATCAATCAATATCAATCAACAACCAAAGGTTGGATTTCCAATTGATGATCACGAACGCACAACCTGTATTATTTCAATTATATAAAATATAATGCGGAAAAGAAAAACACAGACACCAGAAGTTTTGTTAACGAGGAAACCACAAATGCAGAAAAACCCAAGGACCTAGTCCAGATTGAATACACATTGTATTAAGCCGCTAAAGACACTAGCCTACTCCAAGCTAACTTCGGACTGGACTATAGTTGAACCCCAATCAGTCTCCCACCGATCCAAGATACAGTTGTACTCCTACGACTCTGATCCCAGCAGGATATTGCGCACTTGATTCCCTTAGCTAATCTCACCCACAACCAAGAGTTGTTGCAACCAAAAATCGCAGACTTGATAATAAACAAATCTGTCTCACACAGAAAAGTCTATCAAAGGATAAATCTGTCTCCCACAGATAAACCCTAGGTTTTGTTCCGTCTTAAGATATGAAATCAAGGTGAACAGGAACCAATTGATAATCCGGTCTTATATTCCCGAAGAACAGCCTAGATTAATCAATCACCTCTCTACAATCCTTCCTGACTACACAGGCGGTTTGTCGAGGAATCACAAACAGTGAGACGAAGATGTTTGTGACTTCTTTATCTTGCCTATCGGAGAACGCTCACGATCTCAATCCAATCAAAGATTGTACTCGTACGATAGAAGATGCAAGATCAGATCACACAACTATGATAAAAGTAGTATCGGTCTGGCTTCACAATCCCAATGAAGTCTTTAAGTCATTAACCTGGTTTTAGAGAAGAAAACCAAAGGTTAAAAGAGAATCGACTCTAGCGAGCGCACTAGTATCACACAGACGTGTGGGGATTAGTTTTGCACAATGCCAGATGTCTCCTTTATATAGCCTTCAAATCAGGGTTTTGCCTTAGTTACAAAGCAATCAATATTCACCGTTAGATGAAAACCTGATTTAGATTCAAGCTAATATTTCTCAACCGTTAGATCGAAAACTTAGCTTATCACACACACTTGGGTAGACGTTTACTGGGTTTGTGAAAACCATGCCCAAACGTGTACGTGTATGTTGGTTCAACATAGTAACCCAAAAGGTTAACCATATGAGCATTTCATATTAACCTTGTTCTTCTTCACCATAACTAGTTCAATTGACTCAAATGAACTAGCTAAAGAGTTGTTCAATTGCTATGAGATCTTATATAACTACACAAGACACAATTGAAGCAAAGACGATTCGATTCGATTGAATCGGCTCATGAACTTTATAGCCACGGTTTGCATAAAGCATTCCTTAGTAATTTAAATTTCATGTTCAGAGCACATCTTTAGATCATAACCTCTTAACCTCACAAACAAGTTCGCGGACTTAAGACAACCGGTGGAGTTTTCCAAACTCAGTAGAAAATCTCGGCAAAGAGACTTTCGCCAGTTCGCGGACTAGGTTCGCGGACTGAGTTCGCGAACTTACACGCAAACGAGGTTTTGGAAAATCCCAGCAGAAATTCTCGGTACAAGAACTTCCGTCAGTTCGCGGACTGGGTTCGCGGACTTGGCAAAGCCAATTCCTCCAGTTTCTCTCAATCAACAAAGTTCGAAAACTTCGAATTATGGAATACATGGTTATGTAATCTAAACTCTCATTCCAATCATTGAGACATTCTCAGAGGATGTTATATAACCGTTATTCACAGATTGTTTCGTGTCAGAGAAATTCTCAAAGTAATTGAAACTTTTCATGACTTTCGTCACTAGGTGAAGATAAACTTGATCAAAGCGAAACGCTTTGCCAACACGTGATTTCGAGATATAGATAGGCGAGATATACTCTGCTCGAAATATAAAATGTGTATGATCCAGTCTATATAGCATACAACTTATTGTCTCATAAGAAGTAGGAGATAGAATAGATAGACTTTTGAGTGATAGATAAGTTCAAGTCTCCACATACCTTTTTGTTGATGAAGTTCCACGGTTCCTTGAGTAGATCTTCGTCGTTGTATGATGAATCGCCATGAAGTCCTTGAGATCAATTACACTTTTCTATCCTAGACCGAGACTTAGTTATAATGGACTAGAAATCAAGACTCATAGTTTTGATCACTAACATTGACAAACATGCTTGATATAGCAACGCATGCGAGGTTGACCGATATATGCTCTAACACATTCGTTAAACCATTGACCATTACTTAATTTAAAGAAGGAAATATGATTAAAATATCTTATTCTATTCACAGAAGTTTTATACAAGTTAGTATTTTTACCAAAACTTTTGATGAACTCTGATTTAAAATTTTTGAGCATCAAAGTCCTTTTGAGTCTTCTGCCAATAATCAAGGTCGGATTTTACTTGTAAAATAGACTCAGCGTTCTGATTGGCTAAATGCAGATTATTTAGGGACTGTATTTGATATCGTTTTTTGGCTCTGTGATCCAAATTACCATATTGATTACCATTCCAATCTCAAGTTGTATTTAACATTTCTCAGTTTATTAGTCAGCCTATAAGGTGGTAAGATTGACATGAGTGTCATAATTTTTTTTTAATTACCTCATGTGATGCTGAGCTTTATAACCAACACTTAAAGTACCTAGTATTTTTACCTTGAGGAGATTGGGATTAGTTAGTAAGAAAATCGCAATACAATCAGAGCCAACAATATCGATTACTTTAAAACCTTATGATGCTTAGCCAAGTCTATCACTTATGACATCATTATCTAATTGCCTATTGGACCATGTATATCGATAACCCATTTAGCCCAGATCAGAAAGGTCAAAGTAATTTTTTCAAGGGTTTTGATTCAATGACTTGGACATGGAAAAACATGCAATATCAATAAATACCCTATAATTTTTTTTTAATCGAACTAACTTTGGGTGTCATAAACCTATAATACATGTGAAGTAGAGCCATCTAATGTTGAAAGGCTAGGACCTTTCCTAGCATTATATTTATCTACTGCTAAAGTATGAATAATACAAGTTGGGGGGGAGGGGGTAACATCCCAATTAAAATTAGATCTAAAATATTTTGCTTCTTTTGGTAAAATATATGCGTCATTATTTTTCGTTCTAGGTATCAATAAAAAACCTTGAAAATTTGAGAAAGAACTGATTTCTTGTCTCACTTCCTCCATAATTGCTTGGTTCTGCCAAGATATGAGAGTTTAGTCAAAATGATTCTTGCAATCTCTTTCCATACTGAAATAGGATAATTTGAGTTCTTTCACCCACCGAGCTACTTGAAGAAGACCTTAAGCTTCTGCCTCTTCTGGTGTTTCTGTTGAGGATGGTCCTGTCCTTCCTTGCTCAAAATCTCCTGCATCATCTCTAATAATTAAAGAAAATCCATATGGTTCACTCCTTCATATCCATATGGTTCATTCCTCGAGAGAGATAGTCTCAAACAATAAATATGGAAAATTTCAAAAAAATAAAAATAAAAAATCAACAACTTTCAAACCGTTTTTTCCCTTTTCTCCAGAACCATGGAGTAGTTTATTGCCAGGATCCCTTCATCATAAATCAGTGACTCCGGTAATGGCAACAACAAAGACTAGGATATTAGTAAACCGATTTGAACTCATTGTAAATCGAGTACTCATATTAGACGGTCCATATTTGCCATGGGTCTTTAGGAAATCTGGTCATCAATTGGAATTTCCTCAAAATTTCAAAACTAGCTTTAAAATGTTTTTTTTTTTGCTTTCAAAGACTTAAATTACATCAGTAATAGACTTTCTTTGCATTCATAGCATATTACTTACAAATTCATCCGTTGATGAGATATTGCTTTTCTTTTGTTTTTTTTTTTTTTTTTTTTTTTTTTTTTTTTTTTTTTTTTTTTTTGTGGTTTTGGCTTGAATCTGTCTTCTTTGCTAATCCTCCAAAGGAAAATTTTCCAAATCGGGAGAGAAAGATTGAAGAGGATCAACAATCATAAAAAAATCTGAGAGAGTCAGTATTCTCAAAAGCTTGAAGAGGATAAGCATCCTGGGCTTGAAGAAAAATCTTCTCATTAGGCACTAGTACATAACAGACCTGTTCTAGGTGTAACCTTCCACATGAAAAATGATATGAAAGAAAATAGAAGATTGAAAGATGATAAACATCCATTAGGTGAAAAAAGGATTTGTAGTAGATTAGTTCTGTGAACACGTAAATCACGAAGGCATCTATATGTTCACAAAAAATATTCGCATTCTATACACATGCTTGCACTGATGAGACAATTGCATTGATTCCTTGGCTCAAAACCTTCGGGTTTATCATTGCCTCGTCTAATATCATCACCAGAGGCGTTCACATAGAGGAAGATAAAGAAAACGAAGTGTAAAAGTAAAACTCGTGGAGTATGAAATGAATGTAAAGTGCTGAAATGTAAATAAGACTGGGATTTACGTGGTTCAGCACTAAGGCCTACATCCACGGGGTTGTCGTTTTCACTATGCATTTGATGATTACAGAGGTAGTCGAATGACTTTGGAGTTTACATAGGTCTGCGAATTGTAAAAGGTAAACTTACACTAACAATTCTTCTCTCTCGACTTCTCTCTAAACCTCTCTCTCTTTTTTCGATCCCCTCTCTCTTGGTGGAGAGGGGGTATCTATAGGGTTAGAGTGTGGGACCCGTTTCTGAGGGCCGTTGGAACCTTATCTTCTTGTGATTTGTGTCCATCACGCAGAGGTCTTCGTTCATTGCTTGATCACGCAGAGTCATCCTCGTTCGTTCCACGGGTTGATCGACACGTACACTGTTCAGAGTGTTTAATGCGGGTAGTTGAGACGCATGCTCGTGTCAGACAAGTGTCTTCTACCCCTGTCACATCCATGTCAGTCAACCTTCTCTTCACCGTTGATCTTGGCTTCTTTTGGGGATGAGATAAAGTAACTCTTCGGGAGTTATTTGGTGCTCCGTAGTACACCGTGCTTTTGGTACATCTTTTAACTTCTTGGCTGTGGGCGTGTGTCATCATGTTTTGATGACTTGGTCCGCATGCTCTACACGTGTCTTCCTACATACACGTGTTTGATGATGAAATATGTACACACAATTTGCCCCTTTTCTTCGGGCTTGAGTGTTTAGTGGGAGCATTGAAGAAAACAGACGTTACATATTCCTCCTCTCTCCTAATAACTTCTCCTAGATACTTGGGCACGTTTCTTACTCGTGCATTAACTACACATTTAATGGGCACGTTTCCCATTCCTCCATTAACTTCCTTCTCTTTCTTTCGAGTATATTAAGGAGAGGAGAAAAAATTAATTTCATTCTCCTTGAAAATTAATTTCATTCTCCCTGTTAGACTTCATCCTTTGTTCTTCAACCATTAAATTCTCTCTGCCCTAGCATTAATCAAGCTCGTTTCTTCTTTGTTTCTGGCTTGTTATCTCATTTGTCTTCTTTTGGGATTTTGTTTGTGGTGGTAAGGTTTCTTTTCTTCGTTTATGTTGTTTTAAGTTTTGTGTTGATTGTGTTGATTGTAAATTTCCTGCTGCTGTCGTACCTTGTTTGTAATGAAGAACATCTTTTGATGCATGTATGCTAGTTTGCCCCTGTTCTTCTACTCAAGTCGAGGAGGCCATTGTTTCAATTGTATTGATTGATCTGTTAAGTTTAGGGTTTTAGGGTATACATGCATGTATGCATGTATGCTAGTTTTAGGGTTTTTGGGCTATGTTGAGATGAACTGTTAATTTTGTGGTTTTTTGATCTTTGGTGATGCCCTTATGTTTGCATCTAACTTGTTTTTTGTAACTCCTCGCAGCAATGTCTGACCGTCCGCGGCTTCCTTATCAAACTCCGGCTTCCAGTCTGCCGAGATCCCCTCTGCGTAGAGAGTCTAATACATCTCCACATGGGGGAGATCTCTCTAAATTTCGCAAATTTATCCCCGCGGTAGTAAAGTTTCGTCTTCTTCTGGGACGAAGGCTTCTCCTCCTAGGAAGGGGGATCCATCGAAGGGTCCTTCCGGGTCTCGATACGCTGCCAGCCGTGATCCTTCTCGTCCTCGTGATGACTCCAGGTGTACGCAGACACCTCCTCGCGGTGGCACCTTCGATATTCCCCCTCTTCGTTCTATAGTGCCCGTGCAGAACCCTCTGTCGCCGCCTCCAGTACTTTCTTTCAAAGGGAAGAACTCCAAAGGTGGTTTGCCGAGAGCTGAATCATCTAAAAAATCCTCCTTTGAAAAGAAAATCTTCCGAAGCTTTTGTTGGTTCGTCCGATCCCGCGGAAGAAGAGGAGGCTATCCCGGTGATACGCAGCGTTTCAGTTAGCAAGAAGAAAGTCATGTTTAAGCACATTGACCTTGAAGTTTTCAAGAAAAAGCATGAGCTTCAAGCCTTCGAGGTTCGTTTCTATGCCCCTGAGGATGATATTACTTACGAGCTCATCTCGAAGTATCAGTTTGATGAGTTTCACCTTTTGACTACGGTTGGAGCCTTCGAGGCGGGTCTTATGCTGCCGTTGTATAAGTCTGGTGATTCCTTTTATTATGACGTGCTGGCTGGTCGCGAAGGCTCTTCCACCAATACTCATAGTCGTTCCGTGTCGCAATTGTCGGGGAACTATCTCCGTGCACTGAGGGAATGTTATCTGCGGAGTAAGAGGGAGACGACGATGACATGTTACTTTCCAGATCCCGCCGAGAGGGAGTGGTATACTCCTGAAAACTTCAACAGCTCCTTTGGGGATTATGTCAATAGTAGAAACCGTAAACCGTGGAGCGTTAGTCTTCGTAACCTCGTTGCTCCTCGGGGCGAAATTCGTCTCTTAAGTGAGGTGAGAGATGCCAAACTGAAATACGTTCTAGGCACCGAGGGGTCGGCTCAGCGGAAACTTTTTCCTGCTCGTGAAAGGATCAAGCGTGACCATGATTATGAGTAGCATGCCACTGTCATTGAAATTGTTGGTCCTTGGGTGTATGGTTCGATTCCCGGTCCGCGCGGTTGGCGTCCTTCTGAGAGTAGCAGGCCTCGTGATTCTCCTCCTTCTCATTATGGAGATTTCTGTCCCTGGCGTTTAAATTTCGAGGGCATGAACTTTCCTTATGCTCTCGACGTTGTTGATGGAGACGAGGAAGAGAGTTCTGGTGCTATACTTCCACCTAAGAGTGCCGCTACTACCAAGGTATGGTTATTACAGATTCTGGCCGAGCCCTTCCTTTTTTGAAAATCAAACTGTGTACGAGGAAATAACTCTTTTTATGAGACGTGTATTGGTTTGCAGGTGTCGAAAAAGAAAAAGATTGGGCCCAAGAAGTCTTCTACCATTGTGACGGGTGAGGCTGAGGTTCATGAAGAAGTTACCAGTCCGGTGAACGAAGAGTTTTCCGAGGATGAGGAAATGTCTGATGGGGAAGAACGCACTGATACTTCCCCTCCTGTTTTCGAGGAAGAGGTTGGTGCGGGTTGTGATGGTGTTGATGGGGGAAATAATACCGCGGTGTCCGAGAGAAGTGTTACCGCGGAAATGTCTGCTCCTGCTGGTGATAACGCTGGTGATCCGGAATTTATTGGAGGAGGTGAGGCTGCGGAAACTCTCCCCACCATTTCTCAAGGGTTCTCCTTTGACATGATATATTCCTCAAGGGAACTCTTTGATGATGCCCTCGGTTTTCCCGAAGATTTTTCTTTACTTTCCCCCAATGATAATTGGGATGTGCTCGGGGATTTTGGTAAGGAAAATGCTGATGTTCAGAGTGAGGGCGCGGATGATCCTATTGCGCGTGGTGGTGCCGAGACTTGTGATGATGGAGAAATGACAGCTAAGGGGAAGTCTGTGGTTGACTCACCTTCCGAGGATTTCCCTCATTCGCTGATGTTTGAGGGTGAGGATGTCATAATGGATTGGCTCAAGAAAAAGAGTCTGATGTTTGTTCCCCATCCTGCCCCGGTGGTTGCTGGCGAGAAAGATTCTGATGCGTATACTCGTCGGATGATGGAGCTATCTTCCGAGGCGCATGTTGCCGAGATGTGGGGGAAAAGCTTGAGTGTTCCAGAGTCTACCCTCGTAGAGGACCCTCCATCTTCTGTTGCTGAAATGATGGCCATAGACGATGGGTACCAATATGGTTTTCCCCAGCAGCGTGTCTTGGAGGTAAGTCCTCGTACATATCTCTTCGTGACACTCGAATCCTTCGGTGTAATAATGTTTGCCGTTTGATGTGTAGATGATGAGGAGTGAGCATTGTAACCATGTGTTGTATCAATTCTTTAAAGCGAAATCTTTGAAGCTGGAGGCTAAGCTTCGTCACAGGGAAAAGGCATTATCTGCGACTGAGGTGGAGATAGAAGAACTGAAGAATAGCCGTAAAGAGAAATAAAGACTGGGTGAAGCGGAGGATGGTCTTCGTTCAGAGCTTGCCACTGTTCGCGCTGAGTTAGAGCAAACTCGCGACAAAGTTTCAGCTTTTACAGGTTTAGTTCTTCTCCACCTTTTATCCCTCGTAATTCCTTTCTACTACTTTGTTGTTTTGTCTGAGTCTCCCCACCCTATCTTCAGTGGGTGGAGTCCCCGAGCTGATATGGCTTCGGAATGAAAGGGCACGACAAAAATCTCGTATCAAAGATTTGGTCGAAAAAATTAAGAGCGAAGCCAAAAAGTGGGACGCTCGGGCTGAGGGATGGCGCGCAAGGCATGTTCAGATGGTTGATATGCAGAATCTGTATAACCATGACCGTATTTTGTTCAATGGTACGCTGCTGTGGACACGTGAGAATCTGCTGGAATCCCGTGAGCGTACTTCGTTGTTAGAGGCTAGAATACATCTTCTGGAAGAGGAATTACGAAAGGCTCGCTCCCTTCTTTTTTCGGGAATTAAGGAGAGTATTATGTGTCTTACCAGAGAAAGGGACGATGCCAGAGCCGAGGTTGGGGATCTCAGCAAAGCCCTTGCTGCGTCTCGCGCTGAAATAGCCTGCCAGGCTGAGTCTGAGAGAAATCTCGAAGTATGTATGTACAAACTTAGCAAAGGGGTAACAGAGATAAACAACGAAGTCAACCACCTTCGTCACATGGATTCGATGAAGCAGGTAGAATTAGATGCAAGTCAATTTACTCTCACCAACCTTCAACTAGATTATAAGAAATTATCCGAGGAATATGACTATCTTGATGAAGCGCGAGACGTGGTTGTTAATGAGTATGAAGAGGCTTCGGCTTGTGTCGAAGGTATAACCTCATTTCGTCGAGTGTGATTGTGTCTTTTCTGTGCTAACTCCCTTGTGTTGTCTTTTTCAGAGCTCGAGGGACAACTCCGCGCTGCAAATGAAAAATTTGAAAAGGCTCAATCTTCCTTAGCGCAGCAGGAAGGACAGACTAATTATTTTAAGAGTCTGGCGGAATCCCGCGAGGAGGCCGTTGGTGCTTCTTCTAAAGAAGTGAATCGTCTATCCTCGTTGTTATCTCAATCCCACCAGCGAACGATAGTTATTATGCATAAGGCTCGGTGTCAATTGGCGGAGGAGACAAACAAGATGCTGGAGAAGATTGAGCTTGGCCTTAAGACCGAGCATGGCCTCGTCAAGAGCTATCCGCGTCGTCCTGTACCTGCCTCCTTGCCTGGCTCCTCGGGACCCTCTTCTGGTGTGAGCATCCCTTCAACTCTTCGGAACAACCTTGCTGATGGGGCGGAATCTTCCAAGTAGAAACCACGGCATTAGCCTTCAGTTAGATTTTGCTAGTATGTTGTAAAAAGAATGTTTTTGATGTGTTTTTTTTTTCCTTGAATTGGCCTTGCCGCTTTTTGTAACCAACCTTTATGAAATGGATCCTTCTTTTGGTATACCTGCAGTATCAGTTTGTTTTTTATTTTAAGCATTGTGAGGAAGGACATTAAAAACAAAAGAAGAATGTTTTAAGTGTTTGGGTGCGATACCGAAGGGAGGTACCTTTGTGATCGTCTTGAGACTTGTCACCCCGCTGGCGAACCCTGGGACAGAGGATTCCCAGACGGTGGGGGCCGAGGCAACGTTCTAGGATATGGGGTTAAAATACTTACATACACCCATTCCGTCGACCCGTTGCCTTAAGATTGGTTGGGTATCTCTTTCTGTTGGGTGCCTTCCCCCTGGTCTTACACTTATGGACACTGATGGGGGAACCCTGAGAGATTGTAGATTAACTAATTTCCCCAATATTGTTGATAAGTTTTGTCTACTTGAAGGTTTCATAAAGCTTGTTTGATTGATAGGTTGAGGCCTGCTGCTCCTCGTCCAGAGATAGAAACATGTAAAGCGGTTACGCTGCCTTCTTCTTCTGGTATTCTTCACGCAGATGCAAAGCTGCGTTGCTCCTATGCGTAGTACGGTTTGAGCCACTTAGCATTCCAAGGATGCCGGAGGACCTCGCCTTTCAGATTGCGAAGATAGTAGGAACCGTTTCCCGCAATGTCGTGTATTATAAAAGGTCCTCCCCATGTAGGTGCTAACTTTCCCCATTTATTTTCTCGTTGATACTGTGGGATTGTTCTCAAAACATACTGCCCCTCTACAAAATTTCGAAGCTTTACCTTTTTGTTGTACTCCATTGCTAGTCTTCGTTGATAATTTTCCATCTTTTGCAATGATGCTTCCCTTCTTCCTTCCAGGTCGTCCAATCTCTCTAACATCATGTCTGTTGTGAGATTTTTCTCCCATGCTTCGGTCTTTGTGGTTGGCATGAGGATCTCTGTTGGGATGACTGCTTCAGCTCCATAAGTGAGGAGAAACGGGGATTCCCCAGTGGCAGATCTTCGTGTTGTCCTGTATGCCCATAATACATTGTGCAGCTGTTCACACCATCGCCCCTTATGTTCGTCTAATTGCTTTTTGAGGATAAGGGCGAGAGTCTTGTTAGTGGATTCCGCTTGTCCGTTGCTTTGAGGGTATATGGGGGTGGATTTGTTCTTCCTTATTTTGAAAGTATCGAAGAGCATGTCTATATTTTTCCCCTGTAATTGCTTACCATTATCGGACACGATTTCCGCTGGTACGCCGAACCTGCAAATGATGTTCTGGAATATGAAAGTAAACACATCCACGTCTCTGATCCTGGCTAAGGATTTAGATTCCACCCATTTACTGAAGTAGTCCGTGGCTACTATCAAAAATCGTCTTTTCCCCGATCCTTCGATGAAAGGCCCGACGATATCTATGCCCCATTTCGCAAATGGCCACGGGCTATCTACAGAATTTAACGTTGTTGCTGGCGCGTGTATCTTTTTGGCGAAACGCTGACATTCTTCACATCGTCGGGACATTCTTGCGGCATCCTGTATCATTGTGGGCCAGTAATATCCTTGCATTTTTGCTTTGTCGGCTAGTGATCTCATGCCGCTATGATTCCCTGCGTCACCATAATGGATGTCGTTTAGAATTCGATGCCCCTCTTTTATGGACAAGCAACGTAGTAACGGTCCGAGGAAGGATTTCTTGTACAGGAACCCATCCCGAAGATCATATCTTCCTACTTTGGAGAGTATTTTCCTGCCTTGTTTATGATCCGCGGGTAAGGTTCCCTCTTCTAGAAACGCATGGATCACCATTCTCCAATCATCTTCGTTGCTGAAATCTTCGTATTGATTTGCTCTTGACAGGATATCTTCTTCGTCAAAATCGTTATGGATGTCTTCTCCTACCTGGTCTTCGATATTTTCTTACACTGTATCTTGATTGGTAGAGAAGGAGAATTGCGATGCAATTGAAGGCTCGTATACCCTTGTTATTTTAATAGCTTCGACGCTTTTGTCCTTCAGCATGGATGATATATATGCTAGGGCATCCGCGTGCCTGAGATCCCTTCTGCATAAGTGCCGGAACTTGATGTTCGGAATTTGTGATGTCAATGTTTGGACCAAGGCCATGTAAGCTGAGAGGGTGTCGTCGTACACATTGTACTCGAGCCCTATTTGCCGTATGACAAGCTTCGAATCACTTGTCAGTCTTACATCGGTTACCCCCATCTCTATTATTAAGCGGAGGGCATGTACGAATGCCTCGTATTCGACGATGTTGTTAGTATGCTCTTTGAATTCTAACCTGAGTGCCTGTACGATCCTTTCTCCAGTTGGGGTGGTGATGACAATGCCTATTCCTTCTCCTTCCTTATTTTTGGAACCATCGACGAAGACTTCCCATTGTCTTTGACTCGCGGGTTCGAGGATATCCATTGGATCCTTGCTTTCTTCCTCGGCTACTGGTATTCCCTTAATCTCTTCGTCATTGTCCAGGGGGGAGGTCTGCTAAGAAATCCGCCAAAACTTGGGATTTTTGGGAATGTTGAATTTCATGAATGATGTTGAATTGGTCCAGGTGGGTGTTCCACTTGGCTATTCTGCCTACTTTTCCCGCGCTTTTGAGGACTGCTTCCAGTGGTGCTTTGCATGGGACGCGGATGAAGTGAGTTAGGAAATAGGTTCTCAGCTTTTGAGTAGCCCATACCAATGCCAGGATAAGTTGTTCGATCTTCGTGTAGTTCCTTTCCGCAGAATTGAGGGTCTTACTGACATAATAGATAGGCTTTTCTATCTTCGTATTGGTTTTGACCAACACTGCGCTAACTGCGTCTTTTGTCGCTGCTATGTACAATACCAAAACCTCATCAGGATCAGGCTTCTGCATGATTGGAATTGAAGCCAGGTGCTCTTTGATTTTTTGGAAGGATTCTTCGCATTCTGCGGTCCATTCAAACTTACTTCCTTTTTTGAGAATATTGAAAAAATGTTTGCATTTGTCCGAGGACCGGGCAATAAATCTTCCCAAGGCTGCTATGGACCCATTGAGCTTCTGCACTTCTTTTAAATTCTTCGGGGATGGAATTTATACTATGGCCTGAATCTTCGCTGGGTCTACCTAAATGCCTCTTTTTGTTACCAGATATCCGAGGAATTTCCCTGAGGTGACACCGAAAGTGCATTTCTCTGGATTTACTATCATGTGATGTTTCCTCATTGCTTCGAAGATATCTCTCAGATCCTGGTGGTGATCTTTGCGCAACTTACTTTTGACGAGCATGTCATCAACGTAGACTTCTAAGGTACTACCAATCCATGACCTGAAGATAGCATCGACCATTCTTTGGTACGTTGCCCCTGCATTTCGAAGTCCAAAGGGCATCCAGTGTAGCAATAAAGGCCATGTGGGGTGTAGAATGCTGTGTGTAGTTGATCTTCTTCTGTCAGGGCTACTTGGTTGTAACCAGAATATCCATCCATGAATGACAGGTCTTCGTATCCTTCTACTGCTTCAAACAGCTGATCTATGCTTGGCAGGGGATAGCTGTCCTTTGGACATGCCTTGTTGAGGTTAGTAAAATCGATGCATATCCTAACCCCTCCATTTTTCTTAGGAAGGACGACCATGTTGGAGATCTATGTAGGGTATTTGACTTCCTTGATGAACCCTGCTTCTAGTAGTTTCCGAAGTTCTTTTTCCACTGCCTTATGATACTCCGGTGCAACTTTTCTTATTTTCTGCCTGAAAGGTGGCGTGCCTGGTTTGATGCGCAACTCGTGTTGGATTATTTTCGGGTCAATCCCCGGCATATCTCCTAGCTTCCAGGCGAATACATCCGCGTATTCTTTAAGTAATTTGGTTAAGGATTCTTCTCTTCTTTCGTCCATTATGGTCCCTACTTTGATCATCTTTGGGTTTTCTTCCGTTCCTATGTTGATTTATTTTACGGGCTCTACTGGTGTGAACACCGGCTTCGGATCCCCGAGGACTGGGACGTTCTTTGATTTCTATTTGGTATGTTTTTGTCCTTCGTTGGCTGCTGAAGTACCTGTTTCTGTGTTTAGGACATTATCATCCTTTGTCAGACCCCTCCCTGTGGTTTCCTTGAGGAACATGTCTATGGCCTTTTCTTTCGCGGCTTCTTTATTTTTAATTCTTCGAGTTTTTCGCTGCGCTTCTTGTTCGTTGTTGATACGATCCTGAGTGGTTTGGCACTCTCTTGCAGAGACCCGATCTCCCTTGATTTCCATCACTCCCTCAGGTGTAGGGAATGTGAGATATTGGTAGTAAGTTGCCGCCACTCCCTTGAGTTTATGTAACCACTTTCGTCCAATAATGGCGTTGTAGGGGGATGGGGAGTCAACCACGCTGAATCGTGTTTCTACTTTCATGGGTCCGGCGTTAACCTGCAACACGATGTCTCCCAATGGCTTCGTGGGTGCTCCATTGAATCCGTAGATGGTGTAATAAGAGGTCATTAGCTGTTCTTCATGGAGCTTCATTCGTTTGAAAGCGTCGTAGAATAGAACGTTTACTGAGCTTCCCCCGTCTATGAGGATCTTTTTGAGGTTACATCCAGCCACTGGTAGTGTTAGGACCAAGGGATCGTTATGATCTTCCATATATTCTTCGATATCTTCAGCATCGAAGATAATAGGTGAGTCCATCCACTATTCGTGCTCGTCCACCTCTACACCATCAATCTTATATAATTCGCAGTGGTCCTCGAACTGCTTCCGTAGCCTCTTTCCTATCTGTGCTGTAAGTGAGGTCCCTGCGGATTCAAAGCACGAGATGGTGTTGATTGTGCGGTTCCCCTCTGGAAGTTGGACTGGCTTGGTCCGTTTGGATATATCCTCGGCGACCTCCTTTCGTATGTAATGTTGGAGTTCGCCAGCATCAATCAGTTTTTGGATCATTATTTTGAGGTTTTTACATTTCTCGGTCTGGTGTCCATTGAAGCAGTGATATTCACAGTAATCTTTAGACTTCTCGGTTCTTGGGAGCTGTTTTCCCTTAGACCACGACCACTCCAAATTTTCCCTTCCTTTGATCTCTCGCAAGATCCGAGCATAGCTAGCATTGAGCTTCGTGTAAACTTGATCTTCGAATTTTTGATCGTCTTTTCGTCGTTAATCCCTTCGTTCCTTCCTATCTTCGTGAGGCCGTTCCACTGAGCTATTCCTTTTTCCCCCATTGGTTTGTTCTGCGGAATTGGTACGGTGAGACCTCTGCGGGTATGCCCTCGGGTTTTCACGCTGGATTTCTTCAAGACGAGCGTGCTTTTCAATAATTATTCGAAGATCTCCTTCTGTCTTAGGCACGCTTCCATGAATCTCAACAAATAGTGGACTCATTCGGTCTAATCCCCACTTGTAGCAGTTGATACTTGCCACTGGGTCCACACTTTCTATGGCTTGGCAGATCTTGTGCCATCTGTTAGTGTATGCCCTCGTGTTTTCCTTGTAGCCAATTGCCAGCGAAAAGAGCTTATCCATTCCGGTGTTAACAGCCTTGTTGTACATGTAAGTTCTTAAGAACTTTTCTGCGAGTTGATCGTAGGAGTGGATGGAGTCAGGCGGCAAATTATCAAACCAAGACAATGTCGATCCCTTCAGGCTTGATGGGAAGTATCTACAGAGTACGACGTCGTTCTGACTCCATCTAGCTAAGACACGGTTATAATACCGAATATGTGCAGCGGGATCACTGGATCCGCCATAGCATTCGAAGGTCGGGACAGGGCACTTCAGCGCAATAGGGGTGTTGGCCAGGCGATGAGTTAGGGGCGTGGAGTTAGCCTCTCTCATGACCTCTTCTAACCTTCCCCCGCCTTGTCTAGTTTTTAACTGCCTGATCTCAGCCATCATTTCATCACGCAGCTCTTTCATCGCGCGGTGGTGCCCTACGCTCTTCTGCTCGTGATAGTATGACTCTCCGTTATTATAATTCGGGTCGGATACGCTACTTCCCCTAGTCGCGTCTTCATTAGCTTCTACGATGACTCTTCGGTCTCGATTAGGTTCTGGTGCCTTTGAATTTGCTTCATCAAGTTGATGGCTGGTCTTCGTGCTTAGGGCAATCCGGTCTTTTAAATCTTGATTTTCTCTGGCCAGCAAAGCTACGGCATCTGCGTAAACCTGCTGGCTCTTCTTCAATTCTTCAAGCTCGGCCATCAATCGATGTGATTGGTTTGACCCCTGATTAGGAGTCCCAGCTCGTGCTACTACGGCCATGGTGCCGCCTTCTTCTACGGTTTGCACTAAAGGTGGTAGAGGTTCAGCTTCGATTGTTGGCATTTCCAAATCAGGCTGAGTGCCCATCTGCGGTGTTAGAGCCGCCGGCACAGTTTGATTCTGATCGTTTGTTGATGGCATTCCGAAGGTTGGCGGATGCGCGGGTTGATGTGTTCTGGATTCATCCACCCTTTCTTTTGGTTGATGAAATTGATTCAAAACAAAAGTTTTGCTGGTTTCTGCAGCCTTTGGGGCTGCCGCAGCCGTACTGTACTTTGTCGCCGCTGCTCTGAGAGCCGCGGCTGCAACGGAGTTAGCGTTCATAGGCGAAGTGATTTCCGCAGTATCCTGCCTCTGACTAGACATTTTGGCTTTGTCTCCTTTCTGCTTGCTTCGGGTGATGACCGGGGTTGTCCTTGGTGCTTCCTTTGACGAGGCTTTGGATTTTCCTGCCTCCTGCGTCTTTTCCATCTTGGGTCCTTTTGTTGCTTTCTTTCTGCACAAGGGAATTTCAAACAGCGAGAAACAGAAATGTCCGTGCGGATCGGGTTAGTTTGCGAAATACCCTATTCCAAGATGCGGAAAAACTGCCCGAGGGGCACAGAGAAAACTTTAGGGAGGCTCATTTGATTAAAACATATGAGTTAAAATACATGGGTTAAGGTCTTATTAAAAGTGCGGACTCATTGAAAATACATGAAAACGCGTGAAGATCCCTTGGAAGATGCACGTAGATCCTTTGAAAATGTACAAAAACCCACCGAAAAGACATGTCCGTACGAGATCTAAAAAAAATGTAAATCCGTGGATCTAAGCAATAAATCTTTTAACCAGTTTAAACTGCTTCGATAGATACTGCCGGAGCTAATGAAGATAATGGGTGTGTTTTTGAATATAATAAAGTTAACAAAAGATAAACACTGCTAGAGCTAATGGAGCAAAGCAATCATATGCTAGTTTAAGATGAAATCACAGGATAAGATAAATCTTTTACCGGGACGAAGTCCTTGTTTCTAGCGCCAAATTGTGAACACGTAAATCACGAAGGCATCTATATGTTCACAAACAATATTCGCATTCTATACACATGCTCGCACTAATGAGACAATTGCATTTGATTCCTTGGCTCAAAACCTTCGGGTTTATCATTGCCTCGTCTAATATCATCACCAGAGGCGTTCACATAGAGAAAGATAAAGAAAACGAAGTGTAAAAGTAAAACTCGTGGAGTATGAAATGAATGTAAAGTGCTGAAATGTAAATAAGACTGGGATTTACGTGGTTCAGCACTGAGGCCTACATCCACGGGGTTGTCGTTTTCACTATGTATTTGATGATTAGAGAGGTAGTCGAATGACTTTGGAGTTTACATAGGTCTGCGAATTGTAAAAGGTAAACTTACACTAACAATTCTTCTCTCTCGACTTCTCTCTAAACCTCTCTCTCTTTTTTCGATCCCCTCTCTCTTGGTGGAGAGGGGGTATTTATAGGGTTAGAGTGTGGGACCCGTTTCTGAGGGCCGTTGGAACCTTATCTTCTTGTGCTTTGTGTCCATCACACATAGGTCTTCGTTCATTGCTTGATCACGCAGAGTCATCCTCGTTCGTTCCACGGGTTGATCGACACGTACACTGCTCAGAGTGTTTAATGCGGGTAGTTGAGACGCATGCTCGTGTCAGACAAGTGTCTTCTGCCCCTGTCACGTCCATGTCAGTCAACCTTCTCTTCACCGTTGATCTTGGCTTCTTTTGGGGATGAGATAAAATAACTCTTCGGGAGTTATTTGGTGCTCCGTAGTACACCGTGCTTTTGGTACATCTTTTAACTTCTGCCCTTGGATTTGTTCGGGCAAAGATCCGATGTCGACGGGATGGGCTTCTTGGCTGTGGGCGTGTGTCATCATGTTTTGATGACTTGGTCCGCATGCTCTCCACGTGTCTTCCTACATACACGTGTTTGATGATAAAATATGTACACAGAAGTTCTTAGTGGCTTGGTCATTTCACTGTTATCAATTTATAGATTTCAGAGAATCGACTGAAAGGTGAGATTTAAATAGATGACATTAAAAATGTCAAGAATATCATAATTTTTAGCATTTACACGGTTCAATGGAAGTTAATTTGGATGATTTAGAAAAGTTTCCTAGAAGAAAGAGCATAATCAAAAGGTTGTTTTGGCTTCCTGTTATCTCAATGAGTCATTTGGAGCGATTCAGTGGGCAGCTCGGGATAACGACATTTTTTTTCAAAATTTAATAAAATGACGAAGTTAAGATATAAGTGGTAGGATTTTAAAACATCTTTCCATAATAAATTGATAAGATAAAAGAAATTTAGTTTTTGTTTATGGCCGTTAATTCTAAAACCAATTCTAAACAGATGTATCATTTTGAAGCAGGCAGAGAAATTGTGGCTCATAACAACTGTCGTAGGTCTCACTCTTTTATCGAAGGGATAAAACTCTGACATTTGAAAGAATAAACCGGATATAGAAACATGTTTATTTTCTTTTATTCCTCATTCTTATCCTTTTTCACTGCATCCTTCTACACTTTTAGATTTAAATTTTGTCTGTCATTTTCAAGTTTCCTTTTTATCTAAAAGTTTGAAAACCTTTCTATATCTTTTGGCAATCATCCGTTTTTCTTACAACCAAACAAACAGAAGGAGGAGATACAATTGTAATCTTCATATTGTGTGCAGAGCCTCAACTAGAGACTTTACTGCTGCACCTCTTTCACCCTTTGTCATTGACACTTTTCATGCGAAACATGAAGTCGTCTGTAGAATCTTGTCCACAAATATTTTTGACAAAACAAGTATTTATAAAGCTCTAAAATATTTCTGGGGAAAAAATGATTCTGAGAGTTGAAAGTATCGATGAAAACGTTTTTCAACTGAACATTGATGACCATGAAATCATGATAGATCTTTTATTCTTAGATCCATGACATATCTATGGAAATGCATTCCCTATGGCTGAATGTTACCCTGGGATGAAGATAGAAAGAAATGCACTCAAATACATCATGGTATGGGTGCAGTTTCTGAATCTTAAATAATTTCATCGTGATGACTCCGTAATGGCACAAATTGCATATCATATAAGAATGGTCTTAGATTTAAAACCTAACAATGCATACCCTGTAAGGAATGAACCAATGTTGGCTGAAGTTCGTCTAAATATAGAAAGGCCTTGAAAATTCACATTAAGAGTTAAAGTTAGGAATAAACTGGAACCAATGATTTATCTGTACTACCTAAATATACCTTTTAGAATTTGCACTAACTGCTACCGTTCAGGTCATATGGTGGACTTTTGTGCCATATTAAATGATAGGTAGTTAGAATGTATCTATGATTCAGTGGAAGTGTATGAAATTGATGAGAATGAATCTCAGAATTGGGATCCGCCTGTGAAGGTGCTTATTAGTGACCAAATTTATGAGCTTATGGGTTTCATATACAAAATGGTATCTCCGGTAGATATCTCTCCTACGTCTGTACTAAACAGGGAGGATAATTTTATGGATGTTATTTCCTCTGAATCATCGATGAAAGACTTGAAAGTGTATCTCTAGATATTGTGGTTGAAACTCGGATGGATTCAGCGTTAGGGAAGAGATCCTTCTCAGAAATATCACCTTTTCTAGAAAATTTCCTGCCGGAGTCGTGTCTTCTGCAGGCGGTAGTAACCCCAAAACTTTTTAGGTTTAAAGAGAGGCCTGACTTTGACACTTTAATGTGTAAAAATAGCCCCCTATGGAAACAAGCTTCCAAAACTGCCACCCTTAAATGAAAATATACATATAACACCTTTTTTGGATTTTATAGACATTTACACCCTTATTTAGAAAAGGTCTGGACCCTCTTGATTGAGTCAGCTACCACCTCAGCAAAAAAATTGGCTGAGTCAGATACACCTCAGCATAGATTTGACCGACACAAATCTCTCGTTCTTTCCGTCCTCTTGTTATTTCCGTCATTTTTCAGTTCTCTCCTTTCATTTGCTTCCCTATCCAACTCTTCCCTCATTATTCCTCTTCAGTTCTCTCTCAGAAGATAAAATCCTCTGAAAGATCGAATTTCATTGATTCCATCCCTAACCCTAGCTCTCCAACCCTTCCCTAATTTTATTTTACTTTTCTCTCAGTTTATTCAATCCGCTGCAAGATTGAACATTGCATTGATATGCAGGACAAACATGGACGATTCACAGCAAAACACCAACACCCTATAACAGAAAAACTATATATTTTACATACCCAATTTGCCATCTATGAAGAACTAATAAATACGGACAAAAAGTAGGTATCTGAAAGAAGAGATTAGGGAAGAAGATTTGGATAAAGGGAGAGCCAAGAGAGTGCAGGATAGAAAGATATAACCCCAACTTCAAAACCAGAAGAAGAAAAAAAAAGGTATGATTTAAGGTTTGAAATTATCTGTCATCAATCTGAAATTAGGATTCAATTTTTTTAGATATGAAATGAAAGTCGGCAATTTTTGGTTAGGTGTTTAAGATTCTGAATGATTAGTGGTTTTCTGAAATTTTATTTGGTTAATTGAAGATGAGATTTTATCTTTAGATTTTTGGGGTTTGTGAAACTAAATCTTAGTTTGTTTATTTTTATGTTAGTTTCTGGTATTACCATAAATTATCATTTTGTTATTCTGGTGCTACAACATTCTTAAAATTATCATTTTCGGGTTTTGTGATAAGATGTGTAAATGATGCTTCAGTTGTGCTTATTGTAGGATATTTCTTCTTGTGGTTTAATCTTTACAAATCAATGGGTATATGGGGGTTAAATTTTAGAATTTACAATAGACTCTGGGGAATGTGGGTTCATATCATGATTAGATTAAAGAATTAGGGCACTATATGACTAAATGTGTATGCTTCTTATGACATTGGATCTTGGTGGTAGGATTAAGAGCTGTCATAATATCTTTTTTCCTCTGATGTATGGCCATAAACTATGATTCTTTTGCAACTTAAAACACTGGCATGTACCTATTTTAAGTTGTTGTTACTGTTGTAATTTAAGATTGCATTTATTTGGCTTGTTGAGTGTGAAGGATCTATCCTTCCACTGGTGTATACCAATGATGCTCACAGTAAAACCTAGTTGATTTTTAAATTGGTAGCGGCCAATGAACCTTAGGGATGTGGTATCCACAAATAACGCGTTTAATTCAGTCATGTTTTTTCTAATAACTACATCTCACATGTATAATGCATTTCATCAACTTTTAGTCTTGTTTCTTTGTTAACTTGTTTTGGTTAATAGACCTTTAGGATTATTTATGCTGGTGCTGGTATGTGTGTGTTGAACGTAGTTTTAGGTAGACAAGAACTTAGTTTTTCTTAATCATTATAACTTTGTGTGCATAGTGTACTTTGAGTAATTAAAGAATATGAATTACTAATATGTTATTACTAATCTCGACTTTATTATTTTTGTAGGTTCCAAGTTATGGGTGTAGGAGCGAAGAAGAAGAAGAAGTATTCTCGAAAAGTGAAATCTGTTGTTGGTGTGGATGAAACAGTGTTGGATGCCACTTTTGAGGACAAAAGAGTGATATCTACAGATGGTGTTGAAAGGTAGATAGGTGAAATTTAGCCTGTTAAGGGTAACCATTCATTTTATGTGTTGTTTCTGGTCACTTCTTTTTCTTTTTTTATTGCTGGAGATTCACATTAGATATTTGCTGAATACTTACTTTTAGATATAGTTTTGAATTTACTTGTACTAATATATGATTGTATGGTATAGTGTAATTGTGCCAACGTTGAGCATTCCCTGTCAAATGTTGAAATGTATGCATTAATAGAAATAGCCTAGAACCCAAGCTACTGCCTATCTGTGCACTATTTTAAGAAGTTAAATCTGAACAATAAAAATAGTTTAGTTATTTATATATAAAAGAAAGTTAGATGCTGATGAGTCCTAAAAAGTGCATATTTCTATATATTTTTCTTGGCATTTAACTCATCTTTTGTGCATTAATTCTACATTTTATCCCATATTCTGTATTTTCATTGTTTTCAAGAATAAATATTTTTATTAATTAATTTTGCATTTTTAGGTAATAAATAAAGTTTGGATGAATAGCGGAGCGAAAAGAGCAGAAAAGTAGTGAAAAGCCGGGAGGAATTACACAAGGAAGCCGCGAAGAATGTTGTGCACAAGACCAAAAGGCTAGAAGTGGGCTTGAAGAGGAAGAATTGTTCTTAAAGAAGATATGGGCTTGGCATACCCAAGGCCCAAAACCTCACCCAAACCGATTTCCAATATCCATACCCGCCTTCATATTCAGCCGTCGGATTGGATCATCGAAATCCAATGGTCGCTTCAGTAGAGTGCATCAAAATCCGAGGTTCTTGTCAAACACCGTAGTGCTTAATTTCCAAGCCTTCAGATTAGATTGCATTTGAATCCTACGGTCGCTCCTATGCATGTGCATCAAATATCGATACTTCCGCTAAACACTACAGCACCTAACCTCGATCTTCGCCGTTAACTTCGTTGTATCAAGACATCCGACGGTCGCTACCAGCCTCTTCAGGGGTAGCCATCCGATTCACCTACAGATTCGCATCCAGTGACTCAGATTCGCCAATATAGAACTTTGATACCCCGCCTCACACACTAGCAACCTATACCTATTAACCTAAAAACATCGACCATTCTTCTGTTCTCTTCTCTTTCTTCTTCTCCCTCTTTCTCCCCTACCCCGACAGTTGCAGAACCACCACCACTCCCTGCAACTGCCGCGCCACCACCTCTACCTGTCTCACATCATCCCTAAACTACCAACCCATCATCATCCCCTAACTATCTAGCCCCCTATTCCCTCAATCTCTCACGTTTCTTCCCTGAAACCCTAAGCGTGAGAGGTTGATGAAGTAGGTGACCTAGAGATGAAATTGAAGCATGGGAATTACGCAAGGGAAGCAGAAGAAGTATGGGTCGAAGATGGAATTGTCTCATCACAGTTGGTGAGGTAAAAATCCTAAACCCTAGTTCACAGTCAATTTGGGGAAAATCATAAAAACCCTGATTATTGTTGAGAAGAGTATAGAGAAGATAGAGTGGGTGAAATAGGGTAGGTAATTAAACCCAATTACTGTTTAATTTGGGAATTTGTGTGATTTTGGAAAACCCTAATTTTTGGGGAATTTGGGGATTGTCTGTAAGCTATAAATAGAGCTGGGTGTTGTGTGTTGCAAAACTTATGCCTGGATTAACCAGAGCATCAGTAGAATAGTTTAGTTTGTTATTTCCATGAACTGTAGCTTTGAGGGTTATCAATCTTTTCAATTCCATGATTCTCAATTCAAATGCATTGTTAATTTTAGTTGTTCAGAACTCCAACATGTATTTAATTTGAGTGTGTGATTGTTACAATTTATATCAAGCTCCTGTTCATGTTTATGTTAAGTTTGTTCACTGTTAGTGGTGGAAGTTTAGGTTAGAATTCATGTAAATTGAGCTGATTGAGAAATGGAGGAATTTAGTGTCCACTGTTGCTTGTGATTGATTGTGATGTTAAAAGACAGTCAATGCTAGGAGTAAAACAGTTGGACAAGCTTCTTCTCCTTCCATTCCATTTATGTATGCCCTGGAACATAGGCAGGCTAGAACCTCCACCTAGCTCCATTAGGGACAAGGATTTAACCAAAAACAGCCACTGCCTAGCATCTTTCCTGTTCTTCTTTGTTATCTATCTGTTTTTGTGGCTTCTTATCACTGTTTTTATATCTGTTTTTATAACTGTTTTATGCCCTGTTCTTCCTTTGCCTTTGGCCCTTGGCCATTGTCTTTGATTTATCACTGCCATGCCATTGTAAATTCGCATCCTTTTTCCCTGTGTTGCTTCCATGTATATGCCATTGTCACCTTCACCATCATCATTGTTGTTTGCTGTTTGCTTTTTCCATTGTAAATATCCATGTTTTACCTTGGCCTAGTGCTCTGCTGCCTTGTTTAGCTCCAGCTGCACTAGGTCTTTTTGGCTTTTCTGCCCTTTTCCTTCCCTGGCCTTGCTGCCAGTTCTCCCCCAGCTGCTACTACTTGTTGTTGCTGTTGCTGCTGCTGTGCACTGCTTCTGCTGCTGCTGAAGCCACCACTGCTGCTGCTCCAGGTACAGTTCAATTCTGGGCTACAAGTCCAGTCATTACAAAAGCCCACTGTATCTGCTTAGAAACCTAAGGCCCAACTCAGTTCAGTTCATTCAGTCTTGGGTTAATCTAGAAGCCCATTGACACTCAAAGCCCAATGCACTTCAAAGGCCAAGCCTAGTGCACTTCAAGACCAACTGAGCCCAAGCTCAGTTCACTTCATTGTCAAACAAGCCTATAATCCAAAGGTACCCTAAGCCCAAAGCCCAAAAGGCTTCATAGTTAACCAACAACAGTTTAGGAGCCCAAAATAGCTAGAAAACTCCAAAACACTCCCAGTCTCTGTGGATCGACCCGTACTTGCTCGAGCTACAACTGACGACCGTGCACTTGCGTTATTACTGTAGGCCCTTTTTTATTGCGCTTAATTTTCACACACCTCCGGGCCCACCAAGTTTTTGGCGCCGTTGCCGGGGACTTCATTTACACACTTTCCCGGGCCCACCAAGTTTTTGGCGCCGCTGCCGGGGACTCGGGTTTGTTTCTCTAGTAGTTTTATTATCTATTTTTGCATTTCACTGCATAGCATTTGCATCTGCATCTGCTTCACTTCATTTGCTGTTGGACCTGCTGTTCTGAACCAGTTTTTCCTCTGCTGGGACGCCACCAAGGAAAAGAACCAAATCCCAACTGGGTTTTTGCAACAATATCAGAGCAGCTGGGCTGTGCTTAAAAGGTAACCCATTTAAGAGAACCCGAATTGTGGGCTTCCAATTTTTAATTGTGGGCTTGTAATATTAAAGCCAATTTTTGGGCTTTTTATTTTCTGTTGGGTTTGTAATTAATTTTTGTGGGCTTGTTTGTTTAATTTGTGGGCTTGTATTTAATTTTTGTGAGCTTGTTTAATTTGGACTGGTATTTTGTATTCTGGGTTTTTAAACCCAGTTGAGCTTGTAACCGATCACGCTAGGTTAACTCGTTAGTGGGCCGAGTACCCAAATTCTAGGCCGAGATTTTGGACTCAGTTTCACCAAACGTTTTCAAACCAGCTGAGCCAAAGCAAACACAAAACCAACAGTGGGCTTGCTCCCATTCAAAAACCAAATTTTATTATCTTTTAAAATAAATAAATAAATAAATATTTTCTCTCCCATTCAAAAACCAAAATTTTACTTGCTCCCAAATTTTAAAACCAAATTTTATTTTGCTCCCACATTAACAACCAAATTTTTTTTTTTTTTCTTTTATCCCACCAAAACCAAATTTTTCCCAAAAATCCAAACCCTTTAAAAACCAAATTCTGAGCTTTGTAATATAGTTACTTAGCTTTTGAGCCCAATCATGTCTAGATCTTGGTCTACAGTTGGGGAATACAACAAATCCCTTAGAGAACTTGCGTGTGGACATACTTCACGTTATGAACCTCCCATAGACCATGATGTCAATAGTCATAGGAATTATTATGGACATTTTCAAAGTCCCGAGCCTCAATACATGAACCCTAATGACTATTCACACATGCATCATTCGCCACAACGTGAAAATGAACATTTTGCTAGTGCCTCACTCACACAATCATCACTGATCGATCAATTAGAAGCTCGAATCGCAGCTTTAGAAATGCAATCACATGAGGAATCTGTCACATCTAATTTTATTAGGCAACCTGAAATCTATGCATGTCCCGCATGTGGTAGTTTAGACCACCCTGTTGAGAATTGTCATATTTTGCATAATTTTAGGCAATCTAGAGAAAATCCAAGGTATGAAATGCCCATAAATTGTGAGAATGGTAGTCATTGGGACCATAATCAATCCTTTGAGGGTTGCGATCAATATTTTGTAAACCCTAATGACCATGCACGCATGTACCATTCACCACAATTTGAACATGAAGAATTTTGTACTCCCATGAATTTAGACTCCACCACAGAAGCTTTAAGACTCAGTAAGCAAAACTTTGATAGATCTACATCACGAATTCATGCATATTTAGATCAGATTTTGCTTCACCTACAAAAGGAGGAAATTCATGAGGAAATGTATGTTGTCCCTAATGAAGTGTCTAGTCCCATTCATGTAAATGATGTTGAATATGAACCTAATTTAGAGGAACATGAATCGACTAATGACACCACCACTGTTAATGAGGACCAATATGCATGCTACCATGATGATGATTATGATGATACGTTAGAATAACATGAAAATATTGTGGAACCTGTTGGTTCAATAACATATGGCTTCTCGCCCTCGACCTTCATGAATGTTGTTTTTTCTAATACTCATTGTAATTCATATGATTTTGATATTGACATGGGATTCGTACAATTATTCTGTGAAGATGAGCATGACATAGGAATAGTTGAATCTTTTGTAGACACTAATGTTATTATGCATGAAAATATATTTGATGTGTCTGATTCTCTACCTAGGTCACATTGTGATATTTCTCCTGATTTGCCGATGCATGAGAATAAATTTGTTGATGATGTTGATGACTCTGATTGTGATCTTGCCAATTTGTTTGATGATTGTGAGAATGTTGTGACACGTGTAGAAGACTTAGGAGATGTTGATGTGATTAGTAATGATGTGCCTATCTTCCTACATAAGTCACAATCTGATGGCCTTCCACCCAACCTAGATTTGGTTTGTACCCATATTGTCAAACCGATTTTTCTGAAAATTCCTAATCTAGGATTGGAACTGTATGCTTCCCAAGTCCTTTTGGACTATTTTGCATCTAAGTATAATATCTTTGAGGAGCCACAGTTGGAATTAGCATGTTTACCCGTCCCTAGCAAAGTTCATTTCGAGCTAGACCTTGTGCATGATGAACCCCCAAAACTGCGAGATTTTGTTTCCAAAATTTTATCCGTTGAAAAATCCAGGTTTGGGGGTAGCTCATTTTGTTTCACAGCTTCACTTGCATGCCTATCATATTATTATTGTGTGAAGCTGTTGAAACCTCTACACTTTGTCTTTTGGGTTGATCCTCAACTCTTTAGATTGTTAGTGTATGGTGAATTTTTGTATATAATCCAGTAGATAAAATTTCTTAAAACCCTTTTGTTCCTTTTGTATATATTTTGCTAATCCAATATGATCTCGGCTGAAATATGTTGGATTTTTTTCCTTGAATAACGGAGTCTAATCTTGCTTTCGCCGAAATCGGGTATTCTTTTTCCTTTTTCTTTACTCAACATGATCCTCTTCATATGTTGTATTATAATTTTGTTCATATTTTGAAACATTGAGGACAATGTTTAGTTTAGGTTTGGGGGTGAAAAGTAGATACTTTGATAATATGTTATAATTGAAAACAGAACTCCCTCTTTTTGAAAAAATTAAAAATTCCGAAAAAATAAAAAAAATAAAAATAAAAATCATAAAAATGGAGCTCATTTACCTTGAAATGTTGACTCTTGTGCATATATGTAATTTTTAGGAGTCTTAGTCTAGATATTTAGGCACCCTGATTCTAGCACAATTCACATAGTGATAAGAAACTTGCACGCGCACGATCTACCAATACATGTATAGCCTCGATCTTCAAGGTGTTTGATAGGAAGTTAGATTGCCAATCACTTTAGAATACTGAATGAGACTTGACTAGCTTGTTCTTTGGTTGGCTGGGATAGAAGTTGGAGGATACGTTAAGAAAAACAACCATAGAATTTGACCGGATGCATTCGATAAGGGCCACCTCTTGCTAAGAGTCATGTAATTATGTTTTTCTTTTTGTTCATGTATCAAAAGTGTCATTGTGTTGTAAAGATCAAAGTTATTTCTTCAAAAAAAAAAAAAAAAAAAATCAGGTATTTATTTATTCCATGTTTTGTCATGTTAAAGACAATATTCTCTCTTGTTCCAAAAATAAAAGAGAGTAATCAATGTAAATAAGAGTCATGTAAAGAGTCATCTTTTTGTTGTAAATAGTCTTGCAATAAGCAAGGAGGGTGCAGCCATCGATGTATAACGCGGGTAAACTGAAATATCACCAACTCATTGGGTGAACATTCACAATTCTCGTAAAGCCGGACAGCTAGCTTGGCTTAGAATTCGGTTCTTAGCCTAAAAACTATCTCTTGGTGGTTAGTAGTCATAACTTCAGGTCATTCTAGAAACATGTGTAGATACACTTTACACTCTTATCACATGTCTTTATTTGTTATCAGTGCTAGGATTGTGCCTTTGATAGCTAGATTGACATCTCCATTTTGCTGTGAGCTTAAACTGTCTTGCACATGTCACATTTGATGGAATCTGAGCTTATATTTTGACCTAGAACTTTGTAGGTACGTTCTAAGCAAACCTTCACGAGACTTCACTCGTCCACTAGGGACACTTAGTGGTTTAAAAGGCTTAGTGCATACGCTAAATGCATTCGAGAGACCAACGACAGTGGTATAGTTAGGATTTCCTTAGTTTTGTTTTACTTGAGGACAAGTAAAATTCAGGTTTGGGGGTATTTGATTAGTGCTAAAAAGTGCATATTTATATATATTTTTCTTGGCATTTAACTCATCCTTTGTGCATTAATTCTACATTTTATCCCATATTTTGTATTTTCATTGTTTTCAAGAATAAATATTTTTCTTACTTAATTTTATATTTTTAGGTAATAAATAAAGTTTGGATGAATTGCGGAGCGGAATAGAGCAGAAAAGTAGTGAAAAGCCGGGAGGAGTTACGCAAGGAAGCCGCGAAGAACGTTGTGCACAAAACCAAGAGGCTAGGAATGGTCTTGAAGAAGAAGAATTGTCCTTAAAGAAGATATGGGCTTGGCATACCCAAGGCCCAAAACCATTACTCAAACACATTTCCACTATCCAAGCCCGTCTCGGATTTCAGCCGTCAGATCGAAGCATTTCAGCATCCTACGGTCGCTCCATCATCGCACATCAAACTCCGAAGCCCCCGCTTTACATCGCAACGCCCATCTCCATCTTGGGTCGTCCGTTTTGCTACATCCCTTCATCCGACGGTCGCTCCACGCTTACCTCCGTATCGCCGTTGGATCCACCTACCATCTTCCCATCCATCGCTCCTTGTCGCAGATCATCAAACCGCGCTATCCCCGCTTCACACCCTAGCATCCAAAACCATCGACCCAAAACAAACACCCACCTTCTTCTTCCCCAAAACTCACTTCCCCCAAAATCTTTCTTCTTCCCCCGACAGTTGCAGTCGAGCTCTGCTCCTGCCTCTCTTCCATCTCCACCACGACCACAAGGACACCACCACCATCACCTACCTCTTCCCTAGTCGTGTCTGTCTTGTTCTTAGCATTAATTTTTGATGCTACCAAGAAGACAAACATAGCTAGGGTTTCACAGTGGAGAGAAGAAGGAAATTGGAGCAGCGTTCGAGTAAAGGATTAGCAGAGGAGGAGAAGTACAAGCATGGGTCGAGGCTATTTGCATCAGAGAGTGAGTTTAATTTCCAATTTAAAAATTAGGGTTTCCAATTTAGGGTTTCTGAAAATTTGGATATTTTGTAAGCTATAAAAGGGAAGTGATGTGAGATGTAAAAACTGTTCTTGGACTAGCCAAGTTTCCACCCAATTTGGGTTAGCCTAATTTCAATTGTTCTTGCACTGTTAATTGTCCTGTTAAATTTCAGTTTCAACTGTTAGTTGCATTTTCACCCTTAGTTGCATTTGTTGTCATGTTAGTTTTGAGCCCAATCATGTATAGATCTTTTTCTACAGTTGGGGAATACAACAAATCCCTTAGAGAACTTGCGTGTGGACAAACTTCACGTTATGCACCTCCCATAGACCATGATGTCAATAGTCATAGGAATTATTATGGACATTTTCAAAGTCCCGAGCCGCAATACATGAACCCTAATGACTATTCATACATGCATCATTCGCCACAACGTGAAAATGAACATTTTGCTAGTGCCTCACTCACACAATCATCACTGATCGATCAATTAGAAGCTCGAATCGCAGCTTTAGAAATGCAATCACATGAGGAATCTGTCACATCTAATTTTCTTAGGCAACCTAAAATCTATGCATGTCCTGCATGTGGTAGTTTAGACCACCCTGTTGAGAATTGTCATATTTTGCATAATTTTAGGCAATCTAGAGAAAATCCAAGGTATGAAATGCCCATAAATTGTGAGAATGGTAGTCATTGGGACCATAATCAATCCTTTGAGGGTTGCGATCAATATTTTGTAAACCCTAATGACCATGCACACATGTACCATTCACCACAATTTGAACATGAAGAATTTTGTACTCCCATGAATTTATACTCCACCACAGAAGCTTTAAGACTCAGTAAGCAAAACTTTGATAGATCTACATCACGAATTCATGCATATTTAGATCAGATTTTGCTTCACCTACAAAAGGAGGAAATTCATGAGGAAATGTATGTTGTCCCTAATGAAGTGTCTAGTCCCATTCTTGTAAATGATGTTGAATATGAACCTAATTTAGAGGAACATGAATCGACTAATGACACCACCACTGTTAATGAGGACCAATATGCATGCTACCATGATGATGATTATGATGATATGTTAGAAGAACATGAAAATATTGTGGAACCTGTTGGTTCAATAACATATGGCTTCTCGCCCTCGACCTTCATGAATGTTGTTTTTCCTAATACTCATTGTAATTCATATGATTTTGATATTGACATGGGATTCGTACAATTATTCTGTGAAGATGAGCATGACATAGGAATAGTTGAATCTTCTGTAGACACTAATGTTATTATGCATGAAAATATATTTGATGTGTCTGATTCTCTACCTAGGTCACATTGTGATATTTCTCCTGATTTGCCGATGCATGAGAATAAATTTGTTGATGATGTTGATGACTCTGATTGTGATCTTGCCAATTTGTTTGATGATTGTGAGCATGTTGTGACACGTGTAGAAGACTTAGGAGATGTTGATGTGATTAGTAATGATGTGCCTATTGTCCTACATAAGTCACAATCTGTTGGCCTTCCACCCAACCTAGATTTGGTTTGTACCCATATTGTCAAACCGATTTTTCTGAGAGTCCCTAATCTAGGTTTGGAACTGTGTGCTTCCCAAGTCCTTTTGGACTATTTTGCTTCTAAGTATAATACATTTGAGGAACCACAGTTGGAATTAGCATGTGTACCCGTCCCTAGCAAAGTTCATTTCGAGTTAGACCTTGTACATGATGAACCCCCAAAACTGCGAGATTTTGTTTCCAAAATTTTATCCGTTGAAAAATCCAGGTTTGGGGGTAGCTCATTTTGTTTCACAGCTTCACTTGCATGCCTATCATATTATTATTGTGTGAAGCTGTTGAAACCTCTACACTTTGTCTTTTGGGTTGATCCTCAACTCTTTAGATTGTTAGTGTATGGTGAATTTTTTGTATATAATCCAGTAGATAAAATTTCTTAAAACCCTTTTGTTCCTTTTGTATATATTTTTCTAATCCAATATGATCTCCGCTGACATATGTTGGATTCTTGCCTTGAATAACGGAGTTCTAATATTGCTTTCGCCGAAATCGGGTATTCTCTTTCCCTTTTCTCTACTCAACATGATCCTCTTCATATGTTGTATTATAATTTTGTTCATATTTTGAAACATTGAGCACAATGTTTAGTTTAGGTTTGGGGGTGAAAAGTAGATACTTCGATAATATGCCATAATTGAAAACAAGAACTCCTTCTTTTTGAAAAAAATGAAAAATGAAAATAAAAAATAAAAAATTGAAAAAAAAAGAAACATAAAAATGGAGCTCATTTACCTTGAAATGTTGACTCTTGTGCAAATATGTAATTATTAGGAGTCTTAGTCTAGATATTTAGGCACCCTGATTCTAGCACAATTCACATAGTGATAAGAAACTTGCACGCGCACGATCTACCAATACATGTATAGCCTCGATCTTCAAGGTGTTTGATAGGAAGTTAGATTGCCAATCACTTTAGAATACTGAATGAGACTTGACTAGCTTGTTCTTTGGTTGGCTGGGATAGAAGTTGGAGGATACGTTAAGAAAAGCAACCATAGAATTTGACCGGATGCATTCGATAAGGGCCACCTCTTGCTAAGAGTCATGTAATTATGTTTTTATTTTTGTTCATGTATCAAAAGTGTCACTATGTTGTAAAGATCAAAGCTATTTCTTAAAAAAAAAAAAAAAAATCATCAAGTATTTATTTATTCCATGTTTTGTCATGTTAAAGACAATAGTTCTCTCTTGTTCCAAAAATAAAAGAGAGTAATCAATGTAAATAAGAGTCATGTAAAGAGTCATCTTTTTATTGTAAATAGTCTTGTAATAAGCAAGGAGGGTGCAGCCATCGATGTATAACGCGGGTAAACTGAAATATCACCAACTCATTGGGTGAACATTCACAATTCTCGTAAAGCCGGACAGCTAGCTTGGCTTAGAATTCGGTTCTTAGCCTAAAAACTATCTCTTGGTGGTTAGTAGTCATAACTTCAGGTCATTCTAGAAACATGTGTAGATACACTTTACACTCTTATCACATGTCTTTATTTGTTATCAGTGCTAGGATTGTGCCTTTGATAGCTAGATTGACATCTCCATTTTGCTGTGAGCTTAAACTGTCTTGCACATGTCACATTTGATGGAATCTGAGCTTATATTTTGACCTAGAACTTTGTAGGTACGTTCTAAGCAAACCTTCACGAGACTTCACTCGTCCACTAGGGACACTTAGTGGTTTAAAAGGCTTAGTGCATACGCTAAATGCATTCGAGAAACCAGCGACAGTGGTATAGTTAGGATTTCCTTAGTTTTGTTTTACTTGAGGACAAGTAAAATTCAGGTTTGGGGGTATTTGATGAGTCCTAAAAAGTGCATATTTCTATATATTTTTCTTGGAATTTAACTCATCTTTTGTGCATTAATTCTACATTTTATCTCATATTCTGTATTTTCATTGTTTTCAAGAATAAATATTTTTATCAATTAATTTTGCATTTTTAGGTAATAAATAAAGTTTGGATGAATAGCGGAGCGAAAAGAGCAGAAAAGTAGTGAAAAGCCGGGAGGAATTACACAAGGAAGCCGCGAAGAATGTTGTGCACAAGACCAAAAGGCTAGAAGTGGGCTTGAAGAGGAAGAATTGTTCTTAAAGAAGATATGGGCTTGGCATACCCAAGGCCCAAAACCTCACCCAAACCCATTTCCAATATCCATACCCGCCTTCATATTCAGCCGTCGGATTGGATCATCGAAATCCAATGGTCGCTTCAGTAGAGTGCATCAAAATCCGAGGTTCTTGTCAAACACCGTAGTGCTTAATTTCCAAGCCTTCAGATTAGATTGCATTTGAATCCTACGGTCGCTCCTATGCATGTGCATCAAATATCGATACTTCCGCTAAACACTACAGCACCTAACCTCGATCTTCGCCGTTAACTTCGTTGTATCAAGACATCCGACGGTCGCTACCAGCCTCTTCAGGGGTAGCCATCCGATTCACCTACAGATTCGCATCCAGTGACTCAGATTCGCCAATATAGAACTTTGATACCCCGCCTCACACACTAGAAACCTATACCTATTAACCTAAAAACATCGACCATTCTTCTGTTCTCTTCTCTTTCTTCTTCTCCCTCTTTCTCCCCTACCCCGACAGTTGCAGAACCATCACCACTCCCTGCAACTGCCGCGCCACCACCTCTACCTGTCTCACATCATCCCTAAACTACCAACCCATCATCATCCCCTAACTATCTAGCCCCCTATTCCCTCAATCTCTCACGTTTCTTCCCTGAAACCCTAAGCGTGAGAGGTTGATGAAGTAGGTGACCTAGAGATGAAATTGAAGCATGGGAATTACGCAAGGGAAGCAGAAGAAGTATGGGTCGAAGATGGAATTGTCTCATCACAGTTGGTGAGGTAAAAATCCTAAACCCTAGTTCACAGTCAATTTGGGGAAAATCATAAAAACCCTGATTATTGTTGAGAAGAGTATAGAGAAGATAGAGTGGGTGAAATAGGGTAGGTAATTAAACCCAATTACTGTTTAATTTGGGAATTTGTGTGATTTTGGAAAACCCTAATTTTTGGGGAATTTGGGGATTGTCTGTAAGCTATAAATAGAGCTGGGTGTTGTGTGTTGCAAAACTTATGCCTGGATTAACCAGAGCATCAGTAGAATAGTTTAGTTTGTTATTTCCATGAACTGTAGCTTTGAGGGTTATCAATCTTTTCAATTCCATGATTCTCAATTCAAATGCATTGTTAATTTTAGCTGTTCAGAACTCCAACATGTATTTAATTTGAGTGTGTGATTGTTACAATTTATATCAAGCTCCTGTTCATGTTTATGTTAAGTTTGTTCACTGTTAGTGGTGGAAGTTTAGGTTAGAATTCATGTAAATTGAGCTGATTGAGAAATGGAGGAATTTAGTGTCCACTGTTGCTTGTGATTGATTGTGATGTTAAAAGACAGTCAATGCTAGGAGTAAAACAGTTGGACAAGCTTCTTCTCCTTCCATTCCATTTATGTATGCCCTGGAACATAGGCAGGCTAGAACCTCCACCTAGCTCCATTAGGGACAAGGATTTAACCAAAAACAGCCACTGCCTAGCATCTTTCCTGTTCTTCTTTGTTATCTATCTGTTTTTGTGGCTTCTTATCACTGTTTTTATAGCTGTTTTTATAACTGTTTTATGCCATGTTCTTCCTTTGCCTTTGGCCCTTGGCCATTGTCTTTGATTTATCACTGCCATGCCATTGTAAATTCGCATCCTTTTTCCCTGTGTTGCTTCCATGTATATGCCATTGTCACCTTCACCATCATCATTGTTGTTTGCTGTTTGCTTTTGCCATTGTAAATATCCATGTTTTACCTTGGCCTAGTGCTCTGCTGCCTTGTTTAGCTCCAGCTGCACTAGGTCTTTTTGGCTTTTCTGCCCTTTTCCTTCCCTGGCCTTGCTGCCAGTTCTCCCCCAGCTGCTACTACTTGTTGTTGCTGTTGCTGCTGCTGTGCACTGCTTCTGCTGCTGCTGAAGCCACCACTGCTGCTGCTCCAGGTACAGTTCAATTCTGGGCTACAAGTCCAGTCATTACAAAAGCCCACTGTATCTGCTTAGAAACCTAAGGCCCAACTCAGTTCAGTTCATTCAGTCTTGGGTTAATCTAGAAGCCCATTGACACTCAAAGCCCAGTGCACTTCAAAGGCCAAGCCTAGTGCACTTCAAGACCAACTGAGCCCAAGCTCAGTTCACTTCATTGTCAAACAAGCCTATAATCCAAAGGTACCCTAAGCCCAAAGCCCAAAAGGCTTCATAGTTAACCAACAACAGTTTAGGAGCCCAAAATAGCTAGAAAACTCCAAAACACTCCCAGTCTCTGTGGATCGACCCGTACTTGCACGAGCTACAACTGACGACCGTGCACTTGCGGTATTACTGTAGGCCCGTTTTTATTGCGCTTAATTTTCACACACCTCCGGGCCCACCAGATGCCTCTATGTAATCCTATTTTTTCCATGTTGCTGCATTTTTCTGTCTAGGTGAATTTGGTATGAGCCACTTGTAAACGGAAACTAGACCGGTCATTCCTTGGGTCACTTTTACAACTTGAATACTGGTGGTTATTGGATTAGTTGGAATGTACAACTATTTATCTTTTTTTAATGTTTGTGTTTGCCTATCTCGAATACTTAATTCTAAGAACTTGTATGTTGTTATTGGTGTAACTATTTATTTCTATATGTAGGATGTTTATTCACCCTTCCAGGTACCGGGCTTATACCTGCAAAGTAACAACATACTCAAGCCTGAAGGTTTTGAAGTGGGTGCGTAACCTGCTGTCTCCTGCTGAGCAAGAGAAATTTATGTCAACTGCAATTGGCTCCTTACTGCACCTGCCCATGCAAACGTGGTGTAGTGCCTTATTTCACTTCTTATTGGCTTGTCAGATCTCCACCGGTGATGAAGGTGATAAGGGTAACCGTGAAGAAATGCGTGTAATGGTTTGTGTAAAGGAACTCTCCTTCGGAAAGAAAGAGTTCGCATTGATTTCGGGGCTTCATTTTAGGAAGTCGAACCATAATTTTTCTCGTCCCGACACGAAGCCCTGCCTTAAGATGAAGTATTTCCCCAATGAAGGAAAACCAGTAACTGCAAAACGTTTGAAATTATTACTTTTTGGCAAAGTGGAGGAGGACGAGGACGAAAAAAATCGAAGAAATGTAGCAAAAAGGAGGAGGAGGAAAAAAATCACCTGAATGTCACCAATCATGCAGCTCTAATGTTGAATGTGAAATTGTCAAAGTCCCACTGGAATCTGATGACATGGTGAAATTGTCGTTACTATATGTTGCCCACAGGTATGTCCTGGGAAAGGCAGATGACAAAGTAGTTGAGTATGATCACTGGTACCTGGTGGATAACCTCGTCGATTTCAACTCTTATCCTTGGGCTGAAATTGCATTCAGCAGAACTATTGTTAATAGCAATGCTGCCTTAGATTATCAGATTAAGGCTAACAGGCCTGTTGGCAGTGATGTGACTTACAAGTGTCAAGGAATGGCTCATGTCCTGGTGGTAAGAATCAGTTGGGTTGATATTTTCTAGTTGTACAACTTTTTGCAATTGTTGTTTTAAAGGTTTTCCTTTTTTCACCAAGGTTTGGGGTCTGGAAGTGTTGCCGAAAGTGTGGCCTAAGTTTGGAAGCAAGACTACTTTTGCAAATTGGCGCCCCCATATGCATAGTGTTACATGCGATTTAGTAATAAACCATGACCCTCTACTTGAGATTTTGAAGGAGTCAAAGGTATGAAGTAATAACTACCTTAGTAGTTACTTTATGTTTTTGTTTGCTGTATTATTAATTTGGTTGAGTGACTTTATAAAATTACAGGATGAAGTGTGTGATGACATTATGTGGCATAAAGAAGATGCAAACCGTTTGGTAATGTTGGGATTATGTGAAGGTCCCTTGGTAGATGACGAAGAAGATTCGTTAAAGAATGAAAATATGGTGGAGAAAGAAGATCTATTTGAGAAGGGTGAGGAAGAAAATAGAGTCTGAAAATGTTTTTGTGGATGAACAGGTTCCAGATGAGAGCATCATGGATGATGAAGATGACGAAGAAGATCTGTTAGGGAATGAAAATGTGGTGAAGGAAGAAGATCTGTTTGAGAAGGATGAGGAAGAAGCACGTGTAGCACATCCTAGCTACCAGCCTGATGTTCTTTGTCCTGGGACATCAACTTCAGTCATTGCTTCTTTCGAGTCTTTTGTGAAAAATGCAATGAGGGACGATATCCGAAGGCACAAGGACGCAGAACTTGAAAAGAGAAGTGATGAAGAATGGTCTAAGCAAATGTCTGACTAGTTTATTATTTTATATTGAAAGTGATTTTCCATTAGGTATGATAGAAGTGTTTTTTTATCCTGAGGACGAAAACATGACTAAAACCACTAAACTAATGATGCCGCCTAAACTATTTCAAACAAACATAACAAGGTACGCAATGTTAGCAACCAAAATCACTCCATTTCTAAGCCTTGAGACAAAGTTTGTTGTTAGCATAATGCCCCGTCTGGTGACACCTTGAACAACCTCTTTTCTTTCTAGGTTTTTCAATGGCAGCCCTTTTCCTCTTGATGCTCCGACGACCAACTTCCGGTGTAATTTTTGGAGGAAGCACCACCCGTTCTGCCACCTCCGTTGGGACATCCCAAGTTTCCGGGCTCAGCACACCATAGATTTTAGGTTCATACATAGATCTCCAAACAGATGTTTTATAATAATTCCCACAAAGGCCTTCTTCTTTTATTTTATATGTCTCACACACTGCAAGTACGTGGGGACACGGAAGATGCTGATAGTCAAACACTTTGCACGTGCAAGACCTTCGGTCAAGATAGACGGTGTGTTGCTCTTCATAGTCACCCTCGTCCACTTCATATTCGTCCCCATCGACATGGAAAGCCACAAACCTTTTTGCCACAGCCCACCGTTCTTTGATTATATCTCGTGCATGTTTACTCAAAGGATCTTTCCAATCAAGAGCTAGTTGTCTACGTTGGCAGAACCATTCCATAAGGAGCCTTCGAATGTAATCGACTAAATAGCAGATTGGAAGACCTTTAACATCAGCTATTCTTGAATTGAAAGTTTCACATGCGTTTGTGGTCATGAGAGTAAAACGACCTGTTCTAGCCTTTACCCTGGCCCACATTTCCGGTCCAAGATCCACTACAGATTTTAAAGCAGCGGGGCTGGCTAAACCTAGGTCTCTCATAGAAAGTTCATACTCATCATTGCTAAATGCTTTTGCAGCTCTTGTAAATGCCACCGAAGCCGCGGCGCTGTGGTAAGTTTGTTTGATGTTTTCTGCAAGGTCAAACATTACAGGACTGACCTATAAGTACAACATGAAGCATGCATATATATATGTCTGAAATGTATCATACAGAAGGGTGGACAACAAAACTTGTTTGGACTGTACATATATATGTGACCACTATTGTGTGCATATATCCTATATGGTACTACTCTAGTACATTATATGCAATATGATGCTATTTTCATTGATCTGAACTACGTATCTAATAATACAAGGGACCAGATGCTATTGTCATTGATCTGAACTACGTATCTAATGATACAAGGGACTAACTAACTTCATAACTCTGTCTAGATACGTACATATAAAGATCTACAGTCTGATAAGCAACACTAAATACAAATCAAGGTTAACGTTATATCCATTCAGATAACTAACACCAAATCTATTTAAACAGAAAAAACTGGTGAATTTATAGTATATAAAGTCTTGTTAAATACCTGAAAGGTGGTGGATGCAATATACTTGATTAGCACAAGGAAATGCCAACCTTATGGCTCTACCGATCGATTGATGCCTGTCTGTTGCCACAACAACATCTTCATTCATAGCATACTTATCGCCAAGTACTTCGGCTAACTTTCTCATAAACCATTCCCAAGATTCATTATTCTCTGAATCAACAACAGCAAAAGCCATAGGATAGATCGACTCGTCGGGATCCATTCCAACGGCTGACAGTAAAACACCTTGGCGTGGCCCTGTAAGATGTGTACCATCAACTGCAAAAGCGGGTCTGAAACAGTTTTTGAATCCTTCAATACATACTCCAAAAGCAAAGAAATAATATAGAAAAGAATCATCTGAATCAGTTACAATCTCAGTAACAGTACCCTTGTTACGAAAACCAAGCATGTGACTATAACCAACGAGGTGTTGGTACGATTCATCGGGGCTACCTTTGATCAGCTCCATACCGCGCTTGCAAGCGCTGTATGCCTGCCGGTAATTGATAACCACTCCATGTTCCCTTTTTAAGTCCTTAATCAGTTGTTTTGGTGTATAGGCCGCATCTAGTTCTTTGAATTTGTGCTTGAAAAGCTCTGCAATTCCAGCAGCGGCCGCTTTGGTTCTCAATTCAGGGTCAGTCCTTTTGTTGCTTTCACAAGTATGCACATCGTTCGCAACTGTGAGTTTCCACCACCCACAAGAATCTAAGGGAAATGCTCGAAGACGCCATTGGCATGTCTTGTCTTTGCATTTGGCAATAAACCTTTGGCTGTCGGATTTAGAAGCTTTGTACTCAAAATTTCTTTCTACTTTGGCTATTGCAAGAATAAGTTTCAGCACCTCCTTGCTTTTGAAAGTATTACCCACACGTAGATCATTATACTTCATTTCCTTTGGGAGTTCATGAATATCTAGTATTGGCGCTGGAGTTGATGGCGCATCATGAAGACAGCGGAGTTTCTTGGCTGATAAAGTCATTACTGGTTCAAGACATCTCCTAGCCTTTGGACCACTAATACGCGCTGATAAAACAAAACATTCAACATTAGTGTGACAATTTGGTCAGGACAAACATAATACAAAAATACAATACTAAGAGGGACAAATTAACGTTCCTTTAACACCACCATCTCCCTTGGCGGTTTCATTCTTGGACTGATAATCCTCACTGGAACTCGACGTCAGATTGTTAAGAGGGGTCAAGGGAGTGTGGGGAAGCATCTTGGATCCGCTGTCATCTCCAGTAGTTGTTTTGGGAGTTAGGGGAGAAATATCTACTTTTACTTCTTCTCCTTATTTGATTGTGTAAAAGCTTGGGACTCCACATGTCTGGCCAACATAAAAAATCAAAATTTCTTCGCTAACAATCTTAATCCTTTGCTTAAATGCGGTTTCCGGGACATCTATGAGGCTATACACATCAAAACAAGGTTGGTGCAAGAAACCTAGAACATCCATTGCTGCCTTCTTCACATCCTCAAAAGTGTACTTATCAGGTACCCCTGCAAGATGTGTCATACCTTTGTAGTTATCATTACCTTCTTTGTGCACCCATTCTCCATTGTTGTGGATGAGAACAGCTTTGCTTATCATTATGGCGACGACAAATTAGCAACTGCATTTCACAAAACATAACATACTATCAGTTATAAGATCATCCTGTATCATGAACCCTACATAAATTAAGTAACCAAACCACAAAATTAAAGATAACTCATACCTTATTTCACTGTACATATTCAAGAACCGCAATACCTTATTTCACTGTATTGGATTCGAATACCCAATACATATTCAAGAACCCTAACTTTGAGTTTGAAATTAACCCAAATTTAATATCGAATTTGAAAGAGCTAAAAGTTAAGCTCACCTATAGATCCTTCCTTCTCTATCTCAGTTGGATGATTAGCTTTCCTGGTGTAGCAGCTGCCATGAAAAAGAAAAAAAAGATGAAAGAAGGAAGAAGAAGAAGATGAACCGCTAAAAAAAAGAATGAAGGTGGGTTATGTAAGGAAAAGAGGGGTGTAACGGGGGTGTAAGGAAGGTGAAGCGTTAGGGTCCCGACATAGAGAGTCTTGACCCTAGTAAAAATATTATCACTTCGTTCATCCCCGTTGTCACCTACATTGCACCTACGTGGTCGACTTGAGAAAGGTCCTTAGCTAAGTGTCCCGACTTCTTATTTAAAGGTCCTGACCCTGGTGCAAAAGGTCCTCACCTTGTTCGTTCTACTTGTCATCTACATGGCACCTACATGGCGCTTAGGTGGTCAAGTTAAAAGGTCCTTAAACTAAGGTCCAGATGGTCCTGTACAGAGTCCCGACCTTCTTGAAGGGACCCTGCATACTTAAGTACATTAAAAAAAACGATTTCTAATATTTTTTTAATATATGCCTAGGGTTCGGTAAAGAGTCCGGACCCTTTGTATAGGACCCTGGCACTAAAAAACCACATAAAAAATAATTATTTTAATTTTTGAAAGTTGAAAATAATATCAAACAACTAAGGGTCCTGTACTATTAGGGACATAAATGTCATATAGTGGCATTTTTGATAGGTTGGGATTAGGGGTGGCACTTTTGGAAACCCATTTCCAAAAGTGGCATTTCCACCAATTGAGCCCTGACTTTGACTTTGAAAAGGCTGATGCTCATTATTTCTTCTCCAAAAGTCTAGATATGAAGAAGAGGAAGATGATGATTTTACACGCCCTATAGAGAATTGGAAATCGAAAGAAGCCAAGCTTCTTTCAGGATGTCTTTCGATTCATCAGATCCAATCGAAATTCGTAGCTCAATATTGGTATTTCATAGAGTCTGATGTTACTATAAAATTAGGATTGGGTTCAAATCAAGCAACTGACCTAGGCCTGGATTAGATAAATGTCTCTGCTGCTGCAACGGGGGGTCACTGATGGAAAAGGAAAAGGGATCCATGTAGATAAAATCATAGATTTCAATCTTAATTTCATAAAGTTACATTATTTTCGATAAAGCTTTTGTAAATTATAAATGGAAAACCCAATTTGGGGATTCAATCCTCAAAGTTGGGAAAATAATGGGTACGTATATTTCTAGACAAACCTGTTACATTAAGACCTACGGAAACACGTATGGGCACGGGGAAGGGATCTTCCGAATATTGGGTATCTGTCGTTAAATTGGGTCGAATACTTTATGAAATGGGTGGAGTATCAGAAATTGTAGCCAGAGAAGCTATTTCAATCCCTGCGTCCAAAATGCCTATACGAACTCAATTCCTTATTACAGAATAGGGATGTGCAATCAAAGGAAAGGAGTCTTTGTGATAAAAAAAAAACAAAAAACCGCAGGCCTTTTTTTTCTGGCACCGGTAGGTACTGATCATAATCCCTTGCTGTTGTGTATGGAGGGTAAAAAAAAATACAAATGCATGTTTTTCTTTCAAATTTTTTGACACATGGTTAAAAGAACAGTCTTGCATTGATTTGATTTATGGATGCCGGAACTTACAGGATCCAGATTCTACTCTTTCAATGATTAATAACCTAAAAAACTTAGGAAATCAACTGACCTTTTGGAAGAAAAACATTTTTGATTTACCAAAGAAGAAAATAAAAAACTTGTGAAAGAGATTGAAAATTATCACAAAAAAAATAAAAAATAAAAAAAATAATAATAAAAAAACAACAACAGATAAATAACAAAATTATTATCTCGGATAACCTCTATGCTATGGAAGAAGAAATAGCAAAACAATTATCAAGAGATAATTTAGTAAATCTAAGAGAAAGAAATACTAGATACTCCCATGGTTAAAAAAGAAGGAAAAGAAATACAATTGATTGCTTGATTAAATCTTCTGGTGGGGAAACAAAAAACAAGTACAAATTGCAAAAGAGCTAAAGGATTACTTTGATAATATTTTTAAGGCAAAGCCTATAGGTGAAAATGAGGATATTTTTAACCACCTTTTTGTTGGAGTATCTGACACTGAAAAGGCTGAAGTATTAGACCTATTGAAAGGAGCAAAATGGACAAAGGAAAAAGGTTTTCTGAACTTCAGGATAGAAGGTGACTGTAAAAGAATTCTGAATTTGCAGATAGGAAAGAAACAATGATGGTCTGGCAAAATCAAAGCATTGTGATGGACACTTTGAGTATTTTGAAGGAATGTAATTGTGAAGGAAACTTTGAGTTTTTTTGAAGGTAATGGTAATTTGAGTATTTTGAAGGAATGTAATGGTTTTTTGGGGTTCAAGTTGATAAGAAGAGGTGGGAGTCAAGTAGCGGATAAATTTGCAAAAGAGGCAAGGAAATCTTTCATGTTTACAACTTGGAATGAAGAAGTGGGAATAAGGCTTATTAAGAGGGGGGCACCTGGGTTGAATACACCTTAATTAACAATCTCTTTCTTACATTATTAAGACATTACATAAATTAGCTATTTTTCTTAGGTTTACATCCTCTAACATCAAGACGTTACATAAATTAGCTACTTTTCTTGGGTTTGGTGTTATGGAAACCCAATATTCAAGATTTAATCAAAAAAACTGTGACAAATTTGTGGCTAAGGGCCCCCCGCTCCCATACCGAGTTCAAACAGTTATTTGAACAAAATATAGAAGAACGATTTTTTGGGGACCATAGTTTTTTTAGGGGACCATAATTTTATTTTGGGTAAAGACATTAGAAGTAAATCTAAGTCACCCCTTATATAGATATTTATATTAATACCTAAATTACCCTCCTGATTAATTTTTGGTGATGATTAGTTAGTGTTAATAATAGTTAGTGTAATGATTAGTGAGATGATTAAGTTAAAGATAATTAGTGAGATTAAAAAATCAGATGAGTTTTTTTTTAAATAAGTAGAATTATTGAGAGAGTAAAGTTAGAGAAGATGAAGAAGGAAAACATGAAAAACGATGGATTTTACCAACCACAATCGGAGGAAGGGTATTTGGGTACCCAGGTAGGCTTCAAACTTAGATAATGTTGGTTGAATTGCTCCAAACTTTCAAAAAAAATGAAATTTTTTATGTAGATTTGGGCAGCTCGGTTACCATATGTCAAGAACATGTAACCGAACACACCTGAAAGTGTACTTCGGTTGCGTTTTCCAAACACGCAGGTTACCGAACTCGCTCGTTAATGGAGGTTTTGGTCGTACAATGTAATGTTCGGTTACCTAGGATAAAATGGTAAGTAACCGAACTTTGAACTTAACAATTTATTTGGGTACATCTTGTGTGTTCGGTTAGTTCGCAAACTTCAACGCAACCAAGTTCCCAACCGAACTGCAGGCTAAAAGTAACCTAGTGTTAGAAGTTCGGTTGGTTCGCAAACTTCAACATACTTTGCGAATCAACCGAACTGGGCTTATATATGAATATATGCAATTAGGCAAACATTCGGTTACTACGAAATTTATTTCTTGGCTTATTAGGTAGAGTTCGGTTACGAAGTTTCAAAGGTAGAGTTCGGTTACAAAGAAAACTTAACATTTTTGCGAACGAACCGAACTTGTGGACTTCTCATTATTTTCGTAAACTAAAGTTCGGTGATAACCTTATTTTGAGAAGGAATCGAACTTATGAACTTGTGTTGTTCTAATACAAGAAGTTCCGTTAAAAGTATTTTTTTGCGAATCAACCGAACTCTAAGTTCAGTTAAGAAAAAATTAATTCTTGATAACCGAACTTTTCTCTGAAAAAAAATCCTCCATTAAATCTCTCTGCAACTTCCATTTTCAACTCATTTTAATGATTACTTCTCATTTATTCAACCAAAAACGAATGACAAGTAATGGGTTTGTGAGAATATCTTTGTTAATGTTTTAAATTAAGCTATATACATAGTGGTGGTGGTGGTAATCGGAGGTGGTGGTGGTAATCGGCGGTTGGTGGTGGTAATCGGCGGTGGTGGTGATAATCGGAGGTGGTGGTAATCGGCGGTGGTGAGCGGTGGTGGTAATCGGTGATTGGTGGTGGTGATAATCGGAGGTGGAGGTGGTGGTGGTGGTGGTAATTGGCGATGGTGGGAGGTGGTGGTGGGAGGAGGTGGTTATATATATATATATATATATATATAGGTGGTTATTGGGTTGGTTTAAATTAAATTAGGTTAAGGGTAGGTTAGTCATTTCAATGATTTAGGACACCCTTATAACTATAGTGTAGGTGGCCTAATAGGACCATGGTCCCCAAAAAAACCATGGTCCCCAAAAAATCGTTCATATAGAATTAATCCCGGGCACCAAATTTGTGACCTAAAGCCCTGCTTCCATACTGAGTTCAAACAGTTGAACACAATCCAGAAACAACCCTGGGGCACCAAATGGTTTGGCGCTAGATATGCTGCCAAATGATAACTGTTATTTTGCTGCCCAACTGTTGGTCGCTCTAAAAAATGTTCCAAAATGGCGGACGTTGGTGTGTTTTCACCACAAACAGCAGGCTAATCTTCGGTCGGATATGCTGCCAAATCGCTGAGGGTGGTGTATTTTCACCTACAGCAGGCTAACTCGGGCGGTATACCAAATAGTCAGATGTCCTCTAACATCAGATTCAAGGATTTTACCAAGTTACCAAGTTTCGACTTCAGCAGATTCCTACCAACATCAATAGATTCAAGGATTTTACCAAGTTACCAACTTCCATCAGCTGCTTGAGTGTTAATCTTAAAAAAACAAGGACTTTACCAAGTTACCAACTAACATCAATAGATTCAAGGATTTTACCAAGTTACCAATCAGCTGATATTAACCTTGAAAAACTAACGATATGAATGAATAGCTATAATCCACAACAGCTCTATATAACACCAAGACACTAATGTAGGATGCGAGGATTTTACCAAGTTACGGCAATAAATAGTGCAATTTTTACACAAGGATACAACTTAAGTTGCATAATTTGGGCGCATATAAATTGTGTTACACTACAATTACTACATGTAACTAGCAAACATATAGGGTTATAGGCAATATATTCAGATTGCAGTACAATTTTTACTTAGGGATACAACTTAGACAGGTTGCACAATTTGGGCATTATCATAAACTCTGTGTTATACTGCAAAATATTAGGTCACCAAAGGCTTTCCAACCTAGTCAAAACTCAGGCACTAACAGAAACAAAGACAAGGACAAGATATTAGAAATTCCCCCTACTAGGCTACTAAACGCTTTCCAATAATCACGCATGTAAAGCCAAATCTAGCTTGGCGGGTTTGGCAGTTTTGCTTCTGTTTTTTAACAATAGCATGCCCTTGGCAAATAGATTAACTCATACAAATGACATAGCAAGCAGATGACATTAATCACACCAAAGTCTAAGATCATCAAAGTTGGACGAAATGTAACCAGGTTGCGTTTCTTCCCTATCAAATCCAAGAGAAGTTAGGTGCTGACAGGGAAATGTCTAATCAGCACCGAAAGCACAGCCATTTGGAAACAAACATCATTCATACAGTAAAACCACTATCATTACAGACACTTGTATATGACAGTTTCTTGACATGGATGATAAGTTACCTAAAAGAACTTTGTCAACTAGTGATATCCGAAGGAAACTAAGATTGTCCAGCACTTGAAACAATAAACTTCCTTCCCAGGTCAAAACACAATTTATCACACCTGAACTACACAACTCAAAGTTGCATGGTTCACAATGCAGATATTTCCCATGTAGTAAAATTTATCCTGGTTGGTATTTTAAATTTACAAAACCAAGAGGAAAACCAAAACCAAGGTTTAATTTTTCTGGTTTGATAGGATCCTTGAAATTTTTGTAATCATCCAAAACCAAGAGGAAAACCAAAAACTATTTCAACATTTCCTCAAAGCGTATTTTGACCTTCAAAGACTAACTCACTTATGTGTTCATAAGTATACCCTTGAAATGAAAATAGAGTACATATATTGAGCAAAAAAAATTAAACCCGCTTAAATAGATCTCAAGAGGCGGCAGCCTTCGAGTGATATTAACAAACCTTGCACGAACTCTTCACTTATCTTAGTCCTTGTGTAATTGCCTAAGTTCTTCTTGTGTAATTGCCCAACTTTGAAACAACTGATACTACTAAACTCAAACAAATTGAACTAGTGGCAGAGTCGGCATAGGCCACATGCAACAAATTCTTTCGGCGCTGGCCCTCAAAGTAGTTCTCTTCTTTGCTCATAAGTATACAGTACCCTTGAAATTAGGGTACATATAATGACCAAAAAAACCAAACCTTAGAAGGCTTAAATAGACCTCAAGAGGCAGCAGTCGAGGGATATTAACACACCTTACATGAACTCCTCCTCACTTCACATAATAAACCATCACGACACCCAACAACTCATCTACTTCCTTTCCTAGTGCTAATTGCCTAAACCCAAGAGAAAAACTAAAAATTCACAAGATTTTAAAACTGATATTACTAAACTCAAGCCAAATGAACTACTGGCAGAGCCAGCATTGGCCACATGCAACTAATTCTTTTGGTGTTGGCCCTCAAAGCTTATTTTGACCTTCCAAGGATAGTAATATTCTTTGTTCATAAGTACCCTTCATATTAGGATACATGTTGACCAAAAAAAACCTTAGAAGGCTTAAATTGTCTTCAAGAGGCAGCAGCCTCCAACGGATAATAACAGACCAAACGTGAAACATGATCACTGAAGACAAAGGCACCATCTAATACTAGGCACCCACATGTTTATAATCTTATCAAACAAACACATATGGGTACAATTCATACACAATTTACTAAAAACAAAATATGCAAACAAAAACTACCATTAACATGACATAAGTTGCAAGAATAGCAAGTCAGACTAATTATTGCCAAATAAAAATTTTAAGTTCATAAAGAAGAGAAGAATTCTCTGCCTCTCCTTTAACACATCTAATTGAATCCTCATCCTTGCTTTCACCAATCAATCAAAACAATACAGCAAACAAAACAAATTCATAGCAGTTTTGCTTTTTAAAAATAGCACGCCCTTGGCAAATAGATTAACTCATACAAATGACATAGCAAGCAGATGACATATTAATCACCTAAATCAGGTTTTGAAATCTTTTGGGTTCCTCTCAGACAAATGCCTCAGTTAACATCAAGGGTAAGAATGGATATATCAGTCTCGTCATCTTTTTGACATCATTGAGAAACCTAAATTTCACTCATATTTATGATAAGCTTCAAAGCAAAAACAAGTTACACTAAGAAAGAATTTATTTAGGGTAAACTCAATAGTCAACTTTTAGGCTCAGAAAATGTTTAAACTAATATGATCCCTGACTTTCCACAAAGGAATGTCTCATAGAGCTGGGATTAGAAACATTATCATCACGGCAATCTATCTCAAATTACAATTCAGCATTTAACCAAAACTCACCAAACATGATCACAAAATACAACTGACTACACTATAAGACCACATTTTCTCAGCACCCAAAAATTGAAACAATTGCCATGAATTGTACCAATAACACGTTCAAGAGATGAGATCCTAAACACGCAAAGTGTTTAGACACCCACATGTTTAAGATCTCATCCCACAAACACATATGGGTACAATTCATACAAATTTACCGAAAACAAAACATGTAAACAAGAACCATCACTGACCATTGACAATAGTTGTAACAATAGCAAGTCAGACAAATTATTGCCAAATAAAATTTTTGAGTTCATAAAGAAGTGAAGATTTCCGTCTCTCCTTTAACACATCTAATTGAATCCTCATCCTTGCTTTCAACAATCAATCAAAACAATACAGAAAACAAAACAAATTCATCAACATTGTTTTCACAGACTTATAACCAAACAGATCAAGTTACAGTAGCAAAAGAGTCAGAATAATATTGCCAAATAAATATTGTGAGTTCACAATGGAGAGAAGATTTCTCTGTCTCTCCATTCACACATCTAATAGAATCATCATACTTCTTTATAGCTACTCTTTAAAAATACAAAAAAAAAATCAAAATAAATTGATAAATGTCTCCCAGTTCTAATGTGAACCAAACAGTGATGATTACTGGTATGCATCTCAGAAAATTAAAAATCCAAAGAATAAAGGAGATCAATAAATTGACGCTTTACTAGTGGGATTTAAACATCTGAGAATACAAAACCCCAGTAGGAAAAGCAGCTTCTAAAATATTTTAAAAATGGGAGAAGAGACTCAAAGGGAAACCCTAAGAGACTCCTTCGATTACTGTTGCGCAGCAATGACTCAAAACGCTTCCATGTTTGAAAACTTGGGAAGGCGATCTTAAGGGCTGCGCTTATTGTAAAACATAAACACTAAATCAAAACAAAAAAACTCAAAACAAAATTGAACTACAGGAAAGACAGATACAAGACTCTTAAGAAACTTGCAGTATAAAGCTAGAAGCTAATGAAACTTGCAGTATAAAACTAACGCTAGAGAGCCTCAGACCGAAGGAGACTTTGATAATGAAACCCTAGATAATGAGAAGGGAATAAATAGATACATATTTACCGGATTGGACAAAAATGACCTTGTATAAAATCGATAATTACATTGCTCTCGGAAATTGGAACAAGGTTAGGCTATCCAGAACTGAAAATCGATATTTCCAAAGATCCATTTAGGGCTTGAGATGCCTTTGAGAATGGCTTACAAGTGTCAAATTTCATGATAAACTTGGCTACCAATGCAGGACCATAAAATGGTCGAGAGAAATCCAAGGATGTGGAAGTTGGTGATAAACTTGGAGGAAGTAGCCATAAGTTAGTGTTATGATATTCACTGCAACATGGGTTTACCAGAAGACAACCAGTACAAAAACATGAGTGGAAGAAGTTACGGAAAAAAGGAAGACAAGTTCTGCAGTTGGATGTTCTTGATTACTGAAGTGATCTTTGTTTCTTAAATTTTACATTTGAATCCACTGGTAGAAAATCATACAATAATACTCTGTTATATTTTGTTCTATTTTCCAATATAAATCCATCACCATTCATCTTCAAGACTAGCACGATGAAAACACATGATAGTGCAAACAAGAATGAAGAAAGAAGTGAACTCAATGAACATAGCTCCTGTTTCGATCAGACCAGCATGCCTAAGGATTGCAGGAATGGCGATGCTTCCTACTGCGGATGCTCCTGTCAAGAACTTCGCAGCATCCATCCAGCTGCATGAAAATGAAAACAACATCAATTGGAGTGTATTCGAAATAAAGAAGATTGTTCTGAAGGGACAATAATCAACTTAATTAGCAAAACTTAGTTTGCAGGCTACATAAAGCAAAACTTAGACCCACATACCATCATACCGAACATAGATTCAACTTACACCTATTATAACCTTCCATGATTACGGTCTTAAAAACCACATAGAACACGTTTGATGCCTAGATAGCAGACATTTCTCCAAATAAGAAACTTTCATAATGTGTGTCTAACTTTCGAATTGAGTAAAATTTGGCTAGAGATCCTTCTTATTCACGCATGCATAATGATGTTTAACTCCATTGGACACATGCAAAATACAGCTTCATCCGCAGTAACTGGAGTGCTTTAAGGATAAGATAGACTTACCCTCCACCATCACGGCTGGTTAAGAATGCAGTGGATCCACCACCAAAAAATAAACAAGGCATAGGTACCATCACGTACATGAGCGCTACAGGGAAAAGAGTAACACATCATCACAAGACTGGATGATCCCATCGTACTAATGGAACATAACCTTTCTAACTCAAACAAAGATAAAATAAGAACCATCAAAATGTTTTCTTCCAGTTACCTGCCAACATCGGCCACCAGTTGCTGTAAATTGCACAGGCCTGTCAATAAATGAAATGAGTCTATTAACCAATGACAACACAACAACAACAATTGTTCTACATCTACTTATGTTTGGATAATACAGCTGTCACATTAGAACCAATAAAATGGAGCGAACAAATAAAATGGAGCGAACGACAGATCAGGACAATATTTGATAAAAAAAATGTATAATCAAAGTACTCCGAGACCAAAGTTAAAAGTGTACCAGAATTTGCAACAAAATGCTAGCTGAGAACATGAAAGCCAGCCCTGCAAGCCTGCAAATTTAATTCTTGTCATGGTAAGATATCTTTCAAAATTAAAAGGAGATTTTTCACTCTCAGGCCCAGCTTGGTATCAATGGAAAATTTGCATGATGCGAATAAGAAAAAGTCCCATAACTTGATATAAAGCAAGTGTTACATTTAATCGTAGTTTGCACTTTTTCTCAAGTCTGAGTTTCTAATCGACTTATTCTCTATTTCCCAAAAACAAACCAACCTAGTTCGGCTGCTGTGTGAGAGAGAGACATATGTACTTTGCTGTTTATCTGAGACTTGGGAATGACAGCATCAGAGGGGCTAGCAAAGAGTTTAAGTATTTGGTGTTGGCATATTACAAATTTGATCAAGATTAAACGCCAGAGCTAAGTGAAATCACTGTGGTACCTGAACTGGCATGTGAGGTTTTGGTGCATTGGGATTTCCTTGATCATAGAAACTCCGAAAAAGAGAAACAGCTTCAGATGCCATTATTCCTCCTTTACATGTAAAGCAGCCTTTCATTTCCGAAGCACCGCCACTAGATAAGTGCTCAGTGTTTCTAGAATGTAATGACAAGATTGATCCGCAGCCTCCGAACTTATCATTAGGACAACCATAGTATACAGCTTTTATTCCAAGAATTGATATAGCTGCTGCACACATGATACATGGTTCACATGTAACATAGAGATCGCACTTTGAAAATCTTATTGCAATTTCTTTTTTTGAAAGTCCATTCTTTTGCCACTGCTCAAGCAAATAATCGGTGGCTTCCATCTCTGCATGCCTTGTAGCATTTCGTGTCTCATTTGTTTTGTTTCTCCCCGAGGCAATAACCTTTTCATCTTCAACAATGACACATCCAACTGGCACTTCTAGGCTGTTCAATGCGAGCTTTGCCTGCTCTAGTGCAAGCTCCATAAAAGCAAGAGTAGCTAATGAGTTCTCACCCTCCACTGGATCCATCTATTCTTTGCCTTTCACTCAAATAAAACTGGATAATATAAAGAACCCCCTTCCTCGCAATTCTCAATTCCTCAATATCACGAAACCAGATTACACGAATGTTAACGCTGAAATTCCATCAGAAGATATGGGAAAGAAATCTGTTTTTTCCAGTCCTTCAACACTACTCTACCCCCAAAAAGTCAATCTACTTCCTACAATGAATTTTGATTCCCTAGTTTGCACAATGCAAACTTTTCCCAATACCAAGCGAGGCCAAAGAAAATAACAAAAAAGGAAACAAAAATATTCTAACTTACACTGTAGAACCAGCAATTCCACCACACCAGGAGCACCAACCGGCAAAAGAAAGAAAAACCAGTTAGAACTCTCACGAAGAACAATAAGAGTATAAGACCTAGTTTCGTCTCAAAATCCAAAGAGCTACTATATAATTCCACCAACAACAAAAGAAAGACAAGTTTTCACCTAAAAACCAAAACCCTAATTCAACAGTAGTCCAATTTCTCATCCTACAATCAATCGTACGAAAGGATCTACACTCTAAATAAAACAAAATTAACCCCTTGACCCCGATTCCTGAATCGATGATCAGAGTACTAACAAAAAAATCGAACTATAACTTTGATGAATCACAGAAACAAATACTAGAGGTTACAAAAGGATACCAAATCGAATTGCTAAACAGAAACTAATTGGTTTAAGAAGAATATTCCTACCTTCGACCGACATAGCCATATTTCTTGTTCTAGATTGCGTGAAACCGAAGAGAAATTTTACAACCGAAGTGAAGACGATGAGGAAGGAAGCTTAGAGGAAACTAATGTACTGTTTTGAACTAGTTTCTTTTGACTCTTTTGTTTTGTCAGCGTAGCAAAGAAGAATTGGATATAGAGAGTGAGAGGAAAATATTATGACTAAAATAGCCTCAACTGAGATGTTCCAATCAGTGTCTAGTTCGGACAACTGAACTGCCGAGAGAGTTTGGGATCCTAGAGCTTGGGTTCCGATCACTGCCTAAGCCATGGCGGCTGGAATTCTTGCATGGAAAGTGTAAGCATGGCTGTGTACCTATTGCAACTTGGCCCATGCACTCAGACCAGGCTAGTAATGTCTTGTTGGTGACAGAGGTGTCTTGCAAGCAGAGGACTGGGTGCTACTGTTCGCCAACCACGGGACATCCTATACCAATCACTAGAATGGATCGATGGAGAATATGATTTGTAAACTGGATATCCTTCATTTTGAATGTTCTTATCAACTCATGAATCAAGTCCAACTACATAATAACTTTAGTTATAGCACATTTTCAAGGCATGGACATTAATCAGATCCTGGAAACTTTTTATTAGCGAACTATTTTGCCACAAATTGAATGGATAAAATTAGACATGACTTATACGAGGAAGCAACCTTTAGAGCTCCAGAATGATCACTAGAGCTGACCAACTTAAGGAACTCGCCCTGATGCATCACAGAGGTCAATGTGTGATGCCATTAACTAAACCATCAAGGTACTTTCTTATTTTTCAAGGATGGAGGGTGTATATCAGGGCAAAATATGGCAATAATTACTTGCTTTAAGTTGAAATAGAAAAACAGGATTCTGCACAAAGAAGTTAGGGTCCAGGGCGTTAATCTCCTCTACAAGACTACAACCTCCACGGTCACTCCCTTACTCGCTAATTCCTTCATCTCCAGCACAATATCATATTTGTACTCCTCCAAATATTGAAAATCTCTGAAGCAGGACGTTTTACTGAAACCTACAAAAAAAAAAAAAAAAAATTATCAGTAAACTAACAAGTTCAGGGTATGGAGGGATAAGATCATCTTTCTAAACAGGTAAGTTGTGGTTTACAAAAATTGAGCTACGGACTGACCCTTGTTTAAAAGTCAAAACACCTGTTTTTCGTTTGGCATAGATTTATCAGCAGCATGGTCACGGTCGCTAAGCTTTTGCTTGCTGGTCCCAGTAAGAGAATATCACGACCAACTTCCAATCCTCATTCCTACCTCTCCATCTCTTGTGTCCACTCCTTTCTCCAGTCCCATGACCTCTGTTCTTCTGAAACTTTTTATAGTTTTCAGGACTACTTGTGCTGCAATCTTCTCGATTTCAGGACTTCTAATCTTCTGAAACTTCTAATCCTTAATTTCATGAATGCCAATTAAATCAGGTTTGCCAACAGAAGTTTCACCATTGGAGTACTTAAACGGCTGCACATCCATGTTAGTAGAGCAATCTAACAAGGAACCATTGGAAGGATCAGGTTCACACGTAATTGAAGATCTCCCAAGACTTTGCATATCTGATGCTGGAAAACCATAATATTAGTTCATATGAATGGGCATTTGCGTTAGCAGTAAATGGCGAGGCATTATGACATAAAGTACCATGTCCTGATGAAATCCCACATTCCACAATACCCCCATAAACGCAATGCTCATGAACAAGCTCATCAAGCACTGAGACATACCCATTCTCATCCGGCAGGACCGGCACAATTCATTCTGTAATAAGCATATAAGCATCTGAAACCATGTTGAGATCACAGGAAAGACGGACAGTACAAATGAATGGGAACAAACAACACGTATCATCAGTGATGTATCATAAACCGTACGGCTAGAATCAATTCAAACCTACACAGATCTTGTTCTTATTAACTCGCTTTTGGTTTGAAGTGTATGATCCAAACAGCAAAATGTTAAGAGTCATGAATGGGACGATTCAGGCCTACCATGTTGAAGCATGTGAATATCTTGTTTCTGCCTCTTTTCTTCCGTTTTAATGACACTAACATCCTATATTAAGGGTATATTTGGTGTTTGACTACCCATACAAGACAAGGCCATATACCAAGTTCAAGATACCGTTCTTTCTTAACTGATGACGTGGATGTTGATGTTGACAAGAAAATGATGTTCTCGACTTATTAACCACACCGATGAAGAATGAAAAACAGGTAGATGAAATTAACTCATCCTATACTTCCAGAGGTTTTATATCTCAACTGTTTTTACTATAATAGACATTAGAATAGTCTTTATCTCATATTGCTTTTTTTTTTTTTGCATCTAATATAAATCAAATAAATTCAATTTAAGTTGTATATATTTTTTTTTATGTATCCCATGATTCACCATTTGACATCCTTGAACAATACGTATATAAACCAATTGTACAAGAATCAAGATTACATGCAACATTTCCCGTCTCACGCAGCAGCTTCTAGCAAATAACACGAACAGAACAAGGTGAGATGGACTCTCATCAACCAACATAGGAACTTAACTATGAGGGCCATACTACAGTCACATTGGGTTGAAACCAGATGATTTTGGAAAACAATCCCAACATAGCTTAATATAGTTGTACATGTTTAGTTCTGATTAAGTTTGTACTGTTATCATGATTGTATATAACACTATCTGTAACATCAACCTATTACCCAAACTCCTACTGTTCTACATACCTTTATGAAACTACAAAAACAATTTCCTCATAAGTCTAAAATTGCCTATTCAGGACAGCCATTATGATTATATATAACACTATCTGTAACATCAACCTATTACCCGAACTCCTACATACCTTTATAAAACTACAAAACCAATTTCCACATAAGTCTAAAATTGCCTATTCAGGACAGTGGATGGCACTTAATGATGAAAAACCAACAAAAGTGAAGCGAAGACAAACAATTTTAACTATATAGATAGAAACTGGTGAACCTTAAATGCCTGTAACAAATCTCCTTTAGCAGACCGCAAACTGTCAATAACCCTTGCCTTGTAAGATCAACAGCATGAGCAAGTGCTTGCACATCCACCTGAATTTAAAACCAAAAGATCTGCCATAAAGCAACTTCAGAAATTGGCACCTCAGATTGACAAAGGAGCCTTTTCTATTCATTACTCAGCAAAAAAAAAAGAAACTTACCTCCTCAAATGGAGGTGCCTCTAGCAAGCTTTCTTGTGGAGTAGGAGCTGGGTCGCGTTCCTCAATAAGCAAAAAAAAAACAAAAGATCTGTCATGACACAACTTCAGAAATTGGCACCTCAGATTGACAAAGGAGCCTTTTCTATTCATTACTCAGCAAAAAAAAAAACTTACCTCCTCAAATGGAGTGCCTCTAGCAAGCTTTCTTGTGGAGTAGGAGCTGGGTCGCGTTCCTCAATAAGCAATCCCTCCGTCAGATCTGAAACAGGTGATGAAATGCCTGGGCGAAAGCAAAATCCTTCGTGCATGCTGTATGGTTGTAAGACAACAAATAACATATCACTAGCTGAAAGATGAGACCTGGGCTTCTACTTTCCTTTAGTAAAGAATGGAAGAACAAACGCAGGTGACTACCTTGTCAAGTATCCCAATGTCATAGAAAAGATTGGGTCAAATGCTTGCAAGTGAACTCGAAGAACAGATGATAACAAGCCAGCAATGTCAAACCGCCTCTTTTCAGACCACTGAAACGAAAATAACAACTTACTTTATATTTATTATTTCAATTAATATTGCTATAGGATGCACCATCAAGATTGGTTGCACAGACACGAATACGGCTGTCAAGCACAAGCTGCAGAACAGTAGTATGCGTTGTCAAATTCAGCATAGAAAGAATTTCAGATACTGGGTCCTGGGGATAGTTGATTACACCTACCTACGTATACACTTAAAATTATCTACCAACTGCTATAGATACACTAAACTTATCTTCTATCAATCAAATAGAGCTTTTACAAGCAACTTCAATTCAGGTACATTGACATACACCAGATGCTCAATGTTCTGCACCCAGTTTTCAGGCACCATCCTCTTCTTTACTCCTCTCCCTTTCCATTACATAATTTCCTATTAGTCTCTTAATTGTGTCCAGCAGTGTGTCCGTCGGTAACTGACACATACCGCTTACTCCTCCTAGCATATAAAAGCAACACTACATATTCCTAACTTTCTTAATAGTTGCACCTGGCTACTAATGCTCAAGCTTAAGAAAAGTACCCCCCCTCCCATTCGGCTAGCGAACTTAGAGTTCTCTTTTCCTCAATAATCCTTCTACCTAAGTTTTGTGACTAAAGGATGTGTTTCTTTTATGTGATTTAACATATATTTGATGAAACTCAACCATACTATCAGGAGAGGACTTAAAAAACAGCCTACACACCTCACTTGCCACTGGAGAAGTCTGATCGTCTTTGTCGAACATTAACGCTAAAAGAACATGCTCAAACTCCTCATATGCTTCCCTAATCACAAATCCACAAACATGAAAATTAAAAATTATTATCCCATTATCTCCAATGCGCATTAATCAAAACACTTATTTATTTTTAAACAATCAACTATATCAAATAGTAAAAAACAAATCCCAGGCATTTTATACATACCGGCAGGGCATAGCCAGGATTTCAAGAGAGGGGGGCAACTAGAGTGGGTCACGAGCAAGTAACGAAAGACCTTTTTGTTCAAATGTGTGTGTTAAACGTTAGCATCCCTTGATCCAATATAAACCATAATTAGTGATTCCAATTTCACCCCATCAGAAGGAGTTGTTTTTTGTCCTTCAACTACTAGAGAAAGACCAGGGGAACACAGCTAGCAGCATCAGCTAAAAAGGAGCAAGGGTTTCTTGAGAGCTGAAAGAAGCAACACAGCACAGAGGCATCCGTATCTGTCATTCAAATCACAAGCATACCAATATTTTGGTGTAATGAACTCTTGGAGAATATATGATTTCATTGATGCAAACCGCTGTGCTGCTTGTAAGTACAATATTGGGACCAGAGCAGGAAAGTACATCGCCGAATAAATTGACATTAAGAAAGGAAGAAAAAGAAAAGGATAATAAGGCAATGACATTCAAAGGGGATGCGTTACTGCATGATTGACACGTATACTGAATATGTTACATGAGTAAGAAATGACTATGAACCAGTGGTGATTGTAAGACGGATTTTAAGAGAACACGACCCACAAGGAAGTATAACAGTGGCCGGTATCGAATCACGTCTGCGTATAAATATCTTACTCTCATCCCTGCCCAAAGAATAGCCCATCTCTCCAAGTTCAACTGAATCAATGGAAAAATAATCGCCACACCTGCATTCATAAAAGAGTTCCAGGACCTCACCAGCTTCTTCCACCATCATCTCCTCTAAACTAACATCTTCAGCAGTTTCTGTATCTCGTCTTGAATCCCTCAATTCACGATCGTAAATTCCACGGGTCTTCGAGTCACTCAAGATTTCCCAGGCTTTTTGCACCACTAGAAATGTTTCTAGTGATTCATGTTGAATCTCAGAGGCCTCAGTTGTTGCTCGCGTTTTATCAGGATGGGATTTAAGGGCAGCTCTCTTGTAGTTTGCGTGAATCTCTTCATAATCTGCATCCTCCTTCACTGATAGAATGTCATAGTGAGTTTTCAGGACAGATCTTTTCCCATCCAAAAGCATAGCTTTGAGTTAATCAACCACACCGCTTTTACTGCAAACTCAAACAATAAGGAAAGAGGCGCAAAATGAGACCATAAAGATAGAAGAATATAGTGCAACTGATAATAGAAGTCTGTACCGACTTTCTGATGCTCGATAGAAAATTACTTGTGATTAATATACCTACTGAAATTACATTTGCTCACAGTTAAATCATTTCCAACTATAGTAATAAGAAAAGCAAAGGAGCTAATTAGGCCATGAAGTGATAAAAACGTGGAACTGACGTTCAGCATTCACATAAAGAAAAAGTAAATATCTTTCGACTGTCTCACAAACACAAGCAAGATGCATGTACAACAATTTAGACATTAAAAGTTTGACAAAATCCAACAGCATTATCAGTAAACAAAGAATGAAACAGATATTGAGAACTTAAGTTTTTAAGGTAGCAACTCTACTTGTGCTATACAGTATCAATAAACAAAGTAATGAGTCTAATTACAAAACAATCTTATTTTTCTAGTCAAGGTCTAAATTGTTTGATAAGAAAACCTAATTACCAAATCGCAACAATTATACTTGCTCAAATATACTAGTTAAGAAGAAATAAAAATAAACACACAACCCCTGTATTTTCAATAGAAAACGAATTATACTATATCCCCACCTCCCACCCCCATAAACCCTAATTTTAGTTTTTAACAAATTCATAGAAATCAAGGGAGAAGAATCAAGAGTTCCTAATATATATCAAGTATACGGAGCTTCCAACTGGTAAAAGAAACCCAAACCCCAATTCGATCTATTTATTAGCTTGACATGTCCTCAAAATTTAGATCAAAATTTCAAAATAAAATTGAGAGAAGAAGATACCTTGTGATGTAAATTGTGAGACGCAAACGATTTCAGCAGTATAACTAATGCCAACTGCTAAGGCTCATTTATTAGCTTTAACGTTGCAAAAGCTTTTGCTTAGGCCGGTTGGTATGGGGTGGCTAACCCACCCATTTGCCACGCCAGCTGGCCTGGCAAACTGGTCGTGTCGCTAACACTGTGGAGAAAAAGATAAGCGATCAAGTCTCAACCGAACGGTAAAGACTGCACCGACAGCGGTCGAGTCGGTTAATTTTAAATCTCCGACGGCTCTTTCTCTACCTCTATAAAAATGTGACATTCAAACACAAAAATTACACCAAATTTTTTACATAAAAAAAATCTATCTTTTCTTACAATATGGCAAAGTTTGATTCCCAACTTGACTTGGCTACCCAACTTGATTTTTCCGGAGTGGTGTTTGAAGCCGTCGTTAGTAAGATATGTGATGGTTATAAAGAAATAGGTAAAAACCAAAGAAGTCTACAAGTTTTGGATATTAACCAAATCAAACCTCCAACTAAGAAAAGACAAAGAAAAGTTCAAGGAAAGGAAAATTTGAAGGCAAAAAAGAAGATAAACAAAGGAAACTCCGTTCATTAGCGCACTGATTGAAAGTTTGGTGAAATGAAGAAGATAAACAAGATCAAAAACATTGTCCCAAAATTCTATTTTTAGAGTCTTTATTGTAATAAGTTATGTCTAGTTTATATCTTATTATTTAGATTAATGAAAGAGGTATTAATGTAAATTATCTAGACTATTGATAGGGGCACTAATGTAAATGATCAAACTTAACGAAAGATGCACTAGTTTATATTTATATCTTAAACTTAAACTTTGATAATAACTTTAAATCTTGATTACATATAAATGCATCATACAAATGCAAATCTAAATGCATCATATTTGGGAAACACCTTCAAGATAAAGTAACAACTTTCAAATTGAAAAAAATTTCCCACTTTGTTGCGCCATTCAACCCGACGCATTTGCTCCACATCAGATTCGGTTTGACCAGTTACTCGGTTTCAATGGCCTTCAATAAGCGCAACAACAAACAAGATCACATCCTTGTTGATTACTCCAAAGCGATGATACAAAGTATTTGCATCTCGATTATTGAGGTTCAATTTTTCTACTTGAAATCTCTGAAATATGTTTTGCATAAAGTATGTTGATCTTGTTGTGCACCATTAGCCATATCTTGTGTAACAAGAACATAATTCCTACAAATGGATTCATTTTCAGCTAAGCTAATTTACGACCTCAACCTCGAACTGACATATTGGCTTTGTGGAGTGAAAGAAGGAAGATTGAAAAAATGGTGTGAGTTGAAATGAAATTGGATATTTTATTTATAGGGTGATGAAATGGTGACCGTTGGATGATAAGCAGTGGGCGGTCGAGTTTACATCGCTAGCGGTTTAACTTCGATCGGCCGGTTTATATTACACCGAACGGTTTAGTCTCGACCGCTCGGTAGTGACTTGACATGGCCTGGCTAAGTGGAAAGTTTGCTTGTTTGCCAGCTCCATAGTGGTGCAAAACTGGCAAACTTGCCAGTTTGTTATGCCCATAGGAACTGGCCTTAGTTGTTCCTGATTCTAGCTAAGAAATAGAAACGTGCTAAGCTCAGTTTTCGTATTAGAGCATCTCTAATAGAAGGTGCAAAAAATCCTATGTGGATTTATTATTTAGTCTTTTTATTTATGAGGTCAATCTAGAGAGCAAATTTAGGACCTTATTCCTAAAAAACTATCTCCAACAGTTAGAGATTTTTATTCCTTAAAATTAATTATTAAAAGAGAAAACATGACGTGGAGGTGCATCCAAAGGCGTAGTTAACACTATCTTCAAGACTTTCTTATTTAGTTTGGCACCCCTCCTGGTTTATAGGACCTACTGCTGGAGATGGTTTTAGCTAAAATGGGGTTCTAAAATCCTACGTGTCATATAAAAATAAAATTATAACCCTCAATTGGAGATGCTCTTATAGCCTAGACGGACGCTGAGTTTCATCCTAGACGGACACTGAGTACATCACAAGGTGGAAATTCAATTTTCATCTTCGTATTAATATTTGTTTGATCTTTTTTTATTACACCTCTTTCACACTCGATGGATATTTTCCACCATTTTTCTTTTTGAAGCATGGATATATAATATATAAAAGCAACTAAATTGTTATTACACGGGAAAAGGTGACTCCCCTAGAGTCGTTTAATAGAATTTGGTTAAGAAAATACGGGTTTGCCTGGTCCTATATTGAGGTTGAGTAGCTGCCAGCTTGGCTACCGTCTGTCGTATAGTTTGCTAAATTGTCTGCTGCTTGGTTTCCTTCTCTATAATCGTGCTGAATAGCACAACACGGAATTTGACGCATTCAGTATTTAATTTATGCGATCATTTCTGAAATATACCAAGGGATTCCTTTGGAGTTTTAATGAAGTGTATGAGATTCTCAGAATCCGTCTCAAATAATAACTTAGTCCATCTTCTTTCAGTCACAGTTCTGGTTGTTAATACCGTTGCCCACGTCTCTGCGGTGAGCGTCGTGGTTAATCCTAGAGGTTGTGCAAGATTCATTATCGTTTGCGCATTCGAGTCCCTGCAAATGAACCCTGCTCCTTCCATACTATAACATGGCTCGACAATGGCGCATAATCATTGCGCAATATTGAAGTTGTAGCCTGGCTGATGGAGCCGCACATGCCGATGATATGGCGGCAACATGGGCGAGATAAAAAAGGCTACTTAACACATGCAATACTATGTGATAGTGTTGCATATCCTTATTCAGAGTTATCCCATCTTAAGGAATGAATAAAGGATGAAATGCAAGTCATGGAATGGCTTAGGCATTGTCCCAAGCATTGGCCAAGGCTTGGACAATGCATATGCAACAGTGGCGTTTCCAAATACGCCATTGATGATTATTGCTCGGCAAAAAGAATGCAAGTGATGCATATGAAGTATGAAGTTGAAATAAACAAGGCAAAACTCAATTGGCATGATATTTGGATGTTGGAATACAAACGAGCTAAGTACATGACGGGATAAATGTAGCGCAACCATTGCCAAACTTGGCAGAGATCAAGTTGAATGAAGCGCAACTGTTGTTGTATTTGGTAGAGACCAAGTTGAGTGTGCGCAATCATTGCCGAACATTGACACGGGCCAAGTTGGGTGCAGCACAACGATTGTCGGATTTGAGTTCAAAATGTCAATTACGAGTATGTGTGCATCACACGCATGCCAGATCAAGTGAGCAAGTTAGAGACGGTTATAAAGTGGCTTTATAACTGAGTTTGGCATAACCTAACCATTTGAGACAAGTGTGGCGCCATTCTGCAAGTCAGCACTAAAGTTAGCAGTTAAAAAGTGATTGTGGCGGTTAGGGGAACTGCTTATGGACAGATGGTTGTTCATAGGCCGTGCAAATGAGTTACACACGGATTGTCCTGGTTCTTGGCATTATAAATAGGCCAGAGAACCTTTGCAAATGTAAGTCTTCATGTGTAGAGGAACCATATTGCAGTAAAGAGTGCTTTTGTTATAAACTTAGAGAATAAACTTGTAAGTCCATTGGTTGGACGGATTTTGTAATCTTTCCCTTAAGATAATAAAAGAGAGTTTATTGGCTTATATGTTTGCCTTAGTATTTTGTTGATTCCTAAGTACTGTCCCAATTATGTGAAGCATAAACATGGCATTAGCCCCTTTGTAATATGAGCTACATTGCTGGTGAAGAGAAAATCTAAGTAAGTCTTTCGTTGCATAACTCAGTGAAGTTGGTTGTTTGCATAGGTGCAATTTTTATATATATCCCAAAATAATTGATTAAATTATCAAATCTATAAATCAATAAAATAAGATAAATTTAATTATATAATCTTCATAACTAAATTTATGTAAGATCTATGACATAATTGATCATTTTTAAGAATACTCAATGAAAAAGCGGGGGTCTAACAACCACACCCAATATTTTGATTAGCAATCTGTATGGACTAATTCCAATATACTTTTAAGAGAATCAACTAGACAGTCAGACTCAATCTTAATAAAAGTATATCAAAGAGTTATATATCTCTTTCTTGATTCAATACTTACTCAAGCAAATAGAAATCTGCGAGTCTAATTGAATACAAGAGAAATCACTTGAACAGTACCAAAGACCAATGTTTAAGTATCAATCAATTTCAATCAACAACCAAAGGTTGGATTTCCCAATTGATTGATTCAAACGCACAACCTGTGATATTTCAATTATATAACAAAATATAATGCGGAAAATAAATAACACAGACACCAGAAGTTTTGTTAACGAGGAAACAACAAGTGCAGAAAAACCCGGGGACTTAGTCCAAATTGAACACATACTGTATTAAGCCGCTACAGACACTAGCCTACTACAAATTAACTTCGGTCTGGACTGTAGTTGAACCCCAATCAGTCTCACACTGATCCAAGGTACATTTGCGCTCCTACGTCTCTGATCCCAGCAGGATACTACGCACTTGATTCCCTTAACTGATCTCACCCAAATCTAAGAGTTGCTACGACCCAAAGTCGAAGACTTTAATAAAAAAATCTGTATCACACAGAAAAGTCTACGATAATAGATGAATTTGTCTCCCACAGAAATACCTACGAGTTTTTGTTCCGTCTTTTGATAAATCAAGGTGAACAGAAACCAATTGATAAACCAGACTTATATTCCCGAAGAACAACTTAGTATTATCAATCACCTCAAAATAATCTAAATCGTATGATGGCGAAATCAGATATTGTGGAATCACAAACGATGAGACGAAGATGTTTGTGACTACTGATAGACACATTTTTGTGTCTAAGTTGTCCTCAATTTTCTCTATGTTGGTACTCGATTTTGTACTTATTATGGTGTTTTGTGTGTTTGTAGGTATTTTTGGGAAATAAACATTTTCGGAAAATTCGGCTCGAAAAACTGCTAAAGGCACCCCAGAGAACATTTGTTATACGAACCCCATATTTGACTAAGGGGCACCCAAGGTTATGCGTAGCCCAAATTCATCCTTAGCACCCATCTTCTTCTTTTGAATTTCATTTTGGAGGGAAAATGAAGAACAAAACTGTGTGATTTTCGATCGAAGTTTGAAGGAGTTCTAGGTAGACTAAAGGGCTGAAATTTGTTGGATAGTTGGGATATGTCCCAAAAAAAACTATCATGAGTGATTTGATCGATTAAAATTGGATGGATTCTCGCGTGGAAGGAAACAGAGTGCCACGGGTTATAGTTAGTCCATTCCGAGTTATAAGTGTGTGATCGAGAGGTTTTCATGTGCCTGATCCGCGTTATACAACTTCTGGATGATGACTCGACGTGTTGGGAGTCTTATGTCACGAGAAAACAGCGTGTGGAGTTAAATCTGGGAAGAAAATATTCCCGAGAATATTTTTCTTCAATGCCGAGTAATAGAAGATTATATGCAGTTATGATGGGAGATTTAGGGGCAGTGAAGCTATATAAGTCGTTGAGGGTCAGTAGAGTGCGAAGGGAGAGAGAATTGGGAGGATTTAGAACATCTCAGAGGCGAGAAATTGAAAGTTGCAGAGAGTCACCATTTCTGCTGCTGCATAGCTGAAGAACACGAAGAACATACCAGCAAAGACAGTCGTTTTTCCACAGTGATAACGACTCACAGCCGAGGGTCGTACATCAAAGGCATACTTATTTGCTACAATATCAGTGACACATACTGTGTATCGTTCTGGTTTGTAACACATATAATTGTCACAAACCCGGTTTTCATTATATTTCTCCCTTTTCATCATTTGTAAACCATTTTTGAGCAATAATAATGAATTTCGAGCGTGTTTCCAACATGATGATGTGCTAATTCTCTCACAACCAAGGCATTGAGAAAGATATTTACGCATGAATAATTTGGTAACTATTATATTTTCTCTAATATTTAATTATAATTCACTCAATCACTGCTTTTGCAGAGTTTTTAATTGTTTGCATAATTTTCTTCATTAGTTGTGATTCAATTAGATAGGTTATGCTTTAATTAGATAATCTATGCTTAGGGATACAATTAATTTTTGAGAATTTGCCTGATTATTTGTGAGTTAAGAAAATAAGGGACTTAAAGATAATTAGAGTTTTGGGTTATTTACCATCATTCATTCATGTGTAATAGTGAAATCAGTGTCTTGGTTATTTTCTCATATCTTGAAATCAAATTTTGAGTTAAGTTTTCTTTATTTTAAGTTTTATTAAGTCTAGAATCTTTTGCTTTCACAAGCCTCAACGAACCTATTACTAAACTCAATTGAAAATCCCATCAATTTTTGGCGCCGCCGACGCGGGCTTGTCTTTAGGCTAGAGTTTTTAGATTTTTTTTCTTTTTTAGGTTTTTATTTGTTTTTATTTATTTATTTATTTTCTTCTTTACGTTTTTGGGTTTTTGTCTTTTCCTTACAAAATTTGAAATTTGGAGCGAAAGAAAATTTTGCCAAAGCTTTTGGTGAATACTTAAAGACTTGGAGTAAAAGGAAAAGCGAAATGAGCGAAAGAAGAAGTTTTTTTTTTTTTTTTTATAAAAAAAAGAGAGACATTTTTATTTTTTTAGACTTTCCTTTTCTTTTGCACTTTATTTTTGGACTTTGGACTTTAAACTTTGGGACATTATTTTTAAACCCTACGGAAGGGTAGTTTAAATATAAACCGTGTGCAGAGAAGGACGACGATTACGATATCGTCTCGGCCTCTCGGGTTCGTACATGACATAGGAGTCGTGGATCGAGTCGACTACAACGGTTCATCCCCCGTCTGGAATGGGAGGTAAGTTTGTCGAAACACTCGCGAATCCCCTGTCAGCGAGTTACTGTCTTCCTTCGTGTGAATATATGTCGAGGAACTGAAAACGGCTGCTTTAATTTCCTAGTAAAGGGCAAGGACTGGCCATACAAGATAAGGGTTCGGATTTTATCACCGTCCTCTTCTTTCCCGCCTTAGGAAAACGATACCAAACGCGAACCTAAGCTTAAAATACTGACTAGAACGAGACCTATAGGGTAACGAGCTTAATAGGAAAGTCGTTCGAAAAATATTGGTTACTCTTTTAAGCATACTTCGAAGTTCATAATGGTTTCTGTGAGTTGAATGCGTGACTGCGCCGCCTTGTAATGCGGTGAGGCCTTGGGTATCAAATCTCCACGCAGCTTCCCTCGCCTCTATTCAACTTACTTTGACTCGGATTGATTCCAGAGGGGTTTGCTTAAATTGTAACGAATTCCCTTTCGAAGGATTAAAAGTTGGTCTAGAAACAATCTAAGTGGAGCCATCATGCTTTTTGTTTGCTAGAAATCAGTAGGTTTGTTGTGGTGAAGTCAGCCTTGTTTGTGTTTGCATAGAACTTCCCTTCCTTTTAGGACTTTTCTTTTTCTTTTGTTTTTCTAGTGTATGCCTGAGGTTATTAGAGAGCGGGCTTGGAAAAGAAACACTCTAGGTCGTTTGATTAGTGATAAACCTAGTAGTTCTTCTTGTGAAGGCGGGGAGCTCGAAGACTCTTCTTTTGAGAGCCCTGTTTTTAGAAACTTCAGTTTTGAAAATATGTCTCTTCGTGAGGAAGGTACCCCTAGTACTTCAGTTGTGCCAGCGATGTCAACTTTGAAAGATTACATATTCCCAACTAGGACCGACCGAGCTTTGTGCATTAAATTGCCAGCCAATACGGCTAATTTCGAGATAAAACCTAGTATTCTTCAGATGATCCCTATATTCTTAGGAAAAGATGATGAGAACCCTTATTTTCATATTAGGGACTTTGAGGAAATCTGTGGGACAGTTAGAATAAAATACCTCACTGATGAAGTTTTGAAACTTAAGATGTTTCCCTTTTCCTTGAGAGATAAAGCCAAGACCTGGATGAACAACTTACCATCTGAATCCATTGAAACATGGCAGGAACTTATTGATGCTTTCTATATGAAATTCTACCCTAAGCATAAAACTGCAGTTGTTAGGCAGAAAATTAGTGCTAGTGTGCAACAAGAGGGAGAGTCTCTTTATAGGTTTTTAGAGAGATTCAATGATCTCTTATCCCAGTGTCCTCACCATGGATTTGATAAGATGAAACTTGTAGAGATTATTTTTAATGGTCTAGACTATTCGACCAAAGGCATGGTCGAGTCTATGTGCGCTGGTGAGTTCACTAATAAAAATGTTGATGATGCTTTTACCTTCTTAGGAGCTATCGCTGAAAAATCCCAACAGTGGGAGTCTTGTGTTGAACCCCCTAAAAGATTCTTGGTCAATAGAAGTAGCACCAATGTGGTAGATACAAGCTTCGAGTCAGATGCTAAGTTTGCTGCTTTGTCGGTTAGAAGCTTTGGAATTGAATCAGCCTAAACATAGGTCTCTTGTTGAACCTGATGATAGGATTAGAGCCTCTCAAGTCTCTGGTTGTGGAATAGAGCCCAATAACTTGTTTTGGGAAGGTCATGTTAGTCAAGAACAAGCCCATGTTGTTTATAACAACGCTAGGTTTGAAAACCGTCAGAAGTTTGACCCATACTCAGAGATCTACAACCCTGGTTGGAGAAACCATCCTAATTTTTCTTGGTCTAAGGGACAGAATCAAGGACAATCTAGTAATCCTCAGCCTCCCCCAAGTTTTGGTTATGCTAAGAAATCTTCAGGTCAATCCTAGTTTCAGAACCCTCGGATAAAAAGATCACAAGTTTAGAAGACACTCTAGCCTCATTTATTAAAAACTCTGAGAAGATCAACCAAATGGTTGCTCAAGGGATAGAAGAAAGTAAAAATATAGGTTATGCTAACTCCCAAGCTATTTCTGAGTTAAAAAACCAGGTTAGTCAGATAAATGAATCTTTGAGGGAAAAGGGTAAGTTTCCTAGTCAAACTCAACCCAATCCTAAAGGAGAGAAATCGTACAATCATGTGAATTCTATTACAACCCTTAGGAGTGGAAAGAAAGTTGACAATAAGGTTGCCATGCCTGATAGTGAACATGTTGTAGTTCACCCTTATGAGCCAGGAAATGAGGAGACTGATAGAGTCTCCAAAGAGACCAATGAGGGTCTTGCTGAGCCCGGATTTGTTCCCAGAGCCCCCGTTCCCCCAGCTGCTAGTTCCGACTAAGAGGGAGTTCAAATTTAATGATATATTGGAGGTTTTTAAGAAGGTTACTATCAACCTCCCATTGTTAGATGCGATTAAGCATACTCCCACTTATGCCAATTTTCTTAAGGACTTGTGTACACGAAAGCGTAAGCTTAGTGTCCAGAAGAAATCCTTCCTAGCTAGTCGCGTGAGTTCCATTATTCAGAATACCACTACTCCTAAGTATAAAGACCCAGGGTACCCTACCATTTCTTGCACAATAGGTACATACCGTGTTGAGAAAACTTTACTTGACTTAGGAGCCAGTGTGAATTTACTTCCATACCATGTGTACCTCAAGCTAGGACTTGGTAATATGAAACCTACCCAGATGACACTTCAGTTAGCTGATAGGTCCGTTAAAATTCCTCGTGGTATGATCGAGGATGTTCTTATTGAGGTCGACAAGTTTATTTATCCAGTGGATTTTGTTATCATAGATACCCAACCTGTCCCTGACCCAGAGAACCATATATCAGTAATTTTAGGTCGCCCATTTTTAGCAACATCCAATGCGATCATTAATTTTCGAACTGGTATTATGAATTTGTCTTTTGGTAATATGACTATTGAGCTGAACGTCTTTCATATTAGTAAGCTACCCTCTGAACTAGATGACTCGAGCATAGAAGAGGTAAACATGATAGGAACATTAGTCGAGAAGTCATTACCAAGCACTTCGTTAGAAGATCCGTTAGAGAAATGCCTAGCTCACTTTGGGATTGATTTCGATGATGATAATGTGATTAATGAGGTGAATGCTTTGTTAGATTCAAACCCTTTGTTAGACACTAGTAACGGATGGAAACCTAAGTTCGAACCACTACCAATTTCTAAGTCTACCCTAGTTCCTTCGTTAGAAGAGCCTCCTAAGTTGGACCTAAAACCATTGTCAGATACCCTGAAGTATGCGTTTTTAGGCCCGTCTGAGACTTTACCTGTGATTGTTGCTTCCGACTTGGATAGTGATCAGGAAAGTAGGCTAGTGACCGTCCTTCAAAACAACAAGGAAGCTTTAGGGTGGACCATAGCACATTAAGGGTATAAGTCCTACTGTTTGTATGCATCAGATCTATTTAGAGGAAGATACCAAACCTTCTAGGGAGATGCAACGAAGACTAAACCCTAATATGAAAGAAGTAGTTCGAACCGAGGTTCTTAAGCTGTTAGATGCAGGCATTATCTACCCCATTTCAGACAGTAAGTGGGTCAGCCCCGTTCAGGTTGTTCCCAAGAAATCCGGTATTACTGTAGTCTAGAATGATAACAATGAGTTAATCCTGACCCGAGTGACCACGGGTTGGCGTGTTTGTATTGACTATAGGAAATTGAACAAGGTCACTAGGAAGGACCACTTTCCCCTTCCCTTTATCGACCAAATGCTAGAGAGATTAGCTGGACATAGTTATTACTGTTTTCTAGATGGCTACTCAGGCTACAATCAGATCGTTATTGCCCCAGAAGACCAAGAAAAACTACTTTTACCTGTCCCTTTGGTACCTATGCGTATAGACTCATGCCTTTCGGGCTATGTAACGCCCCTGCGACTTTTCAGCGTTGCATGATGAGCATATTTTCCGATATGGTAGAAAAGTTTTTAGAAGTCTTTATGGATGATTTTTCGGTGTTTGGTTCGTCTTTCGATGAGTGCTTGCATCATTTGTCATTAGTGTTGACTAGGTGTAAGGAAAAGAATCTAGTGCTTAATTGGGATAAATGTCATTTCATGGTTCGATCAGGAATTGTTTTGGGGCATATCGTATCTTCTAAGGGTATAAAGGTAGATAAAGCCAAAGTTGACCTTATCAAGACTTTACAGGTCCCAAAAACCGTAAGAGATATTAGGCCATTCTTAGGGCATGCAGGTTTTTATCGTCGATTCATTAAGGATTTTAGCTTGATTTCTAGACCTCTTTGCAATTTGCTTGAAAAAGATGTTAAGTTTGTCGTTAATGATGCTTGTTTAGAGGCTTTTGAGAAGCTTAAGACTTTACTCACTACCGCCCCCATAGTCCAGGCACCCAACTGGAACTTACCCTTTGAGATCATGTGTGATGCTTCAGATTATGCTATTGGTGTTGTGCTAGGTCAGCGAGAAAACAAATTACTTCATGTGATTTACTATGCTAGCAAAACTTTGAATGATGCCCAGTTGAACTATACCACTACCAAGAAGGAACTGTTAGCCATTTTGTTTTCCTTAGAAAAGTTTAGACCTTATCTCTTAGGTTCTAAGATCGTCATATATACTGATCATGCTGCTTTGAAATATCTTTTGTCTAAGAGGGATACGAAACCTAGATTGGTTAGGTGGATCCTTTTGTTGCAAGAGTTCTCTCCAGACATTTGAGAAAAAAAGGGTGCCGAAAATGTAGTAGCAGACCACTTGTCTAGGCTAGTTGTTGATTCCCCTGATGATTCCCTTCCTATAAGGGATAGTTTTCCTGATGAACAACTATTCTTTGTTACCCAAGCACCTTGGTATGCGAATATAGTGAATTATCTTGTTACTGGTCGAATGCCCCAACATTGGGGTAAACAAGATCGTTCTAGGTTTTTAGCCGAGGTTAAGCACTTATTTTGGGATGATCCTTATTTGTTTAAGTATTGTCCAGACCAGATTATTAGGAGATGTATACCTGAGAGTGACCAGTCCAGTATTATTTCCTTTTGTCATGATCATGCTTGTGGGGGTCACTTTAGTGCTAAGAAGACTGCTGCTAAGATATTGCAGTGTGGATTCTATTGGCCTACGTTGTTTAAAGACTCCCATAGTTACTGTGTTACTTGTGAACGTTGCCAGAAATTAGGAACCATTTCCCCTAGCAACATGATGCCCTTGAACCCGATTCTAATTGTTGAGGTCTTTGATGTGTGGGGTATTGACTTTATGGGTCCGTTTCCTAATTCTTTTAGTAACCTATACATCCTTGTCGCTGTAGACTATGTGTCTAAGTGGATTTAGGCGGTTGCGTGTAAAACCAATGACCATAGGGTTGTGATTGAGTTCTTGAAAAATAATATACTTACACGTTTTGGTACACCGCGAGCTATAATTAGTGATGGAGGGTCGCACTTTTGTAATGGGCCTTTTAGGCTTCTAATGAAGAAATATGGTATTACACATAAGGTAGCTACCCCGTATCATCCACAGACTAGTGGTCAGGTAGAGGTTTCCAATAGGGAGATAAAACGTATATTAGAGAAAACAGTTAATCCTAATCGGAAAGACTGGTCGTCTAGGCTTACTGATGCCTTATGGGCTTACCGTACTACGTTTAAGACCCCCATTGTAATGTCGCCTTATCGGCTTGTGTATGGCAAGGCATGTCATTTACCTGCTGAGTTAGAACATAGAGCTTATTGGGCTGTTAATCAGCTAAATTTTTCCCTTGACAAGGGAGGAGCCCATAGGAAACTCCAGCTCAATGAGTTGGAAGAGATTCGTAGAGATGCATACGATAGTGCTAAGGAGTATAAAAACAAAATGAAACTTGTGCATGATAGAAATATCTTAAGAAAGTTATTTTCTCCAGGTCAAAAATTTCTTCTGTATGATACTCGTTTGCATTTATTCCCCGGGAAGTTACGCTCTCGGTGGACCGGTCCTTTTGTAGTCCGTACTGTTTTTCCTCATGGAGCTGTTGAGATCGAGACACCGTATGGTAGTATTTCTTCAAAGGTTAACGGTCCGCGATTGAAACCCTTTTTAGAGCCCTTTCCTACAGATGATGTTGAGGAGGTCCCTCTGGAGGACCCTGTTTACCCTTGATTGACCATCGAGGCAGTTGTATGTTGTATATTAGTTTTTGTTTTTCTTCACCCAGGTACTATCTTTACAACTTCTCCTCGTTTTATTTTACTTTTGCTATTGCTTTTTCATTAGAAACATTGAGGACAATGTTAAATTTAAGTTTGGGGGTAGGGAAGAACTTTTTAGTTGCACTTTTGAAACTTATAGAGTCACATGGTATCCGGTTAGCTAAGTTTACATACTGTTTCTCACCAAAAAGATAGAAATTGGAATGCTAGAGATAACAACCTATTGAGACATTAGAGAAAAAGACATTGAGATCCTTGAAATTCAGGAGAGAACTTGTTCCTTTTAGAGGGTAACCGTGATGGACCTAACCATCCATGATGGAAAGGCAAGTAGGTCAGGAAATGCTAGAAAGACAAAGCAACCTCACAATGTAGTCTTAGTTACTGGATTGCGACTCTCTCTCAGTAGAAACTTATCAACAAGTGGAGCGACATCAAAATCTATGAAGAAAGTTGAAGACGTTTAAGGTTTAGAAGCAACAATAGAAAAGAATAATTCAAAAATCAAAGTTGAAGACTTGTTACAAGAAATTATAAGAGCAAATGATATAAGTTGTTGGAATTCATCACAAGTTGCGAAGATCCAAGTTTTAAAGTCCTTCTCTCATGGCTATGTAAATTTTTTGTCTTGTAATTTTTGTGTCAAAAAAAAAAATGAAAAAAAATAAAATCATCATTACGTTCTTTTTTGTTCTATAATTAGTTTTTTTTGTTCAATAAGGCCATAAGGAAGTAGAAATTTTTAAGTCAAGCAAGAAATCGAAGAGAAGAGTTAATTTTCAAGGTTCTATGAGGTTCGATAGTTTATCATCAACAGTTGAAGACCGAAGAAGACGTTGTTTCTACTGAGCACTATGAGAGAGTCGAAGAAAGATACATTTGGTTGGTTTGTTAGTCCGCTTTCAATCTAGCACAAGATCTTTCTAGCACTGGTTTAACTCATCACACGTAATTAGTCCAGTTGTGTAGCAGATGTCCCTCTCATTTTTATCTCTCTCCTAATCTTATCCAGTTGTAAATCAGCGGACGCATCTTACAATGTTTATCTAGCTGTGTAGCGGATATCTCTTTATCTAGCAGTGTTGCGGATGTGTCTCCCCTTTTCTTTAGTCAGCTTTAGAGCTGGCACCTTTAATTTCTCTGGCATTCTAGTTACTTGGAGATAGGTTGAGAATTTGTATGTCCTCATAGATCTTTGGATACTTGTGACCAATTAGAAGTCATGTCATGGTTTTGTGGGTACACCTCTGGTAAACCCTCCCGAGATTAACTCGGTTTTATTTTTTATTAGTTTTGCTCGGGGATTAACAAATAATAAGTTTGGGGGTATTTGATAGACACATTTTTGTGTCTAAGTTGTCCTCAATTTTCTCTATGTTGGTACTCGATTTTGTACTTATTATGGTGTTTTGTGTGTTTGTAGGTATTTTTGGGAAATAAACATTTTTGAAAAATTCGGCTCGAAAAACTGCTAAAGGCACCCCGGAGGACATTTGCTATACGGACCCCAGATTTGGCTAAGGGGCACCCAAGGTTATGTGTAGCCCAAATTCATCCTTAGCACCCATCTTCTTCTTTTGAATTTCATTTTGGCGGGAAAATGAAGAACAAAACTGTGTGATTTTCGATCGAAGTTTGAAGGAGTTCTAGGTAGACTAAAGGGCTGAAATTTGTTGGGTAGTTGCGATATGTCCCAAAAAAACTATCATGAGTGATTTCATCGATTAAAATTGGATGGATTCTCGCGTGGAAGGAAACAGATTGCCACGGTTTATAAGTGTGTGATCGAGAGGTTTTCATGTGCCTGATCCGCGTTATACAACTTCTGGATGATGACTCGACGTGCTGGGAGTCTTATGTCACGAGAAAACAGCGTGTGGAGTTAAATCTGGGAAGAAAATATTCCCGAGAAATAGATAAGCGAGAAATAGAAAATATTCCTGAGTTAAATCTGGCCAAAGCGAAAGCTTACCAACACATATTTCGAGAAATAGATAAGCGAGATAAACTCGGCTTGAAATAGCAAATGTGTATAATCAAAGTCTATATAACAAAACGACTTTTGTCTCAAGATAGGAGATAGAGTAGATAGACTTTTGAGTGATAGATAATTTCAAGTCTCCACATACCTTTTAGTCGATGAAGTTCTACCAGTTCCTTGTTTGTCTTTGTATGATGATCGCCATGGAGTCTTGATCTCAACTAAACTTTCTATCCTAGTCCGAGACTTAGCTAATAGTAGACTAGAAATCAAGACTTATAGTTTTGATCACTAACATTGACAAACATGCTTGAGATAGCAACGCATGCGAGTTCGACCGAGCAGTGCTCTAACACTCAATTTAATGTAATCATGATTGAGAAAAAACGAGATCATCTTTGAAAAGGCGAGGGTACCCAAATATACCTCAAGCTAAAACTTTTCCTACCTATAAGTCCTTTCTCCGAAAGTGATTGTCTATGGACTGAGTCGAGACAATGCAACTAATCGGTTCATACTTCGTGTAATCGTCTATGGATACGAGATCGAGACAATATAACAACGAAGTATGTTTACTTGATAAAAAGGTTCGGACTTAACCAAACACAATAGGATTGCTTATCAAGTAAATATGAATTAACGTTTGTGTAATTTACTTTAATTATAATAAAACAATTATAATGCGGAAAATAAAAGTAAATGACACAGCAAGATTTTGTTAACGAGGACACCACAAATGCAGAAAAACCCCGGGACCTTGTCAATAATTGAATACTCTCAGGATTAATCCGCTACAAAAAATTAAACCAACTTCGTATAGTTTAGACCAAGCAACTAAACCTATAGTTCACCTAGTTTCGTCTGTATTCCCACGCCTCCAACTTATGAATAAGTCATGTACTTGGAACAATTCCTTTGGTTCGTATTCCAAACCGTAAAGGAACAACAAATCTGTTTGGTAGCAACTCTTTTCAACCAAGTGATATGAGTTCGACAAAAGGCTCTTCTGTTTATCTCAATAAACTCTTTCGTCAGGTTCTTAGATCTATCTTATGTTCAACTACCAAAGGTAATTGTTAAGATTTTTCAATCAATACTTTTAATCACAAAGAATTGTATGGATTCCGATCTACACAACTAATCAATCCAATCTACCACAAGGATAAACTGATTATAGTTGGATCCTCTTATACCGAAACAAGTATTGTGCACACCAAAGATTATGAACCCCAAATAAGAAATCTTCAATATCTTCTTTCTCTTCAAATCTTCTTAGATCTTCAATAAACACCTGCAGACAACAACTTGAATCTCTTGTGATCAATCATGCACAAAACGGAGTTTGTTAACAATGGATTATCACAAGATCGTCTTTAGAACTAAAAACAGTCTAAAGATCCCTGTCGAAACTTCGATCTAGTTTGAGTGAATCTTATATCAAAAGAGAATATTCTCAACCATAAACAAACTAGGTGCAATCAAAGTTCAACCACCGTTAGTCAATAAAATCAATCGAAAGCACAAGATAAACCGCAATTATCTAGTTTCCCACCAACGGTACTAATAGAGCTTCTCCATCCCAAAGAAGACTTTAAACCGAGCGGACGTAAGAGATTTCGCCTAATTAGGTTACTTTCCTCGCCGAATAGGCGGCTCCACCAGTAACAACACAACTAGGAAGTTTTACTGGCTCTGAGGATTAGTTTGATCGAAATGCAAACTTCAATATTTATAGACCAAGGAAATTTGGACCCCAAGGAATTTCCAAAACCGAAAATATTCTCAAGATATGCAATAAATTACCAAATTCGGTTTCCATAATTCATAGAAATGCTTTTTCCAAATATTGACCGAAAATCTCTTAGAAAATTTCCAACTAGTAAATGCACATTACTAATTTTCATTTTTCCAAAACTAAAATTAAAAACCTTAATTAAAATATTCTCAATTTATTTTTTCGATCTGGGATTTTTCTTTAGCTATTAAGGAATATCTTTGAACAATAAAAGATAAGCGTTACTGCACATGTTCAAATAATGTCGACATCTTAACTTAGTAAATCATCTTTCATATTTACTATCTTGGAATCGATTTGCCACACATGGAGACTCAAAAATATACAATTAGATTAATCACAAAAGAACCCATAATTAATCTAATCGAAATACACAACCAAACTAATCACAAAAGTAATCAATTTAATTGGTCATGCTCATCATAAGAAAACTTACGGAGCAACAACTAAATAACCAAACAAGATGATTAATTTAGTTGAATATGCTCGACATAAAGTATCTCGCGGAACAACAACTAATCTAATCATAAAAATAAGTTCCCGGACGGAGTTCACAAACTCCAGCAGAAATTCTCGGGACAAGAACTTCCGCCAGTTCGCGGACTTGGCTCACGCCACCGTGCCGGTTCTCTTGATCAACAAAGTTCGCAAACTTCGGTTCAAGGAATAAGGACTTATACATATATGTGTTTCCACAACAATGCTTATATCCTCCAATGGTTATGTAATCTAAACTCTCATTTCAATCATTGGAACATTCTTAGAGGTCGTTGATATTCTATAGTTGTTATTCACAAACTATTTTTCGTCAAAGTAAGAAATTTCCAACGTGATTGAAACTTGTCATGACTTTCGTCACTAGGTAAAGATGAACTTGGTTAAAGCGAAAGCTTACCAACACATATTTCGAGAAACAGATAGGCGAGATAAACTCGTCTCGAAATACCAAATGTGTATAATCTAAGTCTATATAACAAAACGACTTTTGTCTCAAGATAGGAGATAAATAGACTTTTCAGTGATAGATAAGTTCAAGTCTCCACATATCTTTTAGTCGATGAAGATCCACCGGTTCCTTGAGTAGTCCTTCGTCTTGTATGATGATTGCCTTGGAGTTCTTGAGCTCAATTACACTTTTTATCCTAGTCCGAGACCTTAGCTATAGTAGACTAGAAATCAAGACTTATAGTTCTGATCACCAACATTGACAAACATGCTTGAGATAGCAACGCATGCGAGTTCGACCGAGCAATGATCTAACACCTATTCCACATTTCTAATCTTCAACATTGCTTGAAATCTTCGTCACTTCCAAGTACTCCAATGATCCCAAAGGTTGTAAGTTCAGCATCATCGTTGTTGAAAATCCGTAGCTATAACAACGAGAAAACAAGAGTTCTCAATCATATTTATACATTGTCATAGTATCATTACACAGCGTCAAAGTTCAATTGTATCACAACTTCAACAACAATACTATGGTGATATGTATCACTCCCCCTTAGTCAATACTCCATCTCACATGGAAACTACTACCCCTTACATAATGATCCGAAAACCGTATGTATTTGTAGTATGAACTACATATTAATTCTCCCCCTTTTTGTCAATAAAATTGGCAAAGGTACAAGAACGAGATCCTAATGAAATTTCCGAAAGAGACATTTCATGACCAAAAGAAAGAAACACACATCATCTTATTTAGATGCAATCATGCCGAAGCTAAAAGAATTCATCAAGGAGTTTATAAAGATACAAGATAACCCCTATAATATTCCAAGCCGCACTCCCCATAAAGATTTGGAAATTAAGCACAAGTTCAATTAGGAACTCTCCCTCATAAAATGTCATTCCCAAAGGAACAACAAGAGCGACCTTAGTTTCGAAAGAAAAGAAGGATTTCATTGGACATAAAAAATCACATAAGTATGAATTTGAATCCAAAAAGCTCAATTAAATTAATCACAAGTGAACCCATGATTAATTTAATCGAAAATGCTCAACATAAGTGAACTTATGGAGACTCAAAAATATACAATTAGATTAATCACAAAAGAACCCATAATTAATCTAATTGAAATACACAACCAATCTAATCACAAAAGTAATCAATTTAATTGGTCCTGCTCATCATAAGAAAACTTACGAAGTAACAACTAAATAACCAAACAAGATGATTAATTTAGTTGAATATGCTCGACATAAAGTATCTCGCGGAACAACAACTAAGCTAATCATAAAAATAATCAACTTGGTCGTTTAATGCTCGACATAAGATACTTTACGGAGCCTCACAGTAATACATAAAATATGGATTAGGGAAGATCAATACTGCGGAATACACAAGGATTCATTCTATTTTCTATCACTATTCGCATAACGACATTCAATAGACATAATCCTTGCAAAAAAAATATTTTAACCTATCTTCCATCAATAATTGACATAATAGGCTTAACTTATGTATTTGTCAAAAGTCTATTCATTCTTTTGTCAATACATGCATATCGACATACGAAAGACTTTACTTTTGACAAGGTATGGGACAATCATAGTTCACAGACGCAAACACACATATCGCATAACAATATTGCAATACAAAAAACCATAAAGATTAATACTGCAAAAATCATCTTCCAAACAAATTTAGAATTTAAACCAATAAATCTAAAAACATGAAGATGAAAACGTTGGACATAGCTATGTGTAATCACAATAATGGCTATTCGAAACTCTAGTTATTCCTCTAAATAGAACAAGAAAAATAGAATATTTACTAGGAAATAAGACCTTTGAAGAATTCTTTATCGTCCCCGAACTCCTTGTCGTCAACAACCATTGGGACATAAGGTTCATTAAGGTAGGAGTTTATATCAATAAACCTTCTTGGCTGATGATGTCGAACCAGGGCCTTATGAATCTCATGAGTCTTATACACAAAAGCCTTTATTTGTTGAATCTCCTTTCACATCTCCTTCAACTCTTCAAGAACATCAGAAAACTTCTGAGAGTTTGAAGGAACGGCTCTTGGCTTCCTCACATTCCTTCTCTTTCTTTTCAAGGTAGGAGATAACGTAGATTTCTCTTTTTCATTCATGATTGATGGCTTAACAATCATATTAACATCTTTTCCATCAGAAGACATCATGCTTGGAGTATCCATAACGTATGGGTTTGTGATAGGAAATCACAAATTGAACTCAACAAGTAGTCTTGAGATAAAAAGAGGTTTTGAGGAAGGAAAAAAGAATGTAGGGTTTCAAAACCTTTAAACAGGTTCGTACACGTCCAACTCACAACCCTATAAGAGTATGATTGTTGATAATAACCCTCTTTTGTTGATAGATAGGGAAGAACAAAAACTAAGAAAAGAAGAGAGAAAAAAAACTTTTCCTAAAGCCTGAGAGGTACAAAATCATTGTCTCTTTTGATCAGGCACATGAGACAAGATTTCCAAAACAACACAATCAAGTTGCATTGTGGTGAACAACAATTTGTCCACCATTTTCCTCTTGAGAGGAATCTACAGACCTATGTCTATCAAGACGACTCGACCATCCTTTCTTTTCTAATGGTCTTGGTTTATTCTTGGAAACTAACTTCTTAGACGAAGATAAAATCCTACATACCTCAGCGGTCTTCTGAGCAAGTTTAAGCTTATTTGCTAAATGATTTGCTCTTTGTTGAAGTTTGTTGACGTGCCTCAATTGGTGTTTGTACTTGTAACACTTTGAAAGTTCATGACCCTTTAGAGAACAATACGAGCACGTCAAACTAGGATAAAAGTTAGGCTTCTGAGATGTGCACGCAGCTAGACACATGGTGGAACCTGAAACATTACAAACAGAGTTTCCAAGAAATGGGTCAATTTTTTCTTCCAGATTAGTTGGGTTTTCTTCTGAAAGAATATCGAGATTGATGTATGTATTGCTACAGTTATAAAAAACAATATTTTCACCAAGAAGTGCAACACTTGATTTCTCGTCTTCATTAGAATCATAGTTGTCAGACATTTCATCAAGAGTTGCAGCAAGACCTTTGTTCCCGGTGTATTTTCTACGATTTGGGCACTCGTTTGCAAAATGACCAAATCCCTTACACTTAAAGCACTGAGGCATATCCTCATCATAAGTTTCATCTGTTTCCCTGTTTATAGGAGGAATACGATTATGAGGTTTAACTGATGCTTTAGGCTTATCTCTGGAGAACCGTTTACTTCTCTTCAACAGAAGATCCCTAAACTGTCTTGTGATCATCGAGACCGACTTGTCAAGATCTTCATCTGATGAATCTGTCTCAGAGTGATCATCTTCAGAGATACACACTTTTTTACTCTTATCAATTAATTTAATGTCCTTTTGTGCTTTGAGCGCAACATCCTTAGTTTTGGATGAATGTTCGTGATCAAAGATCTTAAGCTTCCCAACCAGCGTATTTCTGGAGAGATTATCAAGGTTATTTCCCTCAACGATGGCATGCTTCTCAGAATCGTATCTAAATGGCAGCGATCTGAGAATTTTCATCACAATGTCCTTTTACCCAATGCAAAAGATGCATTAACAATTTCAGACACTCTATGATTAAACTCATCAAATGTATCTTCACCTGTCATACGAAAGTTTTCCCAATCGGAATTAAGGTTTTGAAGCCTAGCTTCCTTTTCACTAGAGTTACCTTCGAATACGGTTTCTAAGATATCCCACGCATCTTTAGACCTCGTGCAATTTGACACATGGTGCTGAAGATTTGGGATAATGGCATGTATGATGGCATCCAAACCGTCGGAATTTTGCTTTGCAGCATTTATCTCGGAAGGGTATATTCACCAATATCTTTGGGAATGTTTACATCTCCAACTGCTACGACGGGAGCATTATAGCCATTAACAACTTATACACATGATTGAAAATCACGTGCTTGAAGAAAAGCTCGCATAACAATTTTCCACCATAAGTAATTAGATCCATCGAAGACTGGTGGTACGTTAATTGAGATAGCACCTCTGTCCATAGAGTGAGATCGTTACAAACATAGACTTTTAAGGTCTTAAAAGTGTTTGCCTACTCTGATACCAATTGAGAAAGTGGGGGTACAACAACCACACCCAATATTTCGATTAGCAATCTGTATGGACAAACTCCAATATACTTTCTAGAGAATCAACTAGACAGTCAGACTCAATCTAGATAAAAAGTATATCAAAGAGTTTATATCTCAATCTGTCGATTTGATATATGCTCAAGCAAATAGAAATCTGTGAGTCTTTATCAAATACTATAGAGATAACTTGGATGGTACCAAAGACCAATATCCAAGTGTCAATCAATTTAAATCAACAACCAAAAGGTCGGATAATATAATTGATTGAACAACGCACAACCTGTGATATTTCAATTATATAACAAAATATAATGCGGAAAAGAAATAACACAGACATCAGAATTTTGTTAACGAGGAAACCGCAAATGCAGAAAAACCCCGGGACCTAGTCTAGATTGAACACACACTGTATTAAGCCGCTACAGACACTAGCCTACTCCAAATTAACTTCGGTCTGGACTGTAGTTGAACCCCAATAAATCTCACACTGATCCATACAGTTATGCTCATACGTCTCAGATCCCAGCAGGATACTACGTACTTGATTCCCTTAGCTGATCTCACCCACAACTAAGAGTTGCTACGACCCAAAGTCGAAGACTTTAATAGACAAATCTGTATCACACAGAAAAGTCTACGGTAATAGATAAATCTGTCTCCCACGAATATACCTACGAGTTTTGTTCCGTCTTTTGATAAATCAAGGTGAACATGAACCAATTGATAAAACGGACTTATATTCCCGAATAACAGCCTAGTATTATCAATCACCTCATAATAATCCTAATCGACGCAGCAAAAAAAGATATTGCGGAATCACAAACGATGAGACGAAGTGTTTGTGATTTCTTTCATATCTTGCCTATCGGAGATATTAATCTCAAGCCAATTATTACAATTGTACTCATACGATAGAAATAACAAGATCAGATCACACAACTACGAGAAAGTAGTATCGGTCTGGCTTCACAACCCCAATGAAGTCTTTAAGTCGTTAACCTGGTTTAGAAGAAGAAACCAAAGGTTAAAGAAGAATCGACTCTATCTTAGCACAACTAGTATCACACAGAAGGTGTGGGGATTAGGTTTCCCAGTTGCTAGAGTTCTCCCTTATATAGTCTTTCAAATCAGGGTTTGCAATCAATGTTAGCTCGGTAACAAAGCATTCAATATTCACCGTTAGATGAAAAACTGATTTAGATTCAAGCTAATATCTTTCAACCGTTAGATCGAAAACTAGATTTTTACACACCAATGAAATGCACGTTTCTAGGCTTGTGTAACTGTACCCAAACTTGTACATTTGTTGGTTCAACAATAGTAAACCAAATGGTTAGCTATATGATCACTTTCATATCAACCATATTATTCTTCACCATAACTAGTTCAAGTGACTCAAATGAACTAGTTAGAGAGTTGTTCAATTGCAAGGAAATCTTATATAACTACACAAGACACAATCGAAGCAAAAACGATTTGATTCACTTGAATCGGTTCATGAATTATATAGCCACGGTTTGCAATTTGCATTCCTTAGTTTATATAAGAATAAGTTCACAAACATCGTTTTTAGATATAACCTACTCAAGTTCGCGGACTGGGTTCGCGGACTAAAGTTCCCGGACGGAGTTCACAAACTCCAGCAGAATTTCTCGGGTCTAGAACTTCCGCCAGTTCGCAGACTGAGTTCGCGGACTTGGCTCATGCCACCATTCTGGTTCTCTTGATCAACAAAGTTCGCAAACTTCGGTTCAAGAAATAAGGACTTATACATATATGTGTTTCCACAACAATGCTTATTTCCTCCAATGGTTATATAATCTAAACTCTCATTTCAGTCATTGAAACATTCTTAGAGGATGTTGATATTCTATAGTTGTTATTCACAAACTATTTTTCGTCAAAGTAAGCAATTTTCAAAGTGATTGAAACTTGTCATGACTTTCGTCATTAGGTAAAGATGAACTTGGCTAAAGCGAAAGCTTACCAACACATATTTCGAGAAATAGATAGGCGAAATAAACTCGGCTCGAAATATCAAATGTGTATAATCTAAGTCTATATAAAAAAACGACTTTTGTCTCAAGATAGGAGATAAATAGACTATTGAGTGATAGATAAGTTCAAGTATCCACATACCTTTTAGTCGATGAAGATCCACCGGTTCCTTGAGTAGTCCTTCGTCTTGTATGATGATTGCCCTGGAGTTCTTGAGCTCAATTGAAAAAGTGGGGTCTAACAACACCATCCAATATTTCGCAATTTGTATGGACTAACTCCGAAATACTTTGCTAGAGAATCAACTAGACAGTCAGACTCAATCTAGATAAAATTATCTCAAGGAGTTAATATCTCTCTCTTGATTTGATTTTTATTCAAGCTAAAAAAAATAGCGAGTCTTTATCAAATACAAGGAAGAACTTGGACGGTACCAAAGACCAATGTCCAAGTGTTAACCAATGAAATCGACAACCACAAGGTCAGATCTCCAAGATTAACCTTTAACGCACAACCTGTATTATTTCAATTATAAAGATAAACAATATAATGCGGAAAATGAAATAACACAGACACCAGAAATTTTGTTAACGAGGAAACCGCAAATGCAGAAAAACCCCGGGACCTAGTCCAGATTGAATACACACTGTATTAAGCCGCTACAGACACTAGCCTACTCCAAGATAACTTCATACTGGACTATAATTGAACCCCAATCAGTCTCCCACTAATTCAAGGTACAGTTGTACTCCTACGCCTCTGATCCCAGCAGGATACTGCGCACTTGATTCCCTTAGCTAATCTCACCCACAACCAAGAGTCGCTGCAACCCAAAATCGTAGACTTGATAATAAACAAATTTGTCTCACACGGAAAAGTCTATCAAAGAATAAATCTGTCTCCCACAGAAAAATCCTAGGTTTTTGTTCCGTCTTAAGATATGAAATCAAGGTGAACAAGAACCAATTGATAATCCGGTCTTATATTCCCGAAGAACAACCTAGACTAATCAATCACCTCTCAAAAGTCTTACTTGAATACACAAGAGGACGTCGAGGAATCACAAACAGTGAGACGAAGATGTTTGTGACTTCTTTATCTTACATATCGGAGAACTCTCACGATCTCAAGACTATCAATAAGATTGTACTCGTACGATTGAAGATGCAAGATCAGATCACACAACTACGATAAAAGTAGTATCGGTCTGGCTTCACAATCCCAATGAAGTCTTTATGTCGTTAACCTGGTTTTAGAGAAGAAAACCAAAGGTTAGAGGAGAATCGACTCTAGCGAGCGCACTAGTATCACACAGACGTGTGGGGATTAGTTTTTCCCAATGCTAGATGTCTCCTATATATAGTCTTCAAATCATGGTTTTGTCTTAGTTGCAAAGCAATCAATATTCACAGTTAGATGAAAACCTGATTTAGATTCACGATAATATTTCTCAACCGTTAGATCGAAAACTTAGCTTGTCACACACACTTGAGATATACGTTTACTGGGTTTATGAAAACCGTGCCCAACGTGTACGTGTATGTTGGTTCAACATAGTAACCCAAAAGGTCAACCATATGAGCATTTCATATTAACCTTGTTCTTCTTCACCATAACTAGTTCAATTGACTCAAATGAACTAGTTAGAGAGTTGTTCAATTTCTATGAGATCTTATGTAACTACACAAGACACAATTGAAACAAAGATGATTCGATTGAATCGGCTCATGAACTTTATAGCCACGGTTTGCATACTTCATTCCTTGGTAATTTAAGTTTCATGTTTAGAGGACATCTTTAGATCATAACCCACTCAAGTATGCAAACAAGTTCGCGGACTTAAGACAAGCGACAGAGTTTTCCAAACTCAGCAGAAAATCTCGGCAAAGAGACTTCCAGTAGTTCGCGGACTAAACACGCAAACGAGTTTTTGGAAAATCCTAGCAGAAATTCTCGGCAAGAGAACTTCCGTCAGTTCGCGGACTGAGTTCGCAAACTAAATTCGTGGACTTGGAAAATCCAATTCCTCCGGTTTCTCTCAATCAACAAAGTTCGCAAACTTCGGATTAAGGAATATGACTTATGCATATATGTGTTTCCACACAATGCTTATATCCATCATTGGTTATATAGACCTAAATTATTATTCCAACCATTGAAACATTCTTAGAGGATGTTATATAGTTGTTACACTATTTCTCGTCAAAGCGATTTTCAAAGTGATTGAAACATTATGACTTTCGTCATTAGGTGAAGATAAACCCGATCAAAGCGAAACGCTTTACCAACACATGATTTCGAGATATAGATATGCGAGATATACACGGATCGAAATATCAAATGTGTATGATCCATTCTATATAGCATACGACTTTTGTCTCATAAGAAGTAGGAGATAGAAGAGATATACTTTTGAGTGATAAATAAGTTCAAGTCTCCACATACCTTTTTGTTGATGAATTTCCACGATTACTTGAGTAGATATTCGTCGTTGTATGATGAATCGCCATGAAGTCCTTGAGCTCAACTACACTTTTCTATCCTAGTCCGAGACTTAGCTATGTAGACTAGAAATAAAGACTCATAGTTTTGATCACTAACATTGACAAACATGCTTGATATAGCAACGCATGCGAGGTCGACCGAGCTATGCTCTAACAATCTCCCCCTTTGTCAATTTTAGTGACAAAATTATTAATACATATGGAATACAAAAAAGATAAACTTTACTGGATCCTATTCCATAGTCTAATCTTCAACGTTCCCTGAAATCTTCGTCCTTCCAAGTACTCCAATGATCCCAAAGGTTGTAAGTTTAACATCACCGTTGTTGAAGATCCGTAGCTATAATAATGAAAGAAATCGAGATTCTTTATCATTATTATACAGTGACATCGTATTATTATGTAACATCAAAGTCCAATAGCATCACGACTTTAACAATAATACTACGGTGATATGTATTACTCCCCTTTAGTCAATACTCCATCTCACATGGAAACCACTCCCCCTTACACAATGATCCGAAAACCATATGTATATGTAGCAAAACTACACATTAATTCTCCCCCTTTTTGTCAATAAAATTGGCAAAGGTACAAGAACGGGTTCCTAATGAAATTTCCGAGAAGAGACGTTTCATAGACTAAAAGAAGAAACACATACCAACTTAATTTAGATGCAATCATAAAGCCGAGGCTAAATGCATTCATCAAGGAGTTTTAAGATACAAGATAACCCCTATAAAATTCCACATCCTCACACCCCGCAAGATATTACCATTAAGCACAAGTTCAAAAGAACTCTCCCCCATTTGATGTCATTCCCGAGAGAACAACAAGAGCGACCTTAATTTCGAAGGAAAAGAAGGATTTTGAAACACAAAAGAGATACTAAAAAGATAACAAAAATCCTACGGAAACTGAACTGGAAAGTACCTACTGGAGTTTCAGACTCAATTGCCCAAAAGATAAGGATAAGCATAGGGGAAAAAGTCATCAAAACGGTTTAATGAACCAAAACAACACCAATAGACTGCCGCAAGTGTTGAAAAGTTGCAGTGTCTAAGGGTTTGGTGATAATATCAGCCAATTGTTGTTAGGAAGGCACAAATTCCATACCAATGATACCATTTTCATAAAGATCACGAATAAAATGGTACCTTATGTCAATGTGCTTTGTTCTTGAGTGCTCAACAGGATTCTCAGTAATTCGAATCGCACTGGAGTTATCACAAAAGATCTTCATTATTCCAGTATCAACTCCATAATCAGCAAGCATTTGTTTCATCCATAGGAGTTGATTACAACATGATCCAGCAGCAATATATTCTGCTTCACATGTAGACAGGGATTGAGAGTATTGCTTCTTGTTATGCCACGCTACAAGATTGAGACCCACATAGTAGAAGCCCCCTGATGTACTTTTTATGTCTTCTATACATCCTGCCCAATCAGCATCAGAATAAGCAGAAAGGTCAGTATTAGTATCAAAAGTGTACGAGAGACCATACCCAACAGTGTGATTTATATATCATATGATTCTTTTTGCAGTTGCAAGATGAGCTTCTTTTGGATCCGCCTGAAACCTGGCACAACAACCAACGCTGAAGGAAATATCAGGTCTAGTAGATGTAAGATACAAAAGGCTACCTATAATGGATCGATATAGTTTTTGATCCACTTTTGCTCCTTTCTCATCCCTGTGCAATTTACCAGTAGCAGGCATGGAGTCAGCTTAGCAGATGACTTATCCAGACCGAATCTTGACACAAGATTACGTGCGTACTTCTCTTGGGATAAGTAAATCCCGTCCTTATGTTGTTGAATCTATAATCCCAAGAAGTATCTTAATTCACCAACATTGCTCATTTAAAATTCTTTAGCAAGAGAGACTTGAAAGTCTTTTGCGAATTTTTCAGAAGTTGATCCATAGATGATATCATCTACATAGATTTGAGCAATGACAACATCTTTCCCAGTCCATTTGGTAAACAATGTTTTATCAGCTCCTCCTCTTGAAAATCCTTTTCTAATAAGAGAGGTAGTAAGTTTCTCAAACCAGGCTCTTGGTGCTTGCTTCAATCCATATAATGCCTTTTTGAGCTTCATCACATGATCTGGGAAATCAAGATTTTCGAATCCCTTAGGTTGAGCGACATAGACTTCCTCTTTTAGAATTCCATTCAGGAACGTTGATTTTATGTCCATCTGAAACAGCTTAACCTTGAGAAAGCAGGCATGGACCAATAAAAGTCGAATGGACTCAAGACGTGCCACAGGTGCAAAGGTTTCGTCAAAATCGATTCCTTCAATCTGTGAATATCCTTGAGTGACAAGTCTAGCTTTATTTCTGACAATTGTGCCAAATTCATAAGACTTGTTCTTGAATATCCATTTGGTACCGACAATATTGACATTTGGAGGACAAGGTACACGTTCCCAGACATCTTGTCTTTCAAATTGATTTAACTTTTCATGCATCGCATTTACCCAAAAAGGATCTTTCAGAGCTTCATCAATATTCCTTGGTTCCACCTGCGAAAGATAACACCCAAAATTGCATATATTTTGAAGTTGACCCCTTGTTTTGGCTGTAGAATCCCTTCCCCCAATGATACCGTTGGGGTCATGATTCCTTTGAACCCATAGATGTCGTGGAGGGACAAGTTCTTGTTCATCAGGAATGGCTTGATCAGTGCTTTTCTCCTCGTCACTAGAAATGTCAGGATTAGTAACAGTTGGGATAACTTCAACTGATTCTGGAATTTCTTTGGCTTTCTCAATTGTCTCTGTTGGAGGCAACTCAGCAGGAGAACTATCTTGACGAAAATTACTAATGTCGTTGATGATAATATTAGCAGATTCCATCATGACTTGTGTTCTGAGATTAAAAACTCGAAAACCACGACTATCATACGCATAGCCAAGAAAGATACCTTCGTTACTTTTGGTGTCGAATTTCCCTCTCTATTCTCGATCTTTCAGAATATAACACTTACTTCCAAACACCCTGAGATAGTGTAGGTTGGGTTTCCTTCCATACCATAACTCATAAGGAGTGTTAAGGGTTTTAGACCGCAAATACACACGTTTGATCAAGTAACATGCTGTAAAGACAACTTCTTCCCAAAATCTTAAAGGTAAGTTTTTGTTGTGGAGCATTAACCTGGCCATTTCTTGGATGTTCCTATTCTTTCTTTCAGCAACTCCATTAGCTTGAGGAGTAATCGGTGGTGAGTATTGTTGAATGATCCCCAGTTCGTCACAGAACTCAAATACCTTGGTATCTTTGAATTCAGTGCCACGATCGCTTTTAATTTTCTTTAGTTTGCGACCTTGTTCATTCTGGATCCTTTTAACAATAATCTTGAATTCACCAAGGGTTTCATTCTTATGGGATAGGAATGTAACCCAAGTAAATCTGGTGTAATCATCTACCATAACTAAAGCATACTTCTTATCGGCAACCGTGGATTGTTGAATTGGTCCGAAGATATCCATATGAATTAAATCAAGTGGAGCTTTAGTGAGAATATCTCGAGATGATTTGTGGTGAACTTTTGTTTGCTTACCCTTTTGACAGGCACCACATACACCTTCAATCTTTGCATTGATTTTGGGAATGCCTCTAACAAGTTCTTTGTTAATGATTTTAGTTAGAAGGCGATAATTGATGTGACCAAAACGCTCATGCCAAAGATGTGTAGATTCCAACTTAGTCAAATTGCAGCGGTTGCTAAACTGAGTATCAAGAAGATAACAGTTGTTTTTACCACGAGTTCCTTGGAAAATCACTTTACCAGATTTGTCAACAATGTCACATCCATTTGTATTGAAGATAACTCGATGGCCCTTGTCGCAAATTTGACTAATAGAAAGAAGATTAGCAGTCATACCTTTGACGTATACCACATCATGGATTTCTGGAACACCGAGTAGCTTGATCGTTCCCTTTTTGATAATGTAGCAACAACTTCCATTTCCGAACGTTACAGGGCCTCCTTCATAGTCAACTGACGAAACAAACCATGTGAGGTCTCATGTCATATGTCGACTACATCCACTATCAAGAAACCATTGAAAGGGAGATGTAGATCTTAAAGCAAAGGCACCCATACTACTAGTACTTCTCGATTTAGAGTTTCCTGGTAGTGTTGTATGAACTTTTAGAGAATCATATAGTTGTTTAGCTTTCTTACAAAGATTACTTGCAACGTTAAGACTCTTTTGAAAAGACATACATGCTTGTTGTATATGATCGGATGGATCACAACATGAGCATATGCTTTGAAGATTGTCTGACTGGTTCCTTGTCATATCAGTTTTCTCAATAGCTTGTTGTTGATTACTATCTGACTTATGACATTTCTTGAGAGAGGAACAACTGAGATTTTTCAAATTCTCAAAGGGAGTATTTCCAGATATCAAATCCTTAAGAACTGCAATTTCTGCAACAAGACCATGGTTGATCCAGATTTGTTCATCCAACCCTTTTTGAAGAGACATTAGTTTTTCAGACCTTTTCTTGCGGTTGTTTTTTACACCTGGTGAAGCGTCAATTGAGACTTTATTGTCCATATTGTCAGATCGCTACAAACACAGACTTTTGAGGTCTTTGAATGTGTTTGCCTGCTCTGATACCAATTGAAAAAGCGGGGGTCTAACAACACCACCCAATATTTCGCAATTTGTATGGACTAACTCCGAAATACTTTGCTAGAGAATCAACTAGACAGTCAGACTCAATCTAGATAAAATTATCTCAAGGAGTTAATATCTCTCTCTTGATTTGATTTTTATTCAAGCTAAAAAAAATAGCGAGTCTTTATCAAATACAAGGAAGAACTTGGACGGTACCAAAGACCAATGTCCAAGTGTTAACCAATGAAATCGACAACCACAAGGTCAGATCTCCAAGATTAACCTTTAACGCACAACCTGTATTATTTCAATTATAAAGATAAACAATATAATGCGGAAAATGAAATAACACAGACACCAGAAATTTTGTTAACGAGGAAACCGCAAATGCAGAAAAACCCCGGGACCTAGTCCAGATTGAATACACACTATATTAAGCCGCTACAGACACTAGCCTACTCCAAGATAACTTCATACTGGACTATAATTGAACCCCAATCAGTCTCCCACTAATTCAAGGTACAGTTGTACTCCTACGCCTCTGATCCCAGCAGGATACTGCGCACTTGATTCCCTTAGCTGATCTCACCCACAACCAAGAGTCGCTGCAACCCAAAATCGTAGACTTGATAATAAACAAATTTGTCTCACACGGAAAAGTCTATCAAAGAATAAATCTGTCTCCCACAGAAAAATCCTAGGTTTTTGTTCCGTCTTAAGATATGAAATCAAGGTGAACAAGAACCAATTGATAATCCGGTCTTATATTCCCGAAGAACAACCTAGACTAATCAATCACCTCTCAAAAGTCTTACTTGAATACACAAGAGGACGTCGAGGAATCACAAACAGTGAGACGAAGATGTTTGTGACTTCTTTATCTTACATATCGGAGAACTCTCACGATCTCAAGACTATCAATAAGATTGTACTCGTACGATTGAAGATGCAAGATCAGATCACACAACTACGATAAAAGTAGTATCGGTCTGGATTCACAATCCCAATGAAGTCTTTAAGTCGTTAACCTGGTTTTAGAGAAGAAAACCAAAGGTTAGAGGAGAATCGACTCTAGCGAGCGCACTAGTATCACACAAACGTGTGGGGATTAGTTTTTCCCAATGCTATATGTCTCCTATATATAGTCTTCAAATCAAGGTTTTGCCTTAGTTGCAAAGTGATGAGTGCTAAAAAGTGCATATTTCTATATATTTTTCTTGGCATTTAACTCATCTTTTGTGCATTAATTCTACATTTTATCCCATATTCTGTATTTTCGTTGTTTTCAAGAATAAATACTTTTCTTAATTAATTTTGCATTTTTAGGTACTAAATAAAGCCTGGTTAACTCACGGAGCGAAAAAGAGCAAAGAAACGGCAAAGACTCTCGCTAGGAGGAAGCGAAGAATGATGTTTGCAAGAGCCGGATAAACGAGAAGTGGGCTTGAAGAGGAAGAATTGTTCTTAAAGAAGATATGGGCTTGGCATACACAAGGCCCAAAACCCTTACCCAAATCCATTTCCATTATCCATACCCATTTCCATGAGAGCCGTCAGATTGGATCCATCTCATCATCCAACGGTCGCCTCATCATTGTGCATCAAACTCCGAAGATCCCGTCAAACACTTTAGTACCTAACTCCATCTGAAGCCGTCAGTTCTGTTGTATCTCATCATCCAACGGTCGTTCCTATCGCGCCGTTGGATCATTCCATCATCTTTTCATCCTACGCTTTCGCTTCGCTGAGCATCAACCTTTGATACGTCCGTCTAACACCCTAGTCACCAAACCCTATTACCCAACCAAACAGACCCTTCTTCTCCATCGGGTTATTCTTCTCATCTTCCCAAAATAAAACTCTGCCATCTCCATCACCACCATCTCTTCCATCACCATCTCGAACACCACCACTACCACCTTCCCCCGACAAACTCAGTATTCCATCACCACCCTTGTCTCTTCCTTTCTCGTTTGTAGCATCGAGTCCTGATGCTACAAACTCGACAGTGAGAGAAGCTAGGGTTCACAGAAGTCTAGGGCTAGGCCAACAGCGCAACAAGAGCAGGAAGAGCACCAGAGGGACATCAAGAAGCATGGGTCGAAGCCAATTTACACATGGGTATGTCGAATTTTATTTTCCCCAAAAGTTAGGGTTTGCAAATTTAGGGTTTTGTGAAATTAGGGATTTTGTTGTAAGCTATAAAAGGGAAGCCGTAGAGAATGCAAAACTTGTTCTTGGGTCATCCGAGATACCCCCTAATTGGGTTAATTTGATTTTTCAATCCAATGCATATCTTCTTCTTATCCACTGTTAATGTCTGTTGTGTTAGTTTTCAATGTTTTGTTAATATTTAAGTTTCAAGTATGTTCTGTCATGTGTAGTTAACTTTCTTGTGCTATTTCATTATGTTCTAAATCACTGGTGCTAAGGTTGAGATGAAACCAATGCCACTGCTAGTTAGTTGAAATCATAGATATTGTTCTTGTTGTGCTAGAACTGTTTAGGATAAATTATCCTTCAGGATTGCTTACTCATCTAAGTGATTGATATGCGGTTAGTTTGTTTTGTGAGAGGACAGCTAATACTAGGATTAGATAATTATCTTAGTGATACTAAACCATCCTCCTGAAACAACCCTTTGATGAGCAGCAGGCTTGAACCTTCACTGCCATCTAGATAGTCAGCAAGCCTAGAAGCTCACTGATATCTACACCAGGGACAAGAGTGATATTGAAATTGAGATTGCCTTAGAATAGGTTATTGGTGGATTCAAGACCTTAGTGTTTTACTTCTTTGTCACTGTTTTACTTAGAGAACTCACTGCTCATTGCTCACTGTTATTCATTGCCTTTGCTTCTTTGGCTCACTGCCACTGTCACTTACTGTCACTGCTTAGCTTAGAGAATTAGCTTAGGAAATCTTCAATCACACACCCAAGTCCCTGTGGAATGACCCTGTTCTTGCACACAAGCTACAACTGACCCTGTGCACTTGCAGGTATAACATGTAGGCTGCTTCATTGTCTTATTTTCTCACACTCTTAAAAGCCTACCACAAAGCAATCAATATTCACCGTTAGATGAAAACCTGATTTAGATTCAAGCTTATATTTCTCAACCGTTAGATCAAAAACTTAGCTTGTCACACACACTTGAGATATACGTTTACTGGGTTTGTGAAAATCGTTCCCCACGTGTATGTGTATGTTGGTTCAACATAATAACCCAAAAGGTCAACCATATGAGCATTTCATATTAACCTTGTTCTTCTTCACCATAACTAATTCAATTGACTCAAATGAACTAGTTAGAGAGTTGTTCAATTGCTATGAGATCTTATGTAACTACACAAGACACAACTGAAAAAAAGATGATTCGATTCGATTGAATCGGCTCATGAACTTTATAGCCACAGTTTGCATACTGTATTCCTTAGTAATTTAAGTTTCATGTTCAGAGCACATTTAGATTATAACCCACTCAAGTACGCAAACAAGTTCGCGGACTTAAGACAACCGACAAAGTTTTCCAAACTCAGCAGAAAATCTCGGCAAGGAGACTTTCGCCAGTTCGCGGACAAAACACGCAAACGAGTTTTTGGAAAATCCCGGCAGAAATTCTCGGCAAGAGAACTTCCGTCAGTTCGCGGACTGAGTTCGCGGACTGAGTTCGCAAACTGAGTTCGCGGACTTGGAAAAGCCAATTCCTCCGGTTTCTCTCAATCAACAAAGTTCGCAAACTTCGGATTAAGGAATAGGACTTATGCAGATATGTGTTTCCACACAATGCTTATATCCATCATCGGTTATATAGACCTAAACTCTCATTCCAACCATTGAAACATTCTTAGAGGACGTTATACAGTTGTTACACTATTTCTCGTCAAAGCTATTTTCAAAGTGATTATAACATTATGACTTTCGTCATTAGGTGAAGATAAACCCGATCAAAGCGAAACGCTTTACCAACACATGATTTCGAGATATAGATAGGAGAGATATACTCGGCTCGAAATATTAAATGTGTATGATCCAGTCTATATAGCATACGACTTTTGTCTCATAAGAAGTAGGAGATAGACTTTTAAGTGATAGATAATCTCAAGTCTCCACATACCTTTTTGTTGATGAAGTTCCACGGTTCCTTGATTAGATCTTCGTCGTTATATGATGAATCGCCATGAAGTCCTTGAGTTCAACTACGCTTTTCTATCCTAGTCCGAGACTTATCTATGTCGACTAGAAATCAAGACTCATAGTTTTGATCACTAACATTGACAAACATGCTTGATATAGCAACGCATGCGAGGTCGACCGAGCTATGATCTAACATCAACTACACTCTTTATCCTAGTCCGAGACCTTAGCTATAGTAGACTAGAAATCAATACTTATAGTTTTGATCACTAACATTAACAAACATGCTTGAGATAGCAACGCATGCGAGTTCAACCGAGCAATGCTCTAATATTTAAAATTGGTTCATCTGTCTTCCAAGAACTATGTGATTGATTAAGAACACTCAATCACCAAACATGGGTTTCACGGTTCTACCAAAACAAGTTTCGGTTCTACCTCCATGTGGGTACTGGAATTAGTCACATTAGCTTTCCAAAATTCGGTTGACTAGGTACTAGGATCGGTTATCACATATATATGGTATCTAACTGGTATTTGTTGCACATGTACATATGATCGGTTCCCAATATCTAAAAACGTGTTGCACATTTTCATAGGATCGATTCCCAATATTTAGAAACTTGTTGCATCTCATACAAGGATCGATTCCTCTTTGTGATCGGTTGCACCTCTTACTAGGATCGTTTCCCCTTTGCCTAGAGTTGGTCATACCAATTACAACTGTAGTTGCAGGAAATCCTACACTACACTCCTCATATGATTTCATTGTTGATCAGCTCATTTAGGTTAACACTCTTAATTTTATTGATTGAATTCTGAATGTTCTTACAAGACAAGGAAAATAAAGAATATCAAGAATGATCTTTATTCTGAACTCTGTCTCTCCTATTTACTTGTCTCTCACTCAAAAAGATCCCCCCTCTTTTACAACTCGAATGACTATTTATAAGGAAATACATAGTGGATGACAGCAAATCTGTCCTTTATTTTCGGATATGGTTTGCGACATTCTCGCAACCTTACAAATGTTAACTTCGCAAGTTCTCTAATTTTCGCAAGACTATCACATCTTTCCCATGATATTTGCTGACGTTGTTTTCTGAAACTGTTCTGCGACACTATTGTGCAATTCCATTGATAATTTCGCTGAGACACAATTGTTGCAAGAATCTGATCCTACATCTTGCCTCTTCTCAAATCTTCTCTGCAAAGTAGAGAATGATGTGAGAAATGTCGCAACTACTTATATTTTCATATTCCACATTTATCACACGTACTCTCTCTCTCTTCCACTTATTTCTTTGCTTTCTCTTCTATTTTTATTCTCCCATCTCTGCAACTCTGTCATTCTTCTGCAAAATTCGCAGATCTAGAAATAGTTGCTGAGAAGTATATAGTGGCGAATTTCTTTGAAAATTACGAACTTATCTCCATGAAGAAAGAGAATACTCGTCGGGGTATTCGATTTAGAAGAAAAGATAACATTGATGAATCCAAAATTCTTATGCAAGATATTGACTGGCATTCTGGTAAAAACACAACTCCTCGCCAATCCAAAGATGACAAATGGTGCGTGTTTCCTTTAATGCTAAAGGGTCCTTATATTGCTGGATCAAACGTTCTTCCTGCGAATCTCGCTGCATATCAACCTCGGGTTTTCTCTTGGACCGAAAAGGAGAAAGAGGTATACTTCTCTCCTTTAACTCATTTTATACTTCTTTCTTGATTTTTACTATTATGTTCGCTAACTCTTGCGATATTCCGCAGATCCAAAAACTAAAAGATAGTTATAACAGGACTGGGAAATCCAGTACTCTGTTAGCTCTTCGCTCATATACAGATGAGGTAAGAAATTTTCTATTATGACTTTAAATAGTACTGTCATTCCCATGCTCCCATTTCTTACTTCTATCTGTGTGCGAAGATTATTGCTGAAGTAGAAGAATCTGCTGATGCTGCGAAGATTGGCGATAAAGGTAAAGGTGCTCTTCGCAGAGAAAAATCAACTGGTCCTCCTCCAAAGAAAAGAAAAGTTCGTTCTTCTTCTCCTTCAAATGTTCTTCCTAACGAAAATTCTGAAAGTGACAAGGATGATGAGGATGATAATGATCTCGTTGGAACTGAAGATTCTCCACCCGAATCTTCTATGGCTAAGCTTTCTGGCCTCTTTTCTGATTCTCTACAAGGAATGGGAGATATCCAGTTTGCAAATACCTGCAAAGCTCTCGCTACCCTTTGTGATGTCCCTTTATTAGATGGTGATAGCTCTCTTCGCGGAGTTTTTAGATCAGTGACTCCCGACTTCTTGCATTCTCTCAATAGTTTGGTATACTTTTATCTTTTTACTTCTTCATTTTTATAACTCAAAATCTCTTTCTATATTAATATATTTCTTTTCGCAGGCTGGAAAATCTTCTTTTGCGGTTGCCTTAGATCTAGAGAGAAGACGCGAAATTCTTGAAAAGAAGAATCTTCAATTTCACAAAAGGAATGAAGAATTAGAAGTTGAAGTTAAAGGTCTTCGCGAGAAGAATGGACAATTAGAAATTGATTCTTCCTCTTGTAAGAACAAAATTTCTAGTCTTCAACAAGCTAATAATCAGCTTTACGGTATATTACTTTTCTCTTTTCTCTTTATTCATTCATCTTGTTGTTTTATCTTATTTAAATTATCCTTTTTGCAAACATTTATGGTCTTTCTGATGAAGCTACCCTTCTTCGTTCATTTCCTAATGCCTTGGATAATGATACCCTTCTTGAACGTTTTAACAATTCCTGAAATAGCTTTTCTAATGATAGAATTTCATCTCTTTATCTAAATGAACTTAAATAACAATTTCGCCTCTTAGAAATTGATCATAGATCCAGTTTAGGCTTAACTAACAGATTTAAACGTCTCCTTATTGATTCCAAAGAGAAAACCAATGAGTTGAGAACCAAGATTAGCGGTCTCATAGATGATAAAGATCGTATCTCTGATAAAGGTGCCAAGTCTCTGGCGAAATTCCAAGAGGCTCTCCTTGAAGTTCAACTTGAGCGAGATGAAGCTAATCGCAAGAATATTGAACTCTGCGAAAGGGAAAATCAAATTCGTTCTCTTCTTCTCATAAGTAGTGAGGAGGAATTTGTCTGGGCTGCGAAAATTTTAGATGATGCTAGAAAAGATTTAGGCGTAAATGTTAGTCTCCAAGTTGAACATACAGCCTTGATTAGAGATATGATTTCTGACAGAAAAGGTTGTTAATTGCTCTTTTTTACTAATCTTTTGCTTCTTATGGATTTTCATCAAGTTAATAATTGGTTGTCTTTTGTTCGCAGATTCTGAAATTAGATATCGTGAAAAGATTGAAGAATTTGAAGCTGAAAAGGAGGAACTCGCAAAGAATCTTTCTTCTCGCAACGACAAGTATTCTAGATTGAAGAATCAAATCAAAATCACCATTGAGAATTTTAAGAATGATGCTACGCATTTTCGCAATCAAACCATCCATATGGTTTGTGATGATCATAATATCCCAAATTCTAATTACCCTTGTATTTTAGAGGAAATCCCGCGGAATACTACCAATTTGATTATCTCTGATAGTGAAGCTGGCGATGAAGAATCTGATAGTGATGGAAGTTCTGATGGTGATGAGGATTCTGACGCAGATGAAGAAGGAAATAAGCCTGATGAAGATAATGAAGGATTAACCAAGAAATAGTCTTTATTTCTTCTTTGATTCTTTGTAGCACTTGTATATTTATTTCTTCTTTCTGTATATTTGTGTTTCTTTCATTTTGGCCTGCGTAAATTAAAACAATTCTTCTTTGCAATACAGTTAATCAATATAATCATTAATTCTTGAATTTTTGAGTAAATCTCTCATATGGAGACAAATAGCATTTTCTAATTTCATACATTCCCATACTTGCCTCTGTTATTTGAATCCAAATGAGAGATTTCATAAACTTTTTCTTATTGTATAATTTCGCAACCTTTTACGAAGTGATTTTTGTTTCTTTTCAAAATATCATTCCTGTGTGGTCTTATTTTGCCTTCCTAATTAAAGGTCTTATTATGCCACCTCTTGTCATTGCGAAAAAATCGCAGGACGTCCTTGCACTTTCATGCAATAACCCATTGATCTTGCCTTAACTTTTTCTTCTGTATTATGGCCTTTTCAGGAATATTGCGACAATATGACAGGCCTAAATATTCTTGCAAAAATAAAGCCCCTTGACATTGTCGTCTTGCGATGAAATCGCAGGACGTCTTCGCACTTTCATACGAAAACCCATTGATCTTATCTTATCTTTTTCATTTATATTATTGCCTCTTCAGGAATGTTGCACAAATATGACAAGCCTTAATTATCCTTGCGAATAATAAGCCTCATGACATTTGCGTCTTAAGACAGTTATCAGCTCCCTAATGGAGGGTGCCGCCCTTATCTTCCCCCTGGTTGCCCCTTCAAGGAGGCGTACTTCTACCATACAAGGTTAGCTCCTACCATCCAGTCTTAACAACAACCAGTTGTTTCCGCAGTCTCTTATCCCTTTTACCTATAGGGCTTATGGTTACGAGACTGCACCCTAAGTGGGGTTTTCTTCGGGTCGAGTGCAGTATAAGCCAAGACTTGTCAAGAATGGCAAGGACGCTTCAAACGCCCTCGACACTCTTGACTCAACCGTGTACCTCGGCGCCTTGATCAGATCTGCACTCCTTGGGAGAGTCCTTATTACCTTAGTCGCCCAACCTAAGGCATATGCTTAAGTTGAGAATCCAAGGTGCCTCTCCCAGATGGGCTTTATTGACCCTAAATCTCCATGACTCAGGTTCCGGTGGCGGTGTAGCCTTTCCCTGAGCCATGTAACAGGTACCCCCTAATATGACGTACTTTAGGTCTTACATTTTCCTCTTGCGAAATTTTATTCACGAACTAGGGTGTACGCCATAAAGGTTCGCCTCTTTCTCTTTTGTCATTCTTTTCTGATTATTTTCTGTAAAATTCATTATCTCTGCGAGAGTCTCGCAATTCATAATATTGTATATGAATTTCGCAATCTCAATTTTGTTATTCAATCAAATGTATTTTTGAGAATTTTACTTATTGCGAGATTGTCGCAACAACTTAATCATTCATACATTTCTTGCTTTTATTACTTTTTCCCTCCTATGCTTCTTTATGATTTTCTGCTACTGCTTCCTTGGTAATGGCATGTTTATCCTTTTTATCCTGAGCTAGCATTGATTTTGTAACATCTCTTCTCCTTTATTTTCGATTGTATCCACCATCAACTTCTCACTTCTTTGTACGTCCTTGATCTTGTGTCGCCAGTTTTCCTTCTTGTTTGCTCTTCCTTCGCAAGATTCTATCTCAGTTTCGTAACATTTCTTTCCTTCAACCCAATCTCCCTTAATGATTCCTACACCATTGGGGTGAGGGAATTTTATGCATTGATGGAAAGTTGAAGCTACACCCAGAATCCCATGTAGCCAAGGTCGACCAATTAATGCATTGTAGGGTGATTCTACATCAACAACACAGAATGAGATTTCTGAAGATATTCCCTTCAATGGAATTTGCATAGTAACCTCCCCTTTAGGCTTGTTTGCAGTACCATTAAAACCATATATTTTATGTGTTGATGGTACAAGATCATCATCTCTTCCACCCATGGTTTTATAAGTATGATAAAATAAGATGTTCACAGAGCTTCCAGTATCGACTAAGATTCTATTGATTGCCAATGAATCTTCAGATCCATCATCCACATCTTTTTTTGGTTTTGGATTAATCTCTAATTTTATTACCAATGGATTGTCATGCATCTCTTCTCCTTCGGGAACTTCTTCTGCGGTAAAGGAAATTATCTGTTTCTTCTATTCCTCTAGTTGCGAAATTTTCGCAATATTCATAATTTCTTTTCCATTATTATCTCTTGCGAACACTCGACTTAAAACATTATCATAAAAGTCTTCAATTGTCTTATATGAATGTACGATAGAATGACATAATAGATTTTTTGCTTTTGCACCCACTTCTATGAAGAATGTTTCTTTCTTTTTCATTGTATTCACTTTGTGATGTTCTGGTGGTGGTGGTAATGGTTGAGGTTGTGGATGCCCTACCAGAAAGTCGTTTAATTTTCCTTAATCTATCATTCTCAAAATAATTCTCTTTATATTTCTGCAACTGTTTGTGGTATGTCCATGAAAATGATGAAAAAAACAAAATTCATGACTTCTGTGATTTGGAGGTGGTTCCGTTCCCATGTTCCACGGTGTTGGTATATTTTCCATCAAGATTATAGCTTCCCATATCTTCTCCACACTTGCATTTAGAGGTGGCATCTTGATTTCTTCCCACACTACCTTATGACCTCCTTGTCCTCTATTAAAGTTTGGTCTTTGACCTCCATAAGTTTCTTGCGGTTGATCGAGTCTTTGAATCTTGTTATTTCCTCCACGACTGTAGAAACTTCTTTCTCTTTCATACCCTTCTTTATCTCGACTTCCCATGGCTACCAACTTCCGCTGATTGTTTCCTGTCACCTTTTCTTGTTGTACTTGCGAAGTATTCGCCACTGTATTTATTAGCTTGGGTAATAAGCTTGCATTCGCTTCTTGTGAGATGGTATTCGCAACTGGATATGATTCCATTTCATTTTGTCTTTCCTCCAAAGAAATGTATTCTTCTTGAAGTTCTTGCAATTCAGTCATTGTAATTGTATTCTTGACTCTGAAAATTTGGACATACAATGGGTTTGTTGCAAACATAGCATTGATAAATGATAATATGAGATATCTCTCATCTACACGGCCAGCCATTTCGCTACACATGATTCTCCATCTTTTAGTCAAGTGTTTCAAACTTTCACCAATCCTTTGTTTTAATCCAAACACATCTTCTATACCAGATCGTGAGGAATTATTACTTATATATGCTCCCAAGAATGTGGTCTGCAAATGATTGAAGGAGGTTATTGTGTTCTTTGGTATACCTTCAAACCATTTTAACGCCTCTCCTGTTAAGCTGGATGCGAAATATTTGCACAATACCGCATCATGATTTTCCCATTGTAACATGCATCTCACATAAGCTTTAATGTGTTGAATTGCATAAGTTGTTCCATCGAAAATGCTGGTTAATGCGGGCAAATTGCATTTCGGTGGTATTCCTCCTAATTGTACTTCCCTTGTAAATGGAGTTTTCGCAGCTTCTTCTATTGCTTCATCCAATTGTCTTCTACCTACTTCTCCTCTGTTATTTAGCATTCCTCTCATTTCTTCTAATTCTTTCAAGATTTGTTGATTGACTCCTGAATCTTGACCCATTGGTCTCTTTAATTTTGCTTCTCTTCTTCTGCGTTCACGTTTATCTTCTCTTGTGAAATTTTGTATCTCTTCTTCATTATCCTCATCTCGTCTTCTTCTGCGATTCTCTTCCTCATCCCTATCTTGAATTCGCAAGTGATGATGTCGTTCATTTTCCCCTCCATAATTTTGTTCATTTCTTATCAACTCAATTCGCTGTCTTTCAGCCATTCTCTTCACTCTATCATACTCCTCATTGAGATTATCATTATTCCAGTTTTGTATACGCCTTCTTTCTCGGTTGTCATGATTGTTCTGGTGAATTGTCTCCTGAAGCTCTTGCTCTTCCATTTCTGCTCTCAACTTTTCACATTCGCAGATTAAACGTGCTTGTTCAGCATTATGTCTTTCAATTTCTTCTTCAATTGTCTGTTGATTTCTTTGATTTTCTCTCACATGTAAAATTCTTCTTCCCTCCTCTTGATTTCCTTCGCCATCTTGGTTATTTTGTCTCTGAATTTGCCCGTTCTCTTGATTTCCTCCAATTTGTCTATCATCAAAAGTTTCATTTTGTGGAATGTAACGATCATCAATTCTTTCTCTATTTTCGCGATATTCTTCATTAGGATTTGACATTTCTTCCTGAATACTGTTTCCAACATTGATTGTAAGTGAATTTTGCCTCATTTCTCTTCTAGTTGATCTGGAATATGATTTTGTAATACTTCTCGATCTTCTATTCTGCAATCTGATATTCTCCATCCTTAATTCGTGATTTTGTCTTGTTAAATTTGCACGTTCTTCCGCCTCAGCTCTTCTCTCTTCATGTATTCTTCGTCTCAATGTTTCTAACGCTCCAATTTCTTCACCTCTATGAATTATTCCTTCATATGCTTCTTGATTTCTCTCTTCCTGTCTGTAATTTCTATTTTGTTGCTCTTCTTCTACTTCTTCTGCTGAATTTGATCGCCAAGTGTGTACGTTCACTCTGTCATAATCTGTATTCCTCTCTTGAACTAGTGTTTGTTGAGTTGGTGATTGAAAAATATTTTATCTATTATTTCTCCTTCTAGTAGATTCTCCCATTTCACTTCTTTCTCTTCCAGCAATTCTTTTGCTTCTTCTAATAGTAGTTGGTTGTTCGGATGTATTTCTTCTTCTAGCCATTTCTTCAATGCTAACAATGTTTCAAGAAATTATGAAAAATTATTAATCAACTACTTTAAATTTTCACAAATCTCAATATTAATCTTCGATTTTTTCTAGAATAGTCTTCAATCTTTAATCGTCCCTATTTCTAGCGCCATTATATAGTTGCAGGAAATCCTACACTACACCTCTCATATGATTTCATTGTTGATCGGCTCATTTAGGTTAACACTCTTAATTTTATTGATTGAATTCTGAATGTTCTTACAAGACAAGGAAAATAAAGAAGATCAAGAATGATCTTTATTCTGAACTCTCTCTCTCTCCTATTTACTTGTCTCTCACTCAAAAAGGTCCCCCTCTTTTACAACTCGAATGACTATTTATAAGGAAATACATAGTGGATGACAGCTAATCTGTCCTTTATTTTCGGATATGGTTTACGACATTCTCGCAACCTTACAAACGTTAACTTCGCAAGCTCTCTAATTTTCGCAAGACTATCACATCTTTCCCATGATATTTGCTGACGTTGTTTTCTGAAATTGTTCTGCGACGCTATTGTGCAATTCCATTGATAATTTCGCTGAGACACAATTGTTTCAAGAATCTAATCCTACAACAACAAATCGATCATACCATTTCAGGTGATTACTTAAGATCGCTTTCACTAATAAAAGTCATACCAATACAAAAGTCAGGCCTTCTAAAGAGTTTTACCAAGAACATAAACAAGTCATGAGCGGTTATACTAATCACACATATTGGTAGTTAAAAAGAAATGCAATGAATAGCAATACCAATAAGCCTAGCTATTTCCCTTTTGATTCACGAAACAAGTTCATGAATTTACTTCCTTTAAACGAATTTAAAACATTGTTTCCTAGGATGAAATCTTCACCTCATACCCATACATAATCACAATAGAATTCAAACGATTATGTCGATGTCTTATATACGAATTTCAAAATATAAACGTTATACTTCGTATTGTATTCCTTAATACTACGTCTAACTAGAGTATAATCATTCATGCTTCGCAGTTATATTTTCAATATGCACGACTTGAAAGATACGTTAGGGAATGAAATAGTTCAACTCAAATATCACTAACCTCAAGTGGAAGGATGATGTTGTCGTTGTAGCTCCTTACTTCTTCACTTCTTCAAGTCTTCACGTAATACTTGTAATGTCTCATATCCTAATACTTTCAAGCTAACCTATACAAAGTTGACTCTAGTACATAATCAAGCGACTCTTTAAATGAGTTTTGGTCCACTAAAACATGAAAACCAAACTTGACACACCAACGCTTGGTGGGTTCAACCGAGCTATGCTCTAACATCTCCCCCTTTGTCAATTTTAGTGACAAAACTCTTACATCATATGGATAAACAAATTACAAGAATTCACTACACATACGCTTGATTCCCAAATTCAACAGCACAATAACCTGTATACATTCAATCCATAAATGTCGTTGTTGACATTATAATAACAAAGTTAATACTCCCCCTAAAGGTAAGATAGGTAGATTTTCAATCTACACGTCTTTGTTATTCCTTTGTAGTCCATATAACTACAAATATCATATGATATGCTACTCCCCCTTAGTCTATGCTTTACTCTTTCATTAGATAAAACGTTTAAGAACAAATGTCCTTTCCCTTAGTGATACCAATCAATATTAATCAATACCAGTATCACTTGTTTACTCCATATATTTCTCCCCCTTTTTATCACAAAATGACAAAGATACGAGCAAATAAAGGACAAACCGAAAGGATCTTACAAATCTCACAAGACTTGCAACCTATAGAGTTAAGCACGAGGTTCCACACACCATTTTTGATAACCAATATCAAAACTGAAACTACAAAGTAATTTTGTTTTGATATGTTACCAAGGAAACAATTGCCTTGCCCAAAGCAATTTTCCATAATAGTTTAGCAAACCAAAAGATCGACTAAACACCTTAGTTCTTTTGCTAAACCGATTGTACAAGTACAATCGCTTGTTCAATAAGACCAAAATAAAGATAACTCTATTTTTCTCATCAGGTTCTAATTATCCATATAACTTAGACTTCACTTTCAAACAAGACAAGTACTAGGTTAGTTAACTAACATTTTTTGTTAACGCATTCGATTAGACTTGAATAACTGAAACCTCCACTTTGATAAGTCTAACTAAGATCGGAATTAACTTAGTTTCTCTTACCCGGAATCGAATTGGACTAAACAATTCATCCCGAAAAACCTTTTCTTTTGTCAAGCCATAAACAATTCATACAAACCAAATAAATCAACTTGCATAATTACTTACCTCAACCGGAAGCAATTGAAACAACATAGACATTAAAGCACCGCAATTGCACCGAAATTTTGTAAGCCTAAACGATTGATACCAAATAATAAATCAAGATAACAATAGTTTTTCTTAACCGGAAACAATTGAATCACACACACGTCCATACACAAATAATGGAATAAAACATCAATTGTAACGAATTTTTTTTAAGCAAACGCAATAATCATATGCAATAAAATCAGGCTTTTCTTAAACAGGAAAACGATTAACTAACAAAGTCGTTACCTCAAATTTCTCATCCTGTTCTCCAATATGTGTGCATCTTCTTTCCAGGGAGAACTGATACCGAAATATCATTGTGTTGTCATCCTTATGCAAAACAAAAGAATAACAACAACCAACCTTTACCAGAGAAAGGTTGAAAACCGGTTTTTAACTATTGCAAGCAAAAGTTGAAAACCCCGAAACACATATGCTTTTATGCTAAACCAAACGATTCAACATATTGTGACTTTTCACATATTGTTTCAATCATAACCCCTTGATAAAGCCTACCAACATGGGCTAGAACTTAATCTTGCTAAACCAAAAAGTCACCCAAACCATAAGGGTTCACAACATATGAAATCGAATATTAAGGTCAGAAAACCGAAATCAAACATCCCATAAACATATATAGCAATAAGATAAAGCATTCAAGCATATGCTATGTAATCATAAACTATCACAAGAAAAATTACAAATCACATAATTTTATTCATAATAAGATAGTTTTATTCATAATAGACCTAATACAATTATTGAAAGAAATCAAAAACTGATGTCTATTTTCCCATTTTTGAAACTTTAATTTCAACATTTTAGGGTTTCCTTCAAAGCTGAATCCGGATCAGAAGATTTCACCGGATTCCAATCATCTTCTATAATTACTAGTCTTGATTCAAGACTAACAACATTGTCATTGACTTCCTTTCGCAAATCCTTTTCCATATTCCTTACTTCACACAAAATTAGATCTAATTTTAGTGAGAGGTTCTTGAGAAGATTATCATTAATCGAAGAGATTTCTTCATTAGGAACATCTTGCTGAAGTTCTGGAGATGAATCAGAGTCACCATCAGGAGATTCAAGACGAAGTTTCTTGTTAGGAAACAATATAGTCCAGACTTTTTCGGTTTTGCGAGAGTTGCAGCTAGAGGTAGACATTCTGTCAAATCTCTATAAAAATGAAATAAGAGGTCTTCCCTCTTATAATTTCTAAAACTTTTTCTCAAAATCTTTGAGAATATTATTTCAGTTAAATTCTTAACCAAAAAATCATTTTTAGAAATATTTTTACTCAAATATTTACATTTATATCCTTACTTTATACTTTTGAGGATAACAAGTAAAGATCCATGATAACCAGTTAGGTTGTCACCTTTTTGTTGAATTTTCTTCCCTTGAAGATTTCAACATTCTTACATATTTGAGGAGACATTACATTTGGAATTTTAGGTTCAACTTTTAATCTTGATGTTCGAAAATCTTATTCTCCCTTTTAGAAGAGATCCTTGATATATACTTAGATCCTGACTTTTCGGTTTTATACAATCTCTCTCTCTGTTTAGTATCAGTGAAAAGAAGAGGGTACCCAAATACACCACAATCTTTTATTTTGATCACAACCTATACAAAACCCACAACGTATAAACCTCTTGGAGATACAATCACTCAAGGAATATTTCAACACAGTGTCTACTTGAAATAGGGTTAGTCCGGACTGGCCTAACAATGTGAGAATGTCAAAGTCAAGTGGAGAAATCCAGTACACTTTATGTGATCGTCTATGGATATGAAATCGAGACAATACAACAACAAAGTGTTCACTTGATAATAGTAAAACCTTATAAGATAAATATCAAGTGCCTAGTTAACATACAAGTGTAATTACTGTAATTATAATATAAAAACTATTATAATGCGGAAATAAAGTAAAGCACACGCCAAAATTTTGTTAACGAGGAAAACTACAATCTTGTAGAAAAACCCCGGGACTTAGTCCAGATTTGAGTACTCAATGAATTAAGATGCTACAAAAAGTAAACCTGCAACTTCGTGTAGATACTACTAAGTAAACTAAAATCCTAGTACCCAGCTTCAGCAGTATTCTTGTTTTGATAATATCTAGCAGAACCAAAGTTCTCAATAGATATTTGATACCCAATATCCTGGCAGAAAAGACGTTTTCTTTAGGACTAGATCTAGTATATCTTCTTAATGATTCACACAAATTCTTCTTCAAATCTTAAAAGTCTTCAATCTTCTAATTAATCTTCAAAGTAACAACCTGCAAAAACAGACTTTATTCCTTATTGATTTGTCGCATAGAACGGAGTCTGTTAACAATGGAAAATCAATGAATCTATCTTACGGATCTAGAAAAACTTAGATCCGTAGAAACGTTAAATCCTTGATCTAGTTTGAGTGAGCCTTATCTCAGAAGAGAAGGTTCTCAAGAATAAACAAACTAGGTGCAATCAAATATTCAACAACCGTTAGTCAATCAAATCAATAATCGAAAACTAAAATAACAATGCAATCATCTAGTTTCCCACCAACGGTACTAATAGAGATTCTCAATCCCAAAGAAGACTTTAACTGCGCGGTCGTAAGATATTTCACCTAATTAGGTTACTCTCATCTCTGAATAGGCGACTTCACCAGTAACAACACAACCGAGGAAGTTTGTTGTCACGAAGGATTAGTTTGCTAGAAATGCAAACTTCAAGTATTTATAGACAAGGAAGTTTGGACACCAAGGAATTTCCAAAATCGAAAATATTCTCAAGATATGCAATATATTACAAATTCGGTTTCCATAATTCCTGGAAATGCTCTGTCCAAAATATTGACCGAAAATCTCTTTGGAAAATCTTTAACTAGTAAATGCACATTACTAATTCTCATTTTCCTAAAATAAAATTAACAACCTTAAATAAAAGATTCTTAACTTATTTATCTTTCGATCCTGGGATTTTCTTCCTTTAGCTATTAAGGAATAACTTTGAACAATAAAAGATAAATATTACAGCACATGTTCAAAGTATGTCGACATCCTTACTTTGTAAGTCCTCTTTCATACTTACAACCTTGAAACTAATTTGCCACACTTCCAAACAAGTTTAGAATTGGTTCATCTGACAAGAACTATGTGATTGATCAAGAACACTCAATCACAAATCATGAGTTTAACGGTTCTACCAAAACAAGTTTCGGTTCTATCTCCATGTGAGTACTGTGCATAGTCACACTAGCTTTCCAAAATTTGGTTGACTAGGTACTAGGATCGGTTGCCCACATATATATGGTATCTAACTTATAAGTGTTGCACATGTTCATAGGATCGGTTCTCCTTTGCCTAAAAACGTGTTGCACATGTCCATAGGATCGGTTCCTCTTTCTGCTAAAAACTTGTTGCACCTCATACAAGGATCGATTCCCCTTTGTGATGTCTTGCACCTCTTACTAGGATCGGTTCCTCTTTACCCAGATTCGGTCATACACAAATCACAAGCTCGATCATACCATCTCAGGTGATTACTTAAGATCGGTTTTACTAATAAAAGTCATACCAATACATAAGTCAGGCCTTTGTGAATAGTTTTACCAAGAACACAAACAAGTCATGAGCGGTTATACTAAATCACACATATTGGTTGTTCACAAGATATGCGATAAATAACAATACCAATAACGCCTGGTGGTTTCCTTCTCGATTCATAAACAAGTTTATGAACTTACTTCCTTAAAACACATGTAAAACATTGTTTCCTAGGATAAAATCCTCACCTCATACCCATACATAATCACAATAGCATTTAAACGATTATGTTGATATCTTATCTACAAAGTTTAATGGTTAAGCAATAAACCTCGTATTTTATTCCTTAATACTATGTCTATCTAGAGTGTTCATGCTTCGCAGTTTTGTTTTCAATATGCACGACTTGAAAGATACGTTAGGGAATGAAACATTTCAAGTCATATATCACTAACCTCAAGTGGAAGGATGATGTTGTCGTTGTAGCTTCTTACTTCTTCACTTCTTCAAGTCTTCGCAATACTTGTAATGTCTCATATCCTAATACTTTCAAGCTAACCTATACGAAGTTGACTCTAGTACATAATCAAACGACTCTTAAAAGAGTTTTGATTCACTAAAATATGACAACCAAACTTGACATACCAACGTTTGGTGGGTTCAACCGAGCTATGCTCTAACAATCTCCCCCTTTGTCAATTTTAGTGAAAAAACTCTTACAATCATATGGATAAACAAATTACAAGAATTCATTACACATACGCTCGATTCCCGAATTCAACAACACAATAACATGTATACATTCAATCCTTAAATTTCGTTGTTGATATTATAATTACAAAGCTAATACTCCCCCTAAAGGTAAGATAGGTAGATTTTATCAATCCGCGTCTTTGTTATTCTCTTGGTAATGATATGTTACTCCCCCTTAGTCTATGCTTTCACTCTTTCGTTAGATAAACGTTTAAGCACCAATGTTCTTTTCCTTAGTGACACCAATCAATATAAAATTAATGCCAGTATCACTTGTTTACTCCATATATTTCTCCCCCTTTTTGTCACAAAATGACAAAGAAACGAAAAAATAAAGGACAAACCGAAAAGAATCTTACAAATCTCAAAATAGACTTGCAAACCTATAGAGTTAAGCACGAGGGTTCCACACACCATTTATGATAACCAATATCAAAAACTAAACTATAAAGTAATTTGTTTTGATATGTTATCAAGGAAACAACTTCCCGAAGCAATTTTCCCTAATAGTTTAGCAAACCAAAAATCAACTTAGCACCTTAGTTCCTTTGATAAACCGATTGTACAAGTACAACCGCTTCGTTTGATAAGACCAAAATAAAGATAACTCTATTTTTCTCATCAGGCTCTAATTATCCATATAACTTAGACCTTTCACTTTTAAACAAGACAAGTACTAGGTTAGTTAACTAGTATTTCTTGTTAAGGCATTCGATTAGACTTGAATAACAGAGACCTCTACTTTGATAAGTCTAACTAAGATAAACTTAGTTTCTCTTATTCGGAATCAAATTGGACTAAACAATCCATCCCGTAAACTTTTTCTTTCGTTAAGCCATAAACAATTCATACAAACCAAATAAATCAACTTGCATAATTATTCACCTCAACCGGAAGCAATTGAAACAACATAGACATTATAGCACCGCAATTGCACCGAAATTTTGTAAGCCTAAACAATTCATACCACACAATAAAACAAGATAAAAATAGTTTTTCTTAACCGGAACCAATTGAATCACACACATATCCATACACACATCATGGAATAAAACATCAATTGTACCGAAATTTTGTTAAGCAAAAGCAATAAATATATGAAATAAAAATCAGGCTTTTCTTAAACAGAAAAACAATTAACTAACAGGATTGTTACCTCAAATTTCGCATCCACTTCTCCAATATGTTTGCATCTTCTTCCAGGAAAAATTGATATCGAAATATCATTATGTTGTCATCCTTATGCAAAACAAAAGAATAACAACAACCAACCTTTACCAGAGAAAGGTTGAAAACCGGTTTTTAACTATTGCAAGCAAAAGTTAAAAACCACCGAAACACATATGATTTTATGCTAAACCAAAACCGATTCAACATATTGTGACTTTTCACATATTGTTTCAATTAGAACCCCTCATGATCCTTTAATAAAGCCTACCAACACGGGCTAGAACTTAATCCTGCTAAATCAAAAAGTCACCCAAACCATAAGGGTTCACAACATTATGAGATCGAATATCAAGGTAATAAAACCGAAATCAAACATCCCATAAACATCCATAGCAATAATAAAGCATTCAAGCACAGGCTATGTAAATCAAAAACCATCACATATTATCAATCAAATAATTTTATTCATAAAATAGACCTAATACAATCATTGAAAGAGATCAAAAATTGATGTCTATTTTCTTGGATTAAGTATTACAGCATATAACTTAATCTCTAGTGGTGCTATTTTTGTTTACTGAGGTTTCATCAGTGTTCAAACTTTTGAAGCATGTCTCAAGAGACTTGTCAGCAACCACTTTTTGTTTTCCAAGATTTTCAATTTGTAGCTTCAAATCAGCTAGCTCGCTTCTTGCTTCTTCCATTCTATCATTCAGACTGTCTCGATCTTGTAACAAAGAAAAAAGACTTCATATGAGTTATTCAAACCCATGCATAGCTTCATGCATACCATATGTGGGAAACCACTTGGTAGAATCTGAATCATCGATCGCAAAGAGACTTATTCCATCTTGTGATATATCAGAGTTGTGATCAGAAACGATTCTTGAGACGATCTTCCTGATTCTTCGTTTTGAGAGAAAACCTGGACAGGTTCTAACAATTCGATCTTCACTTTTATTACTCCTTGTAACACTTCGAGTTATAGGAGACATGATTTTTAGTTACAGACTTTTTCCAGGGAAGATCTAACTCTTAAGAGAAGATTTTTATTTTAAAGATAAGAATATATTCAATTCATGAAAACAGGGTTTCTGAGAATAGGTTATTTTACCGAACTTCTCTTTTTATTAAAGGACATTATCCCCTATTACCGATTAAAAAAAAACAGTACCCCACTTGTGCTCTTGTTTTTATATGCTTCTCTCATCCAGGGTTACGAGCACAAAGAAAAATGGATGAGTTTGCACAGTCTCCCTACAACTAGGTTGTACTGGAGTAAGCCTTTTCTGGCTTACAGTGAGTATCAGAAACATAGTTCATGTTTCTCTTCGGGAATTTCTGCCCAAAATATTTTCTCCCAAGACAATGATCTTTTCTAACTCTAGAGATATGATCATGTGGAGAAACTATACTGACGTGAGAATTTTCAGAGATAGATAAATCTCTCTTGATTCTATCAATGAAATTTTCATAAGATTTTCTCATTATAAGGATTTCCTTGTGATTCACATCAGTGTGATTATCTGAAACAATTATCGGAGATTCCTGATTGTTTTTTTTTGACAGAGATTCTCTCTTTCCCTTTCTTCTGGAATCGTTCTTCATCAAAACAAGGATTGTTTCGATATGGATGAGGAGGAATCTTTTTCCAGAAGCGATTATCAACTATTTCCTATGATTCTATTAAGTTGATCTTATCGGGTAGTGGTATGATCTGTCTTTCTACTGAGGAACGGTCTTTCAGTTTTTTAAGACAAGAAACTTCCTTCAATATTTTTACCACCGTATGTTGAAGAAGTATAAGTTTCCTGTCAAGTGACTGAAAGTTGTATTTCTTAAGATCATGCTCACGGAATCGGTTCAAAGTTTCCTTTGCACAAGATTTCGTTTGATAATCAGTAGATCTAGAAGATGTTTTTCCATCCTCTTCTGACTTGATGTAGTTAGGAAACTACCATTATCTTGATCTGTTTCAGATGTGACTAAACCGGTTTTATCACAGTATGTAAAAGTCGAGCAAGGACTTTCAGTTTCCTCATCATCAGAAGAAATCACAACAACATCATTAGTCAGAGTCATAGGACGCGTCTCTTTAATAAAAGTAAGAGATTTACCAAGAACTTCTAGTTTGATAGTGAGATCCATATTCTCTTTAGCCAGACAATTCAGTTGAATGTCTTTATCTATGATCTCCTATTTAAGAAGATTTGTCTGTCTTTAATAACACTAATCTAGTAGACAGAGTTTTATAGGCTTTAGGAGTTTTACCAACTCTTTATCAGCATCTTCTTTTCCATCAGAGATGGACACAGATGTTTTCGCAACTCCTGGATCATGAGTCAGCGAAGTATTAACATCTTCAACTTTTGAGTAGTCAAACTCTTGCATAATGTTAACTCAATCAGACATAGATTCAAATTTTTATAGGTTGGATCGCACCAAACACATATTGTTAGATCTTTTCGTGTTTGCCTGCTCTGATACCAATTGAAAAGGCGAGGGTACCCAAATATACCTCAAGCTAAAACTTTTCCTACCTATAAGTCCTTTCTCCGAAAGTGATTGTCTATGGACTGAGTCGATACAGTGCAACTAATCGGTTCACACTTCGTGTGATCGTCTATGGATACGAGATCGAGACAATACAACAACGAAGTAGGTTTACTTGATAAAAAGGTTTGGACTTAACCAAACACAATAGGATTGCTTATCAAGTAAATAGGAATTAACGTTTGTGTAATTTACTTTAATTATAATAAAACAATTATAATGCGGAAATAAATGACACGGCAATATTTTGTTAACGAGGAAACCGCAAATGCAGAAAAACCCCGGGACCTTGTCCAGAATTGAATACTCTCAGGATTAAGCCACTACACAAAATTAAACCAACTTCATATAATTTAGACCAAGCAACTAAACCCATAGTTCACCTAGTTCCGTCTGTATTCCCACGCCTCCAACTTATGAATAAATCACGTACTTGGAACAATTCCTTTGGTTCGTATTCCAAACAGTAAAGGAACAACAAATATGTTTGGTAGAAACTCTCTTCAACTAAGTGATATGAGTTCGACAAAGGCTCTTATGTTTATCTCAATAAACTCCGTCGTCAGGTTGATGCCGATCTACACAACTAATCAATCCAATCTACCACAAGGATAAACCGATTATAGTTGGATCCTCTTATACCGAAACAAGTATTGTGCACACCAAAGATTATGAACCGCAAATCAGAAATCTTCAATATCTTCTTTATCTTTAAATCTTCTTAGATCTTCAATAAACACCTGCACACAACAACTTGAATCTCTTGTGATCAATCACGCACAGAACGGAGTATGTTAACAATGGATTATCACAAGATCATCTTTAGAACTAAAAACAGTCTAAAGGTCCATGTCGAAACTTCGATCTAGTTTGAGTGAATCTTATATCAGAAGAGAAGATTCCCAAGCATAAACAAACTAGGTGCAATCAAAGTTCAACCACCGTTAGTCAATCAAATCAATCGAAAACACAAGATAAACCGCAATTATCTAGTTTCCCACCAACGGTACTAATAGAGCTTCTCAATCCCAAAGAAGACTTTAAACTGCGCGGTCGTAAGAGATTTCGCCTAATTAGGTTACTCTCATCTCCGAATAGGCTGCTACACCAGTAACAACACAACCGAGGAAGTTTGCTGTCACGAAGGATTAGTTTGCTAGAAATGCAAACTTCAAGTGTTTATAGACAAGAAAGTTTGGACACCAAGGAATTTCCAAAACCGAAAATATTCTCAAGATATGCAATATATTCCAAATTCGGTTTCCATAATTCCTGGAAATGCTCCGTCCAAAATATTGACCGAAAATCTCTTTAGAAAATCTTTAACTAGTAAATGCACATTGCTAATTCTCATTTTCCTAAAATAAAATTAACAACCTTAAATAAAAGATTCTTAACTTATTTATCTTTCGATCATGGGATTTTCTTCCTTTAGCTATTAAGGAATAACTTTAAACAATAAAAGATAAACATTACAGCACATGTTCAAAGTATGTCGACATCCTTACTTTGTAAGTCCTCTTTCATACTTACAACCTTGAAACCGATTTGCCACACTTCCAAACAAGTTTAGAATTGGTTCATCTGACTTTCAAGAACTATGTGATTGACCAAGAACACTCAATCACAAATCATGGGTTTAACGGTTCTACCAAAACAAGTTTCGGTTCTACCTCCATGTGAGTACTGTGCATACTCACATTAGCTTTCCAAAATTCGGTTGACTAGGTAATAGGATCGTTTCCCCACATATATATGGTATCTAACTTATATGTGTTGCACATGTCCATAGGATCAGATCCCCTTTCTGCTAAAAACTTGTTGCACCTCGTATAAGGATCGATTCCCCTTTGTGATGTGTTGCACCTCTTACTAGGATCGGTTCCCCTTTACCCAGATTCGGTCATACACAAATTACAAATTCAATCATACCATCTCAGGTGATTACTTAAGATCGGTTTCACTAATAAAAGTCATTCCAGTACATAAGTCAGGCCTTTGTGAATAGTTTTACCAAGAACACAAACAAGTCATGAGTGGTTATACTAAATCACACATATTGATTGTTCACAAGATATGCAATGAATAACAATACCAATAACGCCTGGCGATTTCCTTTTCGATTCATAAACAAGTTTATGAACTTACTTCCTTAAAACACATGTAAAACATTGTTTCCTAGGATGAAATCCTCACCTCATACCCATACATAATCACAATAGCATTTAAATGATTATGTCGATGTCTTATCTACAAAGTTTAATGGTTAAGCAATAAACCTCGATTGTATTCCTTAATACTATGTCTATCTAGAATGTTCATGCTTCACAATATTGTTTTCAATATGCACGACTTGAAAGATACGTTAGGGAATGAAACAGTTCAAGTCAAATATCACTAACCTCAAGTGGAAGGATGATGTTGACGTTGTAGCTTCTTACTTCTTCACTTCTTCAAGTCTTCGCAGTACTTGTAATGTCTCATATCCTAATACTTTCAAGCTAACCTATACGAAGTTGACTCTAGTACATAATCAGGCGACTCTTAAAAGAGTTTTGATTCACTAAAATATGACAACCAAACTTGACATACCAACGCTTGGTGGGTTCAACCGAGCTATGCTCTGACAATCTTAGATTTTTTTTTATAGAATAATAATGCTTATGGAGTTTTAAAAATTGATTTTAGGAAAAGAATCAAAACCTTATTTTAGATTTTCGATAGATGTTGTTGTGGAGAATCTTTAAGGGCATAATAACAATACATAACCTCAATCAACATTACCATAATCATGATTTAGGAAACATAACATCATTTTGAGAAAAGATGATTTGGGTTTAGTTTGTCTTGGGAAAAAGGTAGAAATTAAGATTTGTGATAGGGCAAGTTGTAAAAATTGTGAGAGAAAAATTAGAAATAAACTGAAATATAACTTAATTTGGACTAAAAATAAAGAAAAAATTAGGGTTTATAAATTGATTTTGGGGAAGAAATACGATTGTTATTAAAACAATTAAAATCTGTTTGGTGACTTTGATTCCCGAGGGCTTAATTCTATATAATCCGAAATTAACGACTTCTCAACCAAAAGTGCCGTGATGTAGTCGGTTATCACGTCAATCTCACACTGAAGGTCCCCAGTGATTCGAAATTTAACACACCGAACTTCACGACCACAGCTGAGATGACGATGTCGATGTTCATAAACTCAATTCTTAATCTTATCCTGACAAATTATAAAAAAACGAGAAGAAGAGGAAAGACCCTCTTTTAAGTTGGTGGAATGAAGTGGAATGCTAATCTCCCTTGCATCATAGCCGACTTCCATTTTTAGGGTCCTCCACCAAAAGAAAGTATAGTGTAACACACGTATGATTTAAATTAGAAAGTATTTTTTGACTTGTTATTCATTATACATTTGGATAACGTCCACTCAACCCTACTCATCAAGAATGTTTTGACAACGTGTCACCAGCTGTTATTACACGTCAGTTGTCGTTCTGAACAGTACATGTGTTTGGTTACGAGTTTATCTCAACCACTAAACTTTTGTTTAATAATCTAGTTGCTCATAACTGTGATGCACTACTTTGTTAATGGTGTCGACTGGAATAGTGTTGGTTTTGGCATGTCCGGCTAATAATTAACTTGAAAAAGTCGTCTGGAATTGATTCATGAATCTGCCCGTACAACTGTAAGTCGTCTCTATAGGTCACTCAAGTGTCACAAATAACATGCGGTTCTTCCTCTACGGTCTTAGAGCAAATACTATGGCGCAAGACTTTTTGGAGATATCCACAGAATGCAGAGAAATGCAACAGCTATGGTGTCATATTTATTTCCTTCCGGTAGAGATAGCTTAAACATTTTACTTCACAAACAATTAATATTTCTGTTTTTAGAAGTCATTCTGAAATTGTTTTCATTTTTTTGTTTTCTAGAGGTCAAAAAATAACTTTTGGATGTGTATCCAAACGCTCTATTAGGCTTACCCACATGCATAGACTATGTTTCACACTACCATAGGAAACCCAGCTTTTGCCAAATATTTGTTTGTGACACTTTTATACTTAATCAAATCAAACCTAGTCATAAAAACTCAAGGTGACCAAACTTGTGGTACAAAAACCCCACTCAATCGTTGGGATCCATTAAAACTCCATCGAAACAAAATTGATACAAAAACCCCAAATTTTTTAAAATTTGATGAAACCAACATTTAAATTTGGGGGTTTTGTGTTAATTTTGTTTTGATGGAGTTTTTGTGTTACTTTTGTTTTAAAGGGTTTTTTGTGGAAGGATGGTGACACCTCTGGGGTTATAACTCGCGGACCGTAATCAAATATCAATTTATGGGCTAGAAATAGAATGCTTGCCTAGGCTAACACCACAACGCTATTTGAATGTCCCTGTTATCTTTATCAGATTTGGTCTTGTAACTGTGTTGTTAAGGTTCTTGATTATCCATGTCGTCTATTTGAATGTCCATGTTATCTGTTTGAATTCTTTATAACTGCTGGAAACTTTCGAGTCAATCCTGTAAACGATCCGGATCTAGAATCGGAAAATATTTTTGAGACTTGCCTCATTTATGGGGAAAAAAGAAACCACCACAATGCTAATCCAAAGGACTGTTTCACAATCACCAGGTAGCGTTGATTTTCTCAGTTGACTGAAAAGTCATGTCATAACTTATCGTTGCAGTTATCCATGCCTACTGCTGGTGTGGGTATCAAAATACATGAAAATATTGTTTTGTTTTATATTTTTTAGAGACGGATGGAGTATGAAATTTGATACACCCCAAACAAAATTGTATCCCCTATCACTATTATTAATCCTGTTAAACTTGGAAATTTCTCATGCTGCTCCTATGGTGGCCTGGTGGGAATCGCTAAAGAATTGGCAACATATGGCGGGTATTACTTTCTTCTTAAAAGGTATTTGATCCTAGTGAAAACATATTGGTGCCACTAATTGGCGGAATACTAAGAAGCTGACCACATACTGAGACGCATCATAATGCTATGCTTTTGACACCCTACATATTAGTAGAATCCCAAGAGAGTACAGAAAGAAAAAGAAAAATACCCAAGAGAGAAGCAAGTGAGATAAGCATTGACTTCCATTGACAATAACAGGTTGCAAATTCACAATACAGAGCAGTTTACTGCAATGATATTCATCTCAACATAACAAAACTCGACCCTTTAATTCCATTCAAGAGTTAGTTGGTGATTCTTATATCAGAGCCCACCATAGTTAAAGTTGTTATCCTTCTTTCTGACAAAGTAACAATCTTTTGAAGAATAAGAATAAGAACCAAAATATCTTAAAACCGACCAGAATCATATTTATTTCATGGGAACCCACTTCTACAGTAAACCGACTATTTCACATCCCTATCAGATTTTCCTGCGACTCATCAGCACTATGTTTGTTTATTTCTTTGTAACAAGAAAAACTTGATACAAATAATGACATTTCTTTTGGTCAAAATCGGATATATTGTACACGTGTAACTTAAACAGGTTTCGTTTCCTGCTATAAAAGAAGAAAACGTGTTCAGCTAAAACTTCAAAGAAAACCTTCCAACCAAACACCTCTCATCTTCATCTTCTTCTTCCCCTTACCCGCCAAAACAAGAATTTTTTTTGAACAGATTCAGCAGCTTAGATGTTCCAAGAAGATTTTATGATGATGGGTTCTAATTATCTTCCATCAGCGACGCAGCAGTCGTCGCAATTTTATTCGTCTCGAACACCATGGCCTCGTTCTTTGGATAAGTCGTTTGAGCAAGCTATTGCAATTTTCCCCGAAGGAACACCAGATAGATGGAGAAAAATTGCTGCTCATGTTCCAGGGAAAACACCATGGGAAATTCGAGAACACTATGAAGCTTTAATCCATGATGTAACAGAAATTGATTCTGGAAGAGTTGAATTGCCTCGTTATGAGGATGATTATGCTGGTGGCAACAACGATTCATTTTCAAAGACTTGGGGTTCTGATAGCGGGAGAAGATCGAATCAAATTTCCTTTGCATCAAAGACGAAAAATAATACAGAGGAGAGAAAGAAGGGGATTCCCTGGACTGAAGAAGAACACAAGTACTTTCCTCTTTACTCTCTAGAGGAATCTAGTTGAACAACTTGACCAGACTGATATTAGTCTGAACACTAACAAGCTACTAATTTTTGTGTGACAGGCTTTTTCTAATTGGATTGAATAGATATGGGAAGGGTGACTGGAGAAGTATATCAAGAAATGCTGTAATGTCAAGAACACCTACTCAAGTTGCTAGTCATGCTCAGAAGTATTATCTTCGCCTGAACTCAATGAAGAAAGAAAAGAAAAGATCAAGCATCCATGACATAACCACTGTCGAGACACGCACTGTTTCTCCACCACAAAGTGATAAATCTAGGGTTGGGTCAGCATCTGACAGTTCAATGAAAATGGGGATGTCAATCGACCTGCCAAGATCGTTTTTTGATCAAGGATATTCTTCATCAGGGTATCAGCAATTGGGCTATCCTATGTAAAGATTACTACAGTTTAGATAAAGTTCTTGTAAAATGTGTACTATTAACCAACTTAGGTTCTGGTGTTTCTTCTAATTTTCTAGTAAGGATTCGCAGTATACTAGCTTGCTTTGCATCATTCCATGAACAGGAAATTTCTGTGAATTTGTGAATGTAAACCTAAGTTCAAGAACTTACTTCAATTGCTCGTTTCATCAAAGTGACAATCCTTTTGCATCAAAAGATTCTTAAACTGTGAATAACTTGCAAGTAATAATTGGTATCCATCCTCATCTAACAGCAATTATAATCCAAGATATAAAGGTAGTGTAGCAATCAAATCTAGCATTATGATATGCTGGAGAAGAGAATGGAAGACAAAACCCGCACTTTAAAGTATTGAAAATATAAACTCAAAGGTCAATACAGGTGTGCAGTTTTACAAACAAGTATATAATAGCCACTTCTAACTAAGAAAACGGTGTTCAAAACCATAACTGTAACTAGTTAAAGAAACAACAGAAGGGTCTGGGAAAAACTCCATGTTACCGAAGATATTGAGAGCTTGCATCCAGCAAGTAGGCACTTCACATCTTTAGAGCATCAATCTTTAACTGAGGTCCTCAGTATCTTGACGTCATGAATAGGCCTGGAAAGCAGACGGCACTTTAATGTCAACATCGATCAATAAAAAGTGAAGGAAACGACAGAGAAAAAGAAGCTGTTTGACTTAAAGATCAGTCCTAGGCTAAAAGTATTTTGTTACTAGAATTGCAAAAGCGAGAAGTATCTTGATCTTACTACAAAAGATAAAGGTTAGTACTCCTATGTAATTAGTGTAGAGTTCTTTTTCTTTTGAATAAGATTCCACCTCCTAAAATAAAGAAACAGGAATTGTTTGCCCCTACCCAATCAAGAACGGATATACATGCCAGGAGAAATACAGGTACCTAAAGCATTTTACAGTACAGATACGTATGACTGGTCCACTCATGCAACAGATTTTATCCAACATAAAGAGTCTTCAGAATGACGTTATTACATTTGGGTTCCAGGAAAATCTAGACAATCACTAATTGTACACAATCACTTATAACCTAAGAGCTCCTATGATGGTCCATGCTCAGGAAGATGGGTTTCATATTATAGTCAAAAGAACACAAAAGAAAGGCATAGCCCACAGAAGCATACCTGTCATTATTATTAGTTTGAACACTGCCAAGTCTTTTGACGATTTCCATCCCTTTACAAATTCTCCCGAAAATTGTATGTTTACCTGGAAAAGTGAGAAACAGTAAGGAAATCGACTTAACTTTTAAGTTTGAAGCAGTAGCAATATAACTCCTACGGAGCACCAGGTTCCACTCAGTTAAACTGAGAAGATCTGGGACCCTCAATTGTGAGATATATACTTCAGGAAATGGTACGATATGATAGAAATATGTATGGCCATTTGAAGCTTGGTAGGAGATGGAGTAAGACCTACCGCAATTCAGCGTAAATTCAGCGTGACACAAATCGCACAATAATTCCAATTAAGAAGCAATTTAAATGGAAGAGAAGAAGAAGGTTATTACCATCCAGTGATGGAGTGGGTGCCAGGGTAATGAAGAACTGACTTCCATTCGTATTCGGACCAGCATTTGCCATGGATAGAATACCAGCTCCAGTATGCTTCAACTGTGTTGTTATCTCATCTTCAAACTTTGAACTGCATAAAGTTATAGAAATCGAGTCAAAGACTAATAAAGAAGAAATAGGCTATATAAGCACACCTTCAAATCAAAAGAACCCACATACTTTGCACTAACAGGTAGTTCATGCTAGAGATTGATAGTATCAAATTACACTCAAATTCGAAGTTTTCGAATTCGCCAGGGAGCACAACTTTCTCACTGTCTTAGCAGCCAACGTAGGAGGTCCTTTTGTGGTGACCAAAAGTAATTCCTATCAGTGTCTCGCAAGCAAAAAGTAACTACAGTTCGTTCCAATTTCACTACAATTTCTTCCACTGCCTTGACACTAGGAATTAGGTTAAAACTTACATCTGCACCCACCGTGGAAGCGGCTACCAGTTAACCTCAAAAAACCCTCACTTTCTTGGTCTCTCTTCACTACAATGCTACAAAAAAATTTGATGCCCTAATTTTATCATACGCAACAAACATCTAAAAACTAAGTTTGAGTAAACTAACCATACCCAAATCACAAAAAGCAACAGAAACCCTAGAAATTGAAAGAAGAAGGAAGAAGATGAATACCCATATATGGATTCTCCACCTCTGCCAGTCCCAGTAGGATCTCCTCCTTGTACAATAAAATCCTAATTCATACACACAAACACACAAAATCAGCCAAACAAAAAATCATCTACTAAAAAAAGAATAAGAAAAAAATATCGACAACAAGTGAGTAGTACCTTAATAATTCGATGAAATTTAACGTTGTCATAATAACCCCTTCTAGAAAGCTCCAAAAAGTTTCTGCAAGTTCTTGGTGCATGCTTATAGTAAAGCTTTAACACAGCAAAAAAAAAAAAAACCCAAAACAAAACCCATCAATATTTATCAAAAACCTAGACCTACAAAGAGAGAATAGAGCTGAAATTGAGAGAGAAACAGACCTCAATTGTAAAAGAACCCATGGATGTTTCCACAGTAACTTCAGGAGCTTCTCCTTCTGCGTTTCCCCACATCTTTACTCTTGAAAGATTGCAGCAACTCGAGTGATTTTTCTTCTCTTTTTTTTTTTGAGCTATGGCGCTAAATCGTAGGTATATACAAGAACACCACAATCACTAGGGCACCCGGATAATTGTTAGAGGCGGACACTTGTCGAGTTGCATTATTGAGTCAACTCAGTGAGTTGAATAACAACAGCGAGGATTCCAAGGGATCATGTGCAGGTGCACGTGGAATAAGTGTATGTGTGGGACCACTTTGGACTTCTTGTTGAGAGAAGAGAGAACGGCTCTTCTCCTCAACTAATTTCTCGCTCTCTCCTCAGTTTTGAGTTTTTGGGGAGAATTTAGGTTGTTTGATTTGATGAAACAAAAAACCTAATTTTAATTTTTGAGAATTGATTGAAAGGGATGGCGATAGTATATGCAGTAGTAGCGAGAGGAAGTGTAGTATTAGCAGAATTTAGTGCTGTATCTGGTAATACCGATGCTGTTTGTAGAAGGATCTTAGAGAAATTACCATCTGAAGCTGAAACTAGGCTTTGTTTTTCACAAGATCGGTATATTTTTCATATTTTGAAAATCGATGGGATTACTTTTCTTTGCATGGCCAATGACACCTTCGGAAGTAAGTAGTTTTTCCTAAATTAATTTCCTGTGTTCTTGATGTTAAATTGTGTAACCATTATATTTCGATTGAGATGATTTTCTCAACCTGTTAAGTCATTGAGAAGATTGGGTTGGTTTTGAATTTTTAATTTAGGGTTCTAGTTGGTGATCGTAAGAGCCCAATTTGGGAGAAATTAGAGTTTTTTCAGTCCTTGGCTAGTTCATTCTATATAAAATTAAAGGTTTGAGGTGCTATTTTGTACAAGTGCAAGACGTTGAGGTTTGCACAGTCCTGTCTACAGCTCACATTTTTGCAATTTTGCTTGTTTATAAGAGTTTTTCACCAATAATGATGATTATGCTCTTCTTTCTAGTTTATTATAAAAGCATAATGTGTAACTTGATTGATGTCTTGAGACATGAAAATGTAATTTGGTGTAACTTTGGATGAATTGTTTTTGGTGTAAAGCCTTAAGGACATTAATGCTTCATGTAGCATGATTATTTTCCTTATCCTCAGTTGATATTATACAACTGACATGATGAACTCTGCGATTTTCATGTTTGAAACCTTGATAATTTCTAATTCTTTATCTTCGAATCCATTCCTTTCATCACTCATATGGTTGGCCTTCTATTATACTCTTTGATTCCTTGATAACTATGACCGAACCATGGTATTTGATCTGCCAGTGTAAGACCTGTTATGTTGTTTGAACGTTATACGTATATGATATGTTTATGGTATTTGATCTGCTAGTATAAGACCTGTTATGTTGTTTGAACGTTATACGCATATGGTATGTTTATGATGACTGTACTGAGTGTACTCAAGGTTCCTGTAGTACTACAATTTAATCCCTATGGTATGTCATTTATTCCTCGAAGCTTTACTTGTTATAATGGTGCATATCTAGTTGTAGCACATGATGCCGTCTGATATACGTATCTACATTTTGATTTTGTATGTTGTTGAACAAATTTCTGTCTATCTGATGATATGATTGTTTATTTGGCTTAGGGAGAATTCCTTTCTCATACTTGGAGGACATTCATATGCGATTTATGAAAAACTACGGCAGAGTAGCTCACTCTGCGCCTGCTTATGCAATGAATGATGACTTTTCAAGAGTCTTACATCAACAGATGGAATTTTTCTCTAGTAATCCCAGTGCAGATGCTCTTGACCGTGTAAGAGGCGAAGTTGAAGAGGCAAGTATCCTTTTTGTGATAGAATCTTTTCTCAGTTCTTACTTTTCAGAAATAAATTAAATACTTTGATGTTTGTTGTTGTAATAGTAAATTGAGAGGTCTACACCCCTTACTTTATTGTTGTATTGGTTCCTAGTTCCTGTTTGCACTCTACAAGAGTGGATAGTTACTTCATTTCTTCCTTTCTAGCTTGCTCAAATAAAACATGGAAAGTAATCACCATTTTCGGATTGTTGATTTACTTAAAAAGTTATGTTCCAGTTATTTTCAATATTGAAACCCTCTTTGGGCCCTTATTCCTTTGCTTGGTATGTGATATATAGTCATCTTACTGGCTCTTTTTTATGCTGATCAAATTATGGTTTGATTTTCAGGTACGTACCATCATGGTCGACAATATTGATAAAATACTTGACAGAGGTGATAGAATAGAACTTCTGGTTGATAAAACTGCCACAATGCAAGATAATACCTTTCATTTTAGGAAACAGTCTAGGCGTCTTCGCCGAGCTCTTTGGATGAAAAATGTGAAGCTGTTGTGAGTGACTCCCTCTCGTCTTTTTTTTCTGATGTTAACAGGGTGAAAATGATTACTTCCAGACTAAAATATCATTGGAACTTGTCACCTTTATCATTATCGTGGCACCGAAGTCTATGAATTGCATAGTTGACTCTTCTTTTTCTTTTCACTTTGCAGGGCCATGTTAACAGGTGTGATTATTTTTGTGCTGTACTTGATTATCGCTGCTTGTTGTGGAGGCATCACTCTTCCTTCATGTCGCTCTTGAACTGAAACCTGGGATTGATTGTCTGCAAGGGTTTGCATTATCTAAAATTCAGAATTGTTGCTTGCCTCTATTAATCTCAAGATTCAGATTTATCAAGTGTGATTGCAAACAGAAGCATGTTATTGCATCCCAAGAACCTCACAAAAATCACAGAACTGAAGTTCTATTTGCTCAAGTTCTTTATCACGAGGTCCACTGCATATTTTTGCTGGTTGGTTACTACTTGCAAATTTGTCTTCCTTTCCTGTAAAATGTTGTTGGACTTCTGTATAGTTTTCATTTTAGTCGTGATAAATTGTCAAAGTTCAGCTTGTGCTTTCTGTGTTGATTTATGTCTAAAGCTTGTGCATATACTTCGCTCCCTTCTATAAGCTTGCAGTTTTAATATTGAGATAGTCCAAATCTTTTGTCGATCAACAAGATCCTGATATGTGTTTTCTTTTTTTGTATAACTTAGTTCAGTGTGACCAGCAAGCTTGCCGATTCATTCCAAAATCAACTATGGAACTTTTACATAAACAGCAGTCTTGAAGCATTCTAGGGTTTTGTTTAATACCGATAACCCTTTTGTTCTGGTTTGAAGCCCATTTCATCAAAACTGATGATGATACTTTTACCTTTCAGTCATCTTGGTTTAGTGGCATTTGGATGCATCAAGATGATTAAAGTTTTGAAAAAAGAAAATTTAGGGTTTTGTTTAAAGTTTTGAAGGTAGAAAAGTTAGGGTTTAGTTTCTCACAGGTAATAGTGCACTGTCCACTAATATTCCACTACACGTTGACCTGAATGTTGGGTACCTTTTAGCTCCTTGAGGGATGTCCACCTGAATTTCATTTAGAGGGATTTAGGAGGTGCATCATGTATGAATGAATGTAAATACATTTTTTCTAGTTAGTTGCATATGCGACAGTGAGAGAAATAGAGCATAATTTTCTTTGACAGTCCTTAGGATTCCTTTTTGTCTGTATACCAAAGTTCATCTCATTAGAACATCTACAGAAAAAACTTGGCAAGAAGAATTCTCATTTCTCAAAATCTTCGCATCTCCCCTGAATCCTCTGATGGCAACTTTTCTCAGGTGTCCAATGTTTTCTCCTTTCAAAGCACCCATCATCAAAGCACCTCCAAACCCCTATCCTCTGACTGAGACAAATTCAAGAAAACAAACCAAACCCAGAACTCAGATCACCTCTACACTAAAATCATTCCTAGATTTAAAGCCTGAATCGAAGCCGGAGTTCTCAACTTTCGACTTACCTTTTCATGACAAATCCGAGCGCGTAAAATACGACGTAATCATCATTGGTGCAGGTCCGGCTGGTCTTCGTTTAGCTGAAAGAGTCTCTTCATATGGAATTCGAGTTTGTTGCATCGATTCTTCACCTCTTTCCATGTGGCCTAATAACTACGGAGTTTGGGTTGATGAGTTTCAGAGTTTAGGTCTTGAAGACTGTTTGGACAAGACATGGCCGATGACTACCATCTTTCTTGGTGATCGGAGAACTAAGTACTTGGATCGTCCTTATGGACGAGTTAATCGTAAGGGTTTGAAAACAAAGTTGCTAGAAAAATCCGTTTTAAATGGTGTCAAGTTCTTCGAATCCAAAGTGTGGAATATTGAGCACCATGAATTCGAGTCTGTGGTAATATGCGAAGATGGGGTGGAACTGACAGGGAGCTTGGTTGTTGATGCAAGTGGATTTCGCAGTCCTTTCGTGCAATTCAATGAACCAAGAAACCATGGATATCAAATTGCTCATGGAATCTTGGCTGAAGTCGAAGAACATCCATTTGATCTAGACAAAATGGTTTTAATGGATTGGAGAGATGATCATTTAGGAAATGAGCCAGTTTTACGCGTTAAAAACAATAAGCACCCGACTTTCTTATATGCAATGCCATTCAGTTCAAATTTGATCTTTCTTGAAGAGACCTCATTAGTAAGTAGGCCAGTTTTATCTTACACTGAAGTGAAGAACAGAATGGTTGCTAGGTTGAGACATTTAGGGATCAAAGTGAAGAGAGTAATAGAAGATGAGAAATGTTTGGTTCCCATGGGAGGACCTCTTCCTACTATACCTCAAAGTATACTGTGCCATGGTGCAACAGCCGGTTTAGTGCACCCATCAACTGGTTACATGGTGGCTCAAACTTTAGCTCGATCAACAATACTCGCGGACGTGATTGCTGAATGTCTAGGATCAACAAGAATGATTAGGGGGTCTCAAATGCATCAAAGAGTTTGGAATGGTTTATGGCCTATGGATAAAAGATGCAGTAGAGAGTATTACCGTTTTGGAACGGAAACTCTTTTGAAACTCGACTTGAAAGGAACCAGAAAGTTTTTCCATGCTTTTTTTGATTTGGATCCTTATTATTGGCAAGGTTTTTTATCTTCTAGATTAAACATTATGGAGCTTGGGATGTTGAGTTTGTCTTTGTTTAGTCATGCTTCAAGGAGTACTAGGATTGATATTGTTACCAAATGTCCTTTGCCTTTGGCTAAAATGATTGGTAAACTAGTCAATAGTGCAATCTAATCTGTACAAGAGCAATGAGCACTGATATATACTTGTCTTCCTCCAGAGAAAAAAATATAAATGCGTGTTCTGTTTTGCTTGAATAACACCACTTTTTTGGAATATCTAAATTGTATCTATGAATGTGGAAAACATAATCCACGGCAGGTTGCTTAGGCAATTTTTTTTACCATGCCGCATCTAATCTGAGTTGGTGTGAGTTCACGAAAAACAAGCACTATGGTGAGTCGGTGACCATAGTTTGTCAAATTTCTCTACAGTCCAGCAATGGAGAACCACTACGACAACAAAAATTGCTAAATTGCAGTTGTTAGTTAAGAGCAACTTCAATGGCCACCATCAAATTTCCTAGTTTTCCGGGCCAGGTAGATGGACAAACTTACAGGGGTTAGTCCACGAATGAGTTGAGGGGAGTTTAATGTATTCTGGATCTTGGAGATTTTGAGGGAGTGTAAAAGAGTGTAGGGAGTTTGAGAGAGTTTGGTGTTTTGAGTGTAGGGAGTTTGAGAGACTCTCCTAAAATCTCTACTTTTTTTTAGAGATTTGGAGTGAGGCAATAATACACTGTAAACTCCCTAGAACTCCCCAAAAAAACTCAACTCCCTACCATTCTAATTTTTACCACTAACAGGGAGTTTAAGAGTTTCTTTCAAACTCCCCCACGACTAATGGGGTTTTCTAGGGAGTCTGGGAGACTCTTCTAAACTCTCCCATGACTAACGGGGATTTTGAGAGACTCCTTCGAACTCCCCCACGACTAACGGGAAAAAATCCAACTACACCCAACTCCCCCAACTCCCTTGAGGACTAACACCCTGTAATTTTGCAGGGGAGAGAGGTTTTTCGAAGCGAAAATAGGCCTGATCAATGTGGTCTGGTCGTCCCTAATTGATTAGGCAACGGTCGGATTCCCAACGACTATTTTCCCCCCTATAAATATTTAATCCATTCAAACTTTCAACTCACACCAAAATTCAACTTTCTCTTGAATTTTTTCCACTATAAATCTTTCTCTTGAAATGTCTCATAAGGCAATTTCATTTTTTTGTGAAGCCACTTGAGACTGTTGTAAATAAGATATGTAATTTTTAAAAAACTGAAAATGGTAAAAAGGAAAGAGTTTTGCAGGTTTTAGAAGTTAATCTAGGAAAATGTGTTGTTAAAAGGCAAAGAAAAGCTTCAGTCTTGAAAGGTAACAACCAAAGTTTCAAAAACAAAGGAGAAACAGTTCACGAGTGCGTTGAATGAAAGTTACGTCAAATGAAGAAATACAGGAGGCCAAACAAGTGGCAATAATATTAATTAATGTAAATATTTAGACCTTTAAATTAGACTTCCATTTTATATCAAGCACTACTTGTTACATTTAGACTTACATATATGGTAACTTGATTTCAAAATGCTTAAACTCTCTTCTGTTTTCTTCAATAAACTGGAATTGAGCCATGGTTTTCTGAAACACAGATAAACAACAAGTTAGTTAATATGATTTTAATTAAACTATGATGCAGTTGCTCAATGAGGACAAAGGTATTAAGATACTCACCAGTTCTTCGTTGGACAATCCAGAATTATCACGGTGAGCCGTCCATAAAACTTTTGTATGAATGCAAATCTTAGTTCTAGGATCGTGTTGTTTCTTAAATATTCATTTCGCAATGCTACAAGCCTTTGCAACACTCATTCCCAGAAATAGTCACAGGTCATATTTCTCGATACAATATGTATCCAACATCGAACAAGAGTAACATCTTCTTCCATAATAAAGATAAGGTGATCCCTTCAGGTGCACTAAATATGTGATTGCGATGGACCAAATCTAAGGATGTTGAAACAAGATTCATAAAGAAAAGGTTTGCAATGAGTTTCTGTCATTCATCCAGAGCTATTTAGATCACTTCAACTTCAGAAATAGTCACGGGTCATATTTCTCGATACAATATGTATCCAACATCGAACAAGAGTAACATCTTCTTCCATAGTAAAGATAAGGACAGCCCTTCGGTGCACTAAAGATGTGATTGAGATGGACCAAATCTAAGGATGTTGAAACAAGCTTCGTAAAGAAAAGGTTTGCAATGAGTTTTTGTTATTCATCTAGAGCTATTTAGACCACTTCAACTTCAGTTACACCGTTAAATTTTTCTTGATCAATTTCCCTTACCCAGTGTTGATGGTGGTTTTTAGCATAGGGTTAAAATCGTAAAACTGTACATCCGACATGACGTCACTATGATCATTAGCACATTTATTGAATCAATCAGCATGCCTAAGTAAGAATTATCGGGGTACCTTTTTTTTACATGGATCGTGTTCCACGGCAAAACCGTTAAATATTGACTAACATCATCCATGCCAAACCCTAATTCTCATGCTACCGCGCCAAGGCATGCCAATCATGCCAGCCGCAACACTGTGCCAATGGCAAACCATGCCAGCCACATCTTCGCGCCAAGGCATGCCAACCATGCCAATGGCAAACCATGCCAGGCGCGTCTCCGCACCAAGGCATGCCAACCATACCAGCCGCACCACCGTGCCAATGGAAAACCATGCCAGCCACGTCTCCGCGCCAAGGCATGTCAACCATGCCAGCCGCACCACCGTGCCAATGGCAAACCATGTCATCCACGTCTCCGCGCCAAGGCATGCCAAGCCGTCCAAACCCTTGGCCCCACCATGACAAGCCAACTGCACCTTGCCTTGGCCCTAGCCATGCTGGCCGCACCATGCACCAATGGCATGCCAAACCCTTGGCCCCACCATGCCAAGCCAACCGCACCTTACCTTGGCCCTACCACGCCAAGCCGTCCAAACCCTTGGCCCCACTATGCCAAGCCATCTGCACCATTCTGCCTTGGCCCCACTATGCCAAGCCGCCCGCACCATTTTTCCTTGGCCCCACTATGCCAAGCTGTCCACACCATTCTGCCTTGGCCCCACTATGCCAAGCCGTTCGCACCATTCTGCCTTGGACACACCATGCCAAGCCGTCCAAACCCTTGGCCTTACTATGCCAAGCCGTCTGCGCCATTTGCCTTGCCCTACCATGCCGACCTTCCCTATGCGGCTACCAAAACGAAGGCGTGCGACGATCAACGACCACCCTTCAATCCTAGATGCAAATCCTAGCCGTCCAAGGTCACCAGACAACGCATGGTAACCTTTGGCCCAAAACCCTAGTTTTGGCCACGCCAAACCGCGCCAAGGCATGGCATGCCAACCACCTTGTCGTGCCATCCCATGTCAGCCTTCCGTATGTGGCTGCCAAAACGAAGGCGTGTGACGATCAACGGCCACCCTTCAATCCTAGATGCAAATCCTAGCCGTTCAAGGTTGCCAAACAACGCACGGTAACCTTTGGCCCCAAACCCTAGTTTTGGCCACGCCAAACCGTGCCAAGGCATGCCATGCCACATGTGCCAATGGCATGCCAACCACCTTGCCGCACCACGGCATACCGGCCTTCTATATCCAGATGCCAAAACGAAGGCCTGCAACGATCAACGACCACCTTCTCATCTAAGATGCAGATCTTAGCCGTCCAAGGTTACCAGCTAACGCATGGCAACTTTTGGCCCTAGTTTGGTCGTGCCTAAACAAAGCCAAAACCCTAAATTTTGGCCGCGCCTAAACCAGGCTATATTAAAGCCATACCGAGCATGTTTCATGCCACTGTCTACCAAACGAAGGGTTGCAATAATCAACGACCACCTTTCCTCTTAAGATGCAAAATCTCGACCGTAGAAGGTCACCAAGCCGGCAAGTCTCCCAAGCTCGACTTGCCAGACGACAACAACATGTTACATGTTTTCCATGAAAACACTCGAGACATCAACGCATGTCACAAACTGGGGGATACTCATTGGGTATTGGTTTGGCGGTCTACAACGTGCGGCGTACACTACGCCCGTTATAAGAAAGTAACATAAGGATGAGGCGGTTAGTAAATACAGGGAGTAATGATGAAATGCTTTCTTTTATGGAACATCAATTCCAGGCGTTACCGGTTACCACCTCCTCCCATTTACTCACCCGTTTTCCATTTCTTAATGAGCCAGAGTACGTTTCACTTCGACTTGTATAAATAGGAATTACCTATTTCCACCGAACAACAAGTTCAGGTCAGGAGCATACAACACTCAGAAAAAATTTGCTAGCTTTCCATATGTTAGCTTCCCACTTTCTGATACAAGTCATAGAAAACAACTACTCTTCCAGAATCAATTATTCTGGTCTCAACACTTTCTCCGCTTCCCTCCCCAAAACCAACCCTTCTCCTTCACTTTGTGGCCGAAGCAAGTCTGGAACGGTCATTTCTTGGTTTAGGCCGGATTTGTACAGATTGATCTCTCGAATCTAAAGTACTCCCTTGCAGTACATTGTTTAGGGTTTAAATTCGTTTCTCACCCACACACCCGAAATTACCAAAATCAGCAGAAACCGTTTTCACCCTCAAACACCCGGTCAAGGAATCGCGTGACCTCGCGGTTAATTGATTGAAAACGATCATACAAACCAGTGGAATCTCGGTTTCCGGGGTTCCCCATTTTTGAAACATTGTTAAAATGTTGTGCCAAAAAGACGTGTCTGACATGTCTTGATCGCGCATAACATTTTGTACCTTATGAAAAACGTGGGATTTTGATATAGTTAAATCCTCTTCTTCATTAAATTTAGGACCACGAATTCTAGCAGACATTTTTTTAAAAAAATTTGGTACAAAAGTTTGAGAATGAAAGATAAGATAGAGAAGGTGTGGTTTTGGACTTGAAATCATTTGAGTTTCCAAGGCCGATAGGCCCAATGTGAGACGAGATAACGACTTTATTATAGCGGTCATATTTTTATTATATAAATAATACATTATAACCAATATTTTCCAAACACAGCCAAAAACATTCTCAACTGAAAACCTTCTCAACCAACAACATATTTTCTAAAAGCAATGGAAAACAAATATTATGTATGGACGAAAAATAAGTTTGTCTATTATGTTTCATGAATGACCATAGTTTGATGCAATGCCCTTGGTATTCAAAGTGTCCACAAGTTGGTTGTTCAACTAACATAATACTCATTGAATCACAACCAGAAAAGCTCAGGTATTTGCAAAGTCAAGATCCTAACTGCCGTGAATAACCACGAATGTTAGATGATGTTATAACGGAGCAAGACGATGAGAAGGTAGCAGAATCGTGGAAAACTTGAAACTTCAAGCCAGGTTGAAGAAGTTACAGTACGACCGCTGCGGAGAAGCAACGTCATGGAAAAACTTGAAGCTTAAAGTCATGTTGAAAAAGCCACAACCCAACTACTGCATAGAAGTAGAGTTTACAAAACAAAAGATTAGTGAATGCTCAAACCCCGGTTGCAAATTGTTTATGCGTTTGCACACTTCTTCGTAAGAAGACACATATGGAAAACACTTCTGGGAATGTCCTTCGTGTTTTAAGTTGGAGTGGATTGATTAAGTGTATGAACTAATTCCACCATCATTATATTGTCTCTAGCTTAACTAATGGAAATGTCTTTTGTATTTGCACAACTCTTATGTTTATATCAAAAAATATTAAATTCCATTAAACGGTACATTAGACCCACATTAAGATTTCATTAAACATCACATTAGACTTAATTACAACTAAATCAACATCCTCATTCATGGAACGGCTGGTGGAGCATCTAGAGTGCAGAAGGGGTCGAACATTTGAATATTTCTAAGGATGTTGGGACATGAAAAAGTCTCTTGTTAGTTTGTTGCCACATCGCTGCACCTTTTTGGATCAATTCAGCTTAGATTTAACTGTTAAATCTATTTTCGGATAATTTGTATTAGTATACCAAGAAATTGGTTGACATCATAACTAATTGATTGAAAACGATGAGACAATCCAAGAGCATCACGGTTTCTCAGGTTCCCCGTTTCTGCAGCGAACATTGCAAAAACTTGTTGTCAGAAATTCATTTGCATAAAATTCATGACATTGTGGATATTAATTCTTGTTTGAAAAATATAAGTTGTGCAAACTGTTAAATCTTCTTCAAGAGAAAACTTAGGACCATGAACTATGACTATTTTTTGAGATTGAAAGATTTTCGGATTGAAAGATGAAGACTGAAGTGGAATTATGAAAAATCTGTAGGTGTAATAGGTGAGAAGGTGTGATTTTGGAGTTGAAATCAATTCAATTTATAGCGAGGGGATTGATAGCCGTTGGATGGACTAGTCGTTCAATGCTCAGTGTGCACCGGTCGGGTCATCATGGGACGATCATCGTCTCTGTTTGAACCGAGCCTTGGCTCAATGTGAGCTGGTCGGTCCTTATTGATCCAGTTGTCTCAGGTTGATTCGTTCCACTCAACCTGATACGCGATGGAAAAACCCTTTTATTTGGGGTTTTTTCCATCCATTTTACTCGTTTGCCAGTCCCACTGTAGGTGGTGAACTGACAAGTCAGCTTGTATATCAGTCACATTGGAGTTGCCCTAAGTGACGGACGATGAGAAATGTACATCTGTAGTACATCGACCTAAACTTTTCTTGTTTTGTTGATGTTTAGGATTAAATCTTGTAAGGGACTGTTGATCTTAGTGGTTTACCAACTTGGGTTGGAATTATCTTCAAGATTTTATTCAATAGTCTTGTTGATTTTTTCCATAGCTTTTGCTCTTCACAGAAAAAGGAAACTTCAAAACCTTCAACAATTTTGGACCAACAACAGACTCAAAGTACCCCTCAACAGCAGTTTTTGAAGATTTATGAAGCCGATCCTGGTTTACTCTCTAGCACCATGAAGATTTTCTAAGACACGGGTACAAGGCACTACAATTACTCTGAAGACACCAACAACAAGAAGTTACAGAAGACCCAGGCAGATGAAGATCCAAATTGATCAAACCGATCTCGAACGATTTCGTTCTATGAAAACCGATTTAGATTATACAAGTTACTTTTGCTACTGTTACTTTCAAAAAATCATTGACAAAAGGTTGGATCTATGGATCCTGCTATACCTTTGTCATTTGTTTCATTATGATTTTATTAAATCTCCTGAGAAATGGTTGGATTTGATAATCCTAACATCTCTATTGATAATAGATATGTTATATGGGTTGGATTTGATGCTTGTAATCCAACCAAGACCATGTAAACTAGTCATGTTACATAGGAATCAATTAGGAAAGGTTGGAATTCTTTTTCAGAATTGGTCCTGTTAGTATATTGTTGAGTCTTTTGAATGTCTCTGTTGTTGGCTTGAAAATTCTGTAACTGTTGGAAACTCCAGAATCAGTCTTATAATTAAACCCGAGTTCAAATTGGAGATCTATGATCAATATATGTGAGGCATGCCTCTTTTCCGAAGGAAAAAAAAAATAGTACTGATAAGCCTTAATTTAGCTCGCGAAAACCTATTATCCGCCACCATGGGAACTTAGTTTTTGTCGGATACTATTTTATGTTTTCAGACCTTTTATATTTTAAGCTACACATTCAAATCCAAATCCAAATCCAACCACACATTTCAGTTTTGGCGAGAACGAAGTTTCCGTTAAATTTATTTATTTTTGCCTTTAGCTAGCCAAAGGTCATTGTGGTTATAATTTTTCTCTCTTAACTAAGTTGTATCTGGTTTTCAGCCAAGAAAAACACACTGTGATGTTTGTCTCGAAATTCAAAAATACCTTACGATTATGTGTGACTACGAGTCCATAGTATTCAGACCAGGTCCCACTGCAGGCGCAAACAGATTCACCACTTCCCAATCAAAGGATTAGATCCGTGACATGGGGTGTACAGATGTGGGGGGAAAGCGGTAGACGTGTAGCTTCGAAATAAATCGGACCCGGCTAACCGGCTTCAGTATTTTACACTTATGACTTTCAAAGCAAGCAATATATGACCACCACGTAGGACTAAAATCTAAATAACAACCTATTCTATTCATTTCTTTTCGTACTGTTTTTCCCTTCGTCTCTCTGAAAATCGTTGTAAGAAAACCGATCGAAATAACTTAAATTCCTTGTCCTACGAAATCACAACGAAACCCTAGATTTCTTATATCCTTGCACTTTCATAATCAAATTCTATTCCCCTCTTGTATCTGTAATTGAAAACCCTAATTTAGACAGAGTAGAGTAATTTGAAGGATATGTTTTTTTGTTTGTTTAATTGTTGATAGAAAGGGGGGGTTTGAGATTAGTGCATTGAGTAAATTAAAATTGTTGAGATGAGAACAATTAGACTACCTGAACCGCCTAGCGGTACTTTAGGTATGCCTGAAATTTTTGAAGGTGGGGTTTATAGTGTTATAAGAAGAGCAGTTATAATTGGGAATGGTTTTTCTGGTGCTGAGAATCAAAGTGTTGGGTTAGTTCGTGCTCTTGGTCTTGCTGATAAACATTCAATCTATGTAAGTCTCTCTCTCTCTCTATGTTTTCTCAATTTTAGTAGTTAATGTGTTGTTCCTTGATTAGTAATGTTAAATTGTGATGAGTGCTGCGATATTTTGTTTGATAAATGAAGAAAATGTGGAAAAAGAGAAGAAATAATGGTTATTGTTTAGGCTAAAACTCTAAATTTGATAAACTGGAATGTTAGGGCGCATGCCACTTGCTCGCAAGTTGCTTGCTGATAGCTATGCGGAAAACCTCATGACATTCACCCTATAGGGGCACCATCCTGAGAATTAGGGTGTATGTATGAGTGCCACGTCATGATCGTGGGCAACTACGGTGCAACTGGCTTGCGTTCTAGCACTGTTCATTGAGAAATGGGTAGTATTGTGCAGTCGATAGAATGATCAGCTGTTTGTAGACTGAGAAGTTGCAGTGAGTCGTAGTGGCTGAATAGTAGTACAAAACTGCTTGTTGTGTTTAGGATGTTCTTTAGTAGTGGTACATTTGGTATCGAAATTTATCTGTAATTGCTGAATTTAGTTTGTAAGAATTTAGTAGTAATCATGTGTCTTATTTTCAATGACTTATGCAGCGTGTTATCAGGCCACAAGGAGGAATCAATGACTGGCTTCATTGGCTCCCTGTGTCTGTTCACCAACAAATATATTATATTTTAAGGCGGATATGTGGTACTTCACGATTTGGAGTGGTACTCGGGGGAAAGAGACTGTCGCCTATACCTTATGATACAAGTATTAGTGCTGGTTTGGCATCTGTTTTAGATGCTGATGCAAAGCGCATTGCAACAATGGCTCGTGAGACTTTTGAGAAGTATGTATCTGCAATTTCTATGAACGTCACTCCACTTTCATTTTCCCTTTTTTTAGTTTTGATTTTCGTTTTGTGGTGGGCACTGAGTGCCAATTGCTTAAAATGAAGCAAAAATTAAAGTACCAAGCAGATAATAGTTTGGTACCATTGTCATGGAAAAATATTTTTATTTGAACCATTGTTAATACACCTGGATGCGAACCATGCAGATTTTACTGCGTAATTGCTAGATGGCTTTTGCTGGATACTGAAAATTAAAAACATATTTAAAATTGTGAAAGTCCCTTGATTCTGTATTCTTTTGTTACAATTCGGGTTTCAATTTGGAGAAGCACTTGAAAAACATTCCTTCATTATACTTTTAGGCTTAATAATAACATGTGATTATATTCATGTTTTAGCTTCTGCTTGCACCAAATTGCTTATGTTGCATGCTTCGTCCATTTAGTACTTTGTTTAGTTTCCTGATCTGCTTTAATCTTCCTTTAAATACTGTTGTCATTTCTGCCAGGGATGGTCCTTTATTAGTGGTTGCATCTGGTCGGGATACCATCTCGATAGCAAGTTCTATAAAAAAGTTAGCCCCGGAAAATGTGTTTGTGGTTCAGGTTTGTCTACGACCTTCTGTCATTGTATTTTCTTGTTAAATGCATTGTATACTATGCTCTTTCCGGACATTGAACACTGTACAAAGTTGTTAAAGCATCTGCCTGTTTTATATTGCATTTAGTATTCACCATGGTTGATTTTTCTGTTTTACCAAGAGAGAATTTTCGTGTGAAAGACTCCTTTTCCAGGTTTGTCTTGTGATTGCTATTATTGTTTGTTGGTGGAGATGCAAGTAAGTCGAGTTCATGAGACTGGATGATTTAAACTTCCTTAGGTTAGGAACTTGCTGTCGTTTTGAAGAATTAAGAATGTATGCGACGGTGCTTTTGCTTCATCAATGGATTTTATGATTATTTGATGTCGTAAACTAGTGGCTGAGGCATTCAGCACATTTTCACTATGGTTATATAGTGTTTCTAGGGTTTATGTGTTACTTGACAGGAAAAGATTTTATGAACTTGTTCCCTGTACTGTCGGTTATATGAGTTATTGATTATTCTGGGAATGCCAAACACTCTTTTCCCTGCTTCTCCAAGTAAATGCGAGTTGTTTTAAATGTTTTGTTAATTAAGTCATTCAAGTATCTCTTTTTTATACTAGGATGCTTTATGTTATTATCTGAGGCGCTGTTGCATTCTGTTGGATGCAAATGTGGTTAAGATTTTTATGCGCTTCCATTATGGTTGTAATTATCAGATACAACATCCAAGAAGGAATTTAAGTAGGTTTGACCTGGTGATAGCCCCTCAGCATGACTACTATCCACTGACTCCTCAAGCACAAGTACAGATCCCTAAGTTTCTTCGGAAGTGGGTAACTCCATATGAACCACCTACTAAGAATGTGGTGAGTTTCTTGACTATGATCTCCTTGATCTCTGATGGAAAACCTTCTTTGATTATAAAATGCAACTTCCATTTCTCATTATATTAGTATGAGATATGCGTATTCTGTAAGAGATCAAACAAAGAAATATGAGTATTCTGTAAAGAGTTCCTTTTCCTTTTTGTTTCTAGGTCTTAACCGTGGGAGCTCTACACCAGGCTGATTTTGGTGCACTTCGGGCTGCTGCTGCTGCCTGGCATGATGTGTTGGCTCCTCTACCAAAACCCTTGCTTGTGGTTAATTTTGGGGGACCCACTGGTAATATTCATTATATCATGTTGTTTAGCGAATTATTTCAATTTTCCCATAATTTTCTTGCTTTGTAATGGGTGTTATTTGCGAGTGGCTCATCACTTCTTCATAATGCTATATAATATCCTTGCCAAAGGAAAAATTGTTAAGTAAAGTTGTCGCGTAACAAGCTCCTCCGGATTACTTTGACTACCCTCTATATAGAAACAATGGTTACGTGGTGGTCATATAATATAAGGAGTATTCTCAATGTTATACTGATTGAAGAGAAAAAGAGTCTCGAGATCCAAATTTCAACTTGGGTGTTCATGAATTTTTTTTGAAAAGTTTAGATCCTAATTTCTTTGTATCTCCTGCTGCTTTTCTTTTTTACAAAAGAAGCTCTCTATGATTGGCGAGTTACTTGACTTCGATAGAAAGGAAGATTGGCAGCAAATAGCTGCTTCCATCTAAAATTTTTCCCTCTCTCTGTGCTTGTATTATGCAAAAGGTCTGCTTCCCATGTTTACTTTTTTCTCGTAAACGTAAGAATGGGAAGTATGCATGTCTTTTTGTCTAGTTTGTTGGTTCTTCCTATATACGGGACATAGTAAATTGTCTGAAAAGTGAAAACCTTAATCTTGTTTCCCTCATTTGCTATTGCAACTTGTTATTTGACCTTAGTGTTTCAGCATCTAATAAGTTATTCAAATTCCTATGACAGGCCACTGTCGTTACGGAGCTGACCTTGCCAAGCAGTTAATTGGGTATCTACAGAATGTGCTAGCAAGCTGTGGAAGTCTTAGAATATCTTTCTCCAGGAGGACCCCTCAGAAGGTACATATATGCAAGAATTGTAGGTGCTTCTTAATTTTCCAGTGCACCTCCCCAACCCTTTTCCAACTAGTTACGAGCATTGGCTATTCGCATACACAGGTATCCAGCATGATAGTGAATGAACTTAGCGATCATCCAAAGGTTTACATTTCGAATGGTGAAGGTAAGATCTTGTTTATTTTGTCTGCAAGGGGTTTATTATAGACCTTTGGACGTCTAAAAGATGTTTTTGATATGGTTTCTCTTGGCTGTGTAGAGCCAAACCCACACATGGGACATTTAGCTTGGGCAGATGCGTTTGTCATCACCGCAGATTCAGTTAGTATGCTGAGTGAGGCTTGTGGCACAGGGTATTACTCAAAGAAGAACTTTCTTTCTGGTTTGGTGATTGTGAATCCTACCTGAGACTGTCTGAGCTAAACTTTTTCGTTGATCTCGCAGAAAACCTGTTTACGTTATTGGAGCAGAGAGATGTACATGGAAATTTGAAGACTTCCATAGGTCTCTTCAACAACGTGGTGTAACTAGGCCATTCACGGGTAAAGAGGATGTAAGTAACTGATTTAATCCTATACATTCCTTGGGAGATGTTGCCTTGGATGGTGACTTTCGACGATAAAGTACTAGTCTATCGCAAACAAATTTTGATGTTGAAATATACGTCACTATTCACTCTGTTACTTTTGTTTTTGAATTATTAGATATCAGAGAGTTGGAGCTACCCACCTCTTAATGATACTGCAGAAGCAGCTAAGCGTGTACAAGAAGCCATTGCAGAACGTGGATGGAGGTTGCGGCCTTGAATGGAAGAATCTTTTGAACGATTTATCAGAATCACAAATCAGTAATTCAGTTGGAGGGTGTTTCGAGTACCTACTCTCCTTGGTGGTGTGACAGCTTCAGATAGACTAAACAGAAAATATGGTGAAAGTGAATGCTACAAAATGACATATTCCCCATAAATTGTTCTGATATATTTTCATATCCCAACATCCAACACTATTTTGTTGGGTGTCGGAGGTCGTCTGTAGAATAAAAAAGTTTTTGCAATAGTTTCATGTTGTAATTCCTAAGGTAGCAGACGCATCAGCATCAGCAGCTCCTTCGGCTTTGTAAATTATGAAGAGTGGCAGAATTTGTATACGATCAATACTTCTTTACGCATGGCACAGAGACATGAATACCAGAAAAACCCTTGACATCTGATTTAGATGATCAAATGGTTATAAGAGAGTTATTTCTGCCAACGTATGGGTTGTGTGGCTTGTCTTTTGTTGAAAAAAGTCTTCATGCTCGTATATTGGACTTAACGGTTGCTTTGGCTTTGGTGTACCAACACAGTTATAATAACATTCTGTTCCAACCCACTCTTGATAGGAGTTTTCCTCAGTCTTGTAGGAGCGAGGTGTTTGTGTTTGTTTGTTCAAGTGTGAAGGTGTACAGTTGATTGCTTTTAATAAACACTAGGGAAGTCTTATACTAATCTAATCTTCAAGTCCAAAGGTCGCCATCTAACTACCACACACCCCCCCACCCCCACCCCACCCCCCCACCCAACCCAATTTGTCATCCGCTAAAATAATTTACTTTGATAGTGTTGTTCTTAGTTTATCTGGCCAACAAGGAAAAAGCAGAATCACAGTAAACTGAGTAAGAGAAGTTAACGAAACTGAACAATGATGTCTAATTTTTGTGCTGTTCTTTTTTGGTATATAACAAGTATCATGCAATGGATAATTTCACTATTAGAAAACAAAATGATCCTATCTTAGAACCTCGCAAAAGAAAGAAGGAAAATGGCAGAATACAAAACACAGTTAATGAGTGCATACTATAATATGTTTTGCTCTAAGTAACAGATTATACAACAGAAATACAAACATCTATGCTACAGGATAGAGACTTGACAAAAAAGTGAGCAAAAATAAAAAGATCATGCAGAATTGTCCAACTATAAAAGCATGTCCAGTTAATCATTTATGTGTTTGAAGAAGAAAATTCTGAAAAAGCGACACAACACAGACAAATTGTAAGCTTGTACAAGTTATAACTCCGCGGCTATTCTTCACTATAAATAATAGCATTGCTCTGCATCACAGATTAATGAGACGTAATGGAGACTGGAGTCGATCTAAACGAAGCTTCAAACAGAAACTCCCTAGCTGGAAAGTAGTATCCCGACCTTTGCTTACATGAACGAGTGATGGCGATAATCTCCAGATTAATGGGGCGCAATGGAGATCAAATAGTGGACTCAAAAGCATGTTTCTCTGGGTTTGGTGTACCAACACAGTTATGACCAACATTCGGTTCCAACCATCTTTTTTCTTCAGCCTTATAGGAGCTAAGTGCTTGTTTGTTTTTTTTTTTTTTTGACAATTCGAGTTTCTCTGTTTGTTAGGCCAGAATAAAGATCATTAAGAGCAGTTCCTATGGGATGAACAAACTCAGAGTTTGTTCATTTTGCTCCCACTATGGAATGAACAAACATGAAAAATGGATGTTCAGATCAACAAATCTGTTGATTTGAACATCGAGTCGGAACATCTGGCACGCCTCTGTATCAAGGACGGGCGACATCTCTACAAACGCTGGCGTCAGAAGAAAAAAACGTCAGCGTTTTTATAACCAACGTGCGTCCTTAGTTAGAACGCCCGCGTCCGTATTAGAATCGCTAGCGTCTGACTCTATTGCGCCAACGGCTCAATCTGAACGGCTGCAAAACCCTTTGATCCAACGGCTACATTTTTTGAATTCTATAAATACTCCTCATTTCAACTCTAAATTCACACATTCTTCACTCTCAAATCATCTACAAAAATGCCTCTCAGAGTTCGTGCTGTTAGATTCACTGAACAAGATGATTTAGCTATTTGTAGAGCCTTTGTTTCTCACACACAAAATGTTGTCATGAGTAATGTAGCCGATTCAACGTTGACTTTCTGGGAGAAAGTTTACAGAATGTTCACCGTCGAAACTGGGAACATCCATGGGCGTGATTCTCACGGATTGCAACATCGTTTTAGTGTAATTAGTATGAATATATTGGATTTTGTCCCCCAACTAATGGAGAATCGCCAAAATAAGCTCAACGGTGAAGCCGAACATGAAGTGTTGCCCAAAACTCTAGCAATGGGGCAAGCATCTCACCGCGATCGTCCTTTCGACTTCCATGCTTGTTTCAACATTCTTAGGGTGCTCAACAGATACGATCCCTACGTCGCCCTAGGAATTCCACCACCCGCCGAGAACTGACGCCGCCTATGTAGTAGTTGTTTTAATCTGATGTATTTCTTTTATTCTCATGTATGGTGTGGTTGTTTAATGCAGTATGTTTTTATTTATGAAATTGATGGTGCAATGTTTAATCGAAGAAAATTTTAAATTACTTGATATTGATGGTTTTAGATAATCGTAATAACACAGAATAAACAACAAATTAAATAACATAATACCATAGTGAATCGATTTGTCCTACAACTTCAATCAGCCCAATCCACCAAAGAATACCTGGGACATTCCCAGAAATGTCTTCCATATGTGTCTTCTTCAGAAGAAGTCCGCAAATGCATAAAAGTCCTGCAACAGGACTTTGAGCATGAACTGATTCTCTGTGGACAATGTTTGTATTCGTAATCTCCATATCCACAATGCTTGCAGTGTAATAACTCCTTCTTCAATTTGGCTTTAAGTTTGAAGTTTTTGCAAAGTGTTGCAATCTTTTCTTCAATTTGGCTTTAAGTTTGAAGTTTTTTAATCTTCATAGCATCATCTAGCATATGTGGTTCCTCTGGAAAATTGGGATCTTGACATTGCAAATACCTGAGCTTTTACGGTTGTGATTTAATCACCATTCTGATGTGTGAACAACCTTCCCGCGGACACTTTGAATACATCCAAGGACATTGCATAAGACTGTGGTTATCCATGAAACATAATGGGCATACCTCTTTTGCTTCGACACATAATATTTGCTTCGCTTTGCCTTTAGAAAACATGGTGGATGATGAGAAAGAAATCGGTTGGTTTAGAATAAAACCTAGTGATGTATTTATAATAGAAAATAGGCGTTGATAATTCAAGCGGGCGCTCAAAGGAAAGTCGCAGGAGATTTTGCTACAAACGCCAACGACAAAATTTCGATTTCCAACGGCAAACTTTTCTTTCTCGACCTATAAATTTCATTCCTCCCATCTCCAAAATCACATCTTCTTCTTCTTCTTTTTCGTAAATCTCTCCTCCTTTGCAGAAATGTCTGTTAGAAATCGTGGTCCCAAGTTTACTCAAGAAGAGGATATAACTCTATGCAAAGCATATTTCTTTCATAGGGTAATCACTGGTGTTGCTATTTCTCATGACAGTTCTTTTTGGGAGAACGTCTTTTAATGTTCGTCTCATTGACGGAAAACCCAGGAAACCGAGATGCTCGTCGATTGCGTGCTCGGTTTCATTCCATTAGGCTTGCAGTCCAGCCATTTCTTGCTCTGGTAATAGAAATTGATCGAGAAAAGTTCAGCGGTGTAACTGAAGATGAAGTGATCCAAACAGCTCTTGATAATTGGGAGGAAGCTCACGGTAAGCCTTTTCGTTACGAAACGTGTTTCAGAATTCTAAAAGATGGTCCATCTCAAGCACATCGTTACTGCACTCGAATGTCGCTACCGGAATTTACAGTGGAAGAAGATGTTGATCTTGTTCGATGTTGGTTACATCGTATGGTGAGACCAATGAACAATGACAATTTCTGGGAAAGAGTATTGGGACATTTTGTAGCATCGCGGAACGAAGCCATAAGAAACAGTAAGAGCCTAGAACTAAGAATTGCATTCATCACTCATGAAGTCAAACATTATACGGAAGTATTGTGGATGGTTCATCGTAGCAATTCTGGATTATCCAACGAAGAACTGGAAACCATCGCTCAGACCAAGTTTACCGAAGAAAGCGGGAGAGAGTTTAGGCATTTTGAATGCTATGAACTTTACAGAGAGAATGTTGCTGGATTTGATGTAGTTTGATGTTTTATTAAAATGTAGTTTGATGTTATTTGCAAGTTTAATAAATTGTAATAAATTTCACTTAATCTGAAGTGGAAATCTATTTTAAAATATAAACATTTTCATTCATTGATATTACTACCAATTCTTTTACAAGATATAAACTTACACAATAATAAAAACTTCAATAAAAATCAAGTACAAGTTTTAGCCTCCTGTTTATCTTCATTTGACGTATTTTCCATTCAACGCGCTCTTTGACAGTTTCACCTTTGTTTTTGAATTTTGTGTTGTTAACTTTCAAAACTGGAGCTCTTCTTTGCCTTTTAGCAGAACATTTTCTTGGAGCAACTTCTAAAACTTGCACTTCCCTTTTACAATTTTCAATCTTTTTAAAACTCCCACATATCTTAGAAACATCGGCTTCAAGTCTTGCATCGCAAAAAAGTGTGATCGCCTTTTCAGCCATTTTAGAAGAGAAAATTCAAGTGAATTTTGGTGTGAGTGAATTGTTTGAAGATTGTGGTAATTTATAGAGGTAAAAAGTGAAATTCGAATGTTAAAAAACTACCCGTTGGCGTTCGTGGCAAAAACGCCGGCGCTTTATCTTCGGACGCCGGGTTGGTTCTTCCATCGCCAGCGTTTGTCCTCCCGACGCCTGCGTTGGATCTACTGACGTCAGCGGTTTAACCTGGCTCGCGCGCCTATTAGTCTAACGCCCAATGCTTTACCATAGTGGAAAATCTAGTTTGACCATCCACCTGGCTGAACAAAAGAATTTGTTTGTTCATTCCCACAAGAATTGCCCTAAGAGTCTTTTTAGGTACTTAGGTATTACTGGGGTTTACAGTTGATTGTTTATTAATAAACACAAGGGAATTCTTTTACTAAATCTAATTTTCAAAAAGCTTATGGTAAATCCAAAGTCACCATCTGACGGCTCCATAGTGTGTCAGCCACCCAATTTATTACTTTGACGGTGCTGTTGTTTGTTTATCTGTCTAACTAACAAGGAAAAATCACAAGCACGGAGATAATATAAGGGTAGGAAAGATAACCAACAAGAATGAGCAATGATGTCTATTAACAAAATCAAAAAGATCCTAATGCAAAGACGGGTTCTGTTGCAGCCGCAATAGAGAACCTTACAAATGGAAGAAGGAAAATGATAGAAACGGAGTTAATGAGTGCTTTATAATCATGTTTCCAACAATTTTAAAATTCCCCTACTCTGAATGGTATAGATCATCTCAGTTCACCTTTGCCACTAAGTGATACTAGTAATATATCGAACCAGAAAATTCAGCTACGAAATGGCAAGAGAACTAAAGAAAACAGATAGACAAGTGCCTGAACCATATTGGAAGTTTGACTACAGATGACAAGTTCAGGACTTACCAGGTTATTCGAAAATGACCAAACACAATAAGGAAACTGAGTGAAACTGAACTATAGCCTGATGAAGAGTTTTTATGCAAATTTTCGAAAAAGAAAATCAGAACAAATGATGTTGGTGTCAATCAGAAAACCATAGTGGAAGTTGACTACAGATGAACTTTGGCAATGCAAATTCCAGAAGCCCTTTAGATTTGGGAAAAATCAAATTTGGGTGTAACTGATTTCTCATTGATCGCCTTGATTCTTTATCACCACATGAATATGCAAAGTAAAGACTACAAGTTTTATTCTGCTTTCAAAAATAACAATCTATCTCCCCTCTACTACTCTTTTAAGCTCATACTACCCTACATTGTAATTACATGAGTCATGCCAGAAATCAAATGCAGCACAATTTAGAATCTGTTAACCTACAATTCTGACCGCTTGTGATACTGCAATTACGATGATACTGGAACAAACTAATACAAGCTACTATTTAACTCCCTCTGACAATCTTTTAGAAGAACTACTGATAAGCAGATTTTGAGAATTAAACTGACCTTTGTAGACCTCCGACAGCTGTGGAACTTTTTGAGCATACTCTTTCACAAACTTCATTGAGAAAGACTTCTCACAGAGTGCCAAAAGTGAAATTAAGGAAAATTGATTCTTAACCAGTCCTTTGGAAGTTAAAGTTTTGTAAACCGAACACCTAGGTATAATTCTCTTCTCCAAGCTATAACAAAAAATACTGGGGTATTGGGCAATATAAGACGAACTGTAACCCATTTGATTCACAAGGTAATCCATTACCGAGGTTATCTTTTTCTCAGAAGTCATCATACACACAGGATGGTACCTAAATGCATTATGAATTTGTTCTTCAGACCAACCGAATCTCCTGTAAACAGCCACCCTTGACTCCCTATTCGATTTACTCAACCCATTGATTACATGAATAGCTAAAAGATACGTAGTTTTATAGGGCTCGAATCCCATATCCTTAATCTCTTCTACACTCTCCTTGTATTTACTAGTGTTCATCGTAAGTGCTCTTGGTCGGGAGATAAGAAAATTAGAAATATTGGATTGAGGGACACCTTCATTTCTCAAAAGCTCAATGTTGAGCGTCATGTTTTTTATACATCGCTTGTCGGAAAGAATCCATGAGTGGCGTCTGAGGATAAGAACTACATTCTCATCACAGTGAACAATATTCCTGAGGATATCAAATACTGGGATTATTTGGGTTGTTAAGCTCGCTCTAAGAATCCGCGGTTCACTAGAGATGACCTTGGCGAGGTCAATTCCAGAAAGCCCTTTAGAGTTGAAATAATCAAATTGGGTTTTAAGGGATATCTCTGGTTCAGATGAGAGTATGGATGGTGCTCTGGTGATGAGTTTTGAAATGTAGGGCTTAGTGAATCCATAGCTTTCAAGTAGGCTAAGAACTGAGTCTGGTTTTGATGTTGTTTCGAAATGAACTTTCTTGGAAGCAGAAATAGCTTCACTTTCTGATAATCCAACTGAATTTATTGGGTATGATGCTACAATAGAAGAAAAATTAGAAGATGGGTTGTGAAATTGGGAGGTGTTAACAACAATTACAGAGGAAGAGAAGGATATAGAACTAACCTTGGTAAGAAAAGGAGATGGATTTACAGTAAGAAGAAAAGATGAAATTTTGATTCTTGAAGAATACCCATTAGAGTACCTGATCTGAGCTACTGTATTTCGAAGAGAGCGAAACCACATTGTCGATTGAATGAGTAGAAAATGTCGATTGAAAAAGTAGAAAATTAGGGTTTCGCAATTACCCTGTGGTTTTAGATGTGGTTTTAGAGAAACATTGTAGGGTACTAAGGCCTATTCGTATGGGTACGGCAAAAAAAAATGTTGTTTGTCATACCAGGTGGCATGGCAAACGAGTTGCGCCACAATAGAAAAACCACTAAGCGACAGAGTTTCTAGCGGTCGATGTTTTCAATATCGCCAGCGATAAAGATTTTATCGCCAGTGATATTATGAATACCGTTCGATGTTAACTCTAGCGCCAACGGTTAGTTCTTTATCGTTATAAATAGGTAATTTTCAAACTCAGAAGTTACCCCAAAAAATTTTACACAAAAAACTTTCTCTAATTCTCTCTTTCTTAATCTAAATTTCTCTATTTTTTCTTTCTCAATCTAATTTATTTTTTTGAATTTTCCCAAATGGCATAATTTCAAACCCAACTTGATTCGGCAACACAACTTGATTTTTCTGGAGTAGTGCTTGAAGGTGTCGTTAAGAAGATACGTGATAGTTATAAAGAAACAGGTAAGAAGCAAAGAAGTCTTCAAGTTTTGGATGTTAACCAAGTCAAAATCGCAACTAAATCAAAGCAAAGGCAAAGAAAAGCTCAAGGCAAGGAAAATCAAAACAAAACAAATTTGAAACCAAAGAAGAAGATAAACAAAGGAAATTCCGTTCATGAGCGTATCGATTGGAAGTTTTGTGAAATGAAGAAGATTAACAATATCAAGAACATTGTCCCAAATTTTTAGTTTTGAAGTCTTTCCAATTATTGTCTAGTTTTATGTTTTGTAAAATGACTATTAATGATTATATGGACGTTTAATGAATTTGAAAATTTGACGAATATTGTTGAAAATTAATATTAATTATATTCTTAATCCAATCTTATAATTTATAATTTAAACAAATATTAAAACTTAATACTTAGACAATTAAAAAATTAAAACATAAGAACTTAAGTGGACAATTGAGAAATTACAACATAAATGTTGGAAAATATTTGGGCAAATATCTTAAAATCTCGAAGAAACTTTCAAAATGGAATCTTTTTCCATAGATGCGATGATATTCCGCACAACACCTTTGTTGAAATTCCATCATGGTTTCACCAGTTCTCAAGTTTGAACCTTCTTGATGAAGTAAAGTAACATACCTAGTAACTTCTTGCTTAATTATAGTGAAGCGCTGAATCAACTCTGAAACATCATGATTGTAGAGGTTCATTGTTTGTTCTTGAAATTTCCCAAAAATCCTTTGGCACAATGCTTTGGGATGAAATGCATCCTATAATTCCTGCAAATACATTCATCTTCCGAAGTAGTGAATTTTGGTTTTCGCCTCATAAATTGAAGTCTCCTAATTTCACTTTCCACATTGGCACAATTAACAACTCTTTGATTTTCGGCAGCACGTGGGTTTGCTACGAACTCAGCGAACTCAGCCATGTTCATATTATCAGCCATGCTCTCTGAGGAATTGGAAGAGTGATGAAAAGAACTGGATATTGAAAAAATCTAGAGAGGTTTAGAAATCTGGTGTGAGTTAAAATGAGTTTGAAATTAGGTATTTATAGAGGGAAAAAATAGTAGTCGTCGGATGAATATCTGATAACCATTGATTAATCTTATCCACATTCTATTCTCTCTCCTTGAGCTCTGCTCCGTCATAGTGATGTATGTAATAATCCTCAAATGCAATTCAGTGTTCATCCTTGCAAACTCAAGCTCAAATCAAGCACCTTTACCTATCTGTATTCAACAATCATTGGAATCCTAGAATCTTTCTTTACTATCATCACCTGCTTGCACATTTACACTACTCATTCAACTGCCATTAAAATCACACAAACAACATAACAGACAACAAAGTCCATAAACAGCAAACCAACATCGGCACAATTCAAGCATTAAGGAAAATCCAAATATTTAAAAGAACATAACCAGAGTAATTACATTACAGGGAAGAAGAAATAAGCAAAAAATTAAACCTAACACATCTGAAAATCCTTCAGTTCCATTACAACCCTTTTATACAACAAAAAATCAAGATTGTAACTTTGCAATCCTAACTGCTAAGCAAAGTCATATTATTTTTTATACTGCAACTCTTCAAACAGCTACCATTATATGCATTTTTTGTTGCCATCAGAACCACAAAATCACCCCATGCTTCACAAAAAAAGAAATTCTTACACCCAAAAAGTAAAACACCACAAAAGATCTTACCACGAAATGTTAGATGTTGAAACTCCTTTCTCTATGCACTTCTTCAACGACTTTTAATACCATCAGTTTCCTCATAAATTTTCACGAAGATGTTCAAGAGATTCTCAGCACTCTAGTTCGAAGGAAAATGATGGTATTTCAGAGATAATTACTCAGAATCATCCTCACTGTCGCTGGTATAGTTCAACTCATCAAAAACATAGTAAGGACCCTTACCGTCATCACTGTCTGAAGTTGTATAAGGCCCCTGGAGATATTCATCCTCATCTTCCTCATCTTCATCATTATCAGTGCAAGGCTCCGTCACACCAGAAAAACAGGCTCTCCATCTTTGTCCAATCCAGGAATTTCCTCTCCATCAGAATCAATATTTAGCGGTTCTGACATGGTCCGATCAACCTTACGGGGATTCTATGCCTTTTCTGCAAGATGACGCTTATACATCTCCTCCTCATACTCATGCCTTTCCCTCTTATTTTTCTCCAGTTTTCTTGCTCTCTTCTCCATTTTCCTGGAATCATCACTATTTTCCTCCATTTATTCTTCCTCAAAATCTTTTTTCTCTTCATCTTCACTATCACTCTCAGTCATACTTCGAGTTTTTCCAAATGAAACCTTCCATTCTTCTCTCCTCTGTAACCTTCTCATATGTCGGCGTGCATCAACAACATCAAGTTTTCTCAACCATAGTTGCAATTCCTCATCATTCTCAATTCTCTGTCTCTCATACTCTTCCCTCTCTTATTGTTCTATCTTCTTGGTCTTCTCCAGATGCATATGATCAATCAATCTATCCATCTCTACACTGGTTAAAGCCTCAACTGCTTTTTTTGCATGTCGCATTGCATCGGAATCAGGTGGTAAGCCTGGATTTCCTCCGTCGGTGGAACTGGACGCAACATTGGCCATTATCTCCTCTCTTAATATATTTCCCTCTTTGTTCTTTTCTTTGCTTAATTTGGTATAACACTCGGCTTATTACCATGTTCTCTTAAATAAGGGTGGTAGATTAGCCATAAATGATCTTTTATGGTTTTTGGTCAAGCATCTTGTCTCTTGGCTATTCACACCACTTCAATTTCATGTGCAACCCTTCCTATACCATCATTACCCTATTAAACCCTATTTTCAAAGTCTAAATTTAGACGTTTCATTTGCATTCAATTCTATTGGAATTACCTTTAAGAGGATTGTAATTAGGCCACCTAATTTTGAAAAGTTTATTTGGATTTTAATTAAAACTATTGGTTTTATGGAGGTTCAAAGCAAACAACACCTGTTGGGAGGCATTGTTCTTAATTAGGGTACCTACAACAGTTGGATTATTTCAGTCCTGTCCCGGGCAAGCATGTTCCATCAAGTTATAAAAAAACCCTCTTTTTCCAATACCAGTAAATCCAAGCACAACCATAATAAATCCCAATTTCACCATCAACAGATTTTATTTTCACAACCCACAACTATATTTATGGCAATTGGAAGAATGTGCAAAGCTACTCAGGGTTATTATCTATGTCAAGACAAAGCTCTTAAATACTCACCAACCTTCATATCCATCATGCTTACGTTTGAACTTGACGTACAAAGAATAACGTTAAGTAATCTGGTAAAATATACCTATTGCTTGTTTCTTAGTCACAAGTACCACGTGACATTCAAGCCCACGTCTCTTTCCACTGCTCAAATGAAGGGCACATAATTATCTTGTATCACTGATACAAGCTCTTTGTTTAAGTGTAAAAAAGGGGAACCTTTCATTAAACCATACCATTCTCCACCTCCCCATGTTTCAGACCTTATTCAACCATCTCAGAGTTCCCATTTTAAGGATCGGAATGCCTATGATAACTTTATTTGGTTGTATCTCCAATGTTTCATGATAGGACCTTTTCATCATCCTTGCACTGATACAAGAATCTTTTTCCTTCATATTCATATTTTAATCCCTAGACAACCTTTCTTCTCTGATAAAACTAGTATCCACACCATATTTATTGTATTTTATATGGAATCCTCTTCACCTTTGACCTCTACTTCCTCTGAAAGTCTTGAAATTCAAAACCTCACTAAACAAATGGCAGAAAAACTTATTCTGCCCTCTTCTCTAGCTGAACTAGTCTTCATAGATAAAACTGTCATACTTGCTGAAGATGATAATAGTTGGAAATGGTATATGGTTGGATATGTTTGTTGTGAAACCCTGACCCCTACCTCTTATGTTAGTTATTACATATGCAACCAGTGGCCTTTAACTCAAATTCCTTTTGTTACTACCTTCAATGGTTTGGAAAACAAAGTTCTTATCAGATTCTTAGCTGAAAGTGATTTCATCAGTGTTAATTCTCAGAGACCTTGGTATGTTTGTGGGCATTTAATGGTTCTCAAAGTTTTTCCACCAAATGGCTGGCCTGCAAATCATCAAATCTTTTTTTTTTTTTGCTTAATCACCCAATTTTATTAATAAAAAAAAACTAAATGAGAGTTACAAAATGAAGTGAAGGAAATAAAAGCAAAAAATTACAACAGACCAAAATTTCAACAAAATCTGTAGTATATCCTGTTTGGAATTTCTACCTGAACTAAACTATAAGATCTTCCAATATATTGAATGACTTGTCCCATCTGAAGTTTTGCTCCCTTTTTAGCTAAATCATCAGCTGTGAAATTGATCTCCCTGTAGCAGTGGATAGTGAATTCCAGTTAATGCTTTGAAAGCTTTAATCCATCTTGATTCGAAACACCAGGGTACTTCTCCTCTTATAAAATCTTCCACAACAGTTTTAGAGTCAGACCTGATGATGATTTTGTAACACTGAAGCTTACCTGCCCATTCAATGGCCCATATAATTGCAAGAGTTTCTGCAATATAATTAGTGGATATGCCTAAACCTCCAGATACAGTCCTTATAACCTCACAACTGTTGCTTCTTGCTATTATACCAAATCCTTCCATACATGGATTCCCAACTGCAGCTCCATCACAGCAGAACAATACATAATCAATCTTTAGATTTGTCCAGTAGCATTCCTTAATTGATTGAAATTTAGTTCTTCTATTACTTAGATTGAAAGCATTAAGAATATCAAAATCATATTGTTTCCCCCATCTAGTACCATGCATTATGTATCCCCCATATTGAACTAAATTCGTGATTCTTCTCTTAAAATTATTCCCATTTGGCTTGTCATTGTCAAACATAATGTTATTCTTCTGAAACCAAAGCTCTCTCGTTGTTAAAAAGGCAGATGTTAGCCATATTTCCTTAACAATTGGGATTTTGTGTTTTGCAAACTTTATAATATCATCAAAAGAAAATGGATTAGGAAAGTGAAAAATGTTACCTAACCATGTCCATATGCTTTTACTGAATTTGCATTTCCAGAGCAAGTGAGTCATATTGTCTTGATCCTGCTTACAAACACAGCACTTGGAAGCTAGTGAGAAACCCTTGTTAACCATTTTCTCATCATCCACAAAGACACCTTGTTGAATTTTCCAGACATTGCTTGCAATTGATGGATGAAGAAAATATTTTCATATCTAAGAAGGCCAGTGAATGCTTACTTCTTTATGTCTGATCTTGTTTACTGCAGAAGCTGTAGAGAATTTTCCTTTTAAGCTATTGCACCATATTAGCTGATCCTTATCACCACTTGCAACTGGTAGTGGTAGAATTAGAGATTGTTGGAGATCTTCAGGAATTTGCCATACACCATTATGTAAAAGATTACTCACTTTCATATGCAAATTGTTGTTAACAAAATCATTGAATCCCAGAGTTTCAATAAGTGGACACTCTCTTATCCAAGTATCAAACCAAACTGAGATACTTTCTCCATCCCCTATAATCCATCTGATATTGTCTTTAAGAGCCTGTCAAGCCCATTTTAAACCTGGCTAAACAGATGATAACTTTCATTGAGAACACCATTGTCCATTTTTGTTCTTATATTTTGCTGCAAAAAATAAGGCTCAATCTTCCTTAGAGTTAAGAAGTTTCCACATCATCTTCATCAATAGAGCTCTGTTAACATATGACAGTCTTCTAATCCCTAATCCACCTTCTTGAATTGGAGTACAAAATTTTTTCCAAGCCAAAGTTTCGTATTTTCTCACTTCACAGTCCCCTGATCAAAGAAAGTTTCTTATGATTTTCTCACACACCTTGATAACTGAACTTGGCCACTTATAAACTGCCATGTTGTAAATAGGGATGCTGCAAAGCACTGATTTGATAAGAACAAGTCTGTCATGAAAAGATAAAAGTCTTCCCTTCCATACAGCTAAAATATCTTGCAACATTTCCACCATTGGCCAAACAGATTTGATTTAACTCTTCCTTGATGAATTATTACTCCCAAATATTTATCTGGAAAGGAAGTTAGTTCCATCTGCACCAAGCTTGAGATTTGAGTTTTCCTCAAAAGGGTACATCCATCAGCAAAACATTTACTTTTGGATTTGTTTATAAACTGCCCTGAGCTCTGCTGATATGCTTCTAATAATTTTAAGAGATTAGCTAAGCTCTTTTTGGAACCATTACTAAATATGAAAACATCATCTGCAAATAAAAGATGGGTATGAGAGATACCATTTCTTGTAACCATTGGTTGCAATTGATTTGTTTCCACTAGTTTAGTCAAATTTCTGCTTAAAACCTCCTCCATTAAGACAAATAAGATGGGTGAAAGTGGATCACCTTGCTTCAGCCCTCTTTGCATTGAAAAGAATCCATTTGGTCCTCCATTAACCATTACTGAAATTTTTGCTGAGGAAAATAAAACTCTTAGCCAATCACACCAATTAGATGAAAAACCATACTGTTGTAGTACTTTGAATAAAAAATTCCAGCTCACTGAGTCATAGCCTGAGAAATGTCTAACTTTAAGCCTACATTACTTCCCCTTCTCTTCTTCTTCATTTCATTAACTAATTCAGAGGATAACAAAATTTGTTCTTGAATACTTCTTCCTTGAATGTAAGCTACTTTTTGTGGAGAGACTAGTTTACATATAAGTTTTCCCATTCTGGTGGATAAAATTCTTGTAAAAACTTTGAAACTGAAATTACTCAAACCAATTGGCCTGAATTGATTTGGCTTCTTTGCTCCTTGAACTTTAGGTAGTAAAACTAAGAAGTTAGAATTAAGACCTTTTGGGATGTACTGTCTCCTCCAACAGTATTGAACAGCCTTGACAAAATCAGATTGGATAATATTCCAACAAGCTTTATAGAACATTCCTGAGAAACTGTCAGGCCCTGGAGCACTATTTAAATCCATATCCCAAATTGCGTGTTTAATCTCTTATGCCTCTGGAACTGCATCAACCATTGCTTGGTCTTCAATTGTAACTAGATTAGGAATTGCCTCAAGGAGTGAATCATCAACTTGAACTTCTTGAAATTGAAACCTTTTTTCAAAAAATTGGACAAGCATATCAATTATCCTGTCTTGATCTGAAATAAGATTACCTGATTCATCTTCCAGCTCACAAATCATATTGTTTCTTTGCCTAATCTTGATATTAGAGTGAAAGAAATTAGTATTAGTTGATCCTTCTTTGACCCACTAAATTCTAGATTTCTGCTTTAACATTGTACTATATTGAACTTCTCTAGAATTGAGTTCATTCTCAGCTATAACTAATTCTTGCAGAGCATTCTGATCATTAGGATTACTATCTGAAGTGAACATTTTTTTCCTTTACTTTTTCCTCAGCTTCTTTGATTTTTACTTGAACATTTCCAAAAACAGACCAATTCCACTCTTTCAACAGTACTTTCAATCTCTTGAGTTTTTGCATGTAAACATAAGGAGGATCTCCATTTAGTGGTGCAGACCAACTATGTTCAACAAGCTTCATAAAGTCAGGATGTTCCAACCACATCTTTTGAAATCTTAAAGGAGCATTACATGGTTTTGGAACATCAGCACAGCCTCCCAGTAATAGAGAGTGACCTGAAGCTATTCTTGTTCCTACTTTGTATCCCCAATCCCTGTAAATATTTAACCATTCCATGTTGCATACTACTCTATCAAGATTGCACAAAATTCTTCTGTTACCTTGCTGACAGTTAGACCATGAGAAATCCAGCCCAATTTTGGGAACTTGCAGAAGCTCACAGTCATTCAAACAATCACTGAAATCCAGCATTGATCTTCTTGAAGGAGTTCTACCACCCTTTTTTTCTTCTACAGATAAAATAGCATTAAAATCACCCAAAATGATCCAAGGCCTCTTAAGATCACTAATTAACTTCATTTTTGACCATAAAAATCTTTTTTGCACCATATTGACATGTGCATGAACTCCAGATACTAAAACATTACCCACTTCAACTGTAATCATCTGATTTGTTATGGAGATAACTTTTGGTGTAGATATTGACTTGCTCCAAAAAAGCCAAATGTTACTTTTATTTAGCAGTTTCATTATGAATCACCATTTGTTGCATCCCTGGAAGATTTAGTTTATTATAAAAAGAAGGAGAACACTTAATTTTTGGTTCAACAATCCACACTAAAGTTGGATTAAATTGAGTAACTAAAGATATTAACTTTTGTTGGGCCCTAGCTCTTCTAAGGCCTCTCAAATTCCAAAAAATTGTCTTCATTGTGTGATATGGAGGTTTTTTGGACCTCCCTTACCAACATTTTTCCTAAAATTATACTTAACAGCAACTGGGTTACTTGATTTATCATTCTTTCCTTGAGTAATATGCTTAATGACTGGCTGATGTAACTTTTCAGTAGAAGCATTTTTACCTGAAAATTGAGTGTTACCTATTTGACTTGGAGATTGTTGTGATGTGGAAGTATTAAGGACTGAAACCCAAGTAGTATAAGCAACTGGTTCTGTTGTAACCTTACCAGAACCTCCATCAACAAATTTGACTTCACTTTTCTCTAACTCTGTAGTTTCAGCTGAATGAATTAATTTTTGTGGTTCAATATCAACAATAGTCTCTTCATCTACACTGAGATCATCTTCTTCTAGTTTATCATCCTAAGTCAAAACCTTGAATCTGCTACCAGAAATAGGTGATTCTGTATTACTGTGTTGCTGAATATTAACTGGTGTTCCAATGCTGGAAATTATTGATGCTGCTGCTTGTTGCTTATGATTTGAGACTAAATTTGAAGTACTTCCTTGAATTATTTCAATAGTATGACTATCTCTTCTGCAGACCTATCACATAAGTCAAAAGGAACCATAATACCTTTCTCCCTTTGTTGAGTATCTCTGGCTCTCTACTGAGTAGGTTTTTCAACAGATTGACACTTAGCTTTCTCTACCTTGCATTCTATAATCAAATGACCAATAATTTTACAGGTAGAACAAAACTTAGGGCAATCAGGAATCAGAATATCCTGAAAAAACCCACCATACTTAGTGCTTATCCAAATTTTATTAGGAATGGATTTAGCAAAATCTACTTCCACCAGAACATTTGCATAATATCCAACTTCACAGTTAATTGTTGCATTATTAACTTTGACAGGAGTTCCTAATTCTTTACAGATTTTGAATAAGATTTCCTCCTTCCAGAATTCAAGACCCAGACCTGGAAAACGAATCCATACCATAGCTTTTGAAGATCTTTGACTTGTAGGATGAAAGTTTGAGATCCAGTTCCTTACTTTAAGAATCTGAGTAAGAACCTCCCATACACCCTCTTTCATATATTGACGATCAGTTTTATTATCTAATTTGATAGTGAAGAAACCTCTTCCAAGAGGAATGAGTTTACAGTCACCAACTAATTTCCATTATTTTCTCAAAATTGCAGCAGCATCTATAAATTTGATTTGTTGTAAATTTAACCTTCCAATCAAGGAAAACTTCCATGGATTAATAGCATCTCCATTAATTGAAGTGGTTTTAGATGAAGAATCCATGAGAACCACTAGAATTAAAGATACAGAATCATTATGAAACAAAAAACAAGAAGAATTAAAGAACAAGCACCTGAACTAGTGAAGTATCAACACAAAAACTAGATTCAGTCGAAGAAAAAAGTCGCCGAGTTAGGTCCGAGTTTGTCGCCAGATTCGCAGAGCGCAACTCAACTTAAAGATTTAAGTAAGTTTAGAATAATTCAAAACTTCCTGATATGAATTTCCTTGAATATATCTTCTTTCAAGGAATGTACTGAATTTGATGATCTCAAGAAACTTACTCTTAAGATGGGTGAATTGATTGAAGCTCAACCACCTTATGGTAATCATCCTTTAAAGAAGAATGTCAAAGTCTGCGTTAGAGTGTGTGTTCGGAAAGCTCTACCAACTGGAATCCCTCTCTTCACTGCAAGAAGAGAGCAACCTTTATTAATTTAATGCAGATATTATAAAGTCCCCAAGTACTTATGTACTTCTTGTCGAGTGCTAAACCATAAAGAAGTTAAATGTCCAGCTTGGAAGGCCAAACAAAAGCTCATTCAAGAATCAACTACTTCAAGTTCCAGATACGTTCTCCCAGCTGTTTCGAAATTAATGATGCCAAAAGAACCGGAGATTCAAGATTCTTTTCCCACCATCAATTTGGTTATCCAAGATATCATTATGTCTCCAACTGAAGTTGTCCAAGAAAATCAAACTGAGGTTATTAATGCTCATACCAACACCAAAGGAAAAGCTAAAGACTTAGCTCAAGGAACAAAGAATGTGGTCCAAAAAGGTTTAGTTAATAAACTCCAGATGGGTCCCTTTGTTAATCGATCTACTACGCTGAAAATCTTTGAGATTGGGACAATTCAACAAACATCTTCTCATTTGAATAATGGTCTTCCAGTTATTTTCAAACAAGTTACTATAGAAAATATCACAGTTGAAATATCTAGTACTCCCTCTAATCGTTAAATTGGGGACCGATTCGAACCACCGACTCATCTAGAAAATTCAAAATTGCTGCAGTTCAAACAAATCAACCAATCATAACTAGAGAAGACACGATTTCTGCAGCGGCTGAGCACGACGCCCTGTCTAATCGCAAGAGGAAGATTAATCCAAGAGTTGATATGAGAAATCGTACCAGAGCTAGTAACCCTACTCTAGCTAGCATTGTGGTTATCCCAAATCAAAATGATACGTCTGAACCCGATTACTCAAAGCTTTGTCCCCCTATTACCAAGTTAGGAGATCTACCTTCCATTGATCTCTCCAATTGTTCTCTCAATACCCATTCTCTGGTTGACCCCTATCGTTGTTATAATGTTCCTGCTGATGCTACCTCAAGCAATGACAATGTCCGCAATAATTTCTTTCATGAGGCTGCTTCTCTGAATCTCGGTTCTACCCAGGAGACTAATCAAATTGCTGGTTCTAATAACTCTTCTCTTGATGGTGGTTCTGCTTCTACCACTCAGGTAAACTCCAATCTTTCTCCCCTTATTATTGATCCCATTAATGTTGCAATCAATTCCACCTCTTTCCATGTTAATAATGTGAATGTGCTTGGCTGGAATATTAGAGGATTGGGTAAAAAGACGGATAATAAAGAGCTTAGCCTTCTCTATAGAAATCTTAATCCTGATATCATCTTCTTATCGGAAACTAAAAGGAATAAGGAATTGGCAGCTAGAAGACTGAAAATCTTTGGTTATCCATGTACCTTCAATGTCCCAAGTATTGGTAGAAGTGGTGGTTTTGTTCTTGCTTGGAAAAGGAAATTCACCTCAATATTTTATCTTCTAGTTTAAGGGGCATCTATGTTACTTCCACTGACATTATCCATTCTAAGCTTTGTCACTTACACTTCATATATGGTGAACCAAATAGTAGTCTTATACAAGCCTTCTGGGAAAGTCAATGCCAGTTACCTCCTTTACCTGTAGATGAACCTGTTTTCTTCATAGGCGATTTTAATGCTCTCCTAGGATCTGAGGATAAAAATGGTGGTCTAGAAGTGGATGAATCTGATTTTCTTAACCTTAGAAATTTTTATGATACACTTGATTTGCATGATCCTGGGTTCTCTGGACCTAGGTTCACTTGGTCTAATATGCAGCAAGGTCCTGATCTTATTCTTGAACGTCTTGATAGATGTCTTATTAATTCTACTGTTGAAATCTTGTTCCCTAAGTTGTGTATCAATAATTTTCCTAGAGATTCTTCTAATCATTGTCCCATGCACATTGGCTTTAATTATGAATATATCTGTATGCCTAGGCCTTTCCACTTTATGGCTATGTGGATAGAAGATCCCACATGTAGAGACATTATAGCCAATTTTTGGTCTGTTAATGTAGTCGGATCTCCTGCCTACAAGCTTAAAGATAAACTTTTAAACACTAAGAAAGGTCTTAGGGATTGGAACAAGTCCTCTTTTGGTAATATTCAAAATAACATTTCTACCACCAGAAAGGAGTTAGTTGACTCTCAGACCTACTCTCCTACAGATTGTAGGGTTACTTCTAGACTTAAAGCTAGATTGGAATATCTTTACAATATGGAAGAGCTTTACTGGAAAGATAAATCCAGAGAAGTTTGGCTCTTGGAAGGTGATAAAAATTCACCATATTTTCATAGAGTCACTCTATTCAGGAGAAAGAGAAAAGTTATTAGTTGGATTAAGAATGCTGCTGGTACTATTCTAACTTATAAACATAGTATTGGTAATTCTTTTGTTGATTATTTCAAGAATCTATATTCCTCTCACCCACGATAATTTCAAGATTAGATTCTTCTTGACCCCCCTGTAAAAATTTTCAGAAAATGATAATTCCATCTTAAATTCTCCTCTTTCTGAAGAGGAAATAAAGAATGTTGTCATTCAAATGGGAGGAAAAAAGGCCCCTGGCCCTAATGGTTTTACTGGTCTTTTTTATCAAAAATATTGGGACATTGTGGGAGAAGTTGTTGTTGATATGACCCAAACCTGTTTTAGATCTGGAAATGTTGCCAAATCTTTCAACCATACCAACATAACTCTCATCCCAAAAGTCTCTCTAGCTGAGTTGGTCTCTCAATATAGACCCATAGGACTTTGTAACTTCATTTACAAGATCGTTTCAAAAACTCTAGATAACAGATTAAATCCCTTCATGAATCATATCATTTCCCAAAACCAAAGTGCCTTTGTTCCTAAAAGGAGCATCTTTGATAACATACTTCTAGCTAATGAGGCCATCTATGCTGTCAATCGCCATAAGAAAGATATTGGCATTGCTGCCATTAAACTTGATATGTCTAAGGCCTATGATAAGCTAGAATGGTCCTTTCTGGAGAAAGTTCTGATAAAAATAGGTCTCTCTAATCATTGGGTTAAACTCATACATCAGTGTATCTCCACTGTTTCTTATTTTGTTCTTCTTAATGGTAGTCCTGATGGCCTAATCAATCCAGAAAGAGGGCTTAGGCAAGGAGACCCTCTGTCCCCCTACCTTTACATTATTTGCTCTGAGGCTCTTTCCTCTTATATTGATGTTCTTACTAGAAAAGGTTTGGTTGAAGGTATAAAGGTGTGCAAAAATGCTTCTGCCATGACACACCTTCTATTTGCTGATGATTCCTTACTCTTTTCTAAAGCTACTATTGAAGACTTCCAGATTATCAAATAGTACATTCAAAGTACTGCTTGGCCTCTGGCCAAGAAATCAATTTTGATAAGTGTGGTATTATATTTAGTAAGAAAATTCTTGAACATCTTAAACAACAGCTCTCTAATATCTTGGATATTAGTAATAGGGACCTTGGAGAAAAATATTTGGGGAACTCCTACTGCTTTTAAAGCTTTAAAAATTCAAACCCACATGGGTATTCTCCAGGCTGTTGATGCTAGGATCTCTATCTGGCTTCATAAGCTTCTCTCCCAAGCTGCCAGAACCACCTTAATTAAGCACATTGGTCAGGCCATCCCTCTTTGTCAAATGAGTGCTTTCCTTATTCCGAAACATCGTTGTAGAAAGATGGATTCTCATCTTTGCAAGTTTTGCTGGGGGGAAACCCTTGATTTCAAAAGATACAAAACTGCATCTTTTGGGTTGGGACATCCTTTGCTCTCCTAAATCTAAAAGAGGCCTTGGATTCAGGAAGGCTGAACTCAATAATCTTGCCATGCTTGCTAGGAATGCCTGGAAGATCATTGAAAATCCTGACTTCCTATTACCTTCCACTCTTAAAGCTAGATACTTTCCTAGAACTGATTTTTTAAATGTTAAGTGTCCTGCTAATTGTTCTTGGACCTGGAAGTGTCTGCATAAGCCCTTTATTTCTTGGATTGTTGGAGATGGTCAATTTATTGATCATTGGTGTGATAAATGGATTCCTTCTCTAGGATTTGTTGTTCCTAATCCTTTGGTTCCTCCAGATCCAACTATAAAGGTTTCTTACTTTATTAGTCCCATTACTAGATCTTGGGATGTTGATAGATTAAACACCCACTTTGATGATACTTCTACTAAGAAGATTGTCACTATTCCCTTAAGCCAGTTTTGCACTCCTGATAGGAGGGCTTGGGATCTTTCAAAGAATGGTAGATTTGTCTCTAAATCTGCCTACTTGGGACTCAGAGGGCTCAGGCCTTCCCCTTGTAGTGCTCTTTGGAAGCATATTTGGAAAATTAATGTGCCCTATAGAATTCAAGTTTTCACTTGGAAAGCTGCTAAAAATGCCTTACCTGCCAGAACTGTTCTTCATACTAGAATGCCTATGAACCCTGTTGATTGTGATAGATATATTGATCCTTCTGAATCTATTATGCATGCTCTTGTCTTGTGTCCTTTTGCTAGTTGTGTTTGGTTTCTTTCTTCCTTCTGTATCAACACTCAGGCCTTTAGTAGTAAAACTTTCATTGACTGGATGTTATTTTGGTTAGTAACTCTTATCTCTAAACTTCCTAATGAGGATCAATGTTTGTTTTTTTGCTATCCTTTGGTCTTTGTGGCAAAGTAGGAATAACCTTGTTTTTAAAAATAACAAAGAAACATATATTGCAGTCCTGATGAGAGCCAGAGCTATGCTTCTAACCAGGAAAACTAGTGCCTTTGTTTCCCCTTTGGGTCCTGTTAGCATAAGTGACAGATGGATGCCCCCACATACTATATGGATTAAATGTAATATTGATGGTGCTTATGATGTAATCTTTGGAAAAAATGGCGCAGGTTTTGTCATGTGGGACTTCTCCAAAACTGCCTCCTTTTGTGCTTCTATAGTTTTTCAAATGAAATCTGCCGAGCAAGCTGAAGCTAGAGCTATTTGGGCAGCCCTAAAAAAAGTTGTGGAGAAAAAGCTTACCCACCTTATTATAGAGAGTGATGCTCAGAGCCTAATCAACCAATTTTCAGCTGGCTTGTTTGATGGGAACTCTAAGACAGATGTTATCTTTAAGGATATCCAGTTTTTTTCTTCTAGTCTTGTAGCTTGTTTGTTCAATTTCCAACCCCGTACTTGTAATTCTGTGGCTCACGAACTTGCCCTTTGGGATAAAACAAATAATTCTGCCATGTACTGGTCTGTTTCTCTAATCTGGCTTACGCTTTTTGTTGAGGGGGATCATTAGCCTTTTTGAAGGCCGTTTCTTATTAAAAAAAACGTTGATTAGACCAGCGAGCGACAGATTGACCAACGTTGGCGCTTCAATGACCAGCGAGCGCCGGATTGACCATCGAGCGATGTACACTCTATCGCTCGCTGGAAAGTCTGTCGTGTATGCCTATATGTTATTCCTGACATATAGGCATATGAGTTTGGCAGTTTGGCATACCCATAGTGGGTGCATATATGCCAAGCATATGAGTTTGGCATGTGCATAGGAATGGGCCTAAAGGAAGAGAAGGTGCGAGGATCAGCAATCAAACTGGGTTGTAAGGCTCACCCAGTGGTGTATCCAAGAATTACTCTCTGGTAGGCTCTGTAGTAAAAATTTGTGCATAAGAGAAACTCCAATGGGCACATTAAATAGGCAAGTTTGTTGATTATACACGTACAGTGAGACTATCAAACCATTAAAAAGGATGATCAAACCCTCAAACAAAAGGCTTTGTTCATCGCATCTCAGATTGAGTCGATCGACTCAATCTGAGACGACCGGTTTCAACTGAGACGATTGGTGGATACTGAGCCGAGCCACGGTCCCAACAGAGCCGAGTATCGTCCCATCTTGAGTCGGTCGTCTCCAAATGAGCCGACAACGGCTAGTTACATCCAACAGCTATGAATCCCCCCATAAATTGAGTTGATTTCAACTCTAAAATCACACCTTCCTTCTACACCAACAAATTTTCTGAGCAATGGCTCAACCATATATTAATCCAACTGAATTTACGATGGATGAAGATTTGTCGCTTTGTCGAAACTACGTAGCTTTGTATCCGACTAGGGGTGCGGAACGACGTCAAAATGGTGTAATGAGTATGAGTTATATCCATAGAATCTTTGATAACTTCTGCAATGGTACCGATAACTCCAACAATCGCAATGCGGCTGGGTTATTTTTCCGAATGGAAGATATAAAAAATGAAGTTAGGGAATTCATAGCTTTGGTTCGGCTTGTTGGTCGTTATAGACTTAGAGGTGAGACAAATGATGATGTTGTATTGCAAGCTCGAGAGAAATAGCGAAGATGGAAAATAAGAATTTTTACATATGAAGCTCATTACACAATCTTAAAGGATTTTTTGATAAGTTAGAGATAAAGCTATAATTTCATTTCTAGATAAATTAGTATTACATGTAACAGTTACATTAACTAATATAATTCCAGTTTACGAATATTAAAAATTAAGAATTAATTTTTTTAGTTATTCGGCTCCACTCCAGTTCCTGTAATACGTCCTCTTTATAGCCGAAAAGACCCCCTTTACTATGATGTCTTGTCCGCTAGGGATGATCCGCTGAACAAGACTCAGGTAAGAGGAGTGATGCAGTATATAGGTAACTTTTGGCATGCGCTCCATGAATGCTGGTATCGTAGTAAGGGTAAGACGTCTCTGAAGTCTTATGATCCTTTTGCTCCCGGGAGATGTAAAAAGGAATATTTTACTCCCGCCAATTTCAATGTTACCTATGAAACATTACTTTATCCATTTGTTGAATATTTCTATTCTTTCTTTCAGCCACACCGTTTTCCTGCGGTGTAATGTAAGCATAAAATTGATGAGAAATTCTAAGTTGATTACAGTATTCATATACTTTTGTATCCTTGAATTTTGTACCACGACCGCTTCTTATTTTCTTAAGTTTGCGACCTTGTTCATTTTGAATGCTACTCATAATAATCTTGAACTCTTCAAGAGTGTCATTTTCATGCTTTAGGAAAGCAACCCATGTGAACCGTGTGTAATCATCTACCATTACTAAAGCATATTTCTTTCCTCCAACAGTTGCTTGTTGGATGGGACCAAATAGATCCATATGAATAAGATCGAGAGGAGCACGAGTGGCTATATCTCGAGAAATTTTGTGTGTAATTTTTCCTTGCTTACCCTTTTGACAAGCACCACATACACCTTCTACTTTAGTATTTATTTTGGGAACGCCCATGACAATTTCACGATTAATAAGCTTACCCAGCATTCGGTACGTAGTTGATATGACCACATCGTTCATGCCACAAATGAGTCGACTCTACCTTGGTCAGGTTACATTATAGATTAGACTGTATATCAAGAAGATAACAGTTATTCATACTTCGTCGTCATCGCAAATTATTTTTCCGGACTTATCTTCAATATCACAACCTCCCATATTAAAAATAACCTTATGACCTTTATCACAAATTTGACTTACTGAAAGAAGATTAACTTTCATACCTTTGACATAAACAACATCATGAATTTCAAGAATACCTGGAAGTTTGATAATTCCCTTTTTGCTGATTAGACAGCTGCTTCCATCTCTGAAAGTTACAGATCCTCATTTACAAGAGATATCACATGTCATATGTCTACTACAACCACTATCTATAAACCATTAGAAAGAAGAAGCGGTTTTGAGTGTAAAAGCTCCCGGACATTTTTCAACGGGTTCCACAGATTTTTTAACTTGGTCTTTTGATTATAGATCAGGAGGGTTTGTAAAGTTTCTAAACAATCGTTTAGCATGGTAGTCAGATTTTTTGCACAACAAATCTTCTAATTCAAGACTTTCCACCCTTTTAGAAGATTTCCTTTGTATTGTTTCTTCTTGTTTGGTTTTGACTGTTTAGATGTCAAAGTTGAACATTGATGCAACTTTTTTTATGAAGTTCTAAGGTATCCTTGACCAGTCCTCTATCAATCAAGATATCACTGATGTCTTCGGCATATGACTGGTTTTGTTCAAATTTTTTTTTTAACATCTTGGATAGTACCGAGCAACACTCTTCTGTATCATCCAAACTATGTTGAAGAGTACTCAAAATCTTTGGTAAGTTGTTTGAATTAGCCATGAATTCAAATCTTATAGGTTGGATCGCACCAAACACAAATTGTTAGATCTTTTCGTGTTTTCCTGCTCTGATACCAATTGAAAAGACGAGGGTACCCAAATACACCACAATCTTTTTATTTCAACCTATAAGTCCTCTACCGAATGTGATCGTCTATGGAAAAAGTCGAGGCAATACGACAATTCGGTTCACACTTTGTGTGATCATCTATGGATACGAGATCGAGACAATACGACAACAAGATATCTTGTGCGATTGAATATGGATACAAGATCGAGACAATACAACAAAAAAGTGTGTTACTTGATAATAGGTTCGGTAATAACCAAACTTTATAGGATCACTATCAAGTATTGTGGAGTTAGCATACAAGTGTAATTTACTTTTAATTATAATAAAAAATAATTATAATTGCAGAATAGAATAGTAAATGACACAGCAAGATTTTGTTAACGAGGAAACCGCAAATGCAGAAAAACCCCGGGACCTAACCCAGTTTTGAATACTCTCAGAATTAAGCCGCTATACAAAATCTAATACCAACTTCGTATAGTTGAGACCAAGCAGACTACCCCTAGATACTTAGTTCCCTCAGTTTCCCTGCGCCTTCGACTTCTAGAGTCACACGCGTGAATAGCAAGTCCTTTGGATCGTATTCCACATACCAAAGGAAGAATATGTTTGGTAACCACTCTAATCAATCTTGGTACAAGATATAGATGAGTCGTTGACGAAGGCTCTTCCGTTTAATCTAATAAACTCCTTTGTCTGGTTAGATCAATCTACCCAATAACTACCGAAGTAGTTAAGTTTATATTCGCACTCAATCAATATAGATCTCAAAGAGAAATATAGAGAATGCCAATCTCACACAACTAATCAATCATATAAACTGATTCTAGTTGGATCACAGCCGATCAAGGTTTGTGCACACAATTCACAAGATACGAAAACTAATAAAAAATCTTTTTTGCCTTCAAATCTTTTTTTATCCTCAAAACCTGCACAACACCACTTGAATATCTTGTGATCAATCACCCACCAAACGGAGTCTGTTAACAATGGATTATTTGAATATTATGTTTTTAGATCTAACAACAATTCTAAATATCCCGTCGATACTTTGATCTAGTTTGAGTGAATCTTATATTAGAAGAGAAGATTCTCAAGCATAAACAAACTAGGTGCAATCAATGTTTCAACAACTGTTAGTCAATCAAATCAAATCGAAAACTAATAACACTACAATTATCTAGTTTCCTACAAACAGTACTCGTAAAGTTTCTTGATCCCACAGAAGTCTTTAAACGAGCGGTCGTAAGAGATTTCACCTAATTATGATACTTTCCTCTCCCATTAGACGGCTCCACCAAAAACAACAAGAAATGAAGTTTGCCCGGCTCTTAAGATAGTTTGCTAGAAATGCAAACTTAGGTATTTATAGGCCAAGGATGTTTGGACACCAAGGAATTTCCAAAACCGTAAACATTCTCAAGATATGCAATGAATGGCAAAATTCGGTTTTCCTAATTACAATAAATGCTTGTCCAATGTTTTCGAAATATCTCAATATGAAATCTTCAATTAGTAAATGCACATTACTAATTTTTATTTTCTAGAGCTATGCATTAATTGCTAGTAATTAATGCATATAAAATCAAAAACCTTAATTAAAGTATTCTTAATTTATTTCGGCACAGGATCACCTTGAGTACCAAGGAATATCTTTGAACAATAAATTATAAGAGTTATTGCACATGTTCAAAGTATGTTGACATCTTTTCACTGCAAATCCTTATTTCATATTTACATGGATTTTCTTTCTTGGAATCTGTTATACCACACTTTCAAACAAGTTTAGAATTGGTTGCCAGTATTCCAAGACTATTATGTGATTGGTTATACCAAATCACAATGGTTAGTTGTGATAAGTCCTTCCAAGTCACATACATGAATTCGGATCGGTTATACCAATCACTAGGATCGGTTATACCTAAATACGGTACCTACATGTGATCGTTCACACCAGTTACCAGGACCAGTTACACCAATTACAAGGATCGGTTCCATCTACACATGGTATCTACTTTTAATCGGTCACACCAGTTACCAGGACCGGTTACACCAATTACAAGGATCGGTCACACAAAACTAATGATCGTTCACACCAATTACTATGATCGTTCACACCAATTACAAGGATCGATCATACCATCACATGGTGATTACGTAGGATCCGTTACACTAATTACCAGGACCGGTCATACCAAATCATAATTCTAGGCATTGTGATCGGTTATACCAAGATACATAACCTGAGTTAAGATCGGTTCTACCAACTCACACATATTGGTCATCCAAAGATGTGCAATGAATAACAAGACCAATAATCCTATTGATTTCCCTTTCGATTCACAAACAAGTTTATGAATGTACTTCCTTTAAACAAATGTAAAACATTGTTTCCTAGGATAAAATCTTCACCATAACCTATACACATAATCATAACAATATATACAACATTATGTCGATGTCATATGTACGAAGTTCAAAAGATAAGCGTTATACTTCGTAGTATAATTCCTTAATACGATGATCATACTATTATGATCATGACACATCATTAGAGTATAATATACAATATATACAGTATATACAACTTCACAGTTATGTATCAATATGCACAACTTGAAAGATACGTTAGGAATGAAACAAGTTGTAGTTCGTTACTTCTTCTCATTCTTCAGGTCTTCGGATTAATACTTGTATGTCTCAACATTCCTAGACTTTCTAGCTTAACCTAAACGAAGTTGACTCTAAAATCAAAACTTTTGATTCCATAGTGGAGAAAATGGAACAAAAAGTATAAGGTTGAAAAAGTAAAACAGTTCTTCGGATCAGTAAAAGTTAATATCCCGACTTTTTAGATAGGTTGCTTCATCATTCAAAAAAAACAAAAAACTCATAAAATAAATACAATACAAAGAGATTTTTGGTGGGCATAGATTCTAGTTCCAAATGTTTTACCCAAAAGCCTGGAAAAGAATTTTGTTAACCTCTGTCCAAAGAAGATTTAGGCTTCAGAGATGCTCACTGACAAACATGGCCATGCTAGCAAAGGTGGCATGGAGGTTTTTAAATGAATCAAATTTATGGGCTTCTATATTAAAATCGAAATATTTTAGGAGAAAATCACCATTGAGAGTCAAACCTTATTCTAATAGCTCTTGGATATGGAAATGCATATGTAAAGGACTAGCTCTGGTTAATCAAAACAGTGTTTTGGAAGTGAGGGATATATAAAAGGAAATTAATATTTGGAAGATAATTGGATCTCAAATCTCGCTGGTAACTTATCACAGTTTTGTAATAGTTCTAACAACCATTTAATACTTGTTACAAATCTTATGGATCTAGACAACATAAAGTAGAATTTAACCTTATTCAATATGATTTTTCTACGATTATAGCTACCAGAATAGTCAAAACTAATATTTTACTGACTCCGAGAATAATCCTAGGGATGATAAATTCAGATAGCTTTTAACAACTTCTGGATAGCTCACAATAAAAACTATGTACAATTAGTTGGACACCTACGAATTGGAATCAACTAATTTCAATTTGCATGATAATCTCTTGAAAAGACTGTGGAACCTAGGAATTTCCCAAAGAATCAAGCCGTTCTTTTGAAATGTCTTCAAAATGCACTCGATAGCTACTAACTTCAAGCTCTTCAACATATAGTTAAAGACATCTCACTGTCTTGCTCTTTTGGATGTGACAAAAAGGAAACTTTAAAGTTTTTTTTTTCTTTCATTGTCAATTTGCTAAATCTGTGTGGTTGTTGCCTCCAAATCCAGTTCACTTAGATTCCAATCATTCTCATAGTTTTATTGACATCTGTAAAGCCTGGATCTCAAAACCTCAGCACTTCATGTTGAAAAAGCGGGGGTCTAACAACCACACCCAACACTTCGCTTAGCAATCTGTATCGACTAACTCCAATATACTTTCAAGAGAATCAACTAGACAATTAGACTCAAACTTAAGAAAAGTATGTCAAATAGTTATATCTCAATTCTCAATCCAATCTACAATCAAACAAATAGAAATTTACGAGCCCGGTTGAATATAATAAATAACTTGGACGATAACAAAAACCAATATCCAAGTGTCAACAAATTTAATCAACAACCAAAGTTTGGATTCACAGTTGATTGAACTTACGCACAACCTGTGATATTTCAATTGTATAAACAAATATAATGCGGAAAAGAAATAACACAGAAACCAGAAGTTTTGTTAATGAGGAAACCGCAAATGCAGAAAAAAAAACCCAAAACCTAGTCCAGATTTGAATACCACACTGTATTAATCCGCTACAGATACTAGCCTACTCCAAGTTAACTTCAGACTGGAATGTAGTTGAGGCCTAACCAATCTCACACTGATCAAGGTACAGTTGCGCTCATTACGTCTCTGAATCCCAGCAGGACTCCGCGCTCTTGATTCCCTTAGCTGATCTCACCCACAACTAAGAGTTGCTACGACCCAAAGTCGAAGGTCTGTCTCACACAAAAAAGTTTACCGAATAGATAAATCTGTCTCCCACAGATATACCTATGAGTCTTGTTCCATGTTTTGATAAATCAAGGTGAAAAAGAACCAATTGATACACCGTACTTATATTCCCGAAGAACAACCTAGTAATATCAATCACCTCACAATAATCTTAATCGTATGGTAGCGAAACAAGATATTGTGGAATCATAAACGATGAGACGAAGATGTTTGTGACTACTTTTTATCTTGCCTATCGGAGATTAAATCTCGAGCCAATCTTAGAGAAGATAGTACTCAATCACGATAGGAAACAACAAGATCACAACATGTAGCTACAAAGAAGATATTTGGGTCTGGCTTCACAATCCCAATGAAGTCTTAAAGTCGTTAATCAACAGGGTTTTGGAAAAACCTAAGGTTAAAGGAGAATCGACTTTATTCGCAACTAGTATCACACATGAGGTGTGGGGATTAGGTTTCCCAGTTGATAGAGTTCTCCCTTATATAGTCTTCAAATCAGGGTTTGCAATCAATGCTACCTTGGTAACAAAGCATTCGATATTCATCGTTAAATGAAAACCTGATTAGACTCAAGCTAATATCTTTCAACCTATGATCGAACTTAGCTTTTTACACACAAATGAAAAGTGACTTTATTTAGATATGAGTAACCGTACCTAAACGTGTACACCTTTGTTGGCTCAACAATAGTTAAGCGAAGTTAGCCATATGAACACTTTCACATCAACCATATTCATCTTAACCATAACTAGTTCAAATAAAACAAGTTCTAGAGTTGTTCAATTGTTTATATTCTCATAGAAGTATAAAAGACACAATTGAAGCAAAATCGATTTTGATTCACTCGAATCAATTCATGAACATTATAACCACGATTTGAAAAATATTGTATTCCTTAATATATAAATGTATTAGTTCATTAACAAACCGATTTTAGAAAATATCCTACTCAAGTATGCATACGGGTACACATACCAAGTTACCGGACTTGGACTGTGTTTGCCAGTATGCAAACAGGTATGCATACTGTCGTTCACATCCAAACTCAGTTGAATATAGTGCGCGTACGGGTACTATACTAAAGTTCCCGGACTTCAATTGACTTCGCCAGTACGCATACGGCTATGCATACTAGAGCTCCCGGACTTCACCTGACCAACCAGTACGCATACGGGTACGCATACTAGATTGTCGGTCTTGGACTACACATATGCAAGTACACATACTGTGTTTATATCCAATCATGGTTAATCGTTCTAAACTCCCATTTCAATCATTGAAACATTCTTGGAAGACGGGAATAAATGTCTCACACAAAAACTAGCCGAACCAGTTTCTAATGAATAAAGGGACCAAGCACCTGATCTAGCTTCAAAGAAATTTTCAAGTGATCGATACGAAACATTCCAAGTTTACATCAAATGACTATCTCACACAAATCATGTAAGACGTTACAAGGCGATTATCACATGATCATATTTTGACTTTCGTCAAGAATATAAGATGAACTTAGTTAAAGTGAAAGCTTACCAACACATATTTCGAAAAATATATAAGCGAGTTAAACTCAGCTCCAAATATCAAATGTGTATAATCGAAGTCTATATAGCTATACGACTTTTAGATAAAATTTTGAGTGATAGATGAGTTCAAGTCTCCACATACCTTTTGTTGATGAAGTTCCACAAGATCCCCTTAGTAGTTCTTCGTCTTCAATCGATGAACGTCGTGAAGTCTAATGCTCAACTACACTTTCTATCCTAATCCGAGACTTAGCTATAAGTAGACTAGAAATCAAGACTTATAGTTTTGAAAACTAAACTTGACAAGCAAGGTTGACAAAGCAACACTTGCGAGTTCGACCGAGCAGTTCTCTAACAATCTCCCCCATTGTCAATTTTAGTGACAAAACTATCAATACATATGGATTACAAAATAATTGTATTTTCTCATCCAAATGCTTGATTTCCTTGGTTCTTCAACATTACTCGAAATCTTCTTCACTTACAAGTACTCCAGTGATTCTGAACGTGTTCAACTCAGCATCATAGTTGTTGAATATCCGTAGTTATAACAATAAGAAAACAATCGCTCTCAATCATTGTTATACAGTGTCATAGTGTCATTACACAACATCAAAGTCCAATTGTATCACAACTTTGACAACAATATACTATGGTGATATGTATCACTCCCCCTTAGTCAATACTTCATCTCACATGAAAACCACTCCCCCTTACATAATGATTCGTAAACCATATGTATTTGTAGTGTGAACTCCACGTTAATTCTCCCATTTTTTGTCAATATAAATTGGCAAAGGTACGAAAACTAGTGGGATCATAATGAAATTCTCATGGAGATACTTCATGACCAAAAGGAAACATATAAACTTTGTTTAGATGCAATCATATAGTCGAAACTAAATGCATTTATCAAGGAGTTAATAAAGGTACAAGAAAACTCCTACAATATTCCACAGCCGCATTCCCCACAAAGATTTGGCAATTAAGCACAAGTTCAAATAATAACTCTCCCCAATAAAATGTCATTCCCGAAAGAACAATAAGAGTGACCTTACTTTTACAAGAAAAGAAGGATTTCTTTGGACATTAAAAAATCACATGAAACATGAATTTGTATCCATAAAACTCAATTAAATTAACCACAAGAGAACCCATGTTTAATTTAATCGAAAATGCTCACATAAGAGAAAACGGAGCCGCACAATATTTACACAAAGATGTGGATCAGGGAAAGACCAATACTGCGAAATATTTAAAGATTCATTCTATTTTTCATCAATATTTGCATAAAGACATATAATAGACTTAATTTTTGTAGTCAAAAGTTCATCCTATCTTCATCAATATTTGCATAATGACATAATAAGCTTAACTTTTGTTGTCAAAAGTTCATTCTATCTTTTATCAATAAAGACATATGCTAGACTAACTTTTAAGCAAAATATGGGACAATCACAGTTCACGGACTCAAACACACATATCCAATAACAAGTTGCAATATACAAAACCATAAAGATTAATATTGCAAAATCATCTTCCAAATAAACTTTAGAATTCAAATAAATAAATCTAAAAACATTGCAAAATGAAAATCGTCGGCAATAGCTATGTGTACTCACAATAATTGCTATTCCAAACCCTAGTTATCCTTCTTAAAACACACGAATAAATTCTCATAAGAAGTTTCCTAGACATTAAGGCCTCTAAAAAATTCTTTATCGTCTCCGAACTCCTTGTCGTCAACAACCATTGGAACATAAGGTTCGTGAAGAAATGAGTCATTTCCAACAAACCTTCTAGACTAATGTCGAACCAGGTCCTTATGAATTTCGAGAGTCCTCAAAAAAATAACTTTTATTTGCTGAATCACCTTTCTTGTTTCAATCAACTCTTCAAGAACACCAGAAAATTCTGAAGATTTGAAGGAACAACTCTTGGTTTCCTCTCATTCCTTCTTTTCTTTTCAAAGTTGATGGAACAGGAGATTTATCTTTTTCCTTCATGATTGATGGCTTAACAATCATATTAACATCTTTTTCCATCAGAAGACATAATGCTTGGATTCTCCATACAAGTATGAGATTGTGGGAGGAATTTAAAAATCAGACTCAACAAGCAATCTTGTGATAAAAAGAGTTTTTTTTTAGAAGGAAAAAGGAATGTGGGGTTACAAAACCTTTATACACTAAAAGGATTCACGTACGCACAACTCACAACCCTAGAGAGGGTAGAATTGTCGATATTACCCTCTTTTATGAATCAAACAGGGAAACCCTTTTCAATATCAATTAGATATGAAAGGATGTAAGAATTCCAAACCAACGAAAACGAAACCAAAAAGAAAAAGAAACAAAACAAAATATCTTTTCTCTTTTTCTGAAGCCTGAGGTGTGCAAACCCTTGTTTCTTTTGAATCAGACACATGAGACAAGATACACAATCAACACAATTAAGTTGTGCTGGGGTGATCAATAATATGTCCACTGTAACCTTCTTGAACGGAATTCTTATAACCCTGTTTAACATACTGTTTAGACCGTATTCTTTTCTCTAGAGGTATAATTTTTTCTTTAGAAATTAACTTCTTCTTGAAGACATAACTTTACATACCTCAGACGACTTCGGAACAAATTTGAGTTTGTTTTCTAATCGATTTGCTCTCCGTTGAAGTTTATTGACATATCTTATTTTATGTTTGTACTTGTAACACTTAGAGAGTTTATGTCCCGTAAAAGTACAATAAGAACATGTCAATGTGGAGGACGGTCCAGACACCATAGCGGAGCAAGCTGCTAGACAAAAAGTGGTACTTGCAATATTAGAAAAAGATTTTCCAGAAGACAAAGAAAAATCCATTTTATCCTCCAAAGTGGTTGAAGTTACTCCCGGAAGAATATCGAGGTTGATATACGTATTGCTATAATTATCAAAATCAATATTTTCACAGAGGAGCACTTGACTTTTCGTCTTCATTAGAATCATAGTGATCAGACATTTCATCAAGAGTTGCAGCAAGACCTTTGTTCCTAGTGTATTTTCTACGATTCGGGCACTCATTTGCAAAATGACCAATCCCTTTACACTTAAAGCACTGAGGCATATCCTCGTCATCAGTATCGTCAGTATCCCCGATTTTAGGAGGAACGCAATTATGAGGTTTAATTGATGACTTAGGTTTATATCTAATGAATCGTTTACTTCTCTTCAAAAGAAGATCTCTAAACTGTCTTGTGATCAAAGAGACTGACTTATCAAGATCTTCATCTGATGAATCAGTCTCAGAAGGATCATCTTCAGAGATGCCAACACTTTTATTTTTATCAAGTAACTTAGTGTTCTTTTGTGCTTTGAAAGCAATATCTCTGGAATTCCAGATTTGGATACATGCTCATGATCAAAGATCTTTAACTTCCCAACCAGAGTATTTCTGGATAAAGTATTAAGATTATTTCCTTCAACGATGGCATGTTTCTTAGAGTCGTATTTGGTTGGCAGTGATCTGAGAATTTTCATCACAACGTCCTTTTCAGGAATAGTCTTACCCAACGCAAAAGATGCATTAACAATTTCAGACACGTTGTGATTAAATTCATCAAATGAATCCTCATCAGCCATACGAAGGTTTTCCCATTCACAACATAGGTTTTGAAGCCTATATTTTTTCTCAAAGGAATTTCCTTCCAAAAAGTTTCTAAGATATCCCAGGCATCTTTAGACTTAGTGCAAAGGATGCTGTAAATCTGGAGTAATGGCATGTATGATAGCATTTAAACCATCAGAATTTTGCTTTGCATCAAGAATCTCGTTAGGTTCATATCTACCAATATCCTTTGCAATAGAGACACTGTCTATTGTAACCATTGGAGGATCATAACCATTAACAACATAAACCCATGTTTGAAAATCACGCGCTTGAAGAAAAGACGCATAGCAATTTTCCACCATGAGTAATTTGAGCCATCGAAGACTGGTGGTACGTTTATAGAGATAGAACCTCTGTCCATTGAGTCAGATCGCTACAAACACAGACATGTAAGGTCTTAAACGTGTTTGCCTGCTCTGATAGACTGATACAAATTTAAAAAGCGGGGGTCTAACAGCCACACCCAACATTTCGCTTAACAATCTTTATGGACTAACTCTAATATACTTTCAAGAGAATCAACTAGACAGTCAGACTCAATCTTAAGAAAAGTATATCAAAGAGTTATATCTCAATTTCTCAATTCAATCTGCAATCAAACAAATAGGAATTTGCGAGCCCTATTGAATATAAGAAATAACTTGGACGCTATCAAAAACCAATATCCAAGTGTCAACCAATTAAATCAACAACCAAAGGTTGGATTCATAATTGATTGAACTTACGCACAACCTGTGATATTTCAATTATATAAACAAATATAATACGAAAAAGAAATAACACAGACACCAGAAGTTTTGTTAATGAGGAAACCACAAATGCAGAAAAAAAACCCTGGACCTAGTCCATATTTGAACACCACACTGTATTAAGCCTTTACATACACTAGCCTACTCCAAGTTAACTTCAGACTGGAATGTAGTTGACCCCTAACCAATTTCACACTGATCAAGATACAGTTGCGCTCCTTATGTATTGAATCCCAGCAGGACTCTACGCAGTTGATTCCCTTAGCTGATCTCACCCAAAACTAAGAGTTGCTACGACTTAAAGTCGAAGAATTGATAAACCAATCTGTCTCACACAGAAAAGTATACCGAATAGATAAATCTGTCTCCCACAGATATACCTATGAGTTTTGTTCCGTCTTTTGATAAATCAAGGTGAACATGAACCAATTGATACACCGGACTTATATTCCCGAAGAACATCCTAGTAATATCAATCATCTCACAATAATCTTAATTGTATGGTAGAGAAACAAGATATTGTACAATTACAAACGATGAGACGAAGATGTTTGTGACTACTTTTTATCTTGCTTATCGGAGATTAAATCTCGAGCCAATCTTAGAGAAGATATTAATCAATCAAGATAGATAACAACAAGATCACAACACACAACTACACAGAAAATAATTGGGTCTGGCTTCACAATCCCAACGAAGTCTTCAAGTCGTTAACCTACAGGATTTTGGAAAAACCTAAGGTTAAAGGAGAATCGACTCTAGTCGCAACTACTATCACACATGAGGTATGGGAAATAGGTTTCCCAGTTTCTAGAGTTCTCCCTTACATAGTCTTCAAATCAGGGTTTGCAATCAATGTTACCTTATTAACAAAGCATTCAATATTCACCGTTAGATGAAAACCTGATCAGACTCAAGCTAATATCTTTCAACCGTTAGATCGAACTTAGCTTGTTACACATAAATAAAAAGTAAATTCATTTATATATGAGTAACCGTACCTAAACGTGTACACCTTTGTTGGCTCAACAATAGTTAACCGAAGTTATCCATATGAACACTTTCATATCAACTGAAAATGCGGGGGTCTAACAACCTCACCCAATATTTCGATTAGCAATCTGTATGGACTAACTTTAATATACTCTTAAGAGAATCAACTAGACAGTTAGACTCAATCTTCATAAAAAGTATATAAAGGAGTTAATATCTCTATCTCTCAATTTGATCTATACTTAAACAAATAGAAATTTGTGAGTCTTTATCAAATACAAGAGATATAAACTTGGATGGTACCAAAGACCAATATCCAAGGAACAATCAATTTCCAATCAACAACTAAAGGTTGGATTTCACAATTGATCGATACAACGCAGAACCTTTGATATTTCAATTATATAACAAAATTAATGTGGAATAGAAATAACAAAGACACCAGAAATTTTGTTAACGAGGAAACCGCAAAAGCAGAAAACCCCGGGACCTAGTCTATATTGAACACCACACTGTATTAAGCCGCTACAGACACTAGCCTACTACAAACTAACTTCGGTTTGGACTGTAGTTGAACCCTAATCAATCTCACATTGATTCAAGGTACAGTTGCGCTCCTTATGTCTCTGATCCCGGCAGGATACTACGCACTTGATTCCCTTAGTTGATCTCACCCACAACCAAGTGTTGTTATGACCCAAAGTCGAAGACTTTAATAAACAAATTTGTATCACACAGAAAAGTCTATGATGATAGATAAATCTATCTCCCACAGATAAACCTAAGAGTTTTGTTCCTCTTTTGATAAAATCAAGGTGAACAGGAACCAATCGATAACCGGACTTATATTCCCGAAGAACATCCTAGAATTATCAATCACCTCACAATAATCTAAATCGTATGGTAGCGAAACTAGATATTGCGGAATCATAAACGATGAGACGAAGATGTTTGTGATTTCTTTTTATCTTGCCCTATCGGAGATATAATCTCAAGTCAATTATTCAATTGAACTAGTACAATACAAAATGGCAAGATCAGATAGCTCAACTACAAGAGAAGTAGTTTCGTCTGGCTTCACAATCCCAATGAAGTCTTTCAGTCGTTAACCTACAGGGTCTCGAGAAGAAACCTAAGGTTATAGGAGAATCGACTCTAGCAAAACCAACTAGTATCACACATGAGGTGTGGGGATTAGTTTTTCCATTTGCTAGATGTCTCCTTTATATAGTTTTCAAATCAGGGTTTGCAATCCAAGTTACCTTGGTAACAAAGCATTCAATATTCATCGTTAGATGAAAAACCTGATTTAACCAAGCTAATATCTTTCAACCATTAGATCGAAACTTAGCTTGTCACACACAAATGAAATGTATTTCATTTAGATTTGAGTAACCGTACCTAAACGTGTACACTTAGTTGGTTCACAAATAGTTAACCAATGGTTATTCATATTAATCGTACTCATCTTCTTCACATAACTAAAAAGTGCCTCTACATTTACTAATTTGATTCGTTGTACTATTGTGCCTCCTTGGCACTGTGTTATCAATTTTAACCTATCTTCAAAAAAAAGTGCCTCCACATTTCTTAGAGATATTTCTACCGTTTCAAAAATAGAAAATTTTGGTTTTGTTTTTTCAACTTTCTGTTGAATCTATAAAATGTTGTAGATTGGTTTTGAGGGATTTTGTTTTTGTAGAAAATCATCAATGAAATTGCTAGATCCATATCTTAAGGAAGAAAAGCAATGAAGATGAGTATGAAGAAGGACGTTGCAGATCATCTTGCTAACAACCTTACCTAATTCTTATATCGGGTAATTTCTATTAGATTTTTTTTCTTTGATCTTTTGATTTGTGCTGTCAGGGTAAAAAAACACATAATCTGTCGAAGTGTGAGTCAAAACTGACCAAGTACATTCAATCTATTTTTCACTTAACCAACTGTTGCATGAAGTATATGTTTAACATCAGCTTCATCTCCCATAAAAAGACAGAGTCAGTGTATATTAGTTATGGTTGGTCTATGTTCCCAATTTTGTTCAACAATAATATATAAAAGATTACTACTTTGTGTTAGTTCATACACTGTGGAAGCTTGCGCATTCATAGTTGCATTATTTGATACCCTGAGAGACCCAAACCTTTATTTTACCATTTCATTGATAGTTTTGAAGGTTGCTCTTAGAGCAGCTAAGAGACCAACCTTTCATCGCAGTGTAGAAACACAAGTTATTTTTAGAGGCTTTAAGAGTTCAAACATCTTGCATGAATCAGTTTGCAACTCCTCATTCATAATGTAGATTCATCTCTAATACCTCTGTTGTTTAATTCTGCGTTTTGATTCGTATATTGCAATGTTAAAAGTCACAGGATTACAACGCTAAGCTTTAATATTTTGGGTAGCAAAAGATGGTCCTACTGGTGATGGAAGTCATGTGTATACAAGAGTCATGGGCACCTGTGGAGTCACGTGTCTACAAGGGCCACATGTACTATTAACCTTCTATGAACTTCTTTTTACTTGAAAATTGAGTGTTTGAGTTCCAATTTGTATCAAAAATAGGCATATTAGTGATTCCAGATCCCGAATTTTTGAAGATTTTTGAGTCAAACGAACAAATAGGTTTTGCGTTGTAGTATTTTTGGCGGTATATGCTATTTCTGAAGTGTTTCGCTTTTACTACTCTTTGTTCATTGCATTAGGAAATTAGGAATCCTAAGATTCATATGATTTGTTATATCGTTGCTTAATGATTGTACATGTTCCTGTAATGTGAACCATCCTCTGAGTTCGGAGCCTTAGATGTGGAACTGGAAGCTCTTTGTCATTAGTCCGCAACCCCGACTATAAACTTTCTAACCCTGCCCTGTGTGAATAGCTCGACTTAATCCCTTAAAGATCTTTTAGGTATATCTGTTATTTCAATCCCTTACAGAACTAATTGCCTCTCGACCACCCAATATGTAAATCCAATTTCAGATAAAATTCAAACATGACTATTTTTATCTGCTGGCAACAGGTTAATTTTTTGCTATAATCGTTCAGTAGGTGAATTTAAACTTTAGTCTGTGTTCAGGGGAACTGTCTTTCTAATTGTTGTCCATATTTTCTCCCTCACAGGATACATGTCTCCATGACAATCATACACAAGGATTCTGAGTTATTAAGGATTACTCACTGACTTGAATTTGTTGACAATTGCAATTTTGTTTTCTTTTCAAGGAGTAAAAATGTATGATTGTATTAATGTCTACCGATCTATTGAATTTGTAAGTGGGCTTGGTTTACTGTTGTAATTATTTATCCACATCACTGGAAGCACTTTCTCCGGTTATAGTTATGGAGGAGAAACAATCCATCTTTCCTTACACCAAACATGGATTGAAGTCTGATGGCATATATAATTAGAGGCCCGGTATAAATTGGGAGTAACCAAGGATATTCACACTTTCCCACGATGAAATACAAATAAAATTGACAACGATAAAATTTGTCATTATAACTACACATAAATCTGTGGTACCTATTTTTAACATGGATGTCTCTTGAACTAATACATTGAATTAAGTATCTTGAACATATATAACCTAAAAACGTACGATATAAAAAATAACATTACATGAGAAAGCTCAGCGGATATATAATCTAAGATCACATACCTTATTTGTTTTCTTCAAAAAAAAAAAACTCTGATAACAACAACCCAAAGCCCGGGCCGTTACGGCACGGGTCATATACTAGTTAAATAACATAATACCATAGTGAATCGATTTGTCCTACAACTTCAATCAACCCACTCCACCAAAAAACACCTGAGACATTCCCAGAAATGCCTTCCACATGTCTCTTCCCCAGAAGAAATCCGCAAATGCATAAAAGTCCTGCAACCGGGCTTTGAGCATGAACTGATTCTCTGTGGACAATGTTTGTATTCGTGATCTCCATATCCACAATGCTTGCAGTGTAATAACTCCTTCTTCAATTTGGCTTTAAGTTTGAAGTTTTTTCAGAGTGTTGCAATCTTTTTTTTTTTTTTTTAATCTTCATAGCATCATCTTGCATATGTGGTTCCTCTGGAAAATTGGGATCTTGACATTGCAAATACCTGAGCTTTTCCGGTTGTGATTCAATCACCATTCTGATGCGTGAACAACCTTCCCGCGAACACTTTGAATACATCCAAGGACATTGCATAAGACTGTGGTGATCCATGAAACATCGCTGGATTTGATGTAGTTTGATATGTTTTGTTGTGGTTTATTAAAATGTAGTTTGATGTTATTTGCAAGTTTAAATTGTAATAAATTTCACTTAATCTGAAGTGGAAATCTATTTTAAAATATAAACATTTTCATTCATTGATATTACTGCCAATTCTTTTGCAAGATATAAACTTAGACAATAATAAAAACTTCAATAAAAATCAAGTACAAGTTTTGGCCTCCTGTTTATCTTAATTTGACGTATTTTCCATTCAACGCGCTCTTTGACAGTTTCACCTTTGTTTTGTAATTTTTTGTTGTTAACTTTGAAAACTGAGAGCTCTTCTTTTTCTTTTAGTGTAGCATTTTCTTGGAGCAACTTCTAAAACTTGCACTTCCCTTTTAGAGCTTTTAATCTTTTTAAAACTCCCACATATCTTAGAAACAACAACTTCAAGTTTTGCATCGCAAAAAAGTGTGATCGCCTTTTCAGCCATTTTAGAAGAGAAAATTCAAGTGAATTTTGGTGTGAGTGAATTGTTTGAAGATGGTGGTAATTTATAGAGGTAAAAAGTGAAATTCGAGTTTTAAAAACTACCCGTTGGCATTAGAACCAAGAACGCCGACGACATAAGTTGTGACGCTGCGTTATTTCTAATGACTCAATCGTTTTTCTTTCCGACGCCAGAGTTCGATCTATGAACTCTAACGTTTTTAGCTATATCGCACGCCTATTGATCTAACGCCCAGTGCTTTACCATAATGGAAAATCTAGTTTGACCATCCACCTTGCTCAACAAACAAATGGATTTGTTCATTCCCATAGAAATTGCTCTAACTTGCAAAGAAAAGAAAATGAACACAAGGAAAATTTAATTCATAAATGAATTAAAGATCTTATAAAAATCTTTTGGGGTAGGATCGGGGGCCGGGGAATTTGTTTTTGGGTTTTGATTTTTGAATAAATTTATTTATTTATCTTTTTTTATTCTTGTTTTGCGTGTGCTTTCTTTTTAGTGGAAAAGATGTTGCTTTGGCTCAGTAAAAGTCGTCTCCATACTCATACTTTCTTAGCTGAATGCATGTGATGCAGTCTTTGGCTCACTAGCTAAAAGCAATTTTTATGACCTTTAATATCTATTTTATCCATTTTTATGATCTAAGCTTTCTAGAGCCTAGTTAGCAATTCGGGATTCGGAAAACGTACGAGTATTATACGGTTTTGTAAAATCCAGATTCGGTCCAAAATTCGGTCAACGGGACGTGATTCGTCATTAATTCGGAACGGCATACGTACGTGTATAATTCGATTTATAAATGTGAGTTCGGCTCTGAAAATTCGGTATCTATATATAATAAATAATTTGTATTTATAAGGTCATAGACCAATTTTTATGCATGTGTGAGTTATTTAAGGAAAAAATAAACTCAATATGATGATATTAATAATATATACAACACTAGTTATCCAAAAGGACGTCGTATGGTGGTTTAGATGCTTGGTTAGTGATTTTGAGATCTCTCTCACCTTCACCTTCAAATCTCTTCAGTCGTTTTTGTTTCATAAAAATTACAACACGTCTAATATTCGGTCGTGTATGTTCGGGAGGCAGTAAAGCCCAAAAAGTGGAGTCTTTGAAAAGTAAAAGCTAAAGAATTTATGGCGAATTAAGCGGACGTATCATTCGAGATACGTAAAATTCGTGAACGATTCGTGAATAATCCGGGAATGCCACATAATACGCGACTTGGGTTCGGAGTTGCAAACGTAAACGAATAAGACGGTAAAATTCGTGATACGGAAAAATTCGCGAATGATTCGCGCGAACTTACTAACTAGATCCTAGAGTCCTTTTCTGTGCTATTTGTTTTTGTTGTTTCTTTATTGCTAATGTTTTGTCTGATGTCTGACAACTGAAGGTCTCTCTCTTTATTAGGTCATTTTCTTTGTTAGGTAATGTATAATTAATACACAAGCAACCTTTATACATAACCTTTATTAGGTCATTTTTTGTTGTCTTTCTTTTCTTCTTTTGTTGGTGGGCATGTTTTAATTAATACTATAACTGACTCATTTTTCTGGTTAGTAGAATATAATTGGGTTTACAGTTGATTATTTAGTAATTAACACATAAGCAACCTTTATACATAACCATTAAATAATTAGTTTTTGCTAGATTAATTCGAAGTACTAGTCTATGCTTCAAAAAAGCTCTGCGGGAAGTCCAAAAGTTTGTGATCAGACGAGTCGATAACGCGTCACTACACCATTACGCATACACGTATCATGTCTTTTGAAGGTGTTGTTTTCTGTTTCTCCGTCTGACGAAGGAAATAAAGAGCGGAAAAAAGAAAAAGCAGAAACTTAAGTAAGAAGCTAACAGTAATGAGATGAGCATGCGATTTTGCCAACGTTTAGTGCATGCCAGTATACATTATCTAAAGAATACTACTACTTTGGCACTCTTGCTAAGTGGCTCTATGGCATCCAAACTTACGTATCTAGTTTGGAACTGAAATAACCTGCTCAGTTCTCGGTAGTTGGATTGGGATTCATACCTTTGCAAATAGTGGGTCTAAATTCACCCGGATTACCACGTTATATCCCGAGCGCACCTAGCCTATTGCATTCATTTAGCCCACCTACGCTTGCAAACTTGCTTTTGTCGCAGTATTTACTTCATGAATTGTGAAATCAACTTTATTGGGCTAAGCACGGATGATTTGATTTTGTTGAAATGTTTGGTTCGGACCTGGGTTGCACAGATGCAGACGCGTAGACGGGGACAATACACGATGCGGACACTATAAAATTCTCAAAAAACTAGGACGCGGACACGTATATACATGTTATATTTATATATTATTTATATATACAATCATGTATTTATACAACAAAGTCTGGTGTTTCGATCCTAAAAATTAGAAAATGATGTTACACGTGTGTGAACACATAAATCACGAAGCCATCCACGTGTTCACAAACAATATTCGCATACATTCTAATTCTAAAATTGTACGTCGTATATGTAAAGAGGATGATTATATCGATTCATCGACTCAAAGCCTTCGAGCTTGTCATTGTCTAGTCGAATATTATCATAAATAATGTTCGTATAAAGGAATAAACAGAGAATCAAGTATAAATGTAAAGCACATGAAGTTCAACGCTGAATGTAAAGTGCCGAAACATAAATAAGACAGATTTATGTGGTTCGGCACTAAGGCCTACATCCACGGGGCTGGTGTTTCACTATGTATTGAATGATTACAAAGATAGTCGAATGACTTTAGAGTATACATAGGTCTGCGGAAGTAGTGGGATTACTTACTCTTCCTATTTCTCTCTCCTATATTCTCCTATAATTGCTCTGGATTGGTCGACCCCTTCTCTCTTAGTGGAGAAGGGTATTTATAGGGTTGGAACGTGGGTCCTACTTCTGAGATGCCGTTGCAACCTTATATTCTTGTGCTTTGTGCCCGTTACGCAGAGGTCTTCGGCATATGCTGCGGTCTAAGCTTGAATACGAAGAGCTATCCTCGCTTATTCCACGAGCTGATTGACACATGTATATCTCTTGGTATTTAATGCGGGCAGTTGGACGTCCGCTCGTGTCAGATAAGTGTCTCTTAGTCTGGTCACATCTGCGTCAGTCAAACTCTCTCTCAGCCGTTGATCTGGGATCTTCCTCGGGATAGGATGTACTACCACCCAAGGGGTATTATCTGGTGCTCCTCTTTGCCATCATACCTCTGTGATCCTCAGTCCCTGATCGTCAGATCTGCTGACCGGTGATATTTTATGATGGGATGCTCCTCTAGGTTATGACTGCTTGTTATCATGTTTTGATGTCTCGCTTTGCATGCCTTCCACGTGTCTCTTCCTGTACACGTGGTGAATGATGAAATGCGTACATACAATTTGTCCCTCTTCTTCTGACTTGGGAGTATTTTGCAGTTTAGAAGAAGAAAGGTCGTCATACACGTTTTATCTCTCCTGAAATAACTTCCCCTATAAATACGGGCACGTTTCTCACTTTTGCGTTAACTTCCCCCATAACTTCTCCTTGGTACGAGGGACATTTACTGTCTTCTCTAGCTTTATAAATAGGAAAGAGAATGTGAAAAAAAAAACTTTTATCCTCTTCTTGTCAGTGTTTATCCTCTTCTTTTCAGTGTTCATCCTTTTTTTGTTTTCTATTCTTGTTTTTTAGACATTTATTATCGTCGTTCTTGAGAGGAAGATAGCAGCATTCAATTTTCTGACTCTTTCGTTCTCGACTGCTGCTACCCCTGTATCAAAGATAACTTGCTTTTGATATCTCTGATCTTTCTATCTTCGACTGTGGTTGGTGCTTGTCGTCCTCTTTTATACAGGTATGGGGTTTTTCATCAGCTGCTCATCATTGATTCATCTATTTTCTGTTGTCATATTTACCCGTTTGTCTTCTGCTGTTGTACTTTTGGCTTTGTGATGAAGAACACATATGTCGAAGCATATATGCTTGCCCCTGTTCTTTGTTACAAAGTCTATAAGTCTGTATCTAAGTATCATCTCTGGAGTCTGATGGGGTATTTCTGGTTATTTTTAGTTTTTAGGGTTTTTGATGTTAATCCGGATGAACCATCAGTTTATGGGTTTTTGATCTTTAGTGATATCCTCGTATTCTCCTCTAAACTGTTTTTGTGTTTCCTTGTAGTTATGTTTGATCGTCCGCGGGATCCTTACCAAACCCCGTCGTCCAGTCCGCCAAGATCCCCTCCGCGTAGAGATTCTGAAAGATCTCCACTTGGGGAAGGTTCTTATAAATCTTCGCAATCGGATCCTCGTGGTCATAGGGTTTCATCTTCCTCTGGTGCGAAGGCTTTGCTACTAAGAAAGGGGATTTGCCGAAGGGTCCTTCTGGGTCTAGGTATGCTGTTAACCGCGCTCCTTCTCGTCCTCGTGAAGATTCTAGGAGTACGCAGGCTCCTCGTGATGATTCTAGGAGTACGCGGGATCCTCCTCCTCGTAATGAAACATTGGATGTTCCGCCCCTTCGTTCAATGGCTCCTCCTTCAGTGCCCCTGCAGAGTTCTTTGCCTCCTCCTCCAATGGTTTCTTTCAAAGGGAAGTACTCTAAGGTTACTATGTCGAAAGCTGATCCGTCTAAAAATCTTCCTTCCAAAAGGAAAGCTTCAGAACTGAGTCCTACGTCAGATTCCGCAGACGAGGAAGAAATTGCCCCCGTGATACGCAACGTTTCAGTTGGTAAGAAGAAGGTCACTTTCAAGCATATTGATCTTGAGATGTTCAAGGAAAAACATGAGCTTCAAGCTTTTGAGGTTCGCTTCTATGACCCTGACGATGATATCACTTACGAGATCCTCTCTAAGTATCACTTTGATGAGTTCCATCTGTTGACTACGGTTGGAGCCTTCGAGGCGGGTCTCATGTTTCCCCTGTATACGTCGGGTGACTCCTTTTATTATGACGTTCTGTCTAGTCACGAAGGTTCTTCCAAAAACACTCATAATCGTTCCGTATCACAACTGTCTGGGAATTATCTTCGTGCACTGAAGGAATGTTACCTGCGGAGCAAGGGAGAGACTATGATGACATGCTATGTTCCAAATACTGTTGAGAGAGAGTGGTAAACTCCTCAAAATTTTAACAGTTCCTTTGGGGATTATGTCAACAGTAGGAACCGTAAGCCGTGGAGTGTTAGTCTTCGTAACATTGCTGTTCCTCGTGGTGAAATTCGTCTTTTGAATGAGGTGAGTGATGCCAAGCTGAAGTATGTTCCTGGTACTGAGGGATCTGCTAAACGGAAACTCTTTCCTGCTCGTGAAAGGATTAAGCGTGATCATGATTATGAGTGGCATGCTACTGTCATTGAAATAGTTGGGCCTTGGGCTTATGGTTGGATTCCTGGTCCGCGCGGTTGGCGTCCTTCTGAAAACAACAAGCCTCGTGAAACTCCTCCTGCTCGTTATGGAGATTTTTGTCCTTGGCGTCCGAATTTCGCGGGCATGAATTTTCCTTACGCTCTTGATGTCGTTGATGGAGATGAGGAGGAGGGTTCTGGTGCTACCCATCCACCGAAGAGTGCTGCTACTGCCAAGGTATAGTTTCTTCCTGTATTCTCTATTCTGTTTGCCCCTTTTTCTTTGGTTGAAAAAAAAAACATTTTTTAAGTGAGGGAGAAAATGAGCCTTTGTTGGGACGTGTACTGGTTTGTAGGTGTCGAAGAAGAAAAAAATTGGACCTAAACAATCTTCTACTGTTGTGACTGGTGAGGCTGAGGTTTATGAGGAGGTTACGAGTCCTGTAAACGAAGGGTATGCTGAGGATGAAGAAATGTCCGATGGAGAAGAGCGTACTGATACTTCTCCTCCTGATGACGAGGATGGTAATGGTGAAGAAGAATTTACCGCGGGTGGTGATGGTGAGTCTGAGGATAATATTACCGCAGGTGGTACTGGCGAGGGGGGATCTGCCCCTATTGGCGATAATATTGGTGGTGTGGGTACTCTGCCCGTTATTTCCCCTGAATTTTCTTTTGGTAGGATATATTCCGCGGGAAAATCCTTTGATGTGAACGCTGCCATGGGTTTTGCCGAAGACTTCTCATTGCTTTCCCCAAATGATGATTGGGATGTGCTTGGGAATCTTGGTAAATAAGGTGCTACTGGTCAGCAGGCTGACAACGCAGGTGGTCATGCTGAGGCTGGTGATGTCGAGACTTGCGCGGGTGAGGAGATAACAGCCAAGGGGAAGTCTGCGGTTGAGTCTCCTTCAGAGGATTTCCCTTACTCTCTAATGCCTGAAGGTGAAGATGTCATTTTGGATTGTCTTAAGAAGAAGAATTTGACGTTCGTCCCTAACCCTGCCCCAGTGGTCCCTGTTGAGAAGAATTCCGACGCTTATACTCGTCAGATGACTCAATTGTCTTCTGAAGCCCGCGTTGCTGAGATGTGGGAGAAGAATTTGAGAGCTTCGGAAGCTAACCTAGTGGTTGACCCTCCCTCCTCTGTTGCTGATATGATGGCCATAGCTAATGGGTACCAATACGTTTTTCCCCAGCAGCGTGTCTTAGAGGTAAATCCTTGTACTTATTTCTTCATGATATCCGAACATTGTATTCTTCGTGATATCCGATCCCTTGGGTATAATAATGTTTATTGTTTGTGACATAGATGATGAGGAGCGAACATTGTAACCATGTTCTATACCAATTCTTCAAAGCAAAGTCTTTAAAGTTGGAGGCTAAGCTTCGTCATAGAGAAGAGGAACTATCTGCGGCTGAAGTGGAAATAAGTGAACTGAGGGGACGCCTGAAGGAAAAGGAACGGCTAGGTAACGCTGAGGAGAGTCTCCGTTCGGAACTTGCTATAGTCCGCAACGAATTGGAACACACTCGTAGAAATGTATCGTCCCTCACAGGTTCGTATTTTACCGATCTTTCACTCCTCGTGATTCCCTATTTGTACTTTGTTGTTCTGTCTGAGTCTCCCCACCCTATCTTCAGTGGGTGGAGTCCCCGAGCTGATATGGCTTCAGAAAGAAAGGGAACGACAGAAATCCCGCATTGCAGAGTTGGTGGGTAAGTTTTAAAGCGAAGCCGTAAAGTGGAACGCTCGTGCTGATGAGCACAACGCCTTAGCAGCTGAGTGGCGTGAAAATCGAACACTGATGGTTGATATGCAAAATAAGTACAATCATGACCGTCTTCTGTTTAATGGTACGCTGCTATGGACACGTGATAACCTGCATGAAGCTCGAGGACATGCTTTGGACTTAGAGGCTAGAGTGTGCCTTTTGGAAGGAGAGTTACAACAGACTCGTTCTTTCTTAGGCCCCGGGGTTAGGGATAGTATGCTGCATCTTACCGAGGAAATAGATAATGCTAGGGCTGAGGTTGGCGCTCTTAGTAAAGCCCTAGCGGCGTCTCGAGATGATGTTGCCCGCCAAGTGGAGTCTAAGAGAGATCTTGAAGTGAATGTGTATCGACTCCATAAAAGGATGGGGGAGATGAATGATGAAGTCAACCATCTTCGTCACTTGGATTCAATGAAGCAGGTAGACTTAGACGCGAGTCAATTTGCTCTTACGAACCTTCAAATGGAATATAAGAAATTATCCGACGAATATGACTTTTTTGATGAGGCACGGGACGCAGTTGTTAATGAGTATGAAGAGGCTTCGGTTAATGTCGAAGGTATAACCTCGTTTTATCGAGTGTGATTATGTTATTTCTTTGTTTTAACCCCTTGATATTTCTTGTTTTCAGCACTCGAGGGACAACTTCACGCAGTAAATGATGAGCTTAAAAAAGCTCAATCTGCCTTAGTGCAGCAGGAGGGACAAGCCAGCTATTTCAAAGGGTTGGCCGCGTCTCGTGAGGAAGCAGCAGAGATTGCCTCCAAAGAGGCGGAACGCCTATCTGCATTGTTGTCTCAGGCCCACCAGCGGACCGCTGTTATCACATATAAAGCTCGATGTCAGTTGGTTGAGGAGACCAACAAAGTCCTAGACAAGATTGAACTTGATCTTAAAGACGAACATGGTCTTGTCAAGAATTATCTGCGTCGTCCCCTACCCGCGCCCTTGCCTGGTTCTTTTGGGCCTTCTTCAGGTGGTAGCGTCCCTTCATCTCGCAAAGACAACCCTGTTGATGGAACTGTATCATCCAAGTAGTTTTCTTTTATTAGTCATAGAAAGTTGATCCTTGTTGATTATATAATTTCGAACCATTTTTTGATGTGTTTCTTGCTCTATCTTATTTGCTGAACTTGTAATCAACCTCTTTATGAAATGGATCATCCTTTGGGCATACCTGCGTTATAGATTCATTTTTATTTTAAGTATTGTGAAGCGTTAAATTAGAAATAACTTGCTTTGTAAAAAGTTAAGAGTGTTTGGGTGCGACATCGAAGGTAAATACCTTCGTGATCGTCTTGAGACCTGTCACCACGCTGACGAATCCTGGGCCAGAGGATTCCCAAACGATGGGGGCCGAGGCAGCGTTCTAGGATATGGAATGCTTATTTGAAATATTTACAGGCACCCATTCCGTCGACCCGCTGCCTTAAAATTGGTTGGGTATCTCTTTCTACTGGGTGCCTTCCCCCTGGTATTACACTCATAGACACTGATAGGGGAGCCCTGAGAGATTATAGATTAACTACTTTCCCAAATATTGTTAATTTATTATGTAATGTACATGCGTTCACCCAGCGGGCCTTTTGACCATTTCGTTTGCTTGAAAATTTCCCAAAAAGTTTGTTTGATTGATAGGTTGAGGCCTGCTACTCCTCGTCCAGATATAGAAACATGTAGAGCGGTTACGCTGCCTTCTTCTTCTGGTATTCTTCACGCAGATGCAAAGCTGCGCTTCTCCTATGGGTAGTACGGTTTGAGCCATTTAGCATTCCAAGGGTATCTGAGGACCTCGCCTTTCAGATTGCGAAGATAGTAGGAACCGTTTCCCGCAATGTCGTGTATTATAAAAGGTCCTCCCCATGTAGGTGCTAACTTACCCCATTTCTTCTCTTGTTGATACTGCGGGATTGTTCTTAGTACATACTGCCCTTCTACAAAATTTCGAATCTTAACCTTTTTGTTGTATTCTCTCGCTAATCTTCGTTGATAATTTTCCATCTTTTGCAATGCTGCTTCCCTCCTTTCTTCCAAGTCGTCCAGTCTCTCTAACATCATGTCTGTTGTGAGATTTCTCTCCCATGCTTCGGTCTTTGTGGTTGGCATGAGGATCTCTGTTGGGATGACTGCTTCAGCTCCATAAGTGAGGAGAAATGGGGATTCCCCGGTGGCAGATCTTCGTGTTGTCCTGTATTCCCATAATACATTGTGTAGATGTTCACACCATCGCCCCTTATGTTCGTCTAATTTATTTTTTAGGATAAGGGCGAGGGTCTTGTTAGTAGCTTCCGCTTGTCCGTTGCTTTGAGGGTATATGGGGGTGGACTTGTTCTTCCTTATTTTGAAAGTGTCGAAGAGCATGTCTATATTTTTCCCCTGTAATTGTTTACCATTATCGGACACGATTTCCGCTGGTATGCCGAACCTGCAAATGATGTTTTGGAATATGAAAGTAAACACATCCACGTCTCTGATCCTGGCTAAGGCTTTAGCTTCCACCCATTTACTGAAGTAGTCCGTGGCTACTATCAAAAATCGTCTTTTCCCTGATCCTTCGATGAAAGGCCCAACGATATCTATGCCCCATTTTGCAATTGGCCACAGACTATCCACAGAATTTAACGTTGTTGCTGGTGCGTGTATCTTTTTGGCGAAACGCTGACATTCTTCACATCGTCGGGACATTCTTGCAGCATCTTGTATCATTGTGGGCCAGTAATATCCTTGCATTTTTGCTTTGTCGGCTAGTGATCTCATGCCGCTATGATTCCCTACGTTACCATAATGGATGTCGTTTAGAATTCGATGCCCCTCTTTCCTGGATAAGCAGCGTAGTAACGGTCCAAGGAAAGATTTCTTGTACAGGACCCCATCCCGAAGATCATATCTTCCTACTTTGGAGAGTATTTTCCTGGGTTGTTTATGATCCTCGGGTAAGGTTCCATCCTTGACAAACACATGAATCACCATTCTCCAATCATCTTCGTTGCTGAAATCTTCGTCTTGATTTTCTCTTGACAGGATATCTTCTTCGTCAAAATCGTTATGGATGTCTTCTCCCACCTGATCTTCGATATTTTCTTCCACTGTATCTTGATTTGTAGCAAAGGAAAATTGTGATGCAATTGAAGGCTCGTATACCCTTGTTATTTTGATAGCTTCGATATTCTTGTCCTTCAGCATGGATGATATATATGCTAGGGCATCCGCGTGCCTGAGATCTCACCTGCATAAGTGCCTGAACTTGATGTTCGGAATTTATGATGTCAATGTTTGGACCAAGGCCATGTACGCTGAGTGGGTGTCGTCATATACATTGTATTCGAACCCTATTTGCCGTATGACAAGCTGCGAATCACTTGTCAGTCTTACATCAGTTACCCCCATCTCTATTATCAAGCGGAGGGCATGTACGACTGCCTCGTATTCGACGATGTTATTAGTATGCTCTTTGAATTCTAACCTGAGTGCCTGTACGATCCTTTCTCCAGTTGGGGTGGTGATGACAATGCCTATTCCTGACCCTTCCTTATTTTTGGAACCATCAACGAAGACTTCCCATCGTCTGTGACTCGTGGGTTCGAGGACATCAACTGGATCCTTGCTTTCCTCGTCAGCTTCTGGTATGCCTCTAATCTCCTCATCGTTGTCCAGGGGGAGGTCTGCTAAGAAATCCGCCAATACTTGGGATTTTTGGGAGTGTTGAATTTCATGGATGATGTTGAATTGGTCCAGGTGGGTGTTCCACTTGGCTATTCTCCCTACTTTCCCCGCGCTTTTGAGGACTTCTTCCAATGGTGCTTTGCATGGGACGCGGATGAAGTGAGTTAGGAAATAGGTTCTCAGCTTTTGAGTAGCCCATACTAATGCCAGGATGAGTTGTTCGATCTTCGTGTAATTCCTTTCCGCAGAATTGAGGGTCTTGTTGACATAATAGATAGGTTGTTCTATCTTCGTATTGGTTTTGACTAGCACTGCGCTAACTGCGGCTTTTGTCGCTGCTATGTACAGTGCCAAAACCTCATCAGGATCAGGTTTCTGTAGGATTGGAATTGAAGCCAGGTATTCCTTGATTTTTTGGAAGGCTTCTTCACATTCTGCGGTCCATTCAAACTTACTCCCTTTTTTGAGAATATTGAAAAAATGTTTGCATTTGTCCGACGATCGGGAAATAAATCTGCCAAGGCTGCTAAGGATCCATTGAGCTTTTGCACTTCTTTTAAATTCTTAGGAGATGGCATTTCCACTATGGCCTGAATCTTCGCGGGGTCTACCTCAATGCCCCTTTTTGTTACCAGATATCCGAGAAATTTCTCTAAGGTGACACCGAAGGTGCATTTTTCTGGATTTACTTTTATGTGATGTTTCCTCATTGCTTCAAAAATATCTCTCAGGTCCTGGTGGTGATCTTTGCGCAGCCTAATTTTGACGATCATGTCATCAACGTAGACTTCTAGGGTACTACCAATCCATGGCTTGAAGATAGCATCGACCATTTTCTGGTAAGTTGCCCCTGCGTTTCGAAGTCCGAAGGGCATTCTAGTGTAGCAATAAAGGCCGTGCGGGGTGTAGAATTTTGTGTGTTGTTGATCTTCTTCTGCCAGGGCTACTTGGTTGTAACCAGAATATCCATCCATGAATGACAGCTCTTCGTACCCTTCCACTGCTTCAACCAGTTGATCTATGCTCGGTAGTGGATAGATGTCTTTTGGACATGCCTTGTTGAGGTTAGTAAAGTCGATGCATATTCTAACCCCTCCATTTTTCTTAGGAACGATGACCATGTTCGAGATCCATGTTGGGTATTTGACTTCCTTGATGAAGCCTGCTTCTAGTAGTTTCCGGAGTTCTTTCTCTACTGCCTTATGATACTCTGGTGCAACTTTTCTTATTTTCTGCCTGAAAGGTGGCGTGCATGGTTTGATGCATAGCTCGTGTTGGATTATTTTTGGATCAATCCCCGGCATGTCTCCTAACTTCCAGGCGAATACATCCGCACATTCTTTAAGTAGTTTGGTTAAGGAAGCTTCTCTTTCTTCGTCCATTATGGTCCCTACTTTGATCATCTTCGGATTTTCTTCCGTTCCTATGTTGATTTGTTTTACGGGCTCCACTGGTGTGAACATCGGTTTCGGGTCCCCAAGGACACGGACGTTCTTTAATTGCTATTTGGTATGTTTCTGTCATTTGTTGGCTGCTGAAGTACTTACCTCTGTGTTAAGAACACTATCATCTTTTGTCAAGCCATTCCCCGCAGTTTCCTTGAGGAACAGGTCTATGGCCTTTTCTTTCGCAGCTTCTTTATTTTTGGTCCTTCGGGTTTTTCGCTGCTCTTCCTGTTCGTTGTTGATACGATCCTGAGTGTCCTGGCACTCCTTTGTAGAGACTCGATCTCCCTTGATTTCCATTACTCCCTCGGGTGTAGGGAATCTGAGATATTGGTAGTAAGTTGCTGCCACTCCCTTGAGTTTGTGTACCCATTTTCGGCTAATAATGGCGTTATAGGGGGATGGGGCGTCTACCACACTGAACCGTGTTTCTACTTTCATAGGACCGACGTTCACCTGCAACACGATGTCTCCCAATGGCTTTGTGGGTGCTCCGTTGAACCCGTAGATGGTGTAATAAGAGGACATCAGCTGCTCATCATTGAGCTTCATCCGTTTGAAGGTGTCGTAGAATAGAACGTTAACTGAGCTTCCCCCGTCGATGAGGATCTTTTTGAGGTTACATCCGGCCATTGGTAGTGTGAGGACCAAGGGATCGTTATGGTCTTCCATATCTTCTTCGATATCTTCAGTATCGAAGATGATAGGTGCGTCCACCCACTCTTCGTGCTCGTCCACCTCTACGCCATCAATCTTATATAATTCGCAGTGGTCTTCGAATTGCTTTCTTAGCCTCTTTCCTATCTGCGCTGTAAGTGAGGGCCCTACGGCTTCGGAACACGAAATTGTGTTGATTGTGCGGTTTCCCTCTGGAAGTTGGACTTGCTTGGTTCGTTTGGATCCGTCCTCGGTGACTTCCTTTCGTATGTATTGCTTGAGTTCGCCAGCATCAATCAACTTTTGGATCATTATTTTGAGGTTTTTGCATTTCTCGGTCTGGTGACCATTGAAGCAATGATACTCACAGTAATCTTTTGACTTCTCGATCCTTGGGGGTTGTTTTCCCTTAGACCATGGCCACTCCAAATTTTCCCTTCCTTTGATCTCTCGCAATATCCGAGCGTATCTAGCATTGTGCTTCGTATAAACCTGATCTTCGAATTTTCGATCGTCTTTTTGTCGATCATCTCTTCGTTCCTTCCTATATTCGTGCGGTCGTTCTACTAAGCTATTCCTTTTGGCCTACGGTGAGACCTTTGCGTTTGTTCCCTCGGGTTCTCACGCTGGATTTCTTCAAGACGAGCATACTTCTCAATAATTATTCGAAGATATCCTTCTGTCTTAGGTACGCTTCCGTGGATCTCAACAAACAGTGGACTCATTCGGTCTAATCCCCATTTGTAGCAGTTGATGCTTACTACGGGATCCACACTTCCTATAGCTTGGCAGATCTCATGCCATCTGTTGGTGTATTCCCTTGTGTTCTCCTTGTAACCAATTGCCAGTGAAAAAAGTTTATCCATTCCGGTGTTGACAGCTTTGTTATACATGTAGATTCTCAAGAATTTATCTGCGAGTTGATCGTAGGAGTTGATGGAATCAGGTGGCAGGTTGTCAAACCAAGACAAAGCCGATCCCTTCAGACTTGATGGGAAATACCTACAGAGGACGGCGTCATTTTGACTCTATCGGACTAAAATACGATTATAATACCGGATATGTGTCGCGGGATCACTGGATCCGTCATAGCATTCAAAAGTTGGGACAGGGCACTTCAACGGAATGGGGGTATTTGCCAGGCGATGAGTTAGGGGCGTGGAGTTAGCCTCTTTCATCACCTCTTCAAGCCTTCCTCCACCTTTTCTGGATTTTAACTGCCTGATCTCAGCCATCATCTCATCACGCAGTTCTTCCATCGCGCGGTAATGTCCCACGTTCTCGTGCTCAGTTGAGCGTTTATTTCTTCGGTCTTCACTGTCATAATAATCTGAGTCTTCGGCGGCATAATCCGGATCAGATGCACTGCTTCCCCTAGCGGCGTTTGCTAGGATGATTCTTCGGTCTCGATTAGTCTCTGGTGCCTTAGAATTTGCTTCGTCCAGTTGTTGGCTGGTCTTCGTGCTTTGGGAAATCTGATCTTTTAAGTCTTGGTTCTCTCTGGCCAGCAGAGCTACGACATCTGCGTAGACCTGCTAGCTCTTTTTCAATTCTTCGAGCTCTACCATCAATCGATGGGACTGGTTAGATCCTTGATTAGGAGTTCCGGCTTGTATCCCTACGGCCATGGTTCCCCCTTCATCTACTGTGTGTATTAAGGGTGGTAGAGGATCAACTTCGATTGTTGGTATCTCCAAGTTTGGTCCCCTCGGTTGAGTTTCCACCCGCAGTGCTAAAACCACTGGTATGGTTTGATTCTGACCGTTTGTTGACGGCATTCCGATGGCTGGCGGGTGTGCGGGCTGATGTTTCATAGATTCTGCCACCCCTTCTCTTTGTTGATGGACTTGGTTTGTAACCAAAGTTTTGTTAGCTTTTGCAGCCTGGAGGGCCGCAACAGTTACATTGTTCTTCGTAACTACTGCTTTGAGAGCCGCGGCTGTAGTGGAGTCAGTGTTCATAAGTAAGGTGATTTCCGCAGCATCCTGCCTCTGATTAGCTGTCTTAGCTTTGTCTCCTTTATGCTTACTTCGTGTCATGAACGGGATAGTCCTCGGTGTCTCCTTTGATGAGGCTTTGGTTTTTCCTGCCTCTAGTGTCTTTTCCATCTTGAGTCCTTTTCTGCATAGGAAAATTTCAAATAAAAGAGAACCAAAGATATCCACGAGGATCGGGTTAGTGTCATTCGTACCCGCAAAATGTGTGGAATAAAAAGTGTTTACTTTAAGAAAGAAATGAGTTGCCCGAGGGCCTTAATAAAAGAAAAACATACAGACTTCAACGGTCTTGTTTTCGCAATACAAATCCTCTAATAAACAATCATGGATCTTGTTTTCAGACTACTTTTGAAAAGGAAGATCCGTAGCGAAAACTCATGAATCTGATTATCAAGTCTTACTTAGTTTTAAACAATGCCACACGTGCAAATCTGTGATAGATAGCCGTGGATTTGTCTGCTTTGAAATGGTGTTTGTGGAGATAAAGACCATGAACCCAGGATAAAAAAGGTTTTGAAAGCACGCTGAACCCAAAATAGAGCACAACCATAATGCGCGTTTAAGGTGAAATCACAGGATAAGATAAATCTTTTACCGGGACAAAGTCCCTGTTTCTAGCGCCAGATTATGAACACATAAATCACGAAGCCATCCACGCGTTCACAAACAATATTCGGATACATTCTAATTCTAAAATTGTACGTCGTATATGTAAAGGGGATGATTATATCAATTCATCGACTCAAAGCCTTCGAGCTTGTCATTGTCTAGTCGAATATTATCATAAATAATGTTCGTATAAAGGAATAAACAGAGAATCAAGTATAAATGTAAAGCACATGAAGTTCAACGCTGAATGTAAAGTGCTGAAACATAAATAAGACATATTTACGTGGTTTGGCACTAAGGCCTACATCCACGGGCCTGGTGTTTCACTATGTATTGAATGATTACAAAGATAGTCGAATGACTTTAGAGTATACATAGGTCTGCGGAAGTAGGGGGATTACTTACTCTTCCTATTTCTCTCTCCTATATTCTCCTATAATTGCTTTGGATTGGTCGACCCCTTCTATCTTAGTGGAGAGGAGTATTTATAGGGTTGGAACATGGGTCCTACTTCTGAGATGCCGTTGCAACCTTATCTTCTTGTGCTTTGTGCCCATTATGCAGAGTTCTTCGGCATATGCTGCGGTCTAAGCTTGAATACGAAGAGCTATCCTCGCTTATTACACGAGCTGATTGACACGTGTATATCTCTTGGTATTTAATGCAGGCAGTTGGACGTCCGCTCGTGTCAGATAAGTGTCTCTTAGTCTGGTCACATCTGCTTCAGTCAAACTCTCTCTCAGCCGTTGATCTGGGATCTTCCTAGGGATAAGATGTACTACCACACAAGGGGTATTATCTGGTGCTCCTCTTTGCCATCATACCTCTGTGAACCTCAGTCCCTGACCGTCAGATCTGCTGACCGGTGATATTTTCTGATGAGATGCTCCTCTAGGTTATGACTGCTTGTTATCATGTTTTGATGTCTCGTTTTGCATGCCTTCCACGTGTCTCTTCCTGTACACGTGGTGGATGATGGAATGTGTACATACAACGTGCATAAATTCAAAACAAAAGAAGATATCGTTTGTTTATACACGCCGAAGGTCAAACAACCAATCACTATTGAACACATGGCACAATCAAAATGCATTCTTAGATTAACACATGCCCAACCAGGCCGGTCCTGTATTTTTAGTGGCCTGATGCCAAATTTTTTTTGTGGCCCCCTATTTAGCAAAAAGCATTATAGATATGGCCGGCTCTGTGCCCAACTAAGGGTATACGTGATGTCATTTCCAATAACAAAACCTTAATAAAGACCTAAATGATTGATCTAAATGTTTGTCTTTCTTCATTTAGTTAATAATAGTAAAAATAAAGGAAAAAGTTTAACTGAAAATGAAAAAAATGCGTCAAATCCGAGTTATTGGTGCGTCCAAACCAGACGCGCGAAGGACACGCACATTAATGCGTCGGACACGCGTCGTATCAGCGTTCCATGCCCCCGCACCGGACGTGGACACTGCCCAAAAATTGGAGCGTCCGTGCAACCCAGGTTGGAATCTTCCTTCATATAAAATTATTAAGTCCTGCCACTCCGCATCTTTCTTATGATTGGTAACGTGTTATTGTCTGATTGGTTCGTAAACCATTTTAATTTTTACTACGGAAGCGTGACAATTTCATAAGAGGCCACGGAGGCCAGTTTAATTAGCCGGGTTTGTCCAAATTAGCGGGATCCTATGTCGCACCAAGAAACAATAAAAAGAAATTACAAGTGTGGAATCTAACCCTATTAAATCACAGAGTTTCATCTCACTATAGTGATCTACTGATCTTTGCTTGATCATCACGCCGGACACATATCTTCGGTTAAAAAAAAAAGAAGTGCTTTTCCAACAGTTTCTCGAGACTTTTTCTTGCGTTCAATAAGGATATCATTTCCCTATTGGGAGAAGCAACTTGCTTCCTCAAATGGTTTTTCGTCCGTTTGGGAAAATCATTTTCTTATTTGGATTCCTGTGAGATATGTGTTGTCATACAAGTTACCGGTGCCAAGGAAGCATCAATACCACTGACTCGATTTTTTTTGCACAAAAGACGCAATGCCAGTGCCACTTATGATATACGACAAACAAAATATGGTTTTCCATAAACACGTGTTCTTTACAGTTTGGGCATCTGATTCTCAGTATAAAGTGAAGGTGAAAATTTCACTAAAGACAAAAAAAGAGTAAAGACGTAAAACTGTAAAAGTGATTGCAGTTGCACGAGCTGGTAAGTGTGTTCACTGCCACTTCCACCTCGGAACCCTAAAATAGAAGTCTGACAAAAATGATCTGATCCGCACGTTCTAGAAACAGCAACATATGCACGTGTGTGAACTCACTTAAGCTACCGCCACATGTCCATTAAAAATCGAACGACCAGTATTAATCAACTTATCAAAACCATGATCCAACGGATACCATGTCTCTCTCTACCCCCACCACAACAATAAAAACCTTGACCTCTTCTCCCATAGTTTCACCATCTCTCTCTCCACTGTGCTTTGCTCTGGTCTCTCTCTAGTCTTCACAAAAGAAAAAAAACCCTAAAAATCTCTTATTGAGCTTCGAATCCCAATTATTTTTTTTGTTTCTCATTGAACGCCCTTTCGAAATTGTAAAAGGTAATTTTTTTAATTTTTGTTTTTGATTTATTTTTGTTTTTTAGGGTTAGGATTTGATTGATTTTGGTTTATATTGGGTATTAATTGGTGTAGGGTTTCGATAGAGGATGAGGTTAATTGCTTAAATTGAGATGGATAATGATAAGGGTCATATTGATAATTATTGTTATAGATTGAAGAAGAAGAGGTGAAATTCAAATCAGCAAAAAAGGAACAATTTTTAATAAAAGCTAGGGTTTTTTTTGAATTATTTGTTCTAGAGGGATTTCCTGGTACAGTTGTGGTTCTCATGAGAATTGTTTGGGGAATGCAGAGATTGATTAGTGAAGAACAAAAGGCATTGACCTGGAAAGAATCATACAGTAAAGGAATTGGGGTTACCGTTCCTAAAGCTAGGGCAAGAGATAAACTATTGTTTACGGCTTTATAATCATTTTGGATTTTTGATTGGATAGGGATTTTTCAGAAAAATGACTCGTATATTAGTTCAACGAGGTACTAGTGGTTCTTCTTCAAATCAGAGTAGAGCTAGTTCGTCTTCGGCAGCATCTACACAACAACAGTTACAGGGTGCTCAGGTTGTTACTCCTACTGTGAAAGAAGCTGATGTCCGAGAAGAGGACGTGGTGGTGCAAGTAGACGATTTAGTTGAGATTCCGGGTAGTGGAGATGAGAAATTAGGTTCTAAGAATCTGCAGGAAGCTGGGAATTCGACAGCTGCTAGTGAATTTGGTGACAAAGAGAAAATTGTTGGTAGTGATAATGTCGTTGCAGATGTTGCTTCGAGGGAAGTTCATGGGTTGCGGATTGCTGAGAAGCTTGATCTAGATCTGATCGAGGGCTCTAGTGTTGGCATTTCACATAAAGCTGCTGAAGGCTCATGCTCACCTCCTCCACCTCCTCCTGTTCCACCACCCAAACCCTTGGCAGAAAACTTGAGCTCTAGGAGAACTGGTTCTGGAGGTTCAAATGCTGTGCGCATTGGTCCTTCTAGAAGAGCCGTTGCTTGGCCTGTCGTTTCAACTCGGACTTCACCATCTGGTTCCCGTTCGTCTTCTCCAAGGGCTTATGGTGAGGCTGAAGGTTACAACAGTGCAGATGAGCAGAACCATTGTTTTGGGCCATCATACGGACCATCATATGATGATGCAGTAAGTTTTGTTTCTTAATAGTTGGTGCATATATCGTGATATTCGTGCCATTTGCATGTTTGTGTGGCTCAGACATACCAAAATGTGGGAAAGAATGGATATTCGGGCCCCTCTTCTTCTTTTTTTGTAAGAGGCCGGAAAAAGGGTGTCTAATTGATTGATGAGTTAAAAAGATATCAAATTTCTAAAATAGGAAATTACGATGTGAATGTAAACCTTTTCATAGCCTATTAGTTGATATCAGTGGTTGTGGTTGGGCCCATGTCTTGCGACTTTTGTATGTTTGAGTACCACCATAGCCTTTGTATTAATTTGAATTCTGCTTTCCTAGCAGCTGGAGACTTACCTTGTTATTAGATAATTCAGAATTGGTGAAGTTAACTGATCAAAACAAAATAGGAAGCAACAGATCAAAACAAAATAGGAAGTGTGCGACTTTAAGATCCTTGATTTTTTTTGTACGACCGTATTCTATTTCCAGTTGAAAGGCTCGTCTTACTGATGTCTTCAGTATTCGGATTGTCAGTGATCTGGCTAAAGTCTGATACTGACATGCTTCCTGATCTTGTTGAACAGTTTTCTGGGGTGATGATAATGCTGTAACTGTTGTGGTTGATCTAACGAAATCTCTTTTGCGTAAAAAAATAATTGTATTAAAACATTGGGACGTTGTGTTTTCAGGAAAGAGAACGCCAGTTTGAGCTCGATATAAGAAGGGGCAAAGGTTTAGAAGTTAAGCGCATGCTGGAGGATGGAAACTGCCTGTTTCGTGCTGTTGCAGATCAAGTGTATGGAGACACTGAAGCATATGATTTGACTAGACAGATGTGCATTGACTATATGGTATGTGTATTAGCTTATCTTTTTAAAGAAACTGTATCCGAATGTGGAGTTGCTGTTGCTTTTAAATACTTGCTCCTCCTAATAGACCTTTCATAACCAACTAAATGGCCCATTATTTTTGTCCTATTTAATTACTTACTTATTTTGTGAATTTCAGTCATTTAATGAAGTATTACGTATAGGGCAGCTTAGGTGAATTTCTGAGTTTGCTCCATTATGTCATCTTACATGTGTAGCTATCTGTTATGTACGGTAGAAAAAATCAGGAGTAATAAATGTGAAGTTCAAGGATGTGAACATGATTATCCCATTATGCTAGCAAATAACCTGATAAGCGCATGAATTGTGTAGTGAACTTTGTCTGCAGTAGCCAATTGTGGTTTAACACTTTCAGTTTTCTTTAACCTCTACAGGAAAGAGAAAGGGATCACTTTTCGCAGTTTATAACTGAAGGTTTTACATCTTATTGCAAAAGGAAGAGGCGAGACAAGGTATGCGTCGCACTTTCTTTAGTCTGTGGAAATGCTAAAACTTCCAGATGTCTGTTTTGATATTGTTTGTAACCCTGAGTCTGTTAGTGACTGCTTGTCCTAGTTTTGTCCATCTATTGAAGCTTCGTTGCATTTCATTAATGGATTTCTTAATGCCATTCTTTGTTATGCATTCACTGGCAGGTCTATGGAAACAATGTTGAGATCCAGGCTTTATGTGAAATGTACAACCGCCCTATCCATATTTATTCTTACAGCACAGGTACCGGTCTATCTAATGTTAATGATATATGGTCCTACACTACACACAACATATATTCTCTTCTTGTTTCTTACCTATAAATTGTTAATACAGAACCTATCAACACTTTCCATGGAAGTTATAATACAGACACACCACCTATTCGGCTAAGTTATCACCATGGGAACCACTACAATTCACTTGTTGATCCTCGCAGACTGGCCATTGGTGCTGGCCTTGGGTTCAGCAGTCTTCAGGGGGTAAGTAGGAACTTTTTCTCTGTTTCTTATTTTGTGTGTTTGAATTCTCACTTGGGTCTGTGTTGGTGTGAGCTGACTCATTTCTTATTAACTTGTTTTTAATATCAAACAGGCAAACGTCGATAGGGATCAAATAAAGGCTGCTATTAAAGCTCAACAGGACCAACAGATAGATAATGTAACATACTGATTTCTCATTTTGCTCTTAATTAAATTATTAGACTATCTTCTCGAGTCGTAGTCATCGTTGTTTGTTACTCTTTTGCTCCTAACTGTATGCATTAGACGATCAAGCTGTTTCTAAGTTGTATTTCTGAAAACAGGCGCTTCTTGCCGAGGGTCGATTTTATTCAGATCTTGAGCTGACTGAGAAGGAAATGGAGCGCATGGTAATAGAAGCTTCACGAGCTGAATATGATGATTGCTTCAAACAGAAGCTTAGCTTTCGAGAGTCTTCCACCTCTAGTGCAGAACCTTCATCTTCTGGTGCGAGTAAGTTTCTGACTTTCGATATCTCTTATGATCTCAAGCCAATTTTTTATTTTCTTTGCACCGTTTGTAGTGTATTAAAATGTCTTAAATAGAGAGTTCCATACGTGGAATAGCATGGGAAACCGATGGATCCTTTACTTTTTGATAAAGTATATGAGCCTCAGCAATCAGCATAGTTAGTCTTGTTGAAGGACAAGTTGGTATAAAAAAAAGATGGTAATTTTTGGTTCTAGTACGAACTCTGCCTCTTTTACTGTGTCCTTCGTCGTGTTGGCAACTTGCCCTGCTTTCTCCATATCCTGTTGTGGAAGGGCAAGTTGAGTACCTCCAGCTGCTAGAAATGTAGAAGGCGAGGTTGGGGTATCCAAAGACGAAATAACCTCTGGCTGTAATGCGAACATAGCCTTTTTTTATTAAATTGCCTTCTAAGCGTGTACACATTAAATACTATTCATAGCCTACATGAGACTACGAGCAACATGCAAGACTATATGTGGAAGCATCACCACCTTTTAACTAACCCCTAATTTTTCTAATAGTATCATCAATTACTAACTTTTTTCTGTTCTTTTTCTTCTTTTTCTGTTTTTATTATTAATATAAACTCACATAGCAGATGAGCTGTCTTATGAGCATGATGTGCGTGTTGATAGTTTTGATATCTTTATCTTTATTGGGTATTGCCTGCCGCAGGACTAATTAATAGTAGGGGCTTAACTATTTCTGAAGCTCTGTAGTGTAGGGTTTTATTTATGTCTCTATCAAGGACCCAATATTAAGTTCATTCTAGCCATTTTTACATTTGTTTTCATGTATATAAATTTATTTCGATCTTTTACAGCAGGATCATCAGCACAGAGTGAGCAGCCAAGGGCAAAGCCTGATACAATTCTGAGCAACAGCATGCAGACGGTGTTGTCGATGGGGTTCAGTTATTTGCAGGTAGTCGAGGCTTGCAGCATATTTGGGGATGATGCGGATTCTATGATTTGTTATTTGTTGGAGACTGGTAGTAATAACAAAGGTTCGAGGCGTATTAGCAGACATAAAGGCAAGGCCACCGAGTGATTGATAGAACAAGAATCACGATTATGAGTACTTTAGCAAAACATCCTTCCTTTTTTAGTTTTTCAATAAAATAGTTGGACCAGTCTTTGATGTAACAAATGGTTGAGGTATATATATTTATAGATTTGTAAGTCCTTGAATAATTCTGCAAAATAAATTTGGTTGCCAGTCTCAATTTCCAATATATTCATCTAGGAAGCTAACAATCTAATCAAATTACAGAGTGCTGGCTTGACTTTCAACACTATTGACATAGTGATAATAGTTCTATATAAAGATGTGACTGACACTGTTATAGCATCTTTTGTGGTACATTCTGCAAATCCCAACTTGGTTGAAAGTTAGTCTGTAGAGCTTGTATAAAATCCACTGAACCAAAAAACCCACCAAGGAACTGCAAGTCCGTGACATTCAAGTTCTGTGATGTACTATAAGTTAGCATCCTTACGGTATCGAAAGCAAATGAAAATTGTGGTGTTTCTTCCTTTCCTTGGTTGCTTGCAAAAAATTGGTAAACCAAACGGGAAAGTTAGGCGCAGGTCCAAAATAATAATATTCCCATTGTCAGGTCCACAATTAATTTTTAGTTTTGTGATACCCATAATTATATGAAATTATTAAAAATGTTAGCATGACGGATTATGCAGCCGCATGACGGGTTATGCATCAGGGGTATAATTGGCAACACAACTTGGATATATTATATCTAAAAATCCGTGTCTTGGAATTTTACAAATTTTATATCGTTGGAAATCTTTTTAAGAGAGCTACGCAACGAGTACAAACAAGAATATTAAATTTTTGTTTTTGACAAAAAAATCGGAGGTGATCATCATTTTAAGCAAAATTTTCGAAAACTTGATACATAACCATTATGCAGCCACCAAAAAAGATGCATAACACATTCTGCATCCACCAAAAAAGATGCAACCATTTTCTCCACTGCATAACCAATTATGCCTCTGCATAACAAAGTTATGCATCTATAACAAGTTATGTAGCCATTGTATTAGTGCGTAACTACATAAAAAATTGATGCATAATGCATTATGCATCTATTTTCTCGATGCATAAAATATTATTCAACAATTTTCTCGATGCATAATGCATTATGCAGCCATATTTTCGGATGCATAACTGGTTATATATCCATTTTCGCGACTGCATAACATGTTATGCGGATATTATTGTAGGTGCATGACAAGTTATGCAGTCTTTGTTTTTGTTGGTTTCAATAGTGACAAAAAAGTTGCTGCATAAGGTGTTGTGCAACCATTTTCTGGACTGCATAACAAGTTATGCAACAAATTTTGTAGATGCATAATAGTTGAAGTACTTTGAATTCGGGATAACATGAAACAAAATGATCTTCGTAGCTGTCGGTCATGAAAGGGACCGTAACCAACGACGAGGTTTCATCGCTGAGACAAAAGTTTGACTGGACTGTTTTAGATGGATCAAATTTTTGCTCCCAAGATCCTTTGAAGTAGAGTGCATTCACCAGTACAAGCATTGAGTTTTCGTTGATTGCATCTTAAGGGATGAGATCTTGAATGAGTCCATGTGTTTCATTTTCAACCCATTTGTTTACTTTTTCTGTAATTTCTTTTGCCTGCGTAACATTTCAGCTTTGATTAGAGAGAAATAAGGTGATCAATGAGGACTCAGATAAAGGAAGATGAAGAAAAAGCAGAGATCGATCCGGATGATTCTACTAAATATAGCCATCGTCATGTTTTCTGTAGAGTTGGTTGAGTTTCTGTGATGGATATGCATCGCTACTTAGTAGTTATATAGTTGGAGGAAGACAGGGCAAGTTCTATATAGACGCTGATGATTGGATGATTTTGTTTTTCAATTATTTTCTGGAATATTTTGTTTTTTAAGGATGGATGTCAACTGTCTCCTGATATAAACCAATGTAGATATGTACAACAGTGCAAGTAACTAAATAAGATTGATCTAATTGGATGAACTACTGGTCGACTCATTCTCTAGCTACCCCATTGATAGCTGAAATTGGTTTGAAAGCACCACTGAAACGACAACAAAATGTGTCAAGGACTAATTTTTGTTATGTTTGCCGTCACGATCGGAAACTGAGAGTTGGTGGTAAAACAATTGGGAATAGTATAATTTTGATAGGGAGTTTGGAAAATCCACTTCGTGCCTGATGTAATGATGCTAAATTACCGGGAGCAACTTGTATGTATTCTTCAGTCACTCAGTTTATATAAGAAATTAAGACGACTCGATCTAAAAGTCTTACCTTATTTTTGAAATCCACAGCCTCAACTTCAGCTCCATAGATTGAACCAGCAACATCTTTGAAAGCAGGTTTTACAGTACATGAATTATCCACCCAAATGCCGTTGACGAAAGACAATTTGGTTCCTCCTCCATCATTTCCACTACAGACACGGGCTTGATCTACAGATTTAATCAATTGAGAACTTATCGAATTTAGATGATCGAGGCTATTAGATTTGAGGAACTCCAATAACTGTTATAAGGTTACACTACTTGATCCAGAAGTTAATAAACCGAGAGCAACATAAATTGAAAAAGGTGAAAATACGAAATTCTGATTTATCATCGTCACCAAAATCATTCCCAGAGTTGGTCATCATCACCAAAATCATCGATGGATAATTTTACTCATGGGGAATTCACAGTAGAGTGGAGAGGAAGAAGAAAAGGATCTGAAGAAGAAGAAATAAAAGAAGAAGACGGAAACCTAATTTTATAAACTGTGGGTTTGGGAGAAATTTTCTCATAGAAAATGGGTGCGAGCATGTGTTTTTCTGGGTGTGGGTTTCTCACTGGAGAAAATCTGAAAAATGGATTTTCCTGTAGTTTTCACAAACCAAATTGTAGTAATTAGAGTGCAGGAGCACTTAACCAATCATGTGAAGCACCATTTGCATTTGAATCAAAGTTCGATCATAACCGAGGAGTATGAATAACAATCATAATTCTTTAATGAAAAACCAGCAAATCTATATTAATTAGCCAACCAGGTGAAGCGTCAAAGTTTAGATCAGTCTTCCTCCATTGCATCCCTTACACAGACTGGAATGACCGTTTAAACAGTTGGTTGACTGAAATGACTCGATTCAGTTCAATTTGAGGTAGTATGTGGCGCCGCTGCCTGGGAGGCAGTGGCAAGTTTAGTTGTTATTTTTATTCTTAGTTGTTAATTTTGCTTTTATTTTCAATTTCCGTTTACTCATTCAATCCTTGAGAATCTTATTTCAGGTATTATTTATTTAGTGAATGCTTGGAGACGGCAAACCAAGTCCTATTGGTATACGTATTCGTTCGGGCACTTTACTAAAAGACTTCATTCGAGCAGTGAATACTCCACTTCCTCCTAGTTCTACACCAAGTGAATTTTCGGACTCGGACAAAGAGGAAGACAACACAATGGGAGGTCGACCACCTGCTCCAAGAACACTCAAGGAGCTCACTTCTCCAAACATTGACCAAGAACCTTTATGTATTCAGCTTAATGGAACCATTGAGTTGAAGCCGCAATTGATTCACTTGCTTCCCAAATTCAAAGGTTTAGCGGGAGAGGATCCTAATCGTCACTTACAACAATTCCATCATGTTGTGACTAGTATGAAGCAAGCAACCGCATATGCTGATATGGCTATGATGACAACGTTTCCTTTCTCCCTTATAGATGCTGCAGGAGAGTGGTTATTTTGCTTACCCTCTGGAAGTATAACCACATGAAATGGAATGAAGAAGTTGTTCCTTGAGAAGTATTTTCCAGCATCAAAAGCAGCAGTGATTCGTAAGGAGATATGTGGTATTACGCAAGTACCCGGAGAGACTCTCTATGAGTATTGGGAGCGCTACAAGAAGATTTTAGATAGCTGTCCACACCATCAAATTAGCGATCAACTCGTTATTCAATAATTCTACGAGGGGTTGCTTTCTAATGATAGAAATTTGATTGATGCCGCAAGTGGTGGTGCACTTACCAACAAAACTGTTGCGGAAGCTACAAGTTTGTTGGAGAATATGACTGCGAACACTCAACAATTTTACACTCGAGATGAACCAATGGTAAGGAAAGTGAATGAAGTTGGTGATTCTTCACATTTGGAATATAGGATGGGTAACATGGAGAGGATGATGCAACAAATAGAAGCGGCTGTAATACCATCATACACCGAAGAAGTTGAGCAAGCTAGTGCAATGTACCAATATCAGAAACGGCCAAGATATGATCCTTATTCCAGCACATATAATCCGGGTTGGTGAGATCATCCTAATTTCAGCTACGCCAACAAGCAAGCTGCAGTCTATAATCCTTCTTTCAATTAACAAGGTGGGTACCAATTCTTGCAAAGGCCGCAACAAGAATCTCAAGGCATGAGTATAGATGACAAGTTGAATCTCATTCTCAACACAATGACGCAAGATAAGCAAAAGGCAGAGATGGATATGAAGGACATCCGTACACAAATGGGTCAACTAGCTACTACCGTGAGCAAATTGGAAGCCCAAGCAGCTAGAAAATTTCCCTCACAACCATTGAATCATAGGGATAATGTTAGTGCTATTGAACTACGAAGTAGGAAGAAAATAGAGAAACCGACAGCATCACCGGAGTCCCATGAACGTGATTTAGAGAAAGAAGTGGATGAAGCAGTCCCTAAAAAGGATGATTCGGCAACACATTCTAACTCTAAACCTCTTATTTCTACTTATGTTACTCCTCCACCTTTTCCTAGCAGGTTTGCAAAGTCAAAGAAGGAGACGTTGGACAAAGAGATCGGGAAATCTTCAAGAAGATAGAAGTGAACATTCCATTAATTGAGGTGATAAGGAAGGTTCCTCGCTATGCAAATTTCTTGAAGGATTTTTTTCACTAACAAGCACAAATTAACCAGTAATGAGGTAATGAGTGTGGGGGAGAGTGCTTCGGCATATCTTCAAAAGAAACTCCCACCTAAATTGAAAGACCCCGACAATTTTACTATTCCTTGCACAATTCGTAAAACAAGGTTTACAAAAGCTTTGCTAGATTTAGGAGCATCTATTAGTGTTATGCCTGCTTCAGTTTTTGAATCTTTAAATCTTGGTCCTCTCAAAAGTACCAGCATAGTTATTCAACTTGCCGATAGATCTAATGTCTACCCAAAAGGGGTTGTTGAAAATGTTTTGGTGCAGGTTAATGAGCTTATATTTCCTGTAGACTTCTATGTTCTTGATATGAGTGATGAAAATTCATCCTCGTCTACACCTTTGTTGTTGGGTAGACCATTTATGAGAACCGCTAGAACAAAGATAGATGTATTTGAAGGTACCTTGACAATGGAATTCGATGGAGAGGTAGTACGCTTCAACATCTTTGAGGTGATGAGATATCCGAGCGATGTGCACTCATGTTTTGCTGTTGAGGAGTCCGACGCTGGCTAAGAATGCAAAGGAGCTGAAAGTCGGGCTGACGACTTTAAACCAAGCGCTAAGTGGGAGGCAACCCACCGGTTTTGTATCTTTACCTTTATCTTTTTATTTTTAAGCATTCTATCTTTATTTTCTTGTTTTGCATATCATTTGCGGAATTTCCCACCTTGAACTTTACTTTGAATGACTAAATTTTACATTGAGGACAATGTAACGTTTAAGTGTGGGGGAGCATTTATATGTTTGTAGTTTTATGCCTTTAGTAAAAAAAATAATAGAACAATAGAAAAAAGAAAAAAATTGCTTGATAAACTACGAAATCTAGAAACTTGTGCCTTTAGGATGACAGTACCAATATAAGTGGATGGAACCATCTTGGTTACAGGTGTTGAGGAACCCATTAACTAAAAGGACGAACAAAGCTCATGTGCTAGAAATAATATGTTAGTTGTTACCATATCTCGGAATGTCACCATATCACCTTCTGTTTTTATTTTTGCAATCTTTTTGTTTCTCTAAGTGATTTGGTGGGTCATTAACATCGAATTGTTATTACTGTTAGGATGAAATAGAGTGATTGAGTTACCAAAAAAAAAAGACCAGACCAATTAGACCAACCAGAGTGTATATATATATAAAAAAAAAAAGATTGACACTTTGATGCAATATGTGTGTGTTCTCCCTGTCTCCGTCGCCTAAGCAAGCGTGGAACGCAGGATCCATGGGAATTACCATGTAATCTGCTGACAAGAAGCATGCGCTTAGAACCAAAAGATCTAATCATGTTGTCAATTAAAAAAAAAAGTGAAAAAAAAAGAAAAAAGAATTTTTTTATCATTGTTCAATAAAATCGACTACTGGTTCCCTTGTATATGCCAGTTCTGTTGATCTAGAATTAAGATTGTCGACTGTTGATTCCCTTGTATATGCCAGCTGAGTTGATATTAGAACTCAGACCAGTATCTCAATCCATTAGGTTATAGGTTCATCTTGGCGGTGACCTTCAGACAGATATGGGAAACACCATTCACTTAGTCAACATTCGCAAACATCTATTTCTATATCCATCTTCTTAATCTATTCATGTGTGATTGTGGTTAGTTAGATTCCGAGTATTGTGGTTTATTCAACTTTCTAAGTAAAGCTTTGTTTATTTATATATGAATTGGATTTGTATCAAGGTACCTCCTCCTGTAGTCATTTTGGGTTCGTTCATAGACTCTTCACAGGTAGTTGGAATTTGGAGTAAAAGGTTTTGTAGGTACACCTCTTGTAAACCTTCACGAGACTATAACTCGTCCACTAGGGACACATAGGGGTTTAAAGGCTTGTTATACTGCTAAGTGTGACCGTAGCCTCGACGACACGGAGTTGTATGTATGTTTTAGAATTATTTTGTTTGATTTGCTCGAGGACTAGCAAAGTCTAAGTGTGGGGGAATTACAATTTTGACGAGGTGCCAGACTCGCAAATAATATTTCTCTACTTTTCTTTACACTAGCAAGTAGTACAATGAAAGCAGGATCGTCCCAAGGGATGTGTTAAGCAAAAGTTGTTATGCAAATACTCTTAGCGTTGTAGAAAATTCTGAAAATTGTAAATTGAATTCAAATATGAGATGGAATTGATTAAGTATTCATTCTCGACCACGAAACATAAACCAAATCGATATATAACATGTTTTTTTCTTCGCATTATCTTGTTACTAACAACCCTACAATAATTAGTACGCTCAACTATTCCGTTATTACCTCCTAAGTTCACCGGATACGGAAGCGCTCGACTACCGGATTCTACTTGCCAAGCTACCTAGAGGTACGCTGACTAGGTGTGACTTAATCAAGTGCTCTAGGTTTTGTGAGATAAGATTGTTCCTAGTGATGAATTCAAAAGCATGAATCACCTACTAGTGTCAATTTCTACATATGGATACTTAACAAAGTCCCATCATCAATACCCACATATGGCTACTTGTGTTTATATTTCTATTCAATTACGGGTCGAAGAAAATCTAATCTAGAAGTAGAAATATGCATCAATCATTTAATTTCAAACTTAAACAATTAACACATAACTCATAAGCATTATTGGCATAGTAGAAATCAAACAATAACGAAAGTAATTGCGAGAAAACGAGCTATTGCATATCGATTATAAGTTCATATTTCGGGCTTTGAAATCTCCTCTAATCAAAAGATAGGTTTAGTTACTCATAGTTTTGGAGTTCATCATCAATAATAATTGAAATAAAGAAGATAAAAGATAAAACGAAAGCAAACCCTAGCTGCGGCTATCTCCCAAAACTCCAAGTAGATGCGTGATAATCCAAAGTTGTGGAAGACTTTTCCCTTTTATGTCTCTTCTTAGGTCAAGTCTTCAAAGGTCCAATAGATAATAGATAACCACCAAGTCCATGTGTGAAAAAAACCCATGTGGAAAGTACACCCAAAAATATGTTGCTCAAATCCCAAAGGTTGGCCGGAGAAGTCGCCAAAAAGCAGTTCAGGTGACCGACAAAGTCCACCCAGTCACCGGTCCAACATAACGATAGACCGTTAAATATAACGGTCAATCTTAACAGTCAATAACGGCGTTAATTGAGTCAGGTTCTGAGTCCAGCTAACTAGGCTGACTCGGCTTAGTTACCAGGCCAAAACATTTGCCTGGCCTGAACTTGTTCTGCACTACCATTGTGCTTTACCAGCTGCAGCTACCTGTAGCTTCAACTCCATTAACCATACCTTCCATCCCTGCAGTTGCAGCTTCAATCAAGCATCAAATAACTGCATTACAAACCCATTCTGCAGCTTAACAACTTAGTCCCTGCAATCTTGCTCAGCCTAACTTCAGCCAACACCCACACTGTCGGACCATCTGGAACACACAATCTCAGATCAATTCAAGCAATCAAATCTCTTATAATTGCCATTGCATCAAAATACCAACTGCAATCATTTCTTCCACCTGCAATCATTTCTTATAATTGAGACAACCACCTTCATCACTGCAACAACATCTCTTCTTCTCTTCTTGGCCAGCATCTACTTCATGTCTTGAGTCCTCCAAATCTGAACACAATTTATAGTAGCAAACACGTATTAAACTGCCATCGAACCATGGCACAACACCAATTCCATTGCCTGACTGTGCATAAAAACTTATCCAAAATCCCACGATCTCGAGCCATTGTTTCAGTTTTCTTGTTTGTCTTTCGAACTGCACTTGGTCTGTCTCTCTTTTACAGCCCCACACCAGACAACATCACATTCTACAACTCAGCTCAACAACTTGCAGTATCACGCCCTTCATGTTCAAATTCACAACTCCTTGTAGCTGCACCCATCTGAGCTCCAACAGCAGCTTCAACATCCATTGTATCACAACCTGCAATTGCCTGAGACTCAGCACCACCAACAGCTACTTCTGAAATCCTCACAGCCAAGGCACCGAATCTTTCTCCTAATGCTGCTCCAGTTAACTCCACACAGACTCTTGATTCAGTTTGTTCACAAATCTGAGTTGCAGATTCAACTCATCTTTTGTACCACCATCTCAGTTTGAACTGCATCTTACTGCCTGCACCTGCAACTCAAATCAACCTAAACATACATCTAGATTCATTCTTGAACCAACACAACATCATCAGTTTCAACCGCACATACCCTGCTCTAGCTATTTAAGTTGTGCACTGCACTGGCCAAGGTATCACAACCAATTAATCCGTTTGATTTTCCAGCCAAACAAGACCGTTACAGATTCATCACCGCCATCATCTACAGCTCCAACTTCTATTGCTTCATCCTGTAGCTTCTTCCCCTGATATTGCTCAAATACCACCACTACTCAACACCATGTCTGAGCCAGTGACAATCATTGATTCCCCCTGCACTATATCGGCTCACTCATTCATCAGTTCTCAATTGCTGCAACTTCCATCACTGCAGTCTTAACTCCTACCCTTACTGCAGCTATGCATACCCTAGCTCGGAACAACACAACAAGCAATACCAAACCCTTGAATTTCAAATCCATCAACTCAAAGTCATCTGTGTAACTTTCTTGGCATCAGAACATGAATATGAGAAAAACCCATTTCTGATTCGTTCTCCATTCTCAAACCTCTACCAAATCCAGCCATGAATCGGCAATAGAACCCATCTATTCATCTCCCTGAACATCAATTTCTTCAACCCTTGTAAACATCAACAGCGACCCATTCTTCATAATTCGGTGAATCTCTTTTTGTTCTTTCTTTGAGAATCGAATTCAGAAACCCTTAAATTTTAGATCCCCAAATCAACAGCAGCAACGGCTTCAAACCCCAATTTCCTTCTTCATTCCTGCTGCATCAGAGCTTCAACAACAACAGTGAAAGCTTCAAATGTCCTTCTCTCTGTTCCTCTGTAATAGCTTCATCAGTTCTCTCTTACAACAAGGGTCGCCTCTCATTTTCTCTCCCTTTCTTAATTTCAGGTGTAATGAAGAAGAGAATTCCCGATTGTGGAGTTGTAATGATTGAGCTTTATATTGCCACCCAACACTACTGGATAAGGGCTAACCAGTTTATATATGGCTTGTCAGTTTCAAGGGGACCGACTGCTTGTTCGCTTCCTTGCTCAACTTGTTGCCTCGTGTGCCAGTGATTTGATCTTTTTGCTCCCTTTTGCTCCACATGAACGCTTTCTTTTTTTCTTTCGAGTTCCTCCAACAACGGCAACCATCTCTTATTTCTCAGATTCACTTCTTCTCCGACATACTTTTCAGACAGAGATGAAGAAATAGAAGCAAATAATGAGAAATAATCCGCCTCCAACAGCAGTTGCACCATTTAAGCGACGTTTCTTCCTCTTTTGTTCCAAATGACTCCAAAGTACCTAAACACTCAAAAGCAAACATAAGATACATAATTTACAAGAAAAATTAGCAAAGAAAGCATAAACAATAGATAAATATTAAGGTGTTTTAAACACTTATCAGTATGCCAGCTAAACAGTATGGGTCCTACCCAATTGACAAGTGTTTCAACTGGATAGCGAAAATGCTATATACACTTCGCATAAAGCATCGAGAAATATCTCGGTAGAGACAAAGAAAAGTAGACTCACTTCCACGCCTCTAATATCAATGATAGAGCAGTCGTAAGAGACCATCGGATCCCGAAGTGCATTTTTCCGCGTGTCTAGCATCACTCATTGGATAATTTCCTATAACGTCCTCTAAGAATGTTTCAATGATTGAAATGAGAGTTCAGATTATATAACCAATGTTGGATATAAGCATTATGTGGCAACGCATATATGTATAAGTCCTTTTTCCTTGAACCGAAGTTTGCGAACTTTGTTGATCAAGAGAACCGGAACAAGAGCCGTGAACTCAGTCCGCGAACTGGCGGAAGTTTTCGACCCGAGAATATTTGCTGGAGTTTGAGAACTCCTTCCGGGAACATAAGTCGGCGAACTAATTCTGCGAACTTAAGCTGGTTATATCTAAAAACGATTGTTTGTGAACTTATTCATATTAACTAAGGAATGCTAAATGCAAACCGTGGTTATAAAGTTCATGAACCGATTCAAGTGAATCAAATCGTTTTTGCTTCGATTGTGTCTTGTGTAGTTATATAAGATTTCCTTGCAATTGAACAAATCTCTAACTAGTTCATTTGAGTCATTTGAACTAGTTATGGTGACGAAGAATATGGTTGATATGAAAGTGCTCATATGGCTAACCATTTGGTTATCTATTGTTGAACCAACAAATGTACATGTTTGGGTACGGTTACACAAACCTAAAACCGTGCATTTCATTTGTGTGTAACAAGCTAAGTTTTCGATCCAACGATTGAAAGATATTAGCTTGAATCTAATCAGGTTTTCATCTAACGGTGAATATTGAATGCTTTGTTACCAAGCTAACATTGATTGCAAACCCTGATTTGAAAGAATTTATAAGGGAGAACTCTAGCAACTGGGAAACCTAATCCCCACACCTCCTGTGTGATACTAGTTGTATTAGCTTGAGTCGATTCTCCTTTAACCTTAGGTTACTTCTTGTAAACCAGGTTAACGACTTAAAGACTTCATTGGGATTGTGAAGCCAGACCGATACTACTTTCTCGTAGTTGTGTGATCTGATCTTGCATCTTTTATCGTTTTGAGTACAATCGTAACGATTGACTTGAGATTTATATCTCCGATATGCAAGATATAAAAGTAGTCTTCGTCTCATCGTTTGTGATTCCACAATATCTTCTTTCGCCACGTCGATTAAGATTATTGTGAGGTAATTGATAATACTATGTTGTTCCTCGGGGATATAAGTTCGGTTTATCAATTGGTTCATGTTCACCTTGATTTATCAAAAAACGGAACAACAACTTGTAGGTATTTCTGTGGGAGACATATTTATTTATTCCCATAGACTTTTCTGTGTGATACAAATTTGTTTATTAAAGTCTTCGACTGTGGGTCGTAGCAACTCTTAGTTGCGGGTGAGATCAGCTAAGGGAATCAAGTGCGTAGTATCATGCTAGGATTAGAGACATAGGAGCATAACTATACCTTGGATCAGTGTGAGATTGATTGGGGTTCAACTACAGTCCAGACCGAAGTTAGTTTGTAGTAGGCTAGTGTCTGTAGCGGCTTAATACAGTGTGTGTTCAATCTGGACTAGGTCCCGGGGTTTTTCTGCATTTGCGGTTTCCTCGTTAACAAAATTCTGGTGTCTGTGTTATTTCTATTCCGCATTATATTTTGTTATATAATTGAAATATCACAGGTTATGCGTTTGAATCAATTAATTGGAAATCCGGCCTTTGGTTGTTGATTGAAATTGATTGATACTTGAACATTGATCTTTGGTACAGTTCAAGTAATTTCTCTTGTATTCAATTAGACTCGCAAATTTCTATTTGCTTGAGAAAGAATTGAATCAAGAAAGAGAGATATAACTCTTTGATATACTTTATTAAGATTGAGTCTAGTTGATTCTCTTGAAAGTATATTGGAGTTTGTCCATGTAGATTGCTAAGCGAAATATTAGGTGTGGTTGTTGTACCCCCAATTTTTTAAAGACCACTAGATAAAAGAGGATGGTCTAAACAATTTGATAGACATGGTTCTATGAATTCCTTTCAAAAAGGTTATGGTGGAAAAATTGTTGTTCACCGCAGCACAACTTGATTGTGTTGTTTTTGTGCATCTTGTCTCATGTGCCTGATCAAAAGAGACAAGATTGTGCACACCTCAGGCTTTAAAAAAAAGAAAAGTAGTTTTCTTTTTAGTTTTTTGCTTTGGTTTGCAAATTTTGGAATTCTTTATATCTAATTGATATTGGAAGGGACTTCTCTGTCTTATGAAAGAGGGTTATTCTCGACAATTCTACTCTCTAGGGTTGTGAATTATGCGTGCGTGAACCTGTGTTGTTTAAGGTTCCGTGACCCTACATCCCCTTTTCCTTCTCAGAAACTCTTTTCATCTTAAGACTGCATGTTGAGTTTAAATTGTGATTTCCTCTCACAAACCCATATACGTATGGAGACTCCAAGCATCATGTGCTCATGGAAAAGATGTTAATATGATTTCTAAGCCATCAATCATGAAGGAAAAAGAAAAATCTCCGTTACCTCCAACTATGAAAAGAAAAAGAAAGAATGTGAGGAAGCCAAGAGCTGTTCCTTCAAATTCTCAGAAGTTTTCTGATGCTCTTGAAGAGTTGAAGGAAGCAAGGAAGGAGATTCAGCAAATAAAGGCTTTTGTTATGAGAACTCTCGAAATTCAGAAGGCCCTGGTTCGACATCATCAGCCTAGAAGTTTGGTTGGAATTGGCTCCTTTCTCCACGAACCTTATGTTCTGAAAAAGCGGGGATCTAACAACACCACCCAATATTTCGCTTAGCAATATGTATGGACAAACTCCAATATACTTTTTATGAGAATCAACTAGACAGTTAGACTCAATCAATAAAACTATATATCAAAGATTTTGTATCTCAATCTCTCGATTTGATCTTTACTCAAGCAAATGGAAATCTGCGAGTCTTTATCAAAGAGAGATAACTTGGACGACACCAAAGACCAATGTCCAAGGATCAATCAATATCAATCAACAACCAAAGGTTGGATTCCAATTGATGATCTTTAACGCACAACCTGTATTATTTCAATTATCTAAAAAATATAATGTGGAAAAGAAATAACACAGACACCAGAAGTTTTGTTAATGAGGAAACCGCAAATACATAAAAACCCCGGGACCTAGTCCAGATTGAATACACACTGTTTAAGCCGCTACAGACACTAGCCTACTCCAAGCTAACTTCGGACTGGACTATAGTTGAACCCCAATCAGTCTCCCACCGATCCAAGGTACAGTTCTACTCCTACGCCTCTGATCCCAACATGATATTGCACACTTGATTCCCTTAGCTGATCTCACGCACAACTAAGAGTTGCTGCAACCCAAAATCGCAGACTTGATAATAAACAAATCTGTCTCACACAGAAAATTCTATCAAAGGATAAATATGTCTCCCACAGATAAACCTTAGGTTTTGTTCCGTCTTAAGAAATGAAATCAAGGTGAACAAGAACCAATTAATAATACGGTCTTATATTCCCGAAGAACATCCAAGATTAATCAATCACCTCTCTACAATTCTTCCTGACTACACAGGCGGTTTGTCGAGGAATCACAAACAGTGAGAAGAAGATGTTTGTGACTTCTTTATCTTGCGTAGTGAAGAAATCTCACGATCTCAAGCCAATCAAAGATTGTACTCGTACGATAGAAGATGCAAGATCAGATCACACAACTACGATAAAAGTAGTATCGGTCTGGCTTCACAATCCCAATAAAGTCTTTAAGTCGTTAACCTGGTTTTAGAGAAGAAAACCAAAGGTTAAAGGAGAATCGACTCTAGCGAGCGCACTAGTATCACATAGACGTGTGGGGATTAGTTTTGCACAATGCTATATGTCTCCTTTATATAGTCTTCAAATCAGGGTTGTTCCTTAGTTACAAAGCAATCCATATTCACCGTTAGATGAAAACCTGATTTAGATTCAAGCTAATATTTCTCAACCGTTATATTGAAAACTTAGCTTGTCACACACGCTTGGGTAGACGTTTACTGGGTTTGTGAAAACCATGCCCAAACGTGTAAGTGTATGTTGGTTCAACATAGTAACCCAAAAGGTTAACCATATGAGCATTTCATATTAACCTTGTTCTTCTTCACCATAACTAGTTCAATTGACTCAAATGAACTAGTTAGAGAGTTGTTCAATTGATATGAGATCTTATGTAACTACACAAGACACAATTGAAACAAAGATGATTCGATTCGATTGAATTGGCTCATGAACTTTATAGCCACGGGTTTCATAAAGCATTCCTTAGTCAATTTAAGTTTCATGTTCAGAGCACACCTTTAGATCATAACCTCTTAAGCTCACAAACAAGTTCGCGGACTTAAGACAACCGGTGGAGTTTTCCAAACTCAACAGAAAATCTCGGCAAAGAGACTTTCGCCAGTTCGTGGACTGAGTTCGCGGACTTACACGCAAACGAGTTTTTGGGAAATTCCAGCAGAAATTCTCGGTACAACAACTTCCGTCAGTTCACGGACTGGGTTCGCGGACTTGGCAAAGCCAATTCCTCCGGTTTCTCTCAATCAACAAAGTTCGAAAACTCCGGATTAAGGAATACATGGTTATGTAATCTAAACTCTCATTCCGATCATTGAGACATTCTCAGAGGACGTTATATAGCCGTTATTCACAGGCCGTTTCGCGTTAGAGAAATTCTCAAAGTAATTGAAACTTTTCATGACTTTCGTCACTAGGTGAAGCTAAACTTGATCTAAGCGAAACGTTTTACCAACACATGATTTCGAGATATAGATAGGCGAGATATACTCGAATTGAAATATCAAATGTGTATGGTCCAGTCTATATAGCACACGACTTTTGTCTCATAAGAAGTAGGAGATAAAAGAGATAGACTTTTGAGTGATAGATAAGTTCAAGTCTCCACATACCTTTTTGTTGATGAAGTTCCACGGTTCCTTGAGTAGATCTTCGTCGTTGTATGATGAATCGCCAGAAAGTCCTTGAGCTCAACTACACTTTTCTATCCTAGTCCGAGACCTAGCTATGTAGGCTAGAAATCAAGACTCATAGTTTTGATCACTAACATTGACAAACATGCTTGAGATAGCAACGTATGCGAGGTCGACCGAGCTATGCTCTAACTATATCCCCTTTGTCAATTTTAGTGACAAAACTATTAATAGATATGGAATACAAAAAAGATAAACTTTAGTGTCTCCTATTCCATAGTCTAATCTTTAACGTTCCCTGAAATCTTCGTCCTTCCAAGTACTCCAATGATCCCAAAGGTTGTAAGTTTAGTATCACCGTTGTTGAAGATCCGTAGCTATAACATTGAGTGAAATCGAGATTCTCGATCATTATTATACAGTGTCATAGTATTATTATGTAACATCAAAGTCCAATTGTATCACGACTTTAACAATAATACTATGGTGATATGTACCACTCCCCCTTAGTCAATACTCCATCTCGATCATGGAAACCACTCCCCCTTACACAATGATCCAAAAACCATATGTATTTGTAGTGTGAACTACAATATTTCTCTCCCTTTTTGTCAATAAAATTGGCAAAGGTACAAGAACGGGATCATAATGAAATTTCCACAAGAGACATTTCATAGACTAAAAGAAAAATACATACCAACTTAATTTAGATGCAATCATAAAGCCGAAGCTAAATGCATTCATCAAGGAGTTTTAAGATACAAGATAACCCCTATAAAATTCCACATCCGCACACCCCACAAGATATTACCATTAAGCACAAGTTCAAAAGAACTCTCCCCCATTTGATGTCATTCCCGAAAGAACAACAAGAGCGACCTTAATTTCGAAAGAAAAGAATGATTTTTAAATTGGACACCAAAAACTGTAGAAATGATTTTCTATATCCAAAACTCAACCAAATTAATCACAAGAAAACCCATGATTAATTTAATTGGAATACACTGTAGGATCAGAATCTCGCAACAACGACACGCTTGCGAAATTACTAGCAATACATCACGAAGACATCGCAGAATGATTTCAGAAATGACATAACAGATGACATCAGATTAAACATGAGAAAAGTATGATGATCGTGCGAAATTTAGGATGTTCGCGAAATTAACATTTGTAAGCTTGCGAAAATACCGCAAGCCAGATCCCAAAATAGGGGAAATATGAGTTGTCATCCACTATGTAAACACCTATATGAAGAGAAGAGCAGGAGAGAGGAAGGAGGATACACATTTTAGGATGAGAGAGGGAGACATAATTAGAGAGAGAGAAAACAGAATTTGTATTATTATTATCTCCTTCTTCTTCCTTCTTCAACCAAGAGCTCCAAATACTCATTTATGGAGTCTCAATTGTAATTCATATGTAATTACAAACAATCATAGTGAAACCTAACCCCATGGATGTAGATCACATTGATCGAACCACGTAAATCTTGCGTCTCTCTTTATAATTTTAGCACTTTTATCTTTATTTTCATATCAAATAAGTTTAGATCTAGAAATCATAGTTATGATAGTACAAGGGATGTGTTGTAGGATTTCCTACAACTACATTTTGGCGCTAGAAACAGGGAACGAGTAAAGGATTTATCCTTCCTGTAACTTGTTGGATCAAGAAATTTTCATGAAGATTAGCTACTGTTCATATTTTTCTAGATCTACAAAGTTTAGGTTCAAAAATGGAAATTTTATGGAAGAAATCACACTTTCAGGGAGTAAACATCATCAACAATTCAAAGACATAAAAAGAGGGAGACAAAAAAAAATAGTTGTTGTGGTGAAATTTAAGGAAAAAATGGAAGTTTCAGTGGAAGATTTTCATGTTCAGGAGAAGAAGGCAAATGTGAAAGAAGTTAATGAAGGACGAAGAAAAGATAAGAGGCAGATGCTGCAATTTCTATCACAAACAGAAATTCGCATAGATGGTTCAAGGCTGAGCGAACAATAAATAGGTCACGGGTTCGAATTCGCAGAGACATATATTTTTCATTTTCTTCTCATTTGCGTGGGAGAATAAAATAATAAGGAAAAAAGTTATGCGTTAATTTCGCAGAGAGGTTCTTGCAAAATTGGTCCAGAGAGCAGTATGTGCGTTCGTGGTCGCAAGTTCGAATTCGCTTGCGAACATAGTTTTCTTCTTTTTTACAGAGAGCGAAGAAATGAATAATGTCGCAATATTGTTTCATTATTTCGCAAACAAGAGGCAACACAATTGGTCATCTGCGAAGTTAATGAGTTCATGGTCGTGTGATCAAGTCCCAACACCTGCGTATTTTTTCGCACAAATATTTCTTTGATTATTTCGCACAGAAGAGAGTTGATGATAATTTCACAGAGATATTTCTCAAAGAAGAAGATTGCAAAGTTGGTCAGGAGGCATGAATGCAAGCAGCAGGTCGCGGGATCAATTCTTGATTCTCGCATGTTTATTTTTGTTACGCAAAATGTATACAGAAGTGCCTCTCACACAGTTGAAATTTGATTACTTCGCAAGAACTTTGATTACTTCGCAAGAGAGGCTTAGCATAGTTGGTATGGTGCGATAAAATCCAAGAAGCAGGTCAAGGGTTCAAGTCTCACTTCTCACACTTCTTTTTGCTGCGCGAAATTCATACATTTCAAGGCATTTATTCACTTCTTTGACAACAACAACGACTCACATGAAAGATAAGTATCACTTCCTTGAACATTTTACTTTATACTAAGAACGAATAAAAAGATTTTTGATTTGATTTACAAAAAGAGATTCAATCGCACGATTACAAAGATTTCAAGATCTCAAATATTATAAAGATTACTAAGATTTCAAGATTACAAAGACTTCAAAATTACAAAGATTGCGAGATTTCAAAATTACAAAAAACTGAGAAAATTCAATTTATATGTTTCTCTAGAATATTTATTTTGCAGAGAATAAAAAGATTTTTGATTTGATTTACAAAATGTGAAACAATCGCAGAATTACAAAGATTTCACAATTACAAAGATTTCAGAATTATAATGTATTAGAATTTCTCTTGAATATTTACTTTGCTTCAAATGATATGATATTATAAGAATGAAATAATGGATGAAAGAAATGACAAAAATGAAAGAATGAATGAAAGAGTAAAGAAACGCGAAAATTTCGCAAGAGACAATCTAAGATCCATAAAAATCTAAGATTAGAATGGGGCGAACCTTTATGGCGTACACCCTAGTTCGCGAATAAAATTTCGCAAGAGGCAAATGTGAGACCTGAAGTACGTCATAGAAGGGGGTACCTATTGCATGACTCAGCGAAAAGGTTACACCGCCCCTGGAACCTGAGTCATGGAGATTTGGGGTCAATAAATCCCATCCAAGAGAGGTACCTTGGATTTTCAACCTAAGCTTTTGCTTTAGGTTGGACGACTAGGGGTCTCTTCTAAGGAGTGCAAAATCTGATCAAGGCGCCGAGGTACACGGTTAGGTCAAGAGTGCCAGGGGAGTTTGTAGCGTACCTTGCCATTCTTGACAAGTCTTGGATTATACTGCACTCGACCCGAAGAAAACCCCACTTAGGGTGCAGTCTCGTAACCATAAGCTCTATAGGTAAAAGGGATAAGAGGCTGCGAAAAAAACTGGTTGTTGTTAATACCGTATGGGAGGAGCTAACCTTGTATGGCAGAAGTACGCCTCCTTGAAGGGGCAACCATGGGGGAGATAAGGGCGGCACCCTCCATTAGGGAGTTGATAAGTGTCTTAAGACGCAAATGTCATGAGGATTTTTACTCTCAAGGGTATTAAGGCTTGTCATATTTGTGAGACAATCCTGAAGAGGCAATAATACTAGAGAAAAAGATAAGACGAGATCAATGGGTCATTACATGAAAGTGTGAAGACGTCCTGCGATTTCGTCGCAAGACTGCAATGTCATGGGGCTTTATTTTCGCAAGAATATTTAGGCCTGTCATATTGTCGCAACAATCCTGAAGAGGCAATAATACAAAAGAAAAAGTTAAGGCAAGATCAATGGGTTTTTGCATGAAAGTGCAAAAACGTCCTGCGATTTTGTCGCAATGACAAGAAGTGGCAAAATAAGACCTTTAACTAGGAAGGAAAAATAAGACAACATAAGAAAATGAGTAAGCAAGTAAGCTTGCGAGAATGATTATGTGTGAGAAAACAAGCTTGCGAATATGTACATGGAAATGAAACTGAGGCAATGAAAATGCCGCAGACTTGATATTATGATCATACTGTTATGAGATACTAATAGTGCAGGAAAGAGGGAAGATGAAACACAAGTAAGAACTTGTGAAGAACAATAACTACACGAAGAAGAATGCATACGCTAAAGAAAAAGGCAGAGAAATGAAGAATGGGAGCAATTTAAAGCTACATCAATTTTAGACGGCAAAATGAGCTAAGTAACACAAACATTAACTATACATTGCAATAGATAAGCATTCTCATCATACAAGCATCATACTCGCATCATAAAAGCATTGCATAAGCATTTCATGGCATAAACATCGCATACACATTTCATAACATAATCATCACATAAGCATTATGTTTGCATAAGTACTTTACAAAACTGTACGGAATAATATTGCAGAATTTCGCAATAATATCGTAGAATTAAGCAGAATTATTCAGAATTTCACAGGATTATTCAAGAATTTCGCAAGATTATTCAGAACTTCACAGAATGATTCAGAACTTCGCAGAATGATTCAAAATTTCGTAGAATGTGTCAGAATTTCGCAGAATGTGATTCTTCCGAATGATGTGATTATCTCGCTCAATTATTTCGCACAATTATAAGCAACTTGAAGATATTATACTATCACATGAGCACAAAACATGAGACATAGGCAAGATAAGAATGAAGAAACAACTCGTACATTCAACATTTTCTCAAGGATTCCACCCTCATAGATAAAGCACAGAGGCAACTATGGATTACCAAGAAAATATTTTATGTTCTTTATCTCCTCGGCAAGAATCATTTCCAAAGTGGACGTTCACTAATGAACAACAAGAATCCTCACCAAAAATGGAGTGATAATTTCGCACGAATAGAGGCAATACTTGTTATTCTCATTCAAGGACGGATACTTCTTATATTTCGAGGATTGAGTACTTCTTATACTTCTTTAAGGATACTTCATACTTCGCATACTTCAAGGGTTGATACTTCTTATTTACTTCTCAACGCTTCGGAACTTCACAAAAGAATAGAGGCAAGTACGTACTTTTCAAGTCCAGTATTCTTTCACTCGTTCCTTCATCAACAAAGATCAAAGACTACTCCAACAACACGTATCTCGCTCCAACAACTACAACAACGGATTTTTTCCTGAAGATCGCTCTTCAAGCAATATTCAAGAAAAAAGAGGCAAGATGTAGGATCAGAATCTCGTAACAACGGCACGCTTGCGAAATTACTAGTAATACATCACGAAGACATCACAGAATGATTTCAGAAATGACATAACAGATGACATCAGCTTAAACATGAGAAAAATATGATGATCGTGCGAAATTTAGGATGTTCGCGAAATTAACATTTGTAAGCTTGGGAAAATACCGCAAGCCAAATCCGAAAATAGGGGAAATATGAGCTGTCATCCACTATGTAAACACCTATATAAAGAGAAGAGAAGGAGAGAAAAAGGAGGATACACATTTTAGGATGAGAGAGGGAGACACAATTAGAGAGAGAGAAAACAAAATTTGTATTATTATTATTATCTCCTTCTTCTTCCTTCTTCAACCAAGAGCTCCAAATACTCATTAATGAAGTCTCAATTGTAATTCATATGTAATTACAAACAATCATAGTGAAACCTAACCCCATGGATGTAGATCACATTGATCGAACCACGTAAATCTTGCGTCTCTCTTTATAATTTTAGCACTTTATCTTTATTTTCATATCAAATAAGTTTAGATCTAGAAATCATAGTCATGATAGTACAAGGGGTGTGTTGTAGGATTTCCTGCAACTACATACGCAACTAAATCAAACCACAAAAGTGATCAATTTAATTGAAGGTGCTCAACATAAGTAAACTTACGGAGCTACGACTAAGGTAATCATACGGAGACGACTAACTTAATCGTTCACATACTCAACATAAGGAAAAACCTTACGGAATATATGACTACATCAACCAATAGAACATGATTTGTAATAGCCGTTCATATACTCAACACAAAAACTTGTGGAATATATGAAAACTCAACTACACTAATTACAAGAGAATTATAATTAATCTAATTAGAATACAAACAACCAAACTAATCACAAAAGTAATCAATTTAATTGTCAAAGGATTTGCTCGACAAAAGAAGACTTTCGGAGCAAATAACTGAATAACCAACCAAGATGATTCATTTAGTTCATAATGCTCAACATATAGCATCTTATGGAACAATCAACAAATCCAATAAGAAAAATCGACTTAGTTGTATCGTTCTCAACATAAGACACACAATGGAGCCTTCACGGTAAAACATAACAAAATGGATCAATGAAGATCAATACCGTGGATAACATACAAGGATCTATTCTATTTTCCATCATAACGACATAATAGACTTTATCCTTGTCAAACAAAAGATTTTATCCTATTTTCCATCAAATACATGACTGCATAGGCATAACTTTTGTAATTGTCAAAAATCCATTCGTCCTTTCATTAATACGAATACCAATTCATGAACGACTTTACTTTTGACAGCATATGGTACCTTCAAGTTCACGGACGCAAACAATACATATCCCATAATCAAATTTCAATATCACAAAATCAAAAAGATTAATACTGCAAAAATCATCTTCCAAACAAATTTAGAATTTAAACCAATAAATCTAAAAACATGAAGATGAAAACGTTGGACATAGCAATGTGTAATCACAATAATGGCTATTCCAAACTCTAGTAATCCTTCTCAAAAATAAGAGTAAATTCTCATAAGAAGTTTCCTAGGCAACAAGACAAACTCGTAATGCACATACAAGATGATTTGTCCTTATAGGGTAGAATCAATCTTTTTCGCATGTATTCACACCAATAATAGCTACCAAAGGCGTATAAAAAGATTTTCTTAATCAAAGAAGAACATACAAAGTCAATAACGACGATGCACCATAGTTCACAAAGGATGATTGTGAACATTCGAGAATTCCATAGCACTGCGTACTACTTTCCATTCTTTAACTTCCTTCTTTGTGATTCACCAACAACATTCTTGTAAAAGCTACAAATTATCTTAGAAGAGTAGTACTCCAAGAATCCAAGTGCCCAAGTTCAATAGAAGAGGAACAAGTGCAACTAAACGGAGCAAAATACTCAAAAACAAGAGACAGGACAAATACCAATCTTAACTCATCCAAACTCAAGGTTTCTCATCTCCATTTTGAAGAGAATTCAAATAGGAAGAGAGTTCAAAAAGAATGAGGTCAATCCGAGTTTGTACGAAGAAGTTACGGCCAAAACAAGTTTACCGAATATCGACGTCAAGTATGCATACGGGTTTGCAAACGAATTTTCGTATCCTGGAACAGTATGCAGACGGGGTTTGCGAACTTAAACCCCTGGATTTTGGTTTTAAATGATGCTATGCATACTTGGTATGTGTACCATAAAGTCCAAACATCCCGAACTAATGTTTTCAAACCTAAACATTTAGGAACCTTAAACACAGATCAAGTTAGGTAGAAATGAACGATAAGCAAGGTACATGGATCATTATAAGTACTCAAACAAGTAATAAAAACATAAAACTTTCTTAAGTTTATAGACATACCTTTTTATAAAAGTCCAATTGAATTATACATCCTTACCGAATATAATTTGTGCGCCCCAGTTGTTGTGCTTCCCTTACCGTATACATAGCAGGCATTTCTTGGTGAGGATGCACTTTCAACACAAGCAAGTTGTGTTGAGGTGAACAATGTCTTGCTCACCATGGCACCAAGAAAGAGTTTCTTTCCAACAACTCTTAAATCTTGTAGTGTTGAGAAACACCCAAGGAACTGTTTTTATAAGTCTATCAAAGAACTTCAAGAGAACCCAAAAAGATTTGTGTTTCTGATTTCTTGTTTGCAACTTATAAAAAACAGTTTCTGCAGATAGTTTTTAGTACTGCGAAGGGAAACTCTTTTGATAAAAAGAGACGTCCTAGATTCTTCGTAAAATAAGACAATACTACTATCTTGATAGGAAGTATTAGGAATTGAGCAAGGAATCAATTCATGCTTTGAGGTGATACACTCAGATAACTGAGATTTAAACTCCTCTTGTAATTCGTTTAGTTTATCACAACTAATTGGATTTTGCAGAGGAGGATCTTGCTCTCACTGATTAGTAAATCAATATCAACCTCAACATGAATATTATTTCATCATAACTTGATTTAGCCTGTCAAGAGATTCTTGCTCTTTCTGGAGGTATAACTCAACATCAAGAGATAAGCTCTCAAGCTTCTTTTCAAGCCCTGAAAACACTTCAAGGGATTTTAAACCTGGTAGAGGTTTAGATAGAATTTCTTCTACAGATTTTATTAAATCAGTCATGGAAGAGAATTCTGAAATCCCTGGATCTAGTGGTGCATTTATTGAGACATCACTATTGTCCATAGAGTCAGATCGCTACAAACACAGACTTGTGAGGTCTTGAACGTGTTTGCCTGCTCTGATACCAATTGAAAAAGTGGGGGGTCTAACAACACCACCCAATATTTCGCTTAGCAATCTGTATGGACAAACTCCAATATACTTTTTATGAGAATCAACTAAACAGTTAGACTCAATCAATAAAAAGATATATCAAAGAGTTTGTATCTCAATCTCTCGATTTGATCTTTACTCAAGAAAATGGAAATCTGCGAGTCTTTATCAAAGAGAGATAACTTGGACGGTACCAAAGACCAATGTCCAAGGATCAATCAATATCAATCAACAACCAAAGTTTAGATTCCAATTGATGATCTTTAATGCACAACCTGTATTATTTCAATTATCTAAAAAATATAATGCGGAAAAGAAATAACACAGACACCAGAAGTTTTGTTAACGAGGAAACCGCAAATACATAAAAACCCCGGGACTTAGTCCAGATTGAATACACACTGTTTAAGCCGCTACAGACACTAGCCTACTCCAACCTAACTTCGGACTGGACTATAGTTGAACCCCAATCAGTCTCCCACCGACCTAAGGTACAGCTGTACTCCTACGCCTCTGATCCCAGCAGGATACTGCGCACTTGATTCCCTTAGCTGATCTCACCCACAACCAAGAGTTGCTGCAACCCAAAATCGCAGACTTGATAATAAACAAATCTGTCTCACACAGAAAAGTCTATCAAAGGATAAATCTGTCTCCCACAGATAAACCCTAGGTTTTGTTCCGTCTTAAGATATGAAATCAAGGTGAACAGGAACCAATTGATAATCCGGTCTTATATTCCCGAAGAACATCCTACATTAATCAATCACCTCTCTACAATTCTTCCTGACTACACAGGCGGTTTGTCGAGGAATCACAAACAGTGAGAAGAAGATGTTTGTGACTTCTTTATCTTGCCTAGTGGAGAACTCTCACGATCTCAAGCCAATCAAAGATTGTACTCGTACGATAGAAGATGCAAGATCAGATCACACAACTACGATAAAAGTAGTATCGGTCTGGCTTCACAATCCCAATAAAGTCTTTAAGTCGTTAACCTGGTTTTAGAGAAGAAAACCAAAGGTTAAAGGAGAATCGACTCTAGCGAGCGCACTAGTATCACATAGACGTGTGGGGATTAGTTTTGCACAATGCTAGATGTCTCCTTTATATAGTCTTCAAATCAGGGTTTTGCCTTAGTTACAAAGCAGTCCATATTCACCGTTAGATGAAAACCTGATTTAGATTCAAGCTAATATTTCTCAACCGTTATATCGAAAACTTAGCTTGTCACACACACTTGGGTAGACGTTTACTGGATTTGTGAAAACCATGCCCAAACGTGTACATGTATGTTGGTTCAACATAGTAACCCAAAAGGTTAACCATATGAGCATTTCATATTAACCTTGTTCTTCTTCACCATAACTAGTTCAATTGACTCAAATGAACTAGTTAGAGAGTTGTTCAATTGCTATGAGATCTTATGTAACTACACAAGACACAATTGAAACAAAGATGATTCGATTCGATTGAATTGGCTCATGAACTTTATAGCCACGGGTTGCATAAAGCATTCCTTAGTCAATTTAAGTTTCATGTTCAGAGCACACCTTTAGATCATAACCTCTTAAGCTCACAAATAAGTTCGCGGACTTAAGACAACCAGTGGAGTTTTCCAAACTCAACAGAAAATCTCGGCAAAGAGACTTTCGCCAGTTCGCGGACTTACACGCAAACGCGTTTTTGGAAAATCCCAGCAGAAATTCTCGGTACAAGAACTTCCATTGAGTTCGCGGACTTGGCAAAGCCAATTCCTCCGGTTTCTCTCAATCAACAAAGTTCAAAAACTTCGGATTAAGGAATACATGGTTATGTAATATAAACTCTCATTCCAATCATTGAGACATTCTCAGAGGACGTTATATAGCCGTTATTCACAAACCGTTTCGCGTCAGAGCAATTCTCAAAGTAATTGAAACTTTCATGACTTTCGTCACTAGGTGAAGATAAACTTGATCAAAGCGAAACGCTTTACCAACACATGATTTCGAGATATAGATAGGCGATATATACTCTGCTCGAAATATCAAATGTGTATGATCCAGTCTATATAGCATACGACTTTTGTCTCATAAGAAGTAGGAGATAGAAGAGATAGACTTTTGAGTGATAGATAAGTTCAAGTCTCCACATACCTTTTTGTTGATGAAGTTACACGGTTCCTTGAGTAGATCTTCGTCATTGTATGATGAATCGCCAGAAAGTCCTTGAGCTCAACTGCACCTTTCTATCCTAGTCCGAGACTTAGCTATGTAGGCTAGAAATCAAGACTCATAGTTTTGATCACTAACATTGACAAACATGCTTGAGATAGCAACGTATGCGAGGTCGACCGAGCTATGCTCTAACATGTTCCCATGGCTGTTGACGACAAGGAGTTCGGGGACGATAAAGAATTCTTCAGAGGTCTCAATGTCTAGTAAATCTTCTTTTTATGTTTTTATAAGAATAACTAGGGTTTGGAATTGCCATTATTCTGAGTACACATAGCTATGTCCAACGATTTTCATCTTCAATGTTTTTAGATTTATTTATTTAAATTCTAAGTTATTTGGAAGATGATTTTTGCAATTTTAATCTTTATGATTTTATATATTGCAAAGTGTTATGAGATATATTGTTTACGTCCGTGAACCTGTGAATGTCCCATACTTGTTCAAAAGTTATCTCTATTATGTCGGTATGAAAGTATTGATAGAAGATAGAATGACCTTTTGACATTACGAAAGTTAAAGCCTCTTACGTCATTATTTCATGGAAGAAAGAATACAACTTTTGCTTACAAAGATTAAGTCTATTGTATGTCATTGTGCAAATAATGATGGAAAATAGAATGAATCCTTGTCTATTCCGCAGTATTGGTCAATCTCTGATCTACATTTTTGTGCATATACTATGTTGCTCCATAAGTTTTCTTATGTTTGAGCATGGACGATTGAATTGATCATTCTCTTGTGGTCAGTTTAGTTGTTGCTCCATAAGTCCTCTTATGATGAGCATGTCCAATTGAATTGATCACCAACTTGTGGTTAATTTAGTTGTATAATTCCGATTGAATTAATCATGGGTTTTCTTGTGGTTAATTTAGTTGTGCATTTCGATTGGATTAATCATGGATTCTTTTATAGTTAATTCAATTGAATACTTTGGATTCAAATTCATGTTTTCATGTGATTTGGTTATGTCCAAAGAAATCCTTCTTTTCTTGTGAACGTAAGGTCACCTTTGTTGTTCTTTCAGGAATGACATTTTATGGGGGAGAGTTCTTTTTGAACTTGTGCTTAATTGCCAAATCTTCGTGAGGAGTGCGGATGTGGAATATTATAGGGATTATCTTGTATCTTTATAAACTCCTTGATAAATGCATTTAGCTTCGGCTTTATGATGGCATCTAAATAAGTTGATATGGTATTCTCTTTTGGTCATGAAGTATCTCTATGAAAATTTCATGAGGATCCCACTAGTTTTCGTACCTTTGCCAATTTATATTGACAAAAAGGGGGAGAATTAATGTGTAGTGTGATACTACAGATACATATGGTTTACAGATCATTATGTAAGGGGAGTGGTTTTCATGTTGAGATGAAGTATTGACTAAGGGGGAGTGATACATATCACCATAGTGTTATTGTCAAAGTTGTAATACAATTAAACTTTGATGTTGTGTGATAATACTATGACACCGTATAACAATGATTGAGAGCATTTGTTTTATCATTGTTATTGCCACAGATCTTCAACTAAAGATGGTGATGAACTTACAACCTTTGGAATCATTGGAGTACTTAGAAGTGACGAATATTTCGAGTCGCGTTGAAGATGCCAAGGAGATCAAGCATTTGGATGAGAAACTACAATGTTTTTTATTTTCTAATTCATATGTATTGATAGTTTTGTCACTAAAATTGACAAAGGGGGAGATTGTTAGAGCATTGCTTGGTCGAACTCGCATGCGTTGCTATGTCAAGCATGTTTGTCAATGTTAGTGATCAAAACTATAAGTCTTGATTTCTAGCCTATTTATAGATATCTCGGACTAGGACATAGTTTGTGTAGTTGAGCTTAGACTTCACGGCGTTTATCACTTGAAGACGAAGAACTACTAAGGAGATCTTGTAGAACTTCATCGAAAAAAGGTATGTGGAGACTTAAACTCATCTATCACTTGGAAAGTCTATTTCTACTATATCTCCTATATTGAGTTATAAGTCGTGTTACGCTATAGTTTTCTCTATACGTACATTCGAGATTTCGAGCTGAGTATATCTCGCTTACATATTTTTTCCGAAATGTGTGTTGGTAAGCTTTCGCTTCGACCAAGTTCATCTTATATCATGAGAAAATTTCCGAGCAACATCTTACATGGTTTGCGTGATACAATCATTTAGTGTAAGACTTGGAATGTTTCGATAATGATTATTTCAATATCTTGAAAATTGCTTTGATGCTAATAGTGTGTGAAAAAGGCTATTGTCATTATAGAAGAATGTTTCAATGATTGAAATAAAGAGTTTAGAATCTTGTAACCATCTTTGGATATAAGCATAGTGTGTTCGCACATTAGTGTATAAGTCTAAAACCGGTAGCCTAAAGTATGCATACTTGTGTGTATACAAAAAGGTTGTAGGAGACTGGGTAAGTATGCGTACCCGTACGCATACTGGCGGAAGTTCACGTCCGTGAATTTCTGCTGGAATTGAAAACCAAAACCAAACTCATCCGGTTACCTAAAGTACGGGTACTCGTACGCATACTGGCGGAAAGTTCATGTCCGTGAATTTTTGCTGAGTTTGAAAACTAAAACAAACTCAAATCTGGTTACTTAAGTACGCATACCCGTACGCATACTTAAGTAGGTTACTTTTTAAAATCGGTTGTACATGAACCTAAAACATTTATCAATAAGGAATACAATCTTTGCAAACCGTGGCTATAATGTTCATGTATTGATTCGAGTGAATCAAACCGATTTTACTTCAATTGTGTTCTTATATAAATCCATGAGAATATAGCAATTGAAAAACTCTTTAACTAGTTTAATGTGAGTCATTTGAACTAGTTATGGTTAAGATGAATAATGTGAGAGTCAAACGTTTTTCTCGTGTTTAGCTAAACCCATTTGTGACATCAAGAATTATTTTATGAGATCTGGTTCAATCCATTGGGTTAAAAGAAAACAATTTTCTTTCTGTATAAATTGCCCAAGTCGCAATGTGTATTACCTTTAAAAATTTATGGGGTGCTTGAATATGAAACCTAAGTGCAGTTAACATTTGTGTTTGGCTTCGCTTTTGTCTAGGTTTCCTTAGTATCAGTTTACGGCTCCTATCCAAGTGTAGTTCCCCAAAAATGTAAGCCATGCGAGCAAACGTGTGTCATCTGTTTGGGAAGTGTTTATTATCTTTGAGGGAATGGAAAATTCTTGTTTTGATCGGTACATCTTTCTCTGGCTATGTAGTACCCACACAAAATGGAATGGAAATTTATCATAATTTCTTTTGAGAGCATAAGGGAAGAAACTATTAGCTCACGATAATTGAGAAGGGTTTGTTGGATTTAGGTCGTACTTTGGTACCATAGAAATATCCAAGAGAACAAGTTATCGTTGTTGATTTTGGTGGTGGCTGGGGGTTGATTAAAGAGTAATCTGAGTTATGAAAGATTTGGATAGTTGGGTTGTTGTTAAACTTGCATTTGCATGTGAAAAAGTGTAAGAAGAACTGAATACAACAAGGAAAAACATACCTCCCGATACCAGCAGGTCTGCGGAACAGGTGTTTGACAAAAAGTCTCAAAGAACACTAAAGGATTTAGTTGATGGAATTTCCATATAATCTCTATGAAGGTTGAAAGGTATTTTGATGACAAAGATGGGAGGTCAATCACCAAATTTCCAGTTACGTATTCTTCATTTTTCCCTGATGTTGGATTCAATTCTTGAGTTAATGAAAAGTCCATCTTAACATACTACTTGTTAATCCTTATTACTTTCACCCCATTGATAAATCAACTTCAAATATATCCGTAACGTTAGATGCATGTATGGTTAATTTGATGTTTGATTGATGCATGAGTTAATTGAAAATATAGTCATTGTCATCTTTGATTTGTTGACAGTAAAACTCTATCATTAGGCTAACTCTTCGGCATGCATATAAATTATGAATATGAATTTTATAATGTTAGTAATTGAATTCATATGGAGGTTTGTAGTATTTTAAAGCTAAACCAGTAACCCATGACTTGTGTGTATATGTAAATAAATTGATGGGGACTTAAGGGTATGGGTGGTGTGTAGTTGGTTTTTGTATCATGAACCACTTTTTGTAAATCCAAATTGGGGGTTTCGACTTGAGATCATACGGGTTCCCTGCTTACCATATTCATTCTGATTTCTTTATGATAAAAAGAAATTAAAACTATTTTTGGATCTCCACTTATGTTGTTTGACTAGTCGACGTATTTCTATACTTTAAAAGAATACTGGGTATGGCTCCTTGTACATTTTGTTAACTATTTTGGAAAAAAATAGGATAAATTGTTCCACTTCGTGGATGGTATGACAAAGGAAGTCAAAAACACAAGTAGTCCAGATATGCATTCTCTCTTAGCATTAATATTATATGTAAAAATGTTATATTGTGTTGCGACTTCGACCATGACTTAGAAAAATTAGTAGACAAAGTGTTTATTGTCGTGAGTGTCTTAAGTGCAGTGTTGTCTACTGACTATATTTCTTACCTGATCTCTTTTATAATTACACACATATATATATATATATATATAAGTGAAATATTAAGTCATTGCGTTCCTTCAGACTGGGGACTAACGGAAATGTCATTTATTGATTTGGTAAGATATATACTCAGCCGTAATTGAAGTTAGATTAGCTGTAGTATGGTTTAGATGGATAAAGAAACTGCATTTGGTGTTGAGTGGATTTTGTGTTGTTTATGGACTATGAGCTGAAATGCTCAGTTTTACCAAACTGAAACTGAATGTTCATCAGTGAGTTCACACAAGTAGCGGATACTATGGGATTACCAAATACTTGTAATAGTTAGGGTGTGCTCCATGTCCATCTGGATTAGTGTGGTGTGGGATTTAAGCGTACAACAGTGAAGTGGAAATTGCTTCTCATGCTACCGTTATCATAAAGGGAATGTTGATTAACCCATGAGAATAAGTGTGGCTAACATGGTGGTCTTTGACCGGGAAAGCCTTGAGTATGCTGGTAATTACTAATTAGTAGGGATAATTCTATTACGTACTGATTCTCCTTATATATGGCTGTTAGTTAAGTTTCGTTGTTTGGATCTGTTGGTATATTTTCTTCTATATAGCACCACTAACTGAGATAAAAGAACTAATATTTAGATTTAGAGACTGTAGCACTAATTTCACATAGTTGTAAAATGTCCACATCAATATATTTATTTTAACATGTGTATAGAATTCAGTGATGAGATATAATAGTATGGACCTTATTATTATCGTTTTTATGTAAGGTTTGATTTCACTCGAGCAAATTCGATGACGCGGATCTCATCCTGATGGCATTGTTGGAGATTACGTTGGAGATAATTATTGTTGTGCAATTCATAGCGGATGATTACTACCTAAATGGGGTAGTTCATATCATCTAGTGAGGGATAGTTGCTACCATTATCGGTAGTTTATACTATCTAAACAAATATTGACGAACTACGGTCGTGCTTGATCCATTCGAGCAACGGAGAGTACGTAGGAAGCCGCAACGTGGTTCAACACAACTCTACAAGGTTTTCCATATCATATGAAAGTCCTGGTTACTGCTTTGCAGTTCATACCATCTATTCAGAGATGATTGCAACCTTGGCAAGTATATATCATGGGCAACCAGACAATGATGGCTGGTAACCAGAACTACCTTAATTTTGGCAACTGGCCGTCCGTCATTTTTGGGGCAATTGTCCCATGTTAATTTTGGCAACTGGCCGTCTGACATTTTTGGGCAATTGGTCCGTGTTAATTTTGGCAACTGGCCATCCGTCATTTTTGGGTAATTGGCCCGTGTTAATTTTGACAACTAGCCGTCTGTCATTTTGGGGCAAATGGCACGTGTTAATTTTGGCAACTGGTCGTCCGTCATTTTTGGGGCAATTGGCCCGTGTTAATTTTTGCAACCAGCCGTCTGTCAATTTGGAGCGATTGACCCGTGTTAATTTTGGAAACTGACCGTCTTTATTTTTGGGCAATTGGCCCGTGTTAATTTTGGTAACTGGTGAGTTTGGCAATTGACCATCTGTTATTTCGGCAACTGGCCGACTCTTGTTTTTTGAAATTGGAACCCTTGTCGAATTTTATGAGTATTATGGTATGGGACATATGCTCATAGAATTCTGGGTTTGAGACTAATGAGATTTTTTACCGTGTGCAGGATTATTAGTAAACGAAAATTTTACTTGTGTGGCGTATCCGAGAGTCGGAGCTTTCCAAGCGGGTCCTAACCCGATCCGCAGGAAGTAAAAATTATCTGGTCCGTCACAGTTGGTATCAGGGCGGTTCCGATTCACACAGGACTGTGAGTTTTGGACTCGTCGGCGTTTTATTCTGGTGCGACAACAAGTATTTCTCTTTGCTTCTAAGTTTTATTTTAAACTTCGAGGACAAAGTTCTTTTTGAGTGGGTAATGATGTGAGAGCATTTTTCTCGTGTTTAGCTAAACCCGTTTGTGACACCAAGAATTATTTTATGAGATCTGGTTCAATCCATTGGGTTAAAAAAAAACAGTTTTCTTTCTGTATAAATTTCCCAAGTCGCAATGTGTAATATCTTTAAAAATTTATGGGATGCTTGAATCTGAGACATAAGTGCAGTTAGCATTTGTGTTTGGCTTCGCCTTAGTCTAGGTTTCCTTAGTATCATTTTACGGCTCCTATCCAAGTGTAGGTCCCCAAAAATGTAAACCATGCGATCAAACGCGTGTCACCTTTTTGGGAAGTGTTTATTATCTTTAAGGGAATGAAAAATTCTTCTTTTGATCGGTACATCTTTCTCTGGCTATGTAGTAGCCACACAAAACAGAATGAAAGTTTATCATAATTTCTTTCGAGAGCATAAGAGAAAAAACTATTAGCTAATGATAATTGAGAAGGGTTTGTTGGATTTATGTCGTACTTTGGTACCATAGAAATGTCCAAGAGAACAAGTTATTGTTGTTGATTTTGGTGGTGGTTGGGGGTTGATTAATGAGTAATCTGAGTTATGAAATATTTGGAGAGTTGGGTTGTTGTTAAACTTTCATTTGCAGGTGAAAAAGTTGTAAGAAGAATTGAATACAACAAGGAAAAACATACCTCCATATACCAGCAGGTCTGCGGAATAGGTGTTTGAGAAAAAGTCTCAAAGAACGCTAAAGGATTTAGTTGATGGAATTTCCATATAATCTCTATGGAGGTTGAAAGGTATTTTGATGACAAAGATGGGAGGTCAATCACCAAATTTCCAGTTACGTATTCTTCATTTTTCCCTGATGTTGGATACAATTCTTGAGTTAATGAAAATTCCATCTTAACATACTACTTGTTAATCCTTATTACTTTCACCCCATTGATAAATCAACTTCAAATATATCCGTGATGTTAGATGCATGTATGGTTAATTTGATGTTTGATTGATGCATGAGTTAATTGAAAATATAGTCATTGTCATCTTTGATTTGTTGACAGTAAAACTCTATCATTAGGTTAACTCTTCGGCATGCATATAGATTATGAGTATGAATTTTATAATGTTAGTAATTGAATTCATATGGAGGTTTGTAGTATTTTAAAGCTAAACCAGTAACCCATGACTTATTTGTATATGTAAATAAATTGATGGGGACTTAAGGGTATAGGTCATATGTAGTTGGTTTTTGTATCATGAACCACTTTTTGTAAATCCAAATTAGGGGTTTCGACTTGAGATCATACGGGTTTCTTGCTTACCATATTCATTCTGATTTCTTTATGATAAAAAGAAACTAAAACTATTTTTGGATCTCCACTTCTGTTGTTAGACTAGTCGATGTATTTCTATACTTTAAAAGAATACTGGGTACTGCTCCTTGTACATTACTGTTTTGGAAAAAAATAGGATAAATTGTTGCACTCCGTGGATGGTATGACAAATGGAAGTCAAAAATACAATTAGTCCAGATATGCATTCTCTCTTAACTTTAATATTATATGTAAAAATGTTGTATTGTGATGCGACTTCGACCATGACTTACAAAAATTAGTAGACAAAGTGTTTATTGTCGTGAGTGTCTTAAGTGCAATGTTGTCTACTTACTATATTTCTTACCTGATCTCTTTTATAATTACATATATATATAAGTGAAATATTAAGTTGTGACTACTCGTTTTCCCGTAGTCTACGAAATGTATACAGCTCAGAAAATCAGATGCTAAGTAGTATCGATACCTCTGTTGAACTGATAATGCTAAGTAGTAAAAGATATTAAAGATCACAATAATAATAAAGAACTCAAATATAATGTAAAAGCTTCTAAGTTATCATGAGACATAAGATATTACGTGGTTAGACATTTTTCTACGTCCACGGAATAATTAGTGATTGTTTTGTATTAAGTATGGTGGTTACAGAGATCTTAAATGCTTCCCAAAGTAATAGAGAGAACTCAAGTTGAAGTAAATACTTAAGTTCTAAACATTAAAGAGGTATAAGCTTAAGACTAGATATTCTCTCCTAGATATTGAATGCCCTTATTTTGTTGGTGAGGCTTGGTATTTATAGCCCCTTCTGCTCCAGGTATATCTTTGCTTCCTTTGGGTCCATCGTATGCTGATATACCTTTCGTACACATTGTACCTTCGTTCACCGCTCGCCTTATCCAGTCGAACCTTGCCACCTCAGCTGACCCACGTTCCTTCGGAAACTCCCCAACCTTAGTATAAGTTGTACCTTCGTTCACCGCCAGCTTCTACCAATCGGGTTCTGCCACATAGTCTCTCCCCACGTGCTTTGTTTATTTGCGTAGATAAAGGATTTGAACATTTAATGCTGATTAGATATCCCATCTACATTTGTCCCTTCGCCAACTGCCTCCTTGTATACTAGGCTTTTACTCTTCTGATCTCAACCGTCAATGCATCGTTCCTTGGGACGAGATAAAGTAGATCTACGAAAGTATAGTTTGTAACTCAGGCTTCTCTGTATAGCGAGGGATACACAATTAACTTCTGAATGCGGCTACTAAGATCCTGACACGTGCCCTGCGTAAAACTTCTGTTACGCCGCCATTTTGCACGTACCGATTGGGTGATCCCTTCATGTCCCTTCATGCAATAACTTCCCCTTGAACTTCGGGACATCCAAATTTTTGGATTCTTCAGCCGCCTATAAGAAGGAAACAAAGAGAAGGAATTTTCATTAATTCCTTTTCTTTTTCGTCGAACCGTCGCTCTCCATCTCCTTCACTGAGATTTTTCTCCTGCTGCTAACTGCCCCATCTTCTCTTTGATTTCTCAAAACTCGGATTCAGCCTCTGGTTATACAAGTAAGTGATACTTTCTTTCCACTGTTGCCTTCATATTTCTCCATGCATGATTCTGTTTCTCCTCTTTTAGTTGTTTGGTGTTGCTGTGGTGGTTGCATGTAAGAATTGTAGTTCCTTTCCCTTTGTTCATGTTGTATGAGAACTTGGGTTTCATCATGTTTCACGTTTTGATGATAATTCTTCCATGATCGTTCTTCGACTGCATCTTTGATTATGTGATGAATGATCTTCGATTTTGCCCTATGACGGGTTTAAATTTGCTTCCCTTGGTTGGTTTAGTAAAACCCATGCCCAAAATACGCTGGTTTTTCCCCCAATTTGCTTTTTAGTCGACTGTGATTTTCCATCCGCCATTGATGATGAACTATTCTCCTTGTTGATGTTAGGACATATGAGACTTATGAAGAAGCCTACGCGCAAGGGTCCGAGGACCTCTTCGTCAACTGATCCGCCTCCGCCGATGGATTATCCTGATGCTACGCCATCTCCGCCTCCTGAGGACACTGAGATACCTGCTGGTACGGATGCGGCTATGATTCCTAAGGATGCTGAGGATTCTGGGGTTGAAGAAGTTGTTGTTGAGGACCTTCTGCCTCCTCCTCCTCATTATGAGCTTCATAGGTTTCAATTGCGTGACAAGGATAACTTTGCTCATTTGTCCATAGCCGAGATCACCAAGTATTTTCGTCTTCATAAGTTCAAATCTCCTTTGTTGATGGTCCTGGTGTTCTCACCTAGTCCTTGATCCTGAGTTTTCCTTATGATGAAAATAACCTCTTAATCAGTGTTGGTCAGTTGGCTGCTGGTATGCTCCTCCCTTTGTTTAGTAGAAAGGATCCCTTATACTACGACGTCTTGTCTTCCAGGGATGACCCGGTAAATAAGACTCAGGTCTGAGGAGTTATACAATATACTGGAATTTTTTGGCGTTCCCTTCGCGAAAGCTGGTACCGTAGCAAGGGTAAAACAACCCTGGAGTCCTATGATCCCTTTGCCGAGAGGAGATCTAAGCGAGAGGATTATACCCCCGCCAACTTCAATGCTACGTATGCTGATGCTATCCAGAATAGTAATCTTCTTCCTTAGAGTGTTGGCCCTCGTCGTATTCATGTTACTGTCAGGCAAATCCGGGAAGGCAATAGCCTTCGTCTATTGGAGGAGATTGATAAGACTGGTTTGACTGTCATCCCTTACTCTGCCAAGCTACCTCTGCCGAAGTATGACCGCATTCGTCTTTACCATGATGATCGTTGGGCCCGTACCCCTCTTCGTGTGGTGGGTCCCTGGGCCTATGGTTTTACTACTGCTGATCCTCATGTACCCCGCATAGATTTCGCTATACCCGAGAAGTATGATGGATATCAGCCTTGGGTCTTCAACCCTGCTGCTTCTCACGAGGTACCCTTCGTTTCTTCTTGAATTTTTTGTTTTTAAAGGTTTTTGCTTCAATAATTTTTCTTGATTTTCTGATGGCTTTCTTTTGTAGTCTGCCCCTACTGCCCCTGCTTCGTCTGCTGGCTGGTCCGGGCTCTGCTGGTAACTCTGTGGCTACCAGGACTAGGAAGAGGAAGGCTTCAGTTGACGCAGCTACACCAACACCTGCGGAGGTAAGGATTACTATCATACCTTTGTACTTGTAAGTTCCTTAGTATCTTGCCCCTGATCCTTAGCTGTCGCATGTGTTCTTCTATAGTCTTCCAAGAGGAAGGGCAAGTTGAAAACTGTGATTGATCTTGAAGCTTCATATGAGGATCCCAAGGCTACCGAGGAGGTGCCGGATGATGAAGTCATGGGGGATATTGAGGATACCGGCCTCAGCCCTCATTTGAATGATATTGAGGAAGATTTTTCCAAGGATATCCTCAGTCATGTTCGTGCTGGTTCGGTGGAGGGTGAAAATCTCCTTTCTGGTAGTGGTGCTCAGTTGATCAACCCTGTTAGCGTTCAAGCTCCTGTTCCTGCTTCGTCTTTGAAGATGCCTTCGTTTTGTGACCCTAGCGGAACGTTGCATGTTGTCTCGGCTACTGCTGAAGCTGCTGTCGTAGCTTCCAAGAGCCTTCCTTCATCTCCTTCTACTTCGCTTCAGTCTAGTGGTTCATTTGCAAAGGTTGTTACCCCCGTGGTGAGGGTTGGTAGTTCAGATTCTCAACCGAAGAAGAAGGTTGTGATTTCACTAGCTAGCTTCTCCTTCAATGCTACGCCAACATCATTGGGGAGCGCTCAGTTTGTTTCTACTACCCCTGCTAGCAAAGTTGTTGGACCTCTGCCTTCGTCACCAGATTGGACTAGACTGGGTAATCTTCCTTCTGCTGGTGATATGGACTTAGGCGGTGCTCATGCTTTCCCTTCGGTTCCTAGCTCATCCACCATGTCGTCTCTTCGTCGTGGTGACGGCTCAGCAGTCATGCCTCTTGTTCGTTCTCAAGTGTTTGAGGGAGTTGTTGTTGAGCCTAGCCAGGGTAAGCTGTCTGAGAACTTGAGCCTTGGTAGTTCTGATGGTGCCATTCTCGAAGCCGTCTTGCGGGACTCTAAGAGTCCTTTTCTGTTGGGGTTGATCACCATTGTCTTGGTAGTTCTTTTGAGGTGGATTCTCATCTGGATGTGCTATCTGCTCAGTATCATGCGGCTAAAGAGTTGTTCTTTGACCCGGATTGCCTCCGCTCTAGTCAGATCTTTGGTGAGATCCGTAGGGGTAGCATCCAGGAGATGGAGGATTTCATGGACACCTACGCCGATTTCTTCCCTCGCCTCTCAGCATTCTCAGTAAGTAATTCTTACCTTACTGTTTTGCTTCTCGTTTTTGTCCTTCATCTGCTCTTATACTTCTTTCTTCGGCATCTTTGTAAGCAGATCGATGTTGGCTATACCTTATTTAAGGTTTATAGAGCTAAGTGTACTCATTTGAGTGCTCTATTGGAACGTACCCGTCAAGAACATGCCCTTGTTGTCTCATAGCAACCTTCGTCTAGTAATGCTGCTACTGCTGCTAAGATATCTTCGTTGGAGGACGATCTGAGAAATACTCAGAGATCCCTGGAGGCTTGTTTGTTGGCTCTTGAAGAATGCTGCCAAAGTCGCTGAGGATGGTCGTAAAGCTGCCGACTCTGCCTTAGCTGCTGAATCTTCCAAAGTCATAGGTTCGTTTCTTCTTTACCTTAGCTTTTTCTTCATTCTTGCTTTCCTTCATAGTCCTAAGGTATCCTTCGCCTGCCAGCTGGTAGTTCTAGTGAACTTAGATACCTCCGGGATCAAGTAACCAAGTTAACCTCCGACGTATGGTATTATCAAAATAAATCAGATAGACTAATGAATGTAACCGTTCACAATGAGGCCGAACTTTCCCTTGAGTCTGCTCATAATGCGGATTTAGTGAAGCAGATGGCTTTACTTCGTAAGGAGTGTGACGAAGCCCTTAATTGGAAGGAGAGTTTCATTTTAAAGCAAAAATAGGATATTTCCTTAGTCGAGAAACGTCTCTCAGCCCAAGAAGTTATCCGTATGAAGTATCATGCATATTTTGAAGATGTATGTGCTTTCTTAGCTAAGGTTACTGCAGAACGAAATGTCTTATCTTCTGAGGTATGTTATCTTAAGAACAAACTTGTCGAGGCTGGCTCCATTTCTTCTTCCATGTCTGATGCATCTCTAGTAAAAAGGTTGGAAGAGTTGGAGAATGTTTACCAAGCTTTGTCCTCTGAGAATGCTTCGCTCCGGATTGATGTTGATGATCTCCGAACGGAACGAGATACCCTTATGGAGGATCTCGACGCCGCTGAGGTAGATATTGCTGAGGCTTAACATAGTTTAGAAGAATCCCTTAGCCATGCAGGAGGTAGCTTAAGACCCTTATTTTTCCGCAGCATCCTTTGTGTCTTAACTGCTTTTTTCTTATTGCTGATACCCTTTGCTTCCGCAGGTCTCCAGGAGCAACTGATGGGTGCGAATACCAATATTACCCGTCTTGAAGGCCAGATATCCTCGTTGGAGATTTCTCGCCAATTTGATGCTGCTGCTAAGTTTAAGGCCGAGGCGCTTCAGCAAGCTAACGATCATCTTAGTGCTCAGATGATGGAGCTTCGTCAAAAGTCGGCTTCGGATCTGGAGGTTCAAGCTTCTCAGATGAAGGTGCAGTTCGAGCATTCGGCCATTGATTATATCAACAATGACTTTGCAGAGGCTGAGCTCCAAGCCGAAGGAGTTGTCTTTCCTCGTCTTCCTTATCCTTGATGTGATATGTTTCTTTTAAATGAACTCTTTGTTGTGTTATGCCCCCAGCTGAGGGGCCTTTGTTATCTCCTTTCCTTGAAACAATGCTTTGTTACGATGTGAACCTTTGTTATCTGCAACTTTTAAGACATGTTAGTCGTATTTTGGTAATATTATTATGGTACCCTTAGTATTGCATGAATATATATATGTAGACGTGTTGTGTCTAGTTATTCGCACATTCGAGTCATCACAAGGTGCTAAGGTATTTTTCACCTTTGGTGGAACATTCATCATCCTACCCAAGTATCCTTTGGCCATAAGGTACCGTGGTGGCGAGGGCTCCTACGTGGGTAATAATTTTCCTATAAGCCTACGCGTTCAGCGTGATGGCTGCTTTACTTCGACAAGGTATCTCTATAGGGGATGTCTTACTTTTTCTTATTGCCTCATGAACGGAGCTATCACTTCGAGGATCCGAGTATTGACACATGCGCAATTGTGCCTTGCCTTGTCTCATCGTCAATTCTGACGGAGGGTGTCTATTCTAACCCAATTTTTGTTTAATCAAACAGACTTTTCTCTTAGCAAAAAAGTTTCTTTCATTGATTAGTTAGGTCTATAATACCTTTGATCAGGGATATAACATGGTGGGACGTTGCCCCTTACCTTCTTCTCCTGAGTAATAACCATTTACAGGTAGTACTTCTTTAGGTACACTTGCGTTCCAGGGGTGTTGTAATACTTCACCTTTTAGGTTCCTTAGGTAGTATGATCCTTTCCCGGTGTAGGGTCCGTCCCATGTCGGAGCTAGCTTGCCCACTCATTCTTTCTTTGATACGGTGGTATCTGTCGTAGCACGTACTCTTCGACCACAAAGTTTCTTGGGATAACCCGTTTGTTGTATTCACGTGCTAGCATTCGCTGGTAGTTTACCATCTTTTGCAAAGCCACTTCTCGTCTTTCTTCGAGATCATCAAGCTTTTCGAGCATCAGCTCCGTCGTCAGGTTATTTTCCCATGCCTCCGTTTTTGTTGTTGGCATTATTATCTCCGTTGGGATGACTGCTTCGGCTCCGTAGGTTAGGAAGAAAGGAGTTTCTCCCGTAGCTGCTCTTCTTGTATTTCGGTAGGCCCATAAGACATTGTGTAGTTGTTCACACCATCTTTTCTTGTATGCTCCTAGCTTCTTTTTCAAGTTCATCGCTATCGTCTTGTTAGTCGCCTCCGCTTGTCCATTGCTCTTAGGGTATATCGGAGTGGACTTGTTTTTCTGAATGTTGAAAGTGTTGAACAACATGTCTATATTCTTTCCCTCCAACTGCTTGCCATTGTCAAACAAAAATTTAAAGACGTCTGTGTCTCTAATTCTCGACAAATCTCTTGCTTCCACCCACTTGGTGAAATAATCTGTAGCCATGATAAGGTATTTTCTTTTTGATGTTCCTTCTATCAAAGGTCCAACAATATCAACCCCCCATTTGACGAATGGCCATGGGCTGATGACTGAGTTGAGCTCCGTTGTTGGTGCCCTAATTTTCCTGGCAAAGCATTGGCATCTTTCGCAGCGCTTAGCCACATTTTTTGAATCTTCGTCCATGCTTAGACAATATTATCCTTGCATCTTGGCTTTGATTGCTAAGGACCTTCTTCCGGTATGGTTGCCGGCTTCTCCGCTGTGTATATCATGCAGTATTTTCCTGCCTTCGGTTTGTGAGAGGCGCCGCATCAGAGGTCCGAGAAATGACCTTCTGTACAGTATCCCATCACGTAGGATGTACATAGATGCCTTGGACTCGAGTTTGCGAGCTTCTTTGACGTCTGCTGGTAAGGTACCTTTATCAAGATACTGGTGAATTGCGATTCTCCAATCATCTTCTGCTTCGTCTTCGTTGCTTTCGTCTGACATGGACAGGTCTTTTTCAGACTCGTCAGCTTCGTTATCTGGCTCTTCTATCCCTTCGTCTTCTTTCTCCTTTTCTTCTTCCCTCATGACCCGAGTTTGGACGACCATGGCTTCTCCAACGCCTGAGGTTGGCCCTTCTATCGAAGGTTCGTATATCCTCCCAATTTGCACGGAGGTGGCTTCGGCCATGGCATGCTCCTGTGCTAACTTTAGGTATGAAGACAATATCGGATCCAGAGTTTGATATTTGAGCTAGATTTGTCTAATGACCAGCTGTGAGTCACTAGTCAGGCGAACATCTGATAAGCCTAGATCTTGTGCCAAGCGTAGACCGTGTATGACCGCCTCGTACTCCATGATGTTGTTAGTGTATTGTTCGAATTATAACCTGAATGCATAGATGAGTCTATCTCCAGTAGGGGTTGTTATCACAATCCTTATGCATGCGCCTTCTCCGTTGGAGGAGCCATCTACGAATATCTCCTACCTTCGTAAATTTTGTGGTTCCAAGATGTCTTCTGGTTCTGTCTTATCCTCCTCAATTTCTGGGATGTCGTTTATTTCTGCTTCGTCGTTGAGAGGTAGGTCCGCTAAGATTTGTGATTTCTCAGCTTTCCTTGTCTCGAAGATTATGTGAAACTGTTTGATCATGGCACTCCATTTCGCTACCCTTCCGATCTTTTCCGTGTTGTCCAGGATTTGACTTATCTGAGCTTTTATGAAGACTCGGATGGTATGTGGGTCGAAATATATCCTTAGTTTATGTGTTGCCACTACTAAGGCATATATGAGCTGCTCCACCTTGGTATAGTTACGCTCCGCTGAACTGAGTGTCTTTTTAATGTAGTATACATGCTTTTCTCCTTTCCCCTGGTCTCGTACCAATACTGCGCTCAAAGCGTAGCTTGTTGCTGCTAAGTATAAGATGAGTATCTCACCTGGCTCTGGTTTCTGCAGGATAGGTACTGATGCTAAGTACTCTTTGATCTTGTGAAAGGCTTGTTCACATTCTTCAGTCCATGTAAACCTGTTTCCTTTCCTTAGCGTATCGAAAAATGCTTTGCATTTACCCGACGACCTTGCTATGAATCTTCCCATGGAATCCAAGATTCCATTAAGATTTTGCACTCCTTTTGAAGTTTGTGGAGATGTCATCTCTATCATTGCTCTGACCCTTTCAAGGTCTACTTCTATTCCTCGCTTAGTTACCAAGTATCCCAAGAATTTTCCTGAGGTTATTCCGAAAGTGCATTTCTCCGGGTTCACCTTCATGTGGAAATTTCTCATGGCTTTGAATATCTCCCTTAGGTCTGACAGGTGGTTCTTTGCTTCTTTGCTCTTGAAGAGCATATCGTCCACGTAGACCTCTAGTATCTTGCCTATTAATGGCTTAAAGATTTTGTCCATTAATCGCTGGTATGTTTCCCCCGCGTTTTTTAGTCCAAAAGGCATCCTTGTATAGCAATACAAGCCTCATGGGGTAAAGAACGCAGTATGCTCCTGATCTTCTTCTGCAAGGTCTATTTGGTTGTAGCCTGAGTATCCATCCATGAAGGATAGTCTCTGGGGCCCTTCGGTTGCGTTGACCAGTTGGTCAATGTTTGGAAGTGGGTAGCTATCTTTCGGACACGATTTGTTGAGATTGCTAAATTCGATGCAAACGCGCACGCCTCCGTTCTTCTTAGGTACGATTACCATGTTAGATATCCATGTAGGATATTTGACTTCTCGTATGAATCCTGCTGCGAGTAGCTTTTGTAACTCCTTTTCTACCGCTTCATGATAGATATCTGCCACCTTACGGATGCGTTGTTTAAATGGTGGCATTTCTGGTTTGAGCCGAAGATGGCGTGAGACTAAATTTTGGTCAATTCCTGGCATGTCTTCCATTGACCATGCGAAGACGTCTGCGTATTACCCGAGTAACCTTTGTAGTTGCATCTCCTCTTCCTCTTCAAGTAAAGTTCCAATGTTGAGCATTTTCGGTTCTGTCTCCGTTCCAATGTTTATTTTCTTCGTTGGTTCCACCGGTGAGCAGGTTTGTTGCTGAGGCTGTTGAGGAGTGGTTTTCTGTAATTGTCATTTGGCGGAAACATCCTCCCTTGGAGTGGCGGAGGTGCTTGTCTCTGGAACTGAGATGGCTTCGGGAACTGAGAAGGATCCGTCTTTCACCTCCATAGTGTTTGCTTTTCGTCGTTTTCTTTCGTGTTGTTGGGTAACAACTCTTTCTTCGTTGAGTCCGACCTCTGCTAGATTGTATAGCCTTGCGTCTTGATGGTCACCTTTGATTTCCATCTCACCTATGGGTATAGGGAATCATAGGTATTGATGATATGTCGAAGTTGTTCCTCGTAATCTATGGACTCATAATCTGCCCATAATTACATTGTAGGGTGAAGGTGCTTCCACCACGCAGAACCGTGTATTGGTTATTAAGGGACCTGCACGTACCTGCAAGAAAATTTCTCCTTTTGGCCTAGAGACTGCTCCATTGAAACCGCATATGGTGCAAGTGGAAGAATCCATTTGTTCCGCTGTCAAACCCATGCGTAGGTAGGGTTCATAAATAATACATTTTACGAACTGCCCCCGTCAACAAGGACCTTCGTAACGTTCCATCCGTGTATTGGAAGAGTGATCACTAATGGATCGTTGTGCATTTCGACCTCCTGGTTGACGTCTTTTGTTGAGAATGTTAATGGTGTGGCCATCCATTCCTCCCAAGTGCTAGTAGGTGGTACACTTAGCTTGAACACCTCGTGGGCTTCTAGCTTGTTTCTGTTTCGATCTAACTTGAGGATATCTTCGAGCAGTTCTTCTTGAACTCCGCTGGAAAAGGTGATCATGTTGATATATTTGCCATCTCGGTTTCAGCTAGTTGTATCTTTACGTACTCCATGAATTTGCCTTCGTATATGAATCTCTGGATCACGTTCCGTAAATGGTACCACGCGTTAGTTGTATGCCCGTAGTATTAGTGGTATGCATAATACTCCTTAGCCTGTTTCGTTTTGTCTGGCTGCTTTCCCCTAGTATTAGGGTAAGGAAAGCCCGTCTTTGCTCCTTCTTTGTTGAGAATGTGAGAGAATGTTGTATTCAGCTTTGTGTAGATTTTATCTACGAATTCTTCTCTTCCTTTTCCTCTTTTTCCATCTCCGTATTTGGATCGTTTGTCTTGAGAGCTGGTCCTGCCCCCTGCTTCGTTTGGTCGCTTAGGTATCTCCGGAATTGGTTTCAGGGAGTTGGTACGTTGTGGCGTTGTTGTCGTCTTTTCTTGTGCCCTGGGGTTGTCCTTCTGGATTTCTTCGAGTCGGATGTAGCGGTCTTGGACAACCCTGAGCTCTCCTTCGGAATCGAGGGCTCTGTTGTGAAGCTCCACAAAGATGGTTGAGGTTCTATCAAGTCCATACTTATAGAAGTTAATGCTAATTTCGGGATTGACTTCTACAATTGCTTGGCACGTCTTTTGCCACCTGTCTTTGTACTGCATCAATGTTTCCCAGGGTCTGATAGCTAAAGAAAATAGCCTATCTAACCCTGCCTTTGTTGATTTGTTGTACATGTATGTCTCTAGAAACACCGTGAACAATTGCTCAAAAGAGTCAATTGAGTTATCTGGTAAATTGTCATACCAGGCTAGTGTTGATCCCGTCAAGCTTGTAGGGAAGTACTTACAAATTACTACCTCATCTCTTTACCAATGGGCAAGGACACGAGTGTAATACCGTAGGTGTGCTGCGGGATCTGAGGTACCATTGTATGCTTGGAACGTAGGTACCGGGCATTTCATAGGGATGGGCTCCCTCAAAATGCGAAAAGACAATGGGGATGTGGTTGCTTCTTGAAGCACTTCTTCTAGTCTTGCGCATGTGTGGCCAGTTTTTAGCCTTGTATCTCCTTCCGTATTTTCTCCATTTGCTCCATAACCATGTTCACATTGTGAGCATCTTTGGAAAATACTTCATCGTAGTAGGATTGAGAGGGCTTGTATGTCGAGTCCGTCTCGTCTGGATCGTGGTGCGCTCTCCTGGCTCCCTTAGGTTGATTGTTCTTTGATGGGTTGAGATCCATCCTTCGTCTTCCTGAGATAGCTCCGTTTTCACGCCTTTTTGGTGGAGGGTGAGCTTGGGAGCCTCGATCTGTATGTCCAGCATACCTTTGAGGTTCTGGTTCTCTTGAGCCATCTCGTGCATTGCATCCTCATTCTCCTTATTACGGAGTAGCAAGGCTGCTATTTTTGTTTCCATTTGGTCTTAGTCTTGGACTCCACCTCCCTGAGGAGTGCTGTCGGCCGGATCTTCGGAGTTATCTGCTCCTTATTCTATAACTGGTGCGTCTGAATCTATCTGAATTGGAGTTAGGTTTCCCAACCCCCGTCCCGTAGGAACTAAGGTTAACCCTGCGTTGGCCGCATGTGGCTGCGTATTGGTGGGATGCTCCGGTAACGGCATGCCGTAAAGTGGTTGAGCTCCCGATGTTTGCCCCATTCCTTTGGCAGGAATAGGTGATTTGTTAGCAATCATTCTTCTTGCTATTTCGCTTTGTCCGTCCTCTGCTTCGGTTCTTTGATTCGCTTGATACGACTTTTGAGATCTTTCTCTGGTAATTGCTGGTCGTGAGCTTGTTGGTACCTAATTTGGTTATTGCATGCCTTCGGCTTTCGTTATCCTGCGGTTACAGAAAGTTGACAGAATCTGCTACTTGGGTGCCTTCGCCAAAAGTAGCAATTAATGCTCTGACACAGAAGACGGCTGAGTAGCTTTTTCAGAAAAGGACTGAAATAATGTTTTTGAAAGACAGGTATTAAATACTTATGACACCCTTGGAAAAAACAACCTTAAATGTTGAAAACCAAATAAAAGGAGGTGTCAGATCTCACGAAAAACAAGGTTATTGAATGTTTTAGAAGATATTTCTTCCTTAAAATCTGACTGAGATTCCTCTGTCAGTCAAAGGTTCTCAGATCTAAAATATGCTCTGTCAAAAAAGGTTGTTTTAGTATAAAACAAATATTTTAACGTTTTGTGAGTACGTTTTTGTAATTTTTTTTGTAGATCTGTAACAAGGTACGTCTTTAAAGGCTATGAACTCAAAAAACATACACAAATAACGGATGAACAAATCACTAGAGAGTGCGATTCATCGTTTTGGAACACAGATCCCTTCGTTTCAGAAGATACATAAGTTAAAGGTAAAACTATGTCTAAACTCAAGCTCGTGAGCAAAACACAGTGGGCGCCAAACTGTGACTACTCGTTTTCCCGTAGTCTACGTAATGTATACAGCTCAGAGAATCATATGCTAAGTATTATCGATACCTATGTTGAACTGATAATGCTAAGTAGTAAAAGATATTAAAGATCACAATAATAACAAAGAACTCAAATATAATGTAAAAGCTTCTAAGTTATCATGAGACACAAGAGATTACGTGGTTCGACATTTGTGTACGTCCATGGGATAATGAGTGATTGTTTTGTATTAAGTATGGTGGTTAAAAAGATCTTAAATGCTTCCCAAAGTAATAGAGAGAACTCAAGTTGAAGTAAATACTTAAGTTCTAAACATTAAAGAGGTATAAGCTTAAGACTAGATCTTCTCTCCTAGATATTGAATGCCCTTATTTTGTTGGTGAGTCTTGGTATTTATAGCCCCTTCTGCTCCAGGTATATCTTTGGTGCCTTTGGGTCCATCATCTGTTGATATACCTTTCATACACATTGTACCTTTGTTCACCGCTCGCCTTATCCAGTCGAACCTTGCCACCTCAGCTGACCCACGTTCCTTCGGGAACTCCCCTACCTTAGTATAGGTTGTACCTTCGTTCACCGCCAGCTTCTACCAATCGGGTTCTGCCACATAGTCTCTTTCCACGTTCTTTGGTTATGCGTGTAGATAAGGGATTTGAGCATTTAATGTTGATTAGATATCCCATCTATCTTTGTCCCTTCGCCAGCTGCCTCCTTGTAGACTAGGCTTTTACTCTTCTGATCTCAACCGTCGAGGTATCCTTCCTTGGGACGAGATAAAGTAGATCTATGAAGATATAGTTTGTAACTCAGACTTCTCTGTATAGCGAGGGCTACACAGTTAACTTCTGAATGCGTCCACTAAGATCGTGACACGTGCCCTGCAGAATATTGGTATTCACATAAGTCATTGCGTTCCTTCAGACTAGGGACTAACGGAAATATCATTTATTGATTTGGTAAGATATATACTCAGCCGTAATTGAAGTTAGACTAGGTGTAATATGGTTTAGATGGATAAAAAAATTGCATTTGGTGTTGAGTGGATTTTGTGTTGTTTATGGACTATGAGCTGAAGTGCTCAATTTTACTAAACTGAAACTGAATGTTCATCATTGAGTTCACACAAGTAGTGGATACTATGGGATTACCAAATACTTTTGAATTTCTCCATTTGATATGGTAATAGTTAGGGTTTGCTCCACGTCCATCTGGATTAGTGTGGTGTGGGATTTAAGCGTACAACAATGAAGTGGAAATTGCTTCTCATGTTACCGTTCTCATAAAGGAAATGTTGATCAAAGTATTCATATCTCAGTATCATAGGAACAAAATAATCCCTTGTAGTAAGAAAAATTCCCAATCATTCGTAACCTAGAAAACACTTTCAAAGCTCAAGATGTCTGCCTTATTCATTCACTGAACCTTGAATCAAATGGGAAATGTTCTCTTTTGCCTAAAACATGAAGATAACACATCCAAGATATTTGAATTAGTATCCGTGGATAAACAAGAATAGATAAATAAAAGACTACACCATACTCCCTTCTTCATTTCCCTACAACAACATAAAAAACCCCCAATTCCAACAGTAATCTTTGAACAAGTAGAACTGAAAATGTGATAACCAAATGTATATTTCATTACTGTTTGTTGGTGTCTGATCTTCTGTTTTGCAATTGGATGTGAATTTCTCTCTCGACCCTTAATAAGAAGCCACAAGAACCATCGCCTAATAGCTGCAGAGAATTAGGCCTTTTATCGAACAGATGATGTGCTTTTCGCAAGTTATTGATGGCGGCAACTTTGTTGTACTTGTTCTCTTTCTCACTACCTGCAAATGTGATTACAATCATAACCCATCACTTTTAATCCCGTCAAAACCCATTCACCCACCAAATTTTTACTTCTTCAGTTCCCTACAACAATATTCAAAGCCCTAAATTCAAAACCTAACAAAAAAAAAAGGAAAAAAAAAACTAAAATTGTTTACATGTAAAATCCCTAATAAAACTAACATTAGAATCAAACCCTAACATCAAAATTAGATGAAAAGGAAACCCTGAAATTGAAAAGAGAAAGGCTTTCTTTAGAGATCAAATTGAAAAAAATAACTAAAACTTTAAATCGAATACACCCTAAAACTTGAAATCAAATACAACCTAAAGCAACACACGAAAGAAAATTCTTATTTTTCTCCAATCAAAAAAACAAAAACCCAGAATTTAAAACGAAAAATCAAGGGAAAAAAGTATAAACAAGAACAGATCTGACTAGACAAATGAGATTGAAAGAGAAATAAATAACAAACCTGATGGTGTTATCAGTTTCATATGGATCCAACTAGGGATAAGTTTGCTTAGTCTCAGATTTTTACGGAGCTTCTTCTTGATAATTACTGGAAATGTAAAAAACAAAATCAAAATCAAATTAGTGAATCATTGGAGTAGAACAAAATGGCAGAGATAAAAGTGACAAAAGCAAAAGGGAAAAGAAAAAAAGTGGAAGAGTTACCATTTTCGTATCTGGTTCAGATGTAAAAACCTTAGAATACAGAGAGAAAGCATTCGAGATCAAGGAAATTTAAAAAAAAAAAAAACATAAAACCATAGAATACTGGGATAAAGGTCAAAGAAAATCAAAAATCATGAACATGTCTTCTGGGATTGGGGTTTTTCGATCTCATCTGAGAGTACGTTGGACCAGAAAGAGAAGGGAAAACGAAAAACGAGGGAGATGGAGGCGGAAAAATGAAATTAGGTTTAGCAAAATTTTCTTGTAGTGATGGAAAGGGCGAAAGAATAACCCCAAGGCTTTTTTGTTGAACTTTTGAACGGTGCAGATGGATGGTCGCACTGGTCACATGGATTTCCAAAAGTTTTGGACGGTGGTGATTTTATTTGGGACTTTCATACGGATTGAGAGAAGTGTGTTTGTGTTTTCTGTTTGTGCTAAAACATACTTATAGTGATTGAGATTTTATTTGTGCATTCGGTTTATTTATGAACCTTCGATACGATAGAAGTCGAAAGATAAAAGTTGAAAGAATGTTAGTATCAATTTTGGATATTGTTATCGACGTATGGTAAGAAGTCATCAAGGATAACACGATGAACATCAGCAGGTGTTCCGTTGAGAATTTCAACTTCGGCGAAAAGGTCACTAAGAATAGATGACGAGCATACGTAGATTTAAGGTTCCTCTAAATATTCTAGCTTAGTAATGAATCATAAAAATTAAAATTAAAATTAAAATCAAAGTCTATAGTTGTTAATGAATTATAAACAACTCCAAGAGAGGAATATGACAAGAGGCGATATGTAAAGGTCTAAGCATCTTTCATAAGATCGATTCAATTGTAAAATTGGACCAATTTGTATTGGAATCAATTTACGTAAATCTCCAAGAATACCCAATATGTTTTTAGGGTTTATTCAATTCCATATTTTTAATCAACCGATTTCACCAAATTTCCTTGAAGCTCGCTCAAATTCGATCGTCGTCAATCAATAACACATTATCCCGCGAATAATCCAAATTGAACAAACTAGAGTGGAATAACAGTGAGATAATGTAGGAAATTTATGGTGAAATTGTGGCATTACCGGAATAAATAATGATATCAACTTTGAACGAATTCGTGTAAAATTGAAGAAACTGAAAATTTAATCATCTTGACTTGAGGAGATTGCATCAGTTTGGATAATCATATTCATAAGTTGAAACTTTAGTTCTAATTTAGATTGGAAGCAATTCAGAATTTTCTTATAAAATTTTAATCGAATTCGAGGCAATTATGATGAACCGAAAACAAAATTGAAAATAGACGAGGGAGCAAACTCATTTTCACATTATTATTATTTAAGTTTCTAATTTATATTTTTAGTTACAGAGATCATGTTGCAACATTATATACCAACAATGATTCAGGGACAATTATGATGAAGTTTATCTCCCCCTTTGAATAACAAGTTTAGTGCATGCATTCCTAATGCTCAAGTTTATGACACAAAAGGTCAGACTACTCTTTTTCATACCAATATTGGTAAAGCCCATACAGTTATTCCCAGAACCATAAAGTGGGATCAGGTTACCCTCCCTGAAAAGTGGACTTTACAGGTAGAAGTTCCAGCAAAGCCTTTCCCAAAACGTTCCCAGGTTTTATATAATCTTTATATTGAAACAGAATATATATATATATATATATAAAACTTCAAAACAAAAGATATTATTAAAACTAATAAATAGAAATAGTGATTGAAAGATAATTTAGAAAATGATTAATAGAAAATTAAAAGGAATCTTCATAATTAAAAGAAATTTAAAACATAGATAACAGGTAGAGATACTTACAAAGTAGTCTTTTATTCCTTAATAGATAGCACACCAAACAACTTCAAACTCACACTTAGAACATGAAAGCACTCACAAACTATCACTCTCAAAGCAGGAAACACTCAGAAACTTTCACTCTGAAACTTATAGACAATGACTCTTGAGAACTAAAAACTTGCTCTTTCCCTTTCCCTTAACGGGTATTTATATAGGGGAAAGTTTGCAAGAAACAAAAGAGATAAGATTTTTTTTTTTGAGAATCCTATCTATAATTACAACAACCTATAAGTGGTAGACAAGTGGAAGACATATCTAAGGTGGAAATCTTAGATAAGATTTACCTTTTTTCTTTTTTGGAAAATATTAAACCTTTTCACTTTTACTATTTTGAAGCAAATACGTGTCCTTGGTGAATAGTGGAGTCGATCCTGCTTCTTGTTGATGAAAAGTTGACCAATTTTTTGCCGGAAAATAATTAGAATTTTTCTATCTTCTTCGAACCATTTAAACCCTAAATCATTCCAAAGCAATCATCACCATTTGCATTTAGGTCTTCTGTATTTTCCGATTTTATCTCTTTTTCCTCAAAGGTTTTTGACGAGGACGGTTGGGAACCCAAATCTTCGTTATCAAGTTCCTCCAAAATCTGCTTCTTAAATTCTTCCTTTGACAAGTCCCCGTGCCTATGCTTTAGTGCGAGTATGTGGGTTGAGAATTCCATCGGCATTGAGGTGGTTGATGCCGATACCATAAGCTGAGCTGCAACAAACTGCATGTTAAATGTAGATGGTTGTAGATGTGCTGCATTATATCTATCCCACCATTTGATATATAATTTCCTTTCTAAATAAGGGATATAATCCCAATCAGGATCATTATCTTGTGGAATCGAATAATTCCATCTTAGAATCCATGGGATTTCATACAGTATAAAGAACCACTGCATTAATCTTCTTATATCATAAGATTGGCTATTAGCCTTGATAAACTTATTTAACATATCTACAATATATGCAGGTAAAATCTCCGGGCATGGCCCCCAGCTACTTAGCCATGCTCTGAACCAATTTGGTAGCTCTTTGATTGTATTGAGTTTAAAACCAATATACCAGGAATGAGAGAATCTCTGAGTTTGATAGCAAAAAATATGTGTCCATGCTTTAATATAATAAGTATAAGAATATGATCTCGGTTTGATATGGGGGTGATCATTGAATTTTTGTAACCCATGAGGGTTCATTCCCCAATCTCGGTATGATAATACCTTAAGAATAACAAGCTTGGAGAACGCAGGAGGACCATTACCATTACTGTTGGCCGTGTTATGTGTTAAAAGGATAGATCATGTCTCTATGAGTATTGTTTCATAAAACTCTCTAGTTTTACCATAATGTGCTAAAATATGCTCTTTTAAGTACATGCTTGCAACTTCTGCAGGATCTCTGTTAGCATGTTTCCAACGCTAAAAGCGATATTGATGTGGACATTATAAATGCCGACTTTTCTTCTGAAGAAGAATAGGGCTGTCAATGGGTACCCGTTATCCGGAACCGGAACCGGACCCGAGCGAATAGGGTCCGGTTCCGGGTCCCAAAATTGGACCCATTAACAAGTTAGGACCCGACGGGTAATTACCCGATTGGACCCGAATCTAAACGGGTCCGAACGGGTAATACCCGATGGGTACCCGCGGGTAACGGGTACCCGGTTATTCATTCTTTTATCCCTCTTTTTAGCAAAATTACAAGTATTTTGCTAGTTTGGTTTTGAATTTTTTTCTCATTTTTCATTTCTTCTTACATTTAATCTTTATTTAGTACATTAATAAAGAAAGAATACCAAATTTTTATAGAAATAAGTTTGATTCAAGCAAAAAAAAGGGAAAGACATCAAAATTTTGAACTTTTATGTGTGTTTTCTTAATACCCAACGGGTACCCGGAACCGATGGGTACCCGGGGTTTTAAACGGGTCCGGTTCTGGGTCCACTAATTTAGGAACCGGACCCGGAACCGCTAGTAACCGGACCCGACTTTTATAAATAGGGTCCGGGTCCGGATCCATTGATACCCGGGAGGACCCGGACCCGTTGACAGCCCTAAAGAAGAATATGGTTTTCCCTTATTTGGGTTTCCTTTAATCATAATAGGATTACTTTTTTTCCTTTTATTAGGAGATGGGTAATAAAATTGACGAGCCTTTCCCCTAGTTATCTGGCAGTCCATGCTTCCCCTGCAAAATTCACGAGTCAAGAAATCAGGTAGAGAATTAGTTTCACCTTTTATATATTCAATTTTAAAATCAAACGCTGATAAAATGGCTTGCCATCTTGCAAAAATTTGCCGAGAGGCTAAATTTTTAACATCCTTTACCAATACTTCCTTAGCTGCCTGACAATCCACTCTAATAAGAAATTCCCGGTTTAACAAATCACTTTCAAAAATTAGTAACACAATGAATTATTGCCAATATTTCTTTTTTAATGGTTGAGTAATTTTGTTGTGCCGATTTCCATACACCTGAGGTATATCTTACTAATTTCTCTTTATTATGAATCCTTTGTTTAAGGATTCCTCCATATCCGACATCTGAAGCATCAGTCTCAACTATTTTGTAGCCTGTTGGATTCGCTATAGTTAGGCATGGCAATTCTTTAGCTTTAGCTTTGATTTTTATAACAGTAGTTGTATGCTCACTGCTCCAATTAGCAGGGTTTTTCCGTAATATTGCATATAGAGGTTTGCTATCCTTAGCTAAATCCTTATAAAAATCTACTATATAATTTAAGCTTCCTAAGAATCTTTGTAATTGTTTTTTATCCTTGATTTCATCAGGAAATTTATCAGCAAAGGATATAGCCCGTTCTGTAGGTATTATAGTACCTTTATTAATATTGTGACCAAGGAATCTAACCTGGGTTTGAAATATTTTCATCTTTTTTGCAGATACCACTAATCCGGCCTGTTTTACTATTTTGAGGAATATTGATAAGTGTTTAAAATGTTGCTCAATTGATTCAGAATATATTAATACATCATCAATGTATACAATTGTAAAAGTTGAATAAGAATTAAATATGTTATTCATAATATGTTGAAATTCTGATGGAGCATTTTTTAAACCAAATGGCATAACATTCCATTCATAATGTCCAAAGAGAACCGTAAATGCAGTTTTATACTTGTCTTTTTCTGCGATTTGAATTTGCCAATATCCTGACTTTAAGTCAAATTTTGAAAATATGACAGCATTATGTAATCTATCTAAAAGATCTTTTTTATTAGGAATTGGATACCTAATCCATCTTAATGCTTTATTCAAAGGCTTATAGTTGATGACTAATCTCGGAACTCCTCTTTCTAATTCAGCTGCTTTTTCTACATGAAATGTAGGACAACTCCAAGGAGAGTAACTTTTTCTAATCAAACCTTTATCTAGTAAATCTTGAATTTCAGATTTAGATATTTCTAATAATCTATTGTTCATTTGAATTGGTCTGGCTTTTGTTGGAATCATTTTTTCAGAAAAATCTGGTTCATAAGGTAATTCTACTATATGTTGTTTTCTTTCCCAGAATGCATTTGGGATTTCAGCACAAACTTCTTTCACTAGAAGATCATTAAAATCATTGATTTGTTTTTGGAGTTTTGGGCAATTTAGTTTCTCTTCTATTTGCTTATATTGAATCTCCTCTTTTAAGAAGAACAAAAAAATTTCTTTGTGCTTGATTTTTTCTTGAACCTGGTTAATAAATTTTTGCCTAGGTTCAGAGACAAATTCAAATAATATTTTATGTCCCTGAATGAGGGCTTCAATGCCCGTATTGTTAATACTTAACGGGTATAACATATTCAAGAATGGAGTCCCTAATATGCAGGATTGAGATAAATTCTTTACCATGATAAATGGTGTCGCTAGACAAATACCATTATTACACACCGCAGCATCAGATAATTTGTAATTAATTATCAATTTGTTTCCATCTGCAGTATTAAGAACTTGGGTTGTTTTGCTAAAATACTTTGTGGGAACTAATCCTTCATTTAAGCAGTTTAGATCTGCACCCGAATCTATGAGTCCATAGTTTCAAAACGGTATTCTTTTCCTATGATTAGGGTGACTAAGGTGTACCACTTTTGAGTGATTACTTTATCTATTATATTAATGAATTGCATGTTTTCGATATCCTGGTTATTAGTAGGTGATTCTGGTTTATCTATATGTGTAGTAATATGAGCCTGGTAGTTTTGTAAAATTTCATCAAAAGAGTTTTCTTCTTGTGAGTCATACTCACAGTCTACTGGTTTATGAAGTTCCAATATCTGGACTCTTTGCTTACGACTTCTTAATTCTTCTTTAACCTGATTAACTTCTGCCCTAAGATCATTGACTGATGGTTCTTTTTTAATGTGATGATTTTCTACTCTTGCCATTATTTCCTTAAAACTATAAGGTTTGTAAGAAGTTTCGATTTTCTCTTGTTTTGGTGCTCTTTTAGCTACTTCAATATATTTTTCTAAAGCCATTCGCTTTGATTCTGGATTTTCAATTTTATCAATTAACTTTAATATAAAATTTTCTTCATTGGTGAGGACATTAATTCCTAGACTAGATATTTGTTTATGAAAACAATTTTTACAAGAACAACCATCTGTACATTCATCATCCTCAAATCCTGAAATTGTCCCTGAATCATTTTCTGAGGAGGATGATTCATCCTCTTCAGATAGATCGGAGTCCATTAAGAGGACTTGTTCTAATTGACGTTTGAGACCTTCGTCTAGATTAAGCTCATTTATTTTTTGTTTTGTACGACACTTATTCCTATAACGCCTAATTTTATAGGAATAAGTGTCGTACAAAACAAAAAAGTGTCGTACAAAAAAGTGGGCGTTATAGGAATAAGTGTCGTACAAAACAAAAAATAAATGAGCTTAATCTAGACGAAGGTCTCAAACGTCAATTAGAACAAGTCCTCTTAATGGACTCCGATCTATCTGAAGAGGATGAATCATCCTCCTCAGAAAATGATTCAGGGACAATTTCAGGATTTGAGGATGATGAATGTACAGATGGTTGTTCTTGTAAAAATTGTTTTCATAAACAAATATCTAGTCTAGGAATTAATGTCCTCACCAATGAAGAAAATTTTATATTAAAGTTAATTGATAAAATTGAAAATCCAGAATCAAAGCTAATGGCTTTAGAAAAATATATTGAAGTAGCTAAAAGAGCACCAAAACAAGAGAAAATCGAAACTTCTTACAAACCTTATAGTTTTAAGGAAATAATGGAAAGAGTAGAAAATCATCACATTAAAAAAGAACCATCAGTCAATGATCTTAGGGCAGAAGTTAATCAGGTTAAAGAAGAATTAAGAAGTCGTAAGCAAAGAGTCCAGATATTGGAACTTCATAAACCAGTAGACTGTGAGTATGACTCACAAGAAGAAAACTCTTTTGATGAAATTTTACAAAACTACCAGGCTCATATTACTACACATATAGATAAACCAGAATCACCTACTAATAACCAGGATATCGAAAACATGCAATTCATTAATATAATAGATAAAGTAATCACTCAAAAGTGGTACACCTTAGTCACCCTAATCATAGGAAAAGAATACCGTTTTGAAACTATGGACTCATAGATTCGGGTGCAGATCTAAACTGCTTAAATGAAGGATTAGTTCCCACAAAGTATTTTAGCAAAACAACCCAAGTTCTTAATACTGCAGATGGAAACAAATTGATAATTAATTACAAATTATCTGATGCTGCGGTGTGTAATAATGGTATTTGTCTAGCGACACCATTTATCATGGTAAAGAATTTATCTCAATCCTGCATATTAGGGACTCCATTCTTGAATATGTTATACCCGTTAAGTATTAACAATACGGGCATTGAAGCCCTCATTCAGGGACATAAAATATTATTTGAATTTGTCTCTGAACCTAGGCAAAAATTATTAACCAGGTTCAAGAAAAAATCAAGCACAAAGAAAAATTTTTGTTCTTCTTAAAAGAGGAGATTCAATATAAGCAAATAGAAGAGAAACTAAATTGCCCAAAACTCCAAAAACAAATCAATGATTTTAAGATCTTCTAGTGAAAGAAGTTTGTGCTGAAATCCCAAATGCATTCTGGGAAAGAAAACAACATATAGTAGAATTACCTTATGAACCAGATTTTTCTGAAAAAATGATTCCAACAAAAGACAGACCAATTCAAATGAACAATAGATTATTAGAAATATGTAAATCTGAAATTCAAGATTTACTAGATAAAGGTTTGATTAGAAAAAGTTACTCTCCTTGGAGTTGTCCTGCATTTCATGTAGAAAAAGCAGCTGAATTAGAAAGAGGAGTTCCGAGATTAGTCATCAACTATAAGCCTTTGAATAAAGCATTAAGATGGATTAGGTATCCAATTCCTAATAAAAAAGATCTTTTAGATAGATTACATAATGCTGTAATATTTTCAAAATTTGACTTAAAGTCAGGATATTGGAAAATTCAAATCGCAGAAAAAGACAAGTATAAAAATGCATTTACGGTTCTCTTTGGACATTATGAATGGAATGTTATGCCCTTTGGTTTAAAAAATGCTCCATCAGAATTTCAACATATTATGAATAACATATTTAATTCTTATTCAACTTTTACAATTGTATACATTGTTGATGTATTAATATATTTTGAATCAATTGAGCAACATTTTAAACACTTATCAATATTCCTCAAAATAGTAAAACAGGCCGGATTAGTGGTATCTGCAAAAAAGATGAAAATATTTCAAACCCAGGTTAGATTCCTTGGTCACAATATTAATAAAGGTACTATAATACCTACAGAACGGGCTATATCCTTTGCTGATAAATTTCCTGATGAAATCAAGGATAAAAAACAATTACAAAGATTCTTAGGAAACTTAAATTATATAGCAGATTTTTAAAAGGATTTAGATAAGGATAGCAAACCTCTATATGCAAGATTACGGAAAAACCCTGCTAATTGGAGCAGTGAGCATACAACTGCTGTTATAAAATCAAAGCTAAAGCTAAAGAATTGCCATGCCTAACTATAGCGAATCCAACAGCCTACAAAATAGTTGAGACTGATGCTTCAGATGTCGGATATGGAGGAATCCTTAAACAAAGGATTCATAATAAAGAGCAGTTAGTAAGATATACCTCAGGTGTATGGAAATCGGCACAACAAAATTACTCAACCATTAAAAAAGAAATATTGGCAATAATTCATTGTGTTACTAAATTTGAAAGTGATTTGTCAAACCAGGAATTTCTTATTAGAGTGGATTGTCAGGCAGCTAAGGAAGTATTGGTAAAGGATGTTAAAAATTTAGCCTCTCGGCAAATTCTTGCAAGATGGCAAGCCATTTTATCAGCGTTTGATTTTAAAATTGAATATATAAAAGGTGAAACTAATTCTCTACCTGATTTCTTGACTCGTGAATTTTTGCAGGGGAAGCATGGACTGCCAGATAACTAGGGGAAAGGCTCCTCAATTTTACTACCCATCTCCTAATAAAAGGAACAAAAGTAATCCTATTATGATTAAAGGAAACCCAAATAAGGGAAAACCATATTCTTCTTCAGAAGAAAAGTCGGCATTTATAATGTCCACATCAATACCGCTTTTAGCGGTGGAAACAAAACATGCTAACAGAGATCCTGCAGAGGTTGCAAGCATGTACTTAAAAGAGCATATTTTACCACATTATGGTAAAACTAGAGAGTTTTATGAAACAATACTCATAGAGACAGGATCTATCCTTTTAACACATAACACGGCCAACAGTAATGGTAATGGTCCTCCTGCGTTCTCCAAGCTTGTTATTCTTAAGGTATTATCATACCGAGATTGGGGAATGAACCCTCATGGGTTAAAAAAATTCAATGATCACCCCCATATCAAACCGAGATCATATTCTTATACTGATTATATTAAAGCATGGACACATATTTTTTGCTATCAAACTCAGAGATTCTCTCATTCCTGGTATATTGGTTTTAAACTCAATACAATCAAAGAGCTACCAAATTGGTTCAGCGCATGGCTAAGTAGCTGGGGGCCATGCCCGGAGATTTTACCTGCATATATTGTAGATATGTTAAATAAGTTTATCAAGGATAATAGCCAATCTTATGATATAAGAAGATTAATGAAGTGGTTCTTTATACTGTATGAAATCCCATGGATTCTAAGATAGAATTATTCGATTCCACAAGATAATGATCCTGATTGGGATTATATCCCTTATTTAGAAAGGCAATTATATATCAAATGGTGGGATAGATATAATGCAGCACATCTACAACCATCTACATTTAACATGCAGTTTTTTGCAGCTCAGCTTATGGTATCGGCATCAACCACCTCAATGCCGATGGAATTCTCAACCCACATACTCGCACTAAAGCATAGGCACGGGGACTTGTCAAAGGAAGAATTTAAGAAGCAGATTTTGGAGGCACTTGATAACGAAGATTTGGGTTCCCAACCGTCCTCGTCAAAAACCTTTGAGGAAGAAGAGATAAAATCGGAAAATACAGAAGACCTAAATGCAAATGGTGATGATTGCTTTGGAATGATTTAGGGTTTAAATGGTTCGAAGAAGATAGAAAAATTCTAATTATTTTACGGCAAAAAATTGGTCAACTTTTTATCAACAGGAAGCAGGATCGACTCCACTATTCACCAAGGACACGTATTTGCTTCCAAATAGTAAAAGTGAAAAGGTTTAATATTTTCCAAAAAAGAAAAAAGGTAAATCTTATCTAAGATTTCCACCTTAGATATGTCTTCCACTTGTCTACCACTTATAGGTTGTTGTAATTATAGATAGGATTCTCAAAAAAGAAAATCTTATCTCTTTTGTTTCTTGTAAACTTTCCCCTATATAAATACCCGTTAAGGGAAAGGGAAAGAGCAAGTTTTTAGTTCTCAAGAGTCATTGTCTATAAGTTTGAGAGTGAAAGTTTCTGAGTGTTTCCTGCTTTGAGAGTGATAGTTTGTGAGTGTTTTCATGTTCTAAGTGTGAGTTTGAAGTTGTTTGGTGTGCTATCTATTAAGGAATAAAAGACTACTTTGTAAGTATCTCTACCTGTTATCTATGTTTTAAATTTCTTTTAATTATGAAGATTCCTTTTAATTTTCTATTAATCATTTTCTAAATTATCTTTCAATCACTATTTCTATTTATTAGTTTTAATAATATATTCTATTTTGAAGTTTTATATATATATATATATTCTGTTTCAATATAAAGATTATATAAAACCTGGGAACGTTTTGGTATCAGAGCCTGGCTAAGTAGCTGGGTGTCATGCCCGGAGATTTTACCTGCATATATTGTAGATATGTTAAATAAGTTTATCAAGGCTAATAGCCAATCTTATGATATAAGAAGATTAATGCAGTGGTTCTTTATACTGTATGAAATCCCATGGATTCTAATATGGAATTATTCGATTCCACAAGATAATGATCCTGATTGGGGTTATATCCCTTATTTAGAAAGGCAATTATATATCAAATGGTGGGATAGATATAATAATGATACCAAATGCTCAAGTTTAGTGCATGCAACTATATAATGATAATGTGAAAATGGTATACATTTTGAAGTAGCCAACATACTTCAATTTGTTTCAGAAAGAGTACAACTATCTCCCACCTTTAAGCATAGTAGCCAAAAAATACTTCAAGTGAATTTGATATATAAGGTGGTAGCTATAGAGGGAGTATTTGCCTACAATTTGGCTCCCCTCTTCAAAAATACCTTAAATACTTCTGTATTTTTTGCAGATGGAAACAAGGTGGTAGCTATAGAGGGAGTATTTGCCTTCAATTTGCTTTAGAAAAATTATCCTATGCTCAAGTTTAGGGGAGATAATGTATATTTTTCTAAAGTACTCTCTTGTTTTAAGTTAGTTTAACTATAAACTTTATAGTTTTTCCAATCTCACTCTCACTCGGTCTCAAGGATACTTAGGAACTTACATTTAATTTTTCTAACTATAAACTTTGGTCGGTCTTAATGCTTAACATTTTGACCTTGTATGTAAAGCATCCAGGGTAGTTAGAATAATTATTTGTTATGTAATGAAGCATATGATTATCTATGCCTTAAACAGGTAGATAATGCATGCTAAGGAATGACATACTTCCCCGAGGTTGAGTCATCAATATGACACGTGATTATATCACATCTTTGAGGAAGTTATAACTTCTTGATTAAAAAAAATAGGTTTACATATCTAGGGATTTATATACAATTATGAGGTGGATTTGAAGCCTTCATTTCTCTGTATTTGGTTTACTCTTGTTTTGTTAGTATAGTCATGCATCTTGGTCATCCGACTACCTATTAGTTCAAAATTATTATTCATCTGGCATTTTGGATTCAGTCCTAAATAACTTATTATACATAATTTCATAATAGAATCCACTTTTGCTAATGGAATCATAATAATATTGATGTAATTTTTTTTTACTTTCAAAAAGTAAGGTGATGTATTTGTATCATCTAGATGCTCTAGCGATAAACTCGCCAAGACAAATTTTGTTTCAAAAGAAAAAACTTTTCAAATTATATGACGCTCTAGCGATAAACTGGCCAAGACAAATTTTAATTATTTCAAAAGAAGAAACTTTTCAAACTCTAGTATCTTTGCATGCTTAATTAATAAACCATGAAACTTGGTAGTTATCATATCATGGTGGTTGAAAGCTACTAACCACAGCAACAAACTAATGTTTTGGTACAAGTGTCCACCAAAAGATTGACTTGGTGGCTACACATGGTGTCTTGAAGTATTTACCTTCTAGTGTACTTTGTAGTTGTCAAACTCTTGTGGCTGAAAGCTACTAACAACGCCAATAATTTGATAGTTGGTTGAGGTGTCTACCAACAGTTTGTTCCGTGGGTAAGATGAGTGGCTAAAGATATGTACCTTTTAGGGTACGTTTTGGTTGCCCAAACATGATGGTTGGAGGATAATAACAACAAATACGATATCTCGGTTGTTAAGTTGTTCATGCTAAAGCCTTCCACACACTATCGTTGCTAGAAAACTGGTGGTTAGACATTTCCACCCACCAGAGTTGTTTTTAGTTACAAACAATTGTTGTCGAAGAATTCTACCAACTGTAGTTGGTAAGAAAATAGTCGCTAAAACCAAGTTTTCTTTTAGTGTAATTAACCCATGACAATAGATGTGGCTAACATGGTGGTCTTTGACCGGGAAAGCCTTGAAGATGCTGGTAATTACTAATTAGTAGGGATGATTCTATTACGTACTGATTCTCGGAAAAAAATTTGAACCCCGGTGCGAGTTCAAAAAGGAATTCGCGGCATAACAACCATTAGATGTTGCAGACATGACATCTTGACTTAACCGCAGTTATGTTTTTGGATTTCTAAATATACGCCGTATCTTTGCTAACTGGAGTACTTTTGTGTTAACATAGGTGAAATCATACTGATCAAAGCACCGATCGAAAGAAAAAAAAGAGACAAAATCATATCACATATGCATATAAAATGATTGCTAGCTGATAACTAAATTAAAAATCAATCAATAACTATCAAAAAAACAAGTTAGCTCAACACTTTAATCTCTCAGTGCTAATCGCAACAATTAGTGATAGGTTTTTGATCAGAATTAGTGATAGGTTTCAAAAACAGAGATGAGATAAACCACATAAAAGTATTTTTAACTATTGTATGACTTCCAATTGTGAAACTACTATGGTTTATTTATTCTGCCGATACGATGGGTTGCTTCACCTCCAATCGTAAGAACAGAGATCAGATAACTAAGATTTATTAATATATTCTGCTGATACGATGGGTTGCTTCATCTCCATCGTAGTTGGTTCCTAGGTAAATATAGTATACAATCACTAACCATGCATACATGTCAAGCTTATTTAGTTGGAGAATTCAGATATAAACCTCATCAGATGGTAGAAAGGTATCGATGACACGAGCCATGGGAGATTCTCCGTTTTTGATACGATCTAATTTGGTTGAACTGTTGGGCGCACTTCATCAGTTCTGCTAATATTAGATTTTTAGTAAAAGATACGGCATATATTTTGAAAATCCGTATATGCAACCATGGTTAATTCCTCAATTTGGTGATGTCATATCTGCAACATCTAACGGCTGTTATGCCGCGAATTCCTTTTTGAACTCGTACTGCGGGTTCAAATTTTTTTCCCTGATTCTCCTTATATATGGCTGTTAGTTAAGTTTCGTTGTTTGGATATGTTGGTATATTTTCTTCTATATAGCACCACTAGCAGAGATAAAAGAACTAATCTTTAGATTTTAGAGACTGCAACACTAATTTCACATAGCTGTAAAATGTCCACATCCATATTTTATTTTAACATGTGTTTAGATTTCAGTGATAAGATATAATAGCATGGGCTTTATTATTATTATCGTTTTTATATGAGGTTTGATTTCACTCGAGCAAATTCGATGACGCGACATCTCCTCCTTATGACACTGTTGGCGATTACGTTGAAGATAATTATTGTTGTGCAATTCATGGCATCTGTTTTTTTAGGGATGATTACTACCTAAATGGGGTAGTTCATATCATCTAGTGAGGGATAGTTGCTACCATTATCGGTTGTTCATACTATCTAAACAAATATTGACGAACTACGGTCGTGCTTGATTCCTTCGAGCAACGTAGAGGGTACGTAGGCAACCGCAACGCGGTTCAGCACAACTCTACAAGGTTGTTCATATTATCTGAAAGTCCTGGTTACTTCTTTGCAGTTCATATCATCTATTCAGAGATGATTGCAACCTTGGCAAGTATATATCATGGGCAACTGGCCAATGATGGATGGTAACCAGAACTAACTTAATTTTGACAACTGGTCGTCTGTCATTTTTGGGGCAATTGGCCCGTGTTAATTTTGGCAACTGGTCGTCTGTCATTTTGGGGCAATTTTAATTTTGCCAACTGGACGTCTGTCATTTTGGGGCAATTGGCCCGTGTTAATTTTGGCAACTGGCCATTCGTCATTTTCGGGGCAATTGGCCCGTGTTAATTTTTGCAACTGGTCGTCCGTCATTTTTGGGGCAATTGGCCCGTGTTAATTTTGGCAACTGGTCGTCCGTCATTTTTGGGGCAATTGGCCCCTGTTAATTTTGTCAACTGGGCGTCCGTCAATTTGGGGCAATTGGCCTGTGTTAATTTTGGCAACTGGCCGTCTTTATTTTTGGCAATTGGACCGTGTTAATTTTGGCAACCGGCCGTCTTTGAGTTTGGCAACTGGCCATCTGTTATTTCGGCAACTGGAAGACTCTTGTTTTTTGAAATTGGAACCCTTGTCGAATTTTATGAGTATTATGGCATGGGACATATGCTCATAGAATTCTGGGTTTGAGACTAATGAGATTTTTTACAGTGTGCAGGATTATTAGTGAACGAAAATTTTACTTGAGTGGCGTATCCGAGAGTCGGACCTTTCCAAGCGGGATTTTTTTACAGTGTGCAGGTTATAATTATAACCCGATCCGCAGGAAGTAAAAATTCTCTGGTCCGTCACAAATAAGGTTGATATGAGAGTAATCATATGGCTAACCTTGGTTAACTATTTGTGAACCAACTAAGTGTACACGTTTGGGTACGGTTACATAAACCTAAATGAAATACATTTCATTTGTGTGTGGCAAGCTAAGTTTCGATCTAACGGTTGAAAGATATTAGCTTGGTTAAATCAGGTTTTTCATCTAACGCTGAATATTGAATGCTTTGTTACCAAGGTAACTTGGATTGCAAACCCTGATTTGAAAACTATATAAAGGAGACATCTAGCAACTGGAAAAACTAATCCCCACATCTCCTGTGTGATACTAGTTGGTTTTGCTAGAGTCGATTCTCCTTTAACCTTAGGTTTCTTCTCGAGACCCTGTAGGTTAACGACTGAAAGACTTCATTGGGATTGTGAAGCCAGACGAAACTACTTCTCTTGTAGTTGAGCGATCTGATCTTATTGTTTCTATCGTGATTGAGTGCAATTGTAAAAATTGTCTTGAGATTTATATCTCCGATAGGCAAGATAGAAAATTAGTCACAAACACCTTCGTCTCATCGTTTGTGATTCCAAAATAACTTGTTTCGTTTGTCGATTAAGTTTATTGTGAGGTGATTGATAATACTAGGCTGTTCTTCGGGAATATAAGTCTGGTTTATCAATTGGTTCCTGTTCACCTTGATTTATCAAAAGACAGAACAAAAACTCTTGGGTATTTCTGTGGGAGACATATTTATTCAATCCTATAAAGTTTTCTGTGTGAGACAGATTTGTTTATCAAGTCTTCGACTTTGGATCGTAGCAACTCTTAGTTTTGGGTGAGATCAGCTAAGGGAATCAAGTGTGTAGTAACCTGCTGGGATCAGAGACGTAAGGAGCGCAACTGTACCTTGAATCAGTGTGAGATTGATTAGGGTTCAACTACAGTACAGTCCGAAGTTAATTGGTAGTAGGCTAGTGTCTGTAGCGGCTTAATACAGTGTGGTGTTCAATCTGGACTAGGTCCCGGGGTTTTACTGCATTTGCGGTTTCCTCGTTAACAAAATTCTGGTGTCTGTGTTATTTTTTTTCCGCATTATGTTTTGTTATATAATTGAAATATCACAGGTTGTGCGTTAAGATCAATCAATTATAATATCCAACCTTTGGTTGTTGGTTTACATTGATTGACACTTGAAAATTGGTCTTTGGTACCGTTCAAGTAATTCCTCTTATATTCAATCGTGCTCGCAGATTTCTATTTGTTGATTGCGGATTGAATTAAGAGTTAGAGATATATTAAACTCGTTGATATACTTTATTCTAGATTGAGTCTGACTGTCTAGTTGATTCTCTAGAAAGTGTATTGGAGTAACTCCTCTCAGATTTCCAAACGAATTGTTAGGTGTGGTTGTTAGACCCCCGCATTTTCAGGAATGACACCTAATGGGGAGAATTCTTAAATGAACATGTGCTTAATTTCTATATCTTTGTGGGGTGTGTGGCTATGGAATTTACAGGGGATGCTTGTATCTCAAATCTCCTAGATGGGCGCTAAGTATTTCTTACTATGTTATCATCTGAATAAAGTTGATATGTAAACACCTTTGGAATCCTGGAGTATCTTTTGGTTGTATTCATTAGGATCCCATGATTTTCGTACATTCGCTAATTTTATTGACAAAAGGGGGAGAATTATTCAGTAGTTTCGCACTACATAAATATGGTTTAAGGATCATTATGTAAGGGGGAGTGAATCAATAATCTATAGGTTTCACCTATTATGCAAAAGATATAAGTATTGATTAAGGGGAGAAACATGTCAACAATATTACTTCAAAGTTGGGATACAATTGAGCTTTGGAGAAGATAACAATACTATGTTTCTGTATAACGACGATTGAGAATATATGTTTTCAAAGTTGTTATCGCTAGGGATATTCAACAACAACGATGTTGAGTGGAACACGTTCGGAATCATTGCAACTTGAAGTAACGAAGAATTCAAGGAGTTTAAGAAACCAAAGAAATAAAGCATGATGGATTCAAGGAGTAAAGCTTTATGTTTTTATCCATATGCATTGATAGTTTTGTCACTAAAACTGACAAAGGGGGAGATTTTTAGAGCATTGCTTGGTCGAATTCACAAGTGTTGCTATCTCAAGCTTGTTTTCAAATTTAGTTGTCAAAACTATATCTTGATTTCTAGTCTACAATTAGTTAATTCTTGGATTAGGATAAAAGTGTAGTTGAGAAACGGACATCCCGGCAGCCATCATTTCGTTCTACCATTTGAAGGCGAAGATCAACCGAAGCTTTTGGAGAACTTATTCAACAAAAGGTAAGTGAAGAGTGAACCACATATTTCTCAAGTTATATTCATCTTTCTATCTATGAGACGATGTCGCATAACTAATTAGACTATCATAAGCATATCAAGAATTTCGAGTCAATATTTATCTTGGTAATTAGTTCTCGAAATATGACTAAGCTTAATGAACATTTTTCGTACTTGATGAATTTCGGTTAAGAAAAAATTATTGTTCACTATCTAAATCATGATTCAAGTTTTATCATTCAAAAATAGCCTAGAACCGTGATATGTTCCATTGATGTTATTCGGGAATGTTTCGAATAGATTTAGCGAAATATAGAAATACTGTAGATTCTCATATAAGACAGTGTATATACCAATCTTACAACTGGGAAGACTGTTATAAGTATGAAGCCGTAATGCATGTACTCAGTACACGAAACGGAGTAGTTATATGTCCACAAACAGATTTTTGGTACGCATATTCGTATGCACACCTTGAAAAGTCTGGGAACTCGTGAATCCGGATTGGTATGAAACCGGTACGTGCGCTAGAAAAGAACTATGATTACGGAACCGGTTTGGTATCCATACCGGTACACGTACCAGAAAAAAATTGTGGACTCCGGAACTCAGCCATGCTTAAATGGTATCCATACCAGTACGCATACCGAAAAGTTATGTGGACTCTGTAAATCGGCTATGCTTAAATGGTATCCATACCAGTATGCATACCGAAAAAGTTCTGTGGACTCTGGAACTCGGTTATGTCTTAAGGTTTGCATACCGATACACGTACATTGACATAAATGTTCACGAACAGGTTAAGTGATTGTACCTTGTACACCTACTTACCATCTAGATTAAATTATTATGCACTTAAATTATTTCTCCGAGATAATTTTCATTTGAATAATCTCTAAAAACACCATAGACATATTGGACCATTTGGTTGTGTTTCGAGTTAAGTCTTATGTATTTATGAAAATGATATAGCTTATAGTTCAGTTGGATAGCTTTGGCTAACCACTCATGAGCGTGGCTTTACATAATTCAGTTATGGTTCATCCTAATCATTTGAGTGTATATCTTGTTATATTCAAAGATTCATCTAACGTTGGATATTGTTTGCTTGGTTCCAAAGCTATCTTAGCTTAAACCTAAAGCGACCTATGCTTTGATTGTCTATAAAAGGGAAACTTCAAGCAACTGGGATCTTTAAATCCCGATACAACTTTTCTTGGTGTGTCCTAGTTGTTACTAGAATCGTCCTCTTCCTAAAATCCTTTTAGGGTTTAGCGGCTACAAATACTTAATTGGGATTCGTGAATCCAGGTCCAACTATTGTTTATCTCGATATCTCGAGTATCTTGATGTTGTTTGATTATTGAGCTGCTCACTTGAACAAGATATATAAAAATCATCAAAGTTCTCTTCGTCTCAGATTTTGTTGATTCCGCAAGTTTTATACTTGTGAGGTGATGCACTTCGGGTTTCATAAGTCTGGATTTTGAGATTAGATAGAATTTGTCTATTTTTATCGATTTCCATTACCTTGATCAAACTCTTTGATGTCAAAGGAAATCACATATAGGCTTATCTATGGGAGGCAGATTGGTTTAAGATCTTCAATTGAGTTGAAGCAACTCTTAGTTGGTGTGACGTCAGCTAAGGGAATCAATTGTGCGGAATCCTGTTGGGATTCAAGAGGCGTACGGAACGCGACTATAACTTAATTGCTTGGAGGGTTTAATTCTGTCTCAACTACATTCCAGTTTGAAGTTAATTGGTGGTAGGCTAGTGTTTGTAGCGTCTTAATCCAGTTTGTTGTTAAATCTGGACTAGGTCCCGGGATTTTTCTGCATTTGCGGTTTCCTCGTTAACAAAACTTCTGGTGCATGTGTTATTTCTTTTCCGCATTATATTGTTTATCTTTATTATTGAAATATCACAGGTTGTGTGCTAATAAATCAAACTAGATACATCCATCCTTTTTTGTTGGATACAACTTGATTGATAACCTGGGAAATTGATCTTTGGAATCACCCAAGTACTCTTACCCGAAAATCAAATTCACGGACTTGCCTATGTAAACGTTTTGATTGTGAGAGAAAGAGATATAACTCTGGATATTCTTTCTTGATTGAGATTCATTAACATGAACTCTCGAAATTGAATTTGAGTTTGTCCATACAGGTTTACACCAAATTAGTATTTCGCAACGGTACCTAGCAGTTGCAAAATGGGGTCGCAACAGTTTATTTCTGTTACGAAAGTCGATGTTGCAATATTTCGCAACGACCCAAAAGCTGTTGCGAATTTTCGGTCGCAACAGTTTCTATCTGTTGCAACGTGAAAAGTCGCAATTGTTCCGAACCGTTGCGAAATGAACTTGTAGCAAGAGTTGCGAATCTGGAATTTTGTAACAGTTTATTGCAGTTGCGAAAGTTTTGCAACATAAAAAAGAGTGGTTTTGACCGGTCGAAACCAGGTCAACATTAGAATTTCCCCTGTTCATTTGGAAATCAAATTCATCCAAGAAAAGTACCAACAAAGTAGTAATAAGAGTTCATCACCATGACATACCACGATGAACTCCATCCATATGCACAAGAAGTAAGAAGAACATCACAAAAATTAAATGAAGGATTCTAATATGAATTCAGTATCATACCAAAGGTAATCTTACAAAATGATCTGAAGTAAAAGAAACTCTCACATTGGATGTCCTCACGAGAAAGATGAAAATTGTATGGTACTTAGCTCTTTTTGAGATAATTCTGGCCGTCTGGGGTTGTTGCAGCTTCGTTGTAGGTTGACGACTTTAACCACGACTTTGAGTTACTGTAACTTGTAAGCTGGATAGGTTTTAGCATTTTGAGCAATTGTCCTGTAGTAAAAATAAGTTGGTTTTTAAATCAACAATGGCTATAGTAAAGACATAATCGAAAGTATGAAGAGGAACACAACTGCAAAGCAAGAAGAAAAAGTATTGGAAACATTATCCTGACAGAAATGAAGGGCTTATGGAATCAAGATGGTTATAAATAACTTTAAAAGACAATCACCTATCTGAGAGAAATACAAAATGTTGGTTGTCAGGGTCTTGGAAAGCCAATCCAAGAAGTCCCCTCCCCGTATCAACCATAGAAATTTTCCCTCATACCACCTGCATATGATTTTATTGTATAATGAATGAGAAATCGGATTTATTCCATAGCATATGAGTTATTCATGTTAACAACCGAAAACTGCTTGAAAAGTAGGAAACTAGGAGACAGTCCTGGGTAATTATATTGATCTGGCTATCAAAAAAAAAAATTACACAAACAAACTTCATCCCAAAGACAATGTACATTCTACAATAAAGCATACTTCAACATTCGTAATACCTTCGATATTTGTTTTAAGAATGTCTCGAGATGGCTTTACACTGGCAAATTGCTTCATTCCCAAAGTACAACAACAAATGAACCCGAACCCCATTTTCAGTCCTTACATTTCAATACATAGGAAACCAAGTAATTTTTGGGGTAGTGGAGTTAGAGAACTTAGTCAGATCTACTGATCTGTTCTTTCCATGAATGTAAACCAACAACTTGCGAACACAGGACATGATGTACCTCTTACATCTGGTGTATGTGGAAGTACAAAGGAAAACTAAAACGTGCCACTATATAGTAAATAACAATCATATAGAAAAAATAAAATAAGTCGTAGCTTACCTTTTGATCCTTATAACTTCAGTTTGTTGCATCTCGTTATTCTGAGCACCTTTACGAAGACCCTTCTTTTTTTTATGTCTTTTTAATTTATCTGTAAAACGAAGCAAGATCAGGAAATCGGCATTTTTACGAGGAAATGAACCATTCAAAGTTTGGGATCATACTTCAATATCAAGATATGGCAGTGTGCAAGTCGCAATCCCAGTTCACAAGCTGGTTATCCCTAATAAGAAAATACACACGTTATAAGCTGCTGTTTTTTATCGCTAACAGTACGAATGAGAAAGATGGATCAAAAAGATAGACTGAACAATGCAAAAAAGATTCAATAAGCGCAAAAAACTTAAAATAAAAAAAGTCTTGAGCAAAAAGATTACAATGTTAAAAGTACCTACATATAAGACGATCTTTATAAAGGCGAACAAAAGTTTCCGTCGCAGCTTTAGATCTTTGCTTGTCCATTGTGAAGCACGTTAAAAATACCTACTTATAAGACGATCTTTATAAAGGCGAACAAAAGTTTCCGTCGCAGCTTTAGATCTTTGCTTGTCCATTGTGAAGCACGTTAAAAGTACCTACATATAAGACGATCTTTATAAAGGCGAACAAAAGTTTCCGTCGCAGCTTTAGATCTTTGCTTGTCCATTGTGAAGCACTAACGACAAGAAGACAACAAACAAGAATTACATGGTAGTGCCAGAAAAAAGCAATACTCATTATTTTTGGTCAAAAATAAAGTACCAAGTAATAAGGGATAAGAAAAGCGCTGAATTCTGTATCTCATGAGACCAGTCGAGAAGGACACCTAGTCGTAGTTCTCGATTTTATATTCTACCTCCATGCTCTACAATAGCCATTATCAAAACACATTCAAGGACCAGTCATTGTTAGAAATAATTTAAGAGCAACATTTTCTAGCCATATTCATAGAAGCAACAAAGACACGTGTTTGCATGTTAAGTAGTGTATGCACCACTAAAACAATAAGGAATTATGTAAAGAAAGGAAAAACAATAACTGACCATGGACTCTTCTTCGCTTTCACCAAACCGTAGGACAAGATCACATAAAGCTTGTGTTGTGGATTCAACAGTCATAGGCTCCCCATTAGAGAATTTATGATTCTGATAAAATAGTAACAATAATCACAATATCAGCAATTTGGTGATGCATATGCACACTACAGGGGAAAGGTAAGAGTGAATAAAGGCATTACCTGAGTTTCGACTCGTGCATGTTCAACAAGTATACGAGCATCAGCAATTAGTCCACTCGTTGCACAACCTATATGCTCATCGGTTTTCATAAGTTTTGTGAATACCAATATTCCGCGGAGCAGTGTCACGATCTCAGTGGTCGTGTACAAGATAACTGTGTATCCCTCGCTATACATAGGAATTCAAGTGATAGAGGATACCTTCGTAGATCTACTTTATCTCGCCCCAAGAAAGGATGTCTCGACGGCTAAGATGAAAGAAGTAAAAGCCTAGTTTATGGAAGAGCAGCCGGCGAAGGGACAAAGGTAGATGACGTATCTAATCAGCATTAAATGCACAAATCTCTTATCTACACGCATAATCAAGACACGTGGAGAGAGATGATGTGGCGGAACCAGATTGGAAGAGGCTGACGGTGAACGAAGGTACAATCTGTACCGAGGCTGGGGAGTTCCAGAAGGAGCGTGGGTCAGCTGAGGTGGCAGAGTTCGACTGGAGAGAGCACACGGCGAACGAATGTACCATCTGTACTAAAGGTATATCAGGAAACGATGGACCCAGAGGCAGCAAAGATATACTTGGAGCAGATGAGGCTATAAATACCAAGCCTCGCCAACAAACTAAGGGCATTCAATATCTAGGAGAGAAGATCTAGTCTTAAGTTTATACCTCTTTAATGTTTAGAATTTAAGTATTTACTTCAACTTGGGTTCTCTCTATTACTTTGGGAAGCATTTAAGATCTTTGTAACCACCATAACTTAATACAAAACAATCACTCATTACCCCGTGGACGTAGACGAAAGTCGAACCACGTAATCTCTTGTGTCTCTTGATAACTTAGCAGCTTTTATAATATCTTCGTATGCTTAGTTGTTATTGTGATCTTGAGTACCCTTTACTACTTAGCATTATCAGTTCAACAGAGACATCAATACTACTTAGTATCTGATTCTATGAGCTGTACATATTACGTAGACAACGGGAAAACGAGTAGTCACAGTTTGGCGCTAGAAGGTTTTGCTCACCAGCTTGAGTTTTTATATTCCGTCATTATTTTACTTATGCATCTTTTTTAAATGAAGATATCTGAGCTCGACAGCGATGAATCTCACTTTCTAGTGATGGGTTCGTCTGTTGGTTTCGCAAGTTCTTTGAGTTCATAGCCTCTAAAGACTAGCAATCTCACAGATCTACACAACTTTTCAAAAAAAAAAAACACTCACAAAACGCTAAAACTTTTGTTTTGTACTAAAACAGCCATTTCCGCCAAAGCATCCTTTAGATTTGAGTACCTCAGACTGCAGAGAAACCTCAGTAAAATTTTAAGGAAAAAAGATCTTCTAAAGCATTTAATAACCCTGTTTTTTGGGAAGATCTGACACCCTTTTTTTTATTGGTTTTCAACGTTTAAGGTTGTTTCTTCCAAGGGTGTCATAAAAATTTAATACCCGTCTTTCCAAACGTCATTTCAGTCCTTTTTCTGAAAAAGCTGGTTAGCCGTCTTCTGTGTCAGAGCATTAATTGCCACTTTTGACGAAGGCACCCAAGTAGGAGATTTTTGTCGTTTTTTCTGTAACTATAGGATAGCAAAAGCCGAAGGCATGCAGAAACCAAGTGATGTGCCAACAAGCTCACGACCAGCAGTCACACGAGGAAGATCTCAAAATCCATCTCAAGCAAATCAACGAACGGAAGCAGAGGACGGGTAAAGTGAAATAGCACGAAGGACGATTGCTAACAAACCACCTATTTCTGATGAAGGGATGGGGAAAACATTGAGAGCTCAACCACTTTACGACATGTCGTTACCAGAGCATCCCAATATCACGCAGCCACCTGCGGCCAACGCAGGGTTACCCAGAACCTTAGTTCCTACAGAACGAGGGTTGGGAAACCTAACTCCAATCCAGATAGATCCAGACGCACCGGTCATAGAAGAAGGAATGGCTAACTCTGAGGATCCGGCCGACAGCACTCCTCAGGGTGGTGGAATCCACAACGAAGAACAAATAGCAGCACAAGTAGCAGCTTTGCTGCTACGAAACAAGGATCATGGGGATGCAATACACGTGATGGCTCAGGAAAACCAGAACCTAAAATACATGCTAGACGTGCAAATCTAAGGTTCCCAAACTCACCCTCCGCTAAAGAGGCGTGAAAACGGAGCTATCTCGGGATGACGAAGGGTGTATCTCAACCCACCAAAGGCTAACCCAGCAGGGGCAGCCAGAAGAACACGTCGTGATCCAGATGAGACGGATCCAACTACAAGCCATCCCAGTCCTACTACGACGAAATATTTTCCAGAAATGCTCACAACGTGAGCATGGTTATGGAGCAAATGGAAAAATGCGGAAAGAGATACAAGGACTAAAAAAGGGACACGCAGGCGCAAGACTAGAAGAGGTACTACAAGAAGCGACAACATCTCCGTTGTCTGGTCACATTTTGAGGGAACCCATCCCTCCGAAATGCCATGTGCCTACAGTTCAAGCATACAACGGTACATCCGATCCCGCAGCCCACCTACGGTACTACACTCGTGTCCTTTCCCATTGGGAAAGAGATGAGGTAGTACTTTGCAGGTACTTCCCGGCAAGCTTGACAGGATCAGCATTGGCATGGTATGACAATTTACCAGCAAACTCAATTGACTCCTTTGAGCAATTATCTACAGTGTTCTTGGAGACATACATGTACAACAAGTCAACAAAGGCAGGGTTAGATAGGCTGTTTGCATTAGCTATCGGACCCCGGGAGACATTGATGAAATACACAGACAGGTGGCAAAAAACATGCCAAACAATATGGAAACTCAATCCAGAAATTAGCATTAATTGTTATAAGTATGAGCTTGACAGATGCTCAGCCATCTTCATGGAGCGTCACAACCGAGCCCTTGATTCCGAAGGAGAGATCAGGGTTGTCCAAGACCACTACATCAGACTTGAAGAAATTCAGAAGGACAACCCCAGGGCACAAGAAAAGACAACAACTCCGCAACGAACCAACTCTCTGGAACCAATTCCGGAGATATCTAAGAGGCAAAATGAGACCGGGGTAAGAACCATCTCTCGAGACAAAATATCAAAATACGGAGATGGCAAAGGTATAGGAAAAGGAATAGACAAGTACGTAGATAAGATCTACAACAAGCTATACACCATATTCTCCGACATCCTAAGCAAGGAAGGAGCGAAGCCAGGCTTTCCCTATCCTAACAATAGGGGAAAGCAACCAGATAAAACAAAGGAGACTAAGGAATACTGCGAGTACCACCAGTACGACGGGCATACAACTGATACATGTTATCACCTAAGGAACACGATCCAGAGATTCATAGACGAAGTCAAGTTCATGGAGTACATGCAGATACAACCAGCTGATACTGAGGTAGCCTCCAAGAAAATAGTAGAACTACCTCATGACGCAAATACATCAACATGATTACCTTCTCCAACGGAGGTCAGGAGGATCTACTCGAAGACATCCTCGAGTTAGCTCGAAACAGGAGAAAACTAGAAGCCCATGAAGTGTTCAAGTTAAGCGGACCACCTACCAGCACTTGGGAATAATGGATGGCCACACCATTAACATTCTCAACAAAAGACGTCAATCAGGAGGTCGAGATGCACAATGATCCACTTGTGATCACTCTTCCAATACATGGATAAAACGTCACGAAGGTCCTCGTTGACGGGGGAAACTCGTTAAATGTACTGTTTTACGAGCCCTACCTACACATGGGTTTGACAGTAGAGCAGATGGACTCTTGCACTTGTACAATATACGGTTTCAATGGAGCAGTCTCTAGACCAAAAGGAGAAATCGTCTTGCAGGTACGTGTAAGGCCCTTAGTAACAAATACAAGGTTATGTGTGGTGGAGGCACCTTCGCCCTACAATATAATCATGGGAAGGTTATGGGTCCATAGATTGCGAGGAACAACTTCGACATATCATCAATACCTTCGATTCCCTACACCCACGGGTGAAATGAAAATCAAGGGTGACCAGCAAGACGCAAGGCTATGCAATCTAGCAGAGGTCAGACTTAACGAAGAAAGAGCGGTCGCTCAGCAGCACGAAAGAAAAAGACGAAAGGAAAACACTAAAGAAGTGAAGGACGGAGCCTTCTCAGTACGCGAAGCCACCTCAGTTCTGGAGACAAGCACCTCCGCCACTCTAGGGGCAAATGTCTCTGCCAAATGACAATTACAGAAAAGCACTCCTCAACGTCCTCAGAAACAAACCTTCTCACCGGTGGAACGAACAAAGAAAATCAACATCGGAACGGAGGTGGAACTAAAGATGGTCAACATCGGAACTTTACTTAAAGAGGAAGAGGAGATGCAGCTACAAAGGCTACTGAGGGACTACACAGATGTCTTTTCGTGGTCAATGGAAGACATTCCTGGAATTGACCCGAATTTGGTCTCCCACCACCTTCAGCTCAAACTAGAAATACCACCATTCAAGCAGCGCATACGTAAGGTGGCAGACATCTACCACGAAGCGGTGGAAAAGGAGTTAAAAAAGCTACTAACCGCAGTATTCATACGAGAAGTCAAGTATCCCACGTGGATATCCAACATGGTGATCGTACCCAAAAAGAACAGAGGTGTACGCATTTGCATCAACTTTAGCAATCTAAACAAAGCCTGCCCCAAAGACAGCTACCCGCTGCCAAACATTGACCAACTAGTCAATGCAACTGAAGGTCACTAGAGGCTATCCTTCATGGATGGATACTCAGGTTACAACCAAATCACCCTTGCAGAAGAAGACCAGGAGCATACTGCGTTCTTTACCCCACGAGGCTTGTATTTCTATACAAGGATGCCTTTTGGACTAAAGAACGCGGGAGGAACATACCAGCAATTGGTAGACAAAATCTTTAAACCATGGATAGGCAGGATGCTGGAGGTCTACGTTGACGATATGCTTGTCAAGAGCAAAGAAGCGAAGCACCATCTATCATACCTAAGGGAAATATTCGAAGCCATGAGAAGTTTTCACATGAAGGTAAACCCGGAGAAATGCACGTTCGGAGTAACCTCAGGAAAATTCCTAGGGTACTTGGTAACTAAGCGAGGAATAGAAGTGGATCCCGAAAGGGTCCGAGCAATAACGGAAATGCCATCTCCAAAGACACTAAAAGGAGTACAAAAGATAAATGGAATCTTAGCTTCCATGGGAAGATTCATAGCAAGATCATCAGACAAATGCAAAGCATTTTTTGATACAATAAAGAAGGGAAGAAGGTTCATGTGGACCACGGAGTGCGAGCAAGCCTTCCAAAAAATCAAGGAATATTTGACTTCGATACCTATCCTACAGAAGCCAGAGCCATGTGAAATTCTCACCTTGTACTTAGCAGCAACAAGCTACGCTGTGAGCGCAGTATTGGTACGAGACCAAGGGCAAGGAGAGAAGCCCATATACTACATCAGCAAAACACTCAGTTCAGTGGAGCATAATTATACCAAGGTGGAGCAACTCATATATGCCTTAGTAGTGGCAACACAGAAACTAAGGATATATTTCGACGCACATACCATCTGAGTCTTCACAAAGGCTCAAATAAGTCAAATCCTCGACAGCACGGAAAAAATTGGAAGGGTGGCAAAATGGAATGCCATGGTCAAACAGTTCCACATAATCTTCGAAACTAGGAAGGCTGAGAAATCACAAATCTTAGCAGACTTACCAGCGGACCTACCTCTCAACGACGAAGCGGAGATAGATGACATCCCAAGAATGGAGGAAGACAAGCAAGAACCAGAAGACCTCTTGGAAATTCAGAATTCACGAAGGTGGGAGATATTCGTAGATGGCTCCTCCAATGGAGAAGGCGCAAGCATAGGGATTCTAATAACAACCCCTACCGGAGACCGATTCATCTATGCGTTCAGGTAAGAATTCGAACAGTACACTAATAACATCACAGAATACGAGGCGGTCATACATGGTCTGCGCTTGGCACAGGAGCTAGGCTTGTCAGATGTTCGTTTGACTAGTGACTCACAGTTAGTCATTAGACAAATCGATCTCAAATATCAAACTTTGGATCCGGTACTATCTTCGTACCTAAATCTAGCACATGAGCACGCGTCAAAAGTTAACAACGTTACGTTCAGACATTCTGTCGAAAAGATAACGGACACGCAGATGCCTTAGCATTCATATCATCGATGCTAAGGGACAGAAATACCACCTCCGTGAAAATCAGAAGGATATATGAGCCTTCTATAGAAAGACCAATCTCAGGAGTCGAGGAGGCTATGGTTGTTCAAACTCGAGCCATGAGAGAAGTTGAAAAAGGAAAAGAGGACGAAGAAGAGCCAGATAACGAAGTCGATGGATCTGACAAAGATCAATCTATGTCAGACGAAGAAAACGAAGACATCGAGGACGAAGCGGAAGATGATTGGAGGATTCCAATTCACCAATACCCTGACAAAGGTACCTTACCAGCAGATGTCAAGGAAGCTCGAAAGATCGAATCGAAAGCAGCAATGTACAACCTACGTGATGGGATACTGTATAGAAGGTTATTTCTTGGACCCCTGATGCGGTGCCTCTCACAAACTGAGGGCAGAAGGATACTCCATGATATACACAACAGAGATGTCGGCAATCACATCGGAAGAAGGTCCTTGGCAGTCAAAGCCAAATGCAAGGATATTACTGGCTAAGCATGGACGAAGATTCAAAAAACGTGGCTAAGCGCTGTGAGAGATGCCAACGGTTTGCCAGGAAAATTAAAGCGCCAGCAACGGAGCTCAACTCAGTCATCATCCCTTGGTCATTTGTCAAGTGGGGGGTTGATATTGTCGGACTCTTGATAGAGGGAACCTCAAAGAGAAGATACCTTATTGTGGCTACGGATTACTTCACCAAGTGGGTGGAAGCAAAGGCTTTGGAAAGGATTAGGGACACAGATGTCTTTAGATTCTTGTTTGAACAAATCATATGCAGGTTCGGGATACCATCCGCCATAGTCTCTGACAATGGCAAGCAGTTGCAAGGAAAGAACATAGATATGTTGTTCGATACTTTCAACATTCAGAAAAACAACTCCACTCCTATATACCCTAAGAGCAATGGACAAGCGGAGGCGACTAACAAGACAATAGCGATGGACTTGAAGAAAAAGTTAGGAGAATACAAGAAAAAATGGTGCGAACAACTGCACAATGTCCTGTGGGCCTACCGAACTACAAGAAGGGTGGTCACGGGAGAAACTCCATTCCTGCTAACCTACGGATCCGAAGCTCTCATCCCAACAGAGATAATACTTCCCACAATAAAAACAGAGTCATGGGAAAAGAACCTAACAACGGACCTAATGTTAGGGAAGCTCGGTGATCTTGAAGAAAGGCGGGAAGTGGCTTTGCAGAAGATGGTAAACTATCAACGAATGCTAGCTCGCGAATACAACAAACGGGTCATCCCTAGAAACTTTGTGGTCGAAGAATATGTATTACGTCAGATACCACCATATCAAAGAAAGAAGGAGTGGGGAAAGCTAGCTCCGATGTGAGACGGGCCCTACATTATACACGACATCGCTGGAAAAGGGTCATACTACCTAAGGACCCTCAAAGGTGAAGTACTACAACAACCTTGGAATGCAATGTACCTAAAAAAGTACTACCGGTAAGAGAATGGTGATCACTCAGGAGAAGAAGGGAACGGGTAATAGCCCACCATGTTCTGTCCCTGATCAAAGGTATTATGAACCTTACTAATCAATGAAAGAAACTTTTTGCTAAGAGAAAGTCAATTTTGATTGGGTACAAATTGGGTTAGAATAGACACCCTCCGTCAGAATTGACGATGAGACAAGGAAAGACATAACTGCGCATATGTCAATACTCGGATCCTCGGAGTGATAACTCCATTCATGAGGTAATAAGAAAAAGTAAGATATCCCCTATAGAGATACCCTGTCGAAGAAAATCAGCCTTAAAGCTGACGCGTAGGGTTACAGGAAAACTGTTTCCCACGTAGAAGCCCTCGCCACCACAGTACCTTCTGGCCAAAGGATACTTAGGTAGGACGATGAATGTTCCACCCAAGGTTAAACATACCTTAGCACCTAGTGATGACTTGAACGTGCAAACATCTAGACACAATACGTCTACAAACAAAATATTCATGCAATAATATAAGTACAATAATAATGTTACCAAAATATGACTAACATGTCGTAAAAGTTGCAGATAGCAAAGATTCAAACCATCAGGAAACATTGTTTCAAGGAAAAGAGATGACACAAAGGCCCCTCAGCTGGGGGAAACATATAACAAAGAGTTCAGGTAAGATAGACAGGATCAAGGATAAGGGAGACGAGGAAATACCACCCCCTCAGCTTGGATCTCTCCCTGTGAAAAGGCATCATTAATATAATCGATAGCTGACTTCTCAAACCGCGCCTCCATCTGAGCAGACTGAGCCACCAAATCCGCAACAGACTTTTGACGAAGCTCTGTCATCTGAGCAGTTAGTTGATCGTTAGCTTGTTGGAGAGCTTTAGCCTTGAACTTAGCAGCAGTATCAAACTGGCGAGATATCTCCATTGAAGATATTTGGCCTTCAATACGGTTGATCTTAGCATTTGCACCCACCAGCTTCCCCTGGAGACATGCGAATACGAAGGGTGTAAGGACTAAGGGGAAACAACAAAAGATACAAAAGATGATGTTGGAATATAAGGACCCTAGGCTAACTCCTGCGTGGCTAAGTATTCTTCTAAACTACACTGAGCCTCAGCAAGATCCACCTCAGCGGCCTCAAGATCTTCCACAAGGGTATCACGCTCAGTCCGGAGGTCATCAACATCTATCCGGAGCAAAGCATTCTCTGAGGATAGAACTCGGAAAACATTTTCTAACTCTTCAACCCTCTTGATCAAAGACGCGTGAGACATGGAAGATGATGCGGAGTCAGCCTCAATAAGTTTATTCTTAAGAGAACATACCTCAGAATACAAGACGTTACGCTCGGCAGTAACCTTAGCTAAAGAGGCACATGCATTTTCGAAATCCGCATAGAACTTTTTGCGGATAATTTCTTGGGCTGAGAGGCGTCTCTCAACTAGGGAAATATCCTCCTTTTGCTTTAACATGAGACTCTCCTTCCAATTAAGGGTTTCGTCACATTCTCTACGAAGCAAAGCCAACTGCTTCACTAAATCCGAGTTATGAGCAGATTCAAGGGAAAGTTGGGCTTCATTATGGACGGTTACATTCATCAATCTATCAGACTTCTTCTGATAATACCAAACATCGGAAGTTAACTTGGCTACTTGATCCTGAAGATATCTGAGCTCACTAGAGATACCAGCTGGCAGGCGGAGGTTGTCTCAGGACTATGCAACCAAACAAGAACAACAACAAAGTTAAGGGAAAGAATGAACGAACCTATGGCTTTGGAGGACTCAGAAGACAGAGCAGAGTCAGCAGCTTTACGCCCGTCCTCAGTAACCTTAGCAACATTATTAGCTCTCTCGAGTGCCATCAAACAAGCCTCCAAGGATCTATGAGTCTTCCTCAGATCATCCTCCAATGAAGATACCCTAGCAAGAGAAGCAGCATCACTGGACGAAGGTTGATGTGTGCCAACAAGGGCATATACTTGATGAGCGCACTCCAACAGAGTACTCAAGTGAGTACACTTAGCCTTATAGAACTTGAACATGGTGCAACCAATATCTATCTGTTTGCAAAGCTGCAAACAAATGAGTGTAAGAATAAACGAAGAATCAGAACAAATTGATAAGCGGTAAGGAGGGAATCACTTACTGAGAACGCTGAGAGGGGGGGAAGGAAATCAGCATTGGTGTCAATAAAAGCCTCCATCTCTTGGATGCTACCCCTGCGAATTTCACCAAATCTATGGCAGGAGCGAAGGCAATCCGGGTCAAAGAATAGATCCTTAGCCGCACAATATTGAGCAGACAACACATCCAACTGCGAAGCTACTTCAAAGGATCTATCCAGATGATGACGATCAACCTCAACATAAAAAGGACCCTTCGCGTCCCGCAGAATAGCTTCAAGAATGACATCATCAGAACTACCAAGGCTCAAGCTCTCAGGAAGGTTACCCTTGCTAGACTCAACAACAACTCCATCAATCGCTTGAGAGCGAACATGGGGCACGATTATTGAGCCCTCACCACGACGAAGAGACGGCATGGTAGATGAGCTGGGAACCGAAGAAAAAGCTTGAGCACCACCTAAATCCATATAACCAGCAGAAGGAAGATTTCCCAGTACAGTTCAGTCTGGTGACAAAGGCGGAGGTCCAACAGCTTTGTTGACAGGGGCAGTAGAAACAGAGTGAGCGCTCCCTAACGGGGTTGGCATAGCATTGAAGGAGAAGCTGCCCAGTGAAATCACAATCTTCTTCTTCGACTGAGAGTCTGAACTGCTAACCCTCACCACCGGGGTAACAACCTTAGCAAACGAACCACTTGATTGAAGCGAAGTAGCAGGAGACGAAGGAAGACTCTTGGAAACTACAACAGCATCCTCAGTAGCAGCCGAGACAACAAGCAATGCTCCGCCTGGGGAAGAAAATGAAGGTACCTTTGGAGACAAAGTAGGAGCTGGAGCTTGAAAACTAACAGGGTTAACAAATTGAGCATCACCACCAGCCACGAGGTTCTCACCCTCCACTGAGCCAGCACGGATGGGACTGGGGTTACCCTTGGAAAAATCTTCCTCAATATCATCCAAATGAGGGCTGAGGCCAGTATCCTCAATATCCTCCATATCTTCATCATCCGGCACCTCCTCACCATCCTTTGGATCTTCATCCGATGCCTCAAGGTCAATAACAGCCTTCAGCTTGCCCTTTCTCTTAGAGGACTGTGGAAAAACACATGCGCCAGCTAAGGATCAGGGGCAAGATACTAAGGGACCTACAAACACAAAGGTATGGAAATAATACTTACCTCCGCAGGTGTTGGAGTAGATGCTTCATCCCAAGCCTTTATCTTCCTAGTCCTGGTGGCTACGGAATTACCAGCAGAGCCCGGAACAGTCCTAGCAGCAGAACCTGGAGCAGTTCCAGCAGAAGAAGCAGGGGCAGACTACAAAAGAAAGTCATCAGAATATCAAACAAATATGTCAAAGCAAATGCCTTCAAACAGAAACGAAGGTTACCTCATGAGAAGCAGCAGGGTTGAAAACCCAAGGATGATATCCATCATACTTCTCAAGAAAGGAAAGAGCTGTACGGGGGACGTGGGGATCTGCGGAAGTAAAACCGTAGGCCCAAGGCCCCACCACACGAAGAGGAGTACGATCCCAACAATCATCATGATCAAGATGGATATGGTCAGACTTTGGCAAAGGTAGCCTAGCAGAATAAGGGATAACATTCAAACCAGTCTTATCGATCTCCTCCAGCAGACGAAGGCTGTTACCTTCCCTGATTTGCTTAGCAGTAACATGGATACGACGAGGGCCTACACTCTAAGGAAGAAGATTGCTCTTCTGAATAACATCAACGTATAATCCTCCTGCTTAGACCTTCCATCAGCAAAGGGGTCATAAGACTTCAAAGTGGTCTTTCCCTTACTACGGTACCAACTCTCACGAAGGGCCACGCCAGTAGTTACCAGTATATTTCATAACTCCTCGGACCCGAGTTTTGTTCACCCGGTCATCCCTGGTAGACAAAATGTCATAGTAGAAGGGATCCTTTCTACTGAACAAAGGGAGGAGCATTCCTGCGGCCAACTGGCCAACACTAATCAGGAGGTTATTCTCATCATAAGGAAAAATCCGGATCAGGGATTCGGTGAGCACATCGGGGCCATTGACAAAGGAGATCTCGAACTTGTGGAGGCGGAAAGACTTGGTGATCTCAGCCAAGGACAGTTGGGCATAGTTATCTTTATCACGAAGTGTCATCCTTTGAAGTTCATAATGAGGAGGAGGAGGTGGAAGATCCTCAATATCAACTTCTTCTACCTCTGGATCCGCATCAGCCTCAGGGACAACAGCCATCTCAGTACTAGCAGGTACCTCAGTGCCAGCAGGTACATCAGTATCCTCAGGGGGTGGAGACGGCGTAGCATCAGGATGGTCCATCCTGGGAGGTGGGTCAGTAGACGAAGAGGTTCTTTTCCCCTTACGCGTAGGCTTCTTCGATAATCTCATAATTCCTAACACCAGCAGGAAGAATGGCTCATCAACAATGGCGGACTGAAAATCACAGTCGACTCAAAAGCAAATTTGGGGGGAAAACAAGCATACTTAGGGCATGGGTTTTACTAAACCAACCAGAGGAAGCGGTTTAAACTCATCATAAGACGAAATCAAAGGATTTTCATCGCCATGAGTAAGATTGCAGGAGAGGAACAACCATGGCAGAATCATCATCAAAATACGAAATAGGAACAAACCCAAGTTCTCATACAACACGAACAAGTAAAAGAGAATTGAAATTCTCACATGCAAGTACAACAACAACTTCCAACAAATCAAAGAAGAGAAGACAGAACCAAGCATGGAGAAATGTGAAAAGAAACAACAAAAGAGCAAAAGTATCACTTACGTTTATATGATGATCGAGTTATCGAAGGAAAGATCAACAACCGACGATGGAATAAAATCTCCGTGAAAGAGACAGAGAGCGACAGTTCGAGAGGGAGAAAAGGAGTTAATGAAAATTCCTCCTCTTTATTCTCTTCTTATAGGCGGCTGGAGTATCCAAAAATTTGGATGTCCCGAAATTCAAGAGGAAGTTATTGCATGAAAGGACGTGCGGGGACCACCCAATCGATACGTGTAAAAATGGCGGCGTTACGGGAGTTTTCTTCCAATCCTTCCAAACGGTAGAATATGAAAGAAAATGGGCAAACTGTGAATACCAATATTCCATGGAGCACGTGTCACGATTTCAGTGGTCGCATATAAGATAAGTGTGTAGCCTCGCTATACATAGGAATCCAAGTGACATAGGATACCTTCGTAGATCTATTTTATCTCTCCCCAAGAAAGGATGTCTCGACGGCTAAGATAAAAGAATTAAAAGCCTAGTCTATGGAAGAGCAGCTGGCGAAGGGACAAAGGTAGATGACATATCTAATCAGCATTAAATGCACAAATCTCTTATCTACACGCATAATCAAGGCACGTGAAGAGAGATTATGTGGCAGAACCAGATTGGCAGAGGCTGGCGGTGAACGAAGGTACAATCTGTACTGAGGCTGGGGAGTTCCCGAAGGAGCGTGGGTCAGCTGAGGTGGCAGAGTTCGACTGGAGAGAGCACGCGGCGAACGAAGGTACCATCTGTACTAAAGGTATATCAGGAAACGATTGACCCAGAGGCAGCAAAGATATACTTGGAGCAGATGGGGCAATAAATACCAAGCTTCACCAACAAACTAAGGGCATTCAATATCTAGGAGAGAAGATCTAGTCTTAAGCTTATACCTCTTTAATGTTTAGAACTTAAGTATTTACTTCAACTTGGGTTCTCTCTATTACTTTGGGAAGCATTTAAGATCTTTGTAACCACCATAACTTAATACAAAACAATCACTCATTACCCCGTGGACGTAGACGAAAGTCGAACCACGTAATCTCTTGTGTCTCATGATAACTTAGCAGTTTTTATATTATCTTCGTATTCTTAGTTGTTATTGTGATCTTGAGTACCCTTTACTACTTAGCATTATCAGTTCAACAGAGACATCAATACTACTTAGTATCTGATTCTCTGAGCTGTACACATTACGTAGACTACGGGAAAACGAGTAGTCACAAGTTTCTCCGCACTACTTGGCTCTTGGCTCCTGAAACAGAAAATCCAGATAAATATGTTGCAATTCCATATGACTAGCAACATTCTTATAGCTTTCACAAGCTTTTACGCATCTAAACTCTGAAGTCTTAAGATAATGCGATGACCATCACCCATCTAAGCCAGCGTGGTGATCTCACATGACACTATGGCTGAGCCAACTGTTTGTTAAAAGGTAACAAGATAGAAAACCAGATACGTGTCAACCTAAAAATTAGAACCATTCACCAAACTACCCAATATCATATATCTAGTGTCATGTATCCAATGATCCAGCTCTAGAAACTGAATGTCTTACAGCTCCATCACAATTCTCAGTTCATATTACAAAATCTATAAACACCCGTACAAGTCGCATTGGCAAGCGTACAATGACACCACCTCTATAGATCACAGCATACACCTCCCTGTGATACAACCCTTGTTAGGACTCCACACCCTCATCCGCACCTCTCCCAAAGCAGTATGTTTCAAGTACCTTCTCACTGTGAATTCCAAAAAAAAAATGAAGGGCTTCTCCAAGCTAGCCTCTGTTAGAATTAATCCACCAGTAGTTCCTTCTCGGCCTCCTCAACCTGGAATCACGAGCATTGTTAAAGCAACTTTTAATAAGGAATTACTAATTAGTGCAGAACAAGTCAAGGAGCAACTTTCCACTCTAAAATATTGCCTGCTTCGCAAAAGATACAAACTTCACATGAACGGAATCTGTACAGAATTAGTCACTCAAACGGATGCATACTACCATGTGTCTCATAGTATAAGGACCAACCGATCCTTGTAAAATGACCATACAGTTCTTCATGCAATTTACTAATTCTCCCAAGCCACTTTTTTATTCCTATCAACACCTTAAAATCTCTAGATTTATGAAAAATCTAACAAGTAAAGTGGGAACAAACCTTAATTAACACACGATCGCTCAAGGGATAAAGATCTTTGACGCCCTCAATCTCCTTCAATATAAGATGATTTATTCCATTAAACTCCACTTCAGTCCCTGCCAACAAATCTGCTTACAATTGTTAATGCCAATTCAAAAACATAGATACACAGAAAAAGAAAAAGAAAACATAGCTGAGTAAAAAGGTTAGCCATAGTCAAATATCACATCTGTCTCAGCTCAAGCCACCACCAGCAACTCTCTAACATAAGCTTCTTTCTCTCCCTCACTGGCATACCAACAACACCAGTTCATACCATAACCTGCATCTTTTCAGCCATCATACAACAACTACCCATTTCACATTGCTGCTCAACCTGCACCACCAAGACCAACAACATCAACCCCATTTTCTTCCATCAGCATCAAGCAACACTATAAACAGCTTCATATATCACCATCATTGTTGAGATTATTAGTCCCATATTGTATGGGCAATTAAGATCCTGTGGTTTATAATCTCTTAGGGACTCTCCACTCATTTCTAATTGGATTTGAGTTGGATGCCCGTATTCTAACATGGTATCAGAGCAGGCTATTTGTGTCGAGTCAGTTGACCGCACCTTTACTTCGCGTCACCCGATTTATTGTCCACGTGTTAGACCCAACGAGGCTACACGTGAGGGGGCGTGTTGAGATTATTAGTCCCATATTGTATGGGCAATTAAGATCCTGTGGTTTATAATCTCTTAGGGCCTCTCCACTCATTGCCAATTGGATTTGAGTTGGATGCCCGTATTCTAACAATCATCATCATCAGATACCACCAATTCCTGTACATATAAATCAAGATAAACTCCATCATCTTCACAGCCCTGTAACCCTAACTGTGGACTCGAAATTGGGTAAAACCCATTAGAACTACCTTTCATGCTTCAATCACCTTCAGCGATTTACATATTCAACACCAGCAAGGCTGTATTCTTCTCTGTTTTCCTCGGAACTTTGCCACATAACTCGTACCATCTTCCTCCTACCAAATTCATAAATCATCAACACAATTCCTCAATTACCTGTTGATTCAACTCAAACCCTATCTTCAATTTCTTCTCCTCCATCTACGATTCCATCACCCATCTCCTTCTCATTTATCTCTTACTCAAATCCAAAACCCCATCTGATTTATCTGCCTTGCTGCCGATCTCAAACTCGAATCAAACCCAATCTTTCCGGAGATGACAATTAGGTTTTGGGTTTGGGGATTCTGCAAACAGAATGAGATTTCTAGGGCTTCAGAAGAAAATAGGGAAAAGAATTTGGTGGTTTATGATGTTGATGATAATGATGGTGGTGGTAACAGAAAGGGGAAGAATGAATTTCAATGTTAGGGTTTCACAGGGGGAACCAGAGAGAGGAGAAATGAAGTAGATAATGAATGAATGATTGATAGCAATAGAGATAAGAGCAACGAGTCAGACTCCCGATATCTGAATGAGCTGAATAGTGAGTCAGTTTTAAAGTGTAGGCAGCCACACAAGTTTATCGCACGCATACAACTGGCTTTAGTTGCGAATCGCAACTGAATCAAACAGTTGCGAATTTTTTGAAACAAAAATTAGCAATTGAAAATTCGCAACAACTGCTAATTTGTTGCTAATCTGAGTTGCTAAACCCCATATTTGGTGTCGTGTTGCCTAATGAAAAGTTGGTGGCGTATTTTGGTACCCTCGCGTTTTAGTAAGTAATCCAATCAATGAGATCATCATTTTATAGAAAATCAACTTAATGATATATCAAAATTATATCTCACGTAATCCCAAATCAATACACAAAGAGATATCCAACAAAGAATCGCATATTGCAATCACACTATCTAATAATATTTACAAAACCAAGGATTTATCAAGATAAATATACATGATTAATAGTTTTATTGATACATACAAAAATAGATTTTATTTTACATACGATAATGGAAAGACATAAATATTGATTTGTTGGAACATCGCTTGGTCGAACTCACAAGTTTTGCGAGCTCAAGATTTTTGTCAATGCTATATGTACACAATTATATCTTGATTTCTAGTCTACTAAAGTCAAGTCTTGGACTAGGATTAAAGCATGACACTTGAGTATCAGATATCCTTGAATAACCCTCAAAGATTGAAGAACAAACGAATATATTTGCGATAATTTCATCAACAAAGAGGTACGTGAAGATTGACCCAACCTATTTAATCAACCATAGATGATGTATTTGAGAGAGTATGAGAGACAATTGATAAGTGCATATTTCACGTATATTTGGTGTCAATTCCATGCTACTATTTGTTGATTTTCTTGCAAATTATTGTATACTACTCTTTTTTTCTCTTATTTATGTTTTTTTAGGTGAATCATCCAAACACTACACCAAATTAAGGGATTAGCAACAGAGTATTCCTGTTGCTGAACGAGGTTGCAACATCAGCCCGCCGTTGCAACACCCTGTTGCAGCTTTTTGCAACAACTGTAGACCTGTTGCGAAATCCAGTCAACAATGATTTTTCGCAAATGCTAGAATTTTAGCAACAGAATCCAGTTGTTGCGAATTTTTTATTTTGTTGCTAATTTCAGGTCAAGTCTACGTTGACTTGATTTTGACCAAAATTTAGCAACACACTTAAGCCATTGCTAATTTTATTGCAACAGAAAAAAAAAGGTCAAGTCTTCATTGACCAAGTCAAAATCCATTTCCCCCCATATATCTCCCAGCAATTATCCCGATTCATTCATTTCTTATGATTCAACCTAATAACCTTCATATTCAATTGAACTGTGAAACAAAATACAAAGATCATTACACAACAAGAATAGTCATTTGGATGTATATCTATTATCTTAAGAATCTTACATAATGTTTAAAGGTGTTGATGATGGATTTTTGACGAAGGATAAAATCGTAAAATCAAAATAATTTCGCATATTTCTAATCCAGCTATCAGACGAGTATGCGAAGTTTATATTTCAGAATTTAAGCATAAAAGCTCATGCCACGATAATCTCTGACCGAGAGTACCGCCTCTCAGAGCACACATAAATATACAATCATTAAAGCCTCTCATATATTTCATCAATACTGAGAAATTTCAGTATTCATTCCTGTATAGAATCGAGAATGATTGGACGACTCCTAGATGGATTAACCACTAGTATAGAGCAATAACGTCTTCAGGATGTCGCAATATTCCCTGACTATACTGAATAAACATTCAGAATGAGTATAATACATACACTAGCTCAACTCTCGAATAAATATAATGCTCCTAGACAAATTTCCCGCTAGTATAGAGCCATCAATTAATTAATTCTAGTCGCAAAATTCATCAACTGAATTCCTAGAAAATATTCTATTTTCATCATAATATTTCATTACTTCAATTTATGGCTTTTCCCAGCAGAATTCCATGGGTTAGTAATATATATTCAACGTTTGGGCATTTGGGCCACCACCGAGTAAGCCCTGAGAAAATGGTGCGGGTATACTTAATAATAAAGCACAAACGAGCACCCAAATGCATAAACGAGCATTCAAAATATGGACGAACGAGGAAGTATGGAAACCTATGCACAATAGGAAAATGAAGCAAAATAAAAATAAAAAAAAATAATAAAGAGGCAATGGGACCTAGGCCCACTGGCCGGCCCGCCATGCCATGGTCGTGGCCAGTCCCACGCCTCCCCATCTTTTTTATTTTATTTTTATTATTTCCCTTATCTCATGAAATTCCCTCGTTTGAGCAAACTTCCTCATTTGAACAAAACTCCTAGTTTTCCATATTCCTTCACACATGCTAGACAAATAATAAATAAAAATAGGGAAAGGCGTCTCGGGACCGGGGCCACCGGCCAGTAGTCTATGCCACGGCCGGTCCCACGTCTCTCCAATTACTTATTTTATTATTATTTCTTCTCTCATCTCATGAAACTCCCACGTTTGAGCAAATTTCTCCAATATTGCTCAAATCTCTAAAAATCCAAATGGTCCCAAGACCGTCCGGGCTTCTCACGACAAACATTAAAATATCATTATTTTAATATT